>NC_140591.1:905425674-906025674 GCF_964204655.1 Triturus cristatus
TCTGGGCGCTGGGGACGGGGGCTCACTGGGGCCTGAGGAGGCTCTTCCAGGCCTGGCTACAGTTTGGAAGCTAGTACCGGGCCCGGGGCTCGTGCTCCGGGCCAAGGTCTGGGAGTCCCCTGTCTTGCAAGCCAGCCAAGGGTCCGGGCGGTGGGGATGGGGTTCCACCAGGGCCTGCGGCTCCCCGGCCTGGCTAGGGTTAGGAAGCTGGGACCGGGCCCGCAGCTTGTGCTCCGTCCGGAAGGCCCAGGGCTGCAGGAGCCCCCCGTCCTCCAAGCCAGCCGAGGGTCCGGGCGCTGGGGAAGGGGGTCCACCGGGGCCAGGGGAGGCTCTACCCGGCCTAGCTAGGGTTCGGACGCTGGGACCGGGGATCGTACTCCGTCCCAGGGTTCCAGGATGCGGGAGCCCCCCATCCTGGAAGCCAGCCGAGGGTCCGGGCACTGGTGACAGGGTTCCACCAGGGCCTGGGGAGGCTCTCCCCGGCCTGGCTAGGGTTCGGAAGCTGTGACCCGGCCCGGGCTCGTGCTCTGTTCCAGGATCCCAGGGTGCGGGAGCGCCCCGTCCTGCAAGCCAGCCGAGGGTCCGGGCACTGGGAACAGGGGTCCACCGGGGCCCAGGGAGACTCTTCCCAGCCTGGCTAGGGTTCGGAAGCTGTGACCGGGCCCGGGGCTCGTACTCTGTTCCAGGATCCCAGGGTGCGGGAGCCCCCCGTCCTGCATGCCAGCCGAGGGTCCGGAAGCTGGGACTGGGACCGGGCCTGGGGCTTGTGCTGTCTCTGGCAGTCCCCGGGGCGCGGGAGCCCCCGTCCTGCAAGCCAGCTGCAGGTCCGGGCGCTGGGGACGGGGGTCCACCGGGGCCCGGGGAGGCTCTCCCCGGCCTGGCTAGGGTTAGGAAGCTGTGATCGGGCCCGCAGCTTGTGCTCCGTTCGGCAGGCCCAGGGGTGCAGGAGACCCCCGTCCTGCAAGCCGGGCGCTGTGGAAGGGGGTCCACCGGGGCCAGGGGAGGCTCTACCCGGCTTGGCTAGGGTTCAGAAGCTGTGACCAGGCCCGGGGTTCGTGCTCTGTCCCAGGGTCCCAGAGTGCGGGAGCCCCTGTCCTGCAAGACAGGTGAGGGTCCGGGCACTGGGGACGGGGGTCCACTGGGGCCTGGGGAGGCTCTCCCAGGTCTGGCTAGGGTTCGGAAGCTGGGCCCGGGGCTCGTGCTCCGGGCCAGGGTCCCAGGGTGCAGGAGCCCCCTGTCCTGCAAGTCAGCAGAGGGTCTGGGCGCTGGGGACGGGGGTCCACCGGGGTCCGTGGAGGCTCTCCCCGGCCTGGCTAGGGATCAGAAGCTGGGACCGGGCCCGGGGCTCGTGCTACATCCTAGGGTCCCAGGGTGCGGGAGCCCCCTGTCCTGCAAGCCAGCCGAGGGTCCGGGCGCTGGGGACGGGGGTCCACCGTGGCCCAGGGAGTCTCTCCCCCGCCTGGCTAGGGTTCGGAAGCTAGGACCGGGCCCGGGGATGGTGCTCTGTCCCAGGGTCCCAGGGTGCAGGAGCCACCCATCCTGCAAGCAAGCCGAGAGTCAGGGCGCTGGGGACGGGGGTCCACTGGGGCCCGAGTAGGCTCTTCCAGGCCTGGCTACGGTTTGGAAGCTAATACCGGGCCCGGGGCTTGTGCTCTGTCCCAGGGTCCCAGGGTGCAGGAGCCACCCATCCTGCAAGCAAGCCGAGAGTCAGGGCGCTGGGGACGGGGGTCCACTGGGGCCCGAGGAGGCTCTTCCAGGCCTGGCTACGGTTTGGAAGCTAATACCGGGCCCGGGGCTTGTGCTCTGTCCAGCGGGCCCCGGGGTGTGGGAGCCCCCCGTCCTGCAAGCCAGCCGAGGGTCCGGGCGCTAGGGACGGGGGTCCACCTGGGCCCGGGGAGGTTCTCCCCGGCCTGGCTAGGGTTCGGAAGCTGGAACCGGGCACGGGGTTCGTATTCCGTCCGGTGGGCCCCGGGGTGCGAAAGCTAGGGTTCGGAAGCTGGGACCGGGCCCGGGGCTCGTGCTCTGGGCCAAGGTCCGGGAGCCCCCTGTCTTGCAGGCCAGCCGAGGGTCCAGGCGCTGGGGGTGGGGATGGGGTTCCACCAGGGCCCGGGGAGGCTCTTCCCGGCCTGGCTAGGGTTAGGAAGCTGGGAACGGGCCCGCAGCTTGTGCTCCATCTGGCGGGCCCAGGGGTGCAGGAGCCCCCCGTCCTGCAAGCCAGCTGAGGGTCCGGGCGCTGGGGAAGGGGGTCCACCGTGGCCAGGGGAGGCTCTACCCGGCCTGGCTAGGGATCGGACGCTGGAATCGGGGCTCGTACTCCGTCCTAGGGTGCCGGAGCCCCTCGTCATGGAAGCCAGCCGAGGGTCCGGGCGCTGGTGACGGGGTTCCACCAGGGCCTGGGGAGGCTCTCCCCGGCCTGGCTAGGGTTCGGAAGCTGTGACCCGGCCCAGGCTCGTGCTCTGTTCCAGGATCCCAGGGTGCGGGAGCCCCCCGTCCTGCAAGCCAGCCGAGGGTCCGGGCACTGGGAACAGGGGTCCACCGGGGCCCAGGGAGGCTCTCCCCAGCCTGGCTAGGGTTCGGAAGCTGGGACCAGGCCGGGGCTTGAGCTCCGTCCCAGGGTGCGGGAGCCCCCTGTCCTGCAAGCCAGCTGAGGGTTCGGGCGCTGGGTACAGGGTTCCACCGGGGCCCGGGGAGGCTCTCCCCGGCCTGGCTAGGGTTCGGAAGCTGTGACCGGCCCCGGGGCTCGTGCTCCGGGCCAGGGTCCCAGGGTGAAGGAGCCCCCGTCCTGCAAGCCATCAAATGGTCCGGGCGCTGGGGACGGGGTTCCACCATGGCCCGGGGAGGCTCTCCCCGGCCTGGGCAGGGTTCGGAAGCTGGGACCGGGCCCGGGGCTTGTGCTACGTCCCAGGGTGCGGGAGCCCCCCGTCTTGCAAGCCAGCCGAGGGTCTGGGCGCTTGGGACGGGGGTCTACAGGGGCCCGGTGAGGCTCTCCCTGAACTGGCTAGGGCTCGGAAGCTGGGTCCAGGACCGGGGCTTGTGCTCTGTCTGGCGGGCCCCGGGGCATGGGAGACGCCCGTCCTGCAAGCCAGCCGAGGGTCCGGTCGCTGGGGACGGCGGTCCACCGGGGCCCAGGGAGGCTCTCCCTGGCCTGACTAGGGTTAGGAAGCTGGGACCGGGCCAGGGGCTTGTGCTCTGTCAGGCGGACCCTGGGGTGCGGGAGCCCCCTGTCCTGCAAGCCAGCCGAGGTTCCGGGTGCTGGGGACGGGGTTCCACCAGGGCCCGGGGAGGCACTTACCGGCCTGGCTAGGGTTCGGAAACTGTGACCAGGCCTGGGGCTCGTGCTCCGTCCCAGGGTGCAGGAGCCCCCCCATCCTGTAAGCCAGCTGAGGGTCCGTGCGCTGGGGACGGGGGTCCACCCGGGCCCAGGGAGGCTCTCCCCGTCCTGGCTAGGGTTCGGAAACTGGGACCGGGCCACGGGTTTGTGCTACGTCCCAGGGTGCGGGAGCCCCCCGTCTTGTAAGCCAGCCGAGGGTCTGGGTGCTTGGGACGGGGGTCTACAGGGGCCCGGTGAAGCTCTCCCTGAACTGGCTAGGGTTCGGAAGCTGGGTCCAGGACCGGGGCTTGTGCTCTGTCCGGCGGGCCCCGGGGCATGGGAGACCCCCGTCCTGCAAGCCAGCCGAGGGTCCGGGCGCTGGGGAAGGGGGTCCACCAGGGCCCGGGGATGCTCTCCCCGGCCTGACTAAGGTTAGGAAGCTGGGACCCGCCCCGGGGCTTGTGCTCTGTCCGGCGGGCCCGGGGTGCGGGAGCCCTCCGTCCTGCAAGCCAGCCGAGGGTCCGGGCGCTGGGGAAGGGGGTCCACCAGGGCCCGGGGATGCTCTCCCCGGCCTGTCTAGGGTTCAGAAGCTGGGACCGGGCCCGGGGCTCGTGCTCCATCCCAGGGTGCGGGAGCCCAACCATCCTGCGAGCCAGCCGAGCGTCCGGGCGCTGGGGACGGGGGTCCACCGGGGCCTGGGGAGGCTCTCCCTGGCCTGGCTGCTTTCAGAAGTAGGGACCGGGCCAGGTAACGGGGGTGGCTGGCTTTATCCGCTCCGCTGGCGGAGAGGAGTTTTCTGCTCACCCCTACTTGATATCCATGACTTGGCAGGCAGGGAGGTGCACTCCACTGTATTGAGAGAGGGTCTATTTTTTATCATAGGGCACCCCATGCCCGTTCTGTCCACACCTGGGGTATGAGACCCTTGTCCTTGCCCTGCCAGCCTAATTTGTAGGCCGTGTTAAATTGACCGGAGGGTCCTGTTTTACTATATAACAAATACCCTGGGCCATCCTTGTCACTCAGCAAAGCATAAACCCCTACGTAGGCCCTGCCAGCCTGATCTGTAGGCCTTTTGTTAAGTTGACCAAAGTTCTGCACCCATCTTTACTGAACAGCAGGCTCTAGGCTTGTCTGACCAAGAATCACAGCTAGCCTCTCCCAGCGAGGCCTCCTGCTCCAAACTAAAGAGCCCCCACCCTACACGTGTGCAAAGTTCACTAGCGCAGAGTTCACCGTTTCTCTATTCTGTTGGATATAGCACATCACGTTCTGGGTCTGTACATGAGAAATAGAGAAGTTCCCACCGCAGCCGCGTCAAGCTGGGGTGGTGAATAACCAAGACACATATCCATATATGTATATTTTATTCCTTTGCATTACATATTTTCTGCCTGCCCTATGCAATTTACGACGAGCGCTTGGCCTGAGAAAATAACCTTTCACGTAGTCTACGTTCCGCATTTGGTGGGATAGACACGACACGTCTGATAAAAGTTGCAGACCAAGCTTTGAAGTAACTGACGTAGGTAGAAGTGGCGTGTGATGACGTTATTGTAGGCACCTCATAGCCTAAAAAAGTATAAAAAGGGAGCTCACACAGTCCTCGGCGGACTACCCCACCCATACAATTTAACTTGCCAATATATTTGCTGTATATGCTATGTATGCTATTTTGCTATACTATTTTGTCCCTAAATTGGCGTTTTCTTATTGAGCATTTCATATTTATATTACATTTGCAAGGCTGCTTTCTTTTAGGTTTTAGGTAGGTACGTGAGTATTCTCAGTATTTTAGATCAAGTGTGTTTTAAATTCTGAGAACATTTTCCTTGATTTAACTCATGTTTTTCATAATGCATTTATAAATGTGCCCTTGAGGTTTAGTGTCTCTCTCTCAAACAGTACCAACTTTTTATACAGAAATGCCATCTAATCCATGTGACTATCTGTGAATGCAGCACCACTGGATTTTGTATTTTGATGCCTTTGTCTTGCAGTTTTTGGAAGTTGCATCTTCTTAACAAAACTGTTAAACTTTCAGCCTCAGTTTCCATGGCTCACACATCTGTTTCCCATTTTTAGAGCGAGCGTTCCCAGACACCCCGGCTCAAATTAAGGTGCCCCTTTTGTCCCTAAATGACTCCCTCGATCATACAGTGAAGGTTCCCTGAGCGCTGTGCTCAGCCCCCTGCCCTCTTGACCCTCAAAAAAAAATCTCCCTCCAACATTTGGTGCTGTGACTCGGATTGGCAGTACCAGCAGACAGGAGACAGCTGGGACCGAGAGGACGCAGACTAAACACTTGATACTCCTTTCTGACTGAACCACAGAGAACAACGCTCAGGTAAGTTTATGTTGACTGCCTGAAGTGTTTGTGTCTTGTTTTGGTAACAGTTTGAGCGGAGCGCTTGTGAGACATCTGCGTACCTTCTCCCTTTCAGTTTTCTTCCCTGTCTGGCTGGTCTCGCTAAAAGACGTTCTAAAGCTGAGGAAGCTTGTGTGCGAAATGGAATTCTGAGCCAGAGAGTGAAGTTAGAAAGTTATGTGATTTACGTGTTTTTCTTGCTATAAATAGACGAAAGTTATTACTGTGCCTTTCGTGGAGTCAGAGGGAAGACTGCGTCCGGCATCTTTCAGTGCTCATTTTTTTATTATTGTTATAACGCGTTACCGTGCCTCTCTACATATAGCCAGGGGAGGGCATCTGACTAAGTCACAAGGACCTGACAGGGAAGGGAAGATTGCGTATGGCGTCTTTCAGTGGTTATCTATTCATTATTATAAGTTTTTACCGTGCCTCTCTACATATAGTTAGGGGACGTCCTCTGTCCAGTCACAAGGACCTGACAGGGAAGGGAAGGTTGCGTTTGGTATCTTTCGGTGATTATCTATGTGTTTTTTGGTGCTTCTCTGAAAATTCAGAGGGGGCCCCTATTTCAATACTAATAGGGAAGAGGTCGATTACCGGACCTGCCTAGCTAACGGGCTTACGGATATCTCCTGTTTAGTGTGGATTAGAAGTGGTTTCCCCGGGATGATTTATTAGATATTATATTTTTGCTAGCTTAAGCATTGTTTTTTTAGGGCTTTCATTATGTTTTTTTTAAACTATTATATAGATATATTTTGTGCAACGGAGAGAAGAGTTTACACCTGTGCAGGAAGGCAAGGAGTTTGCATGATGCAAATCTCAGCTTTTTGCGGGCTCAGGAGCGGTTCGGAGTCCCGGATAAGATGTGCCACTATACGTCTTGTGACTGGCACATGAGGATTTATGATAAACAGTTATCAGACTTCCTCGGCTTTTGCAAGGAACTGTCAGTATATATATTTTTATTTCCAAAGAGAGTCAACATGAGTATTGTGTGATTATGGTTTGTGAACAGAACACCTTCCAATGTGGTTTTCTGTTCTCTTCCTGTGTTAAAATGAAATGTAACGACGTTTATTTTTGGCCTAATAGCTAAGGTCTTAGACTCGTACTCTGGCCTACTGGTTAAGGTCTTAACTCTTACTCTGGCCTAATGGTTAAGGTCTTAACTCTTACTCTGGCCTACTGGTTAAGGTCTTAACTCTTACTCTGGCCTAATAGCTAAGGTCTTAGACTCGTACTCTGGCCTAATAGCTAAGGTCTTAACTCTTACTCTGGCCTAATAGCTAAGGTCTTAGACTAGTACTCTGGCCTAATAGCTAAGGTCTTAGACTTGTACTCTGGCCTACTGGTTAAGGTCTTAACTCTTACTCTGGCCTAATAGCTAAGGTCTTAGACTCGTACTCTTGCCTAATAGCTAAGATCTTAACTCTTACTCTGGCCTAATAGCTAAGGTCTTAGAGTCGTACTCTGGCCTACTGGTTAAGGTCTTAACTCTTACTCTAGCCTACTGGTTAAGGTCTTAACTCTTACTCTGGCCTAATAGCTAAGGTCTTAAACTCGTACTATTGCCTGCTGGTTAAGGTCTTAACTCTTACTCTTGCCTACAGGTTAAGGTCTTAAGTCTTACTCTGGCCTAATAGCTAAGGTCTTAGACTCATACTCTGGCCTACTGGTTAAGGTCTTAACTCTTACTCTGGCTTAATAGCTAAGGTCTAAACTCTTACTCTGGCCTAATAGCTAAGGTCTTAACTCTTACTCTTTCCTAATAGCTAAGGTCTTAGACTAGTACTCTGGCCTAATTGCTAAGGTCTTAGACTTGTACGTACTCTGGCCTAATGGTTAAGGTCTTAACTCTTACTCTGGCCTAATAGCTAAGGACTTAACTCTTACTCTGGCCTAATAGCTAAGGTCTTAGTCTCGTACTCTGGCCTAATAGCTAAGGTCTTAGACTCGTACTCTGGCCTAATGGTTAAGGTCTTAACTCGTACTCTGGCCTAATAGCTAAGGTCTTAGAATCGTACTCTGGCCTAATGGTTAAGGTCTTAACTCTTACTCTGGCCTAATGGTTAAGGTCTTAACTCTTACTCTGGCCTACTGATTAAGGTCTTAAATCTTACTCTGGCCTACTGGTTAAGGTCTTAACTCTTACTTTGGCCTAATGGTTAAGGTCTTAACTCTTACTCTGTACTACTGGTTAAGGTCTTAACACTTACTCTGGCCTAATAGCTAAGGTCTTAGACTTGTACTCTGTCCTACTGGTTAAGGTCTTAATTCTTACTCTGGCCTAATAGCTAAGGTCTTAACTCTTACTCTGGCCTAATAGCTAAGGTCTTAGACTCGTACTCTGGCCTACTGGTTAAGGTCTTAACTCTTACTCTGGCCTAATGGTTAAGGTCTTAACTCTTACTCTGGCCTACTGGTTAAGGTCTTAACTCTTACTCTGGCCTAATAGCTAAGGTCTTAACTCTTACTCTGGCCTAATAGCTAAGGTCTTAGACTAGTACTCTGTTATTTTAAGACACCCTTCTGTGCGCATTTAGGCCAGAAGAGGAGAATGGGCAAATAGCGCTGTGGGTGTGTCGGGAAGGTAGCACCGCCACTTGGATGAATTGTGGGCTGCAGGCTTCGCGATTCACGGAAGCCGAATTGCAGAGTGACAGGTTTTGTGCATATATTTACTGGCCCTGAACTGAAGGCCCTATCCAAGGGCATGATATGATTTCACAGAAGGCAGAACCCAATATGGGTCGTATCGTGGTAGAAGGACTACGAGTCCCAGAAGTCTGAGAATGACGTCAGCCGATTGGAGAATAGAATTTGACAAATCGGGACTCGTTTCCTCTACGTCTGCACGCTGTAACCGCCCCGTGAGCAAGGAGCAGAAGGAGCTTCGAAGCGCGCTGGGGCTTATGAAATATTCAGCGCTGTTGCCAGTTTGACGCCGAATAAAGGACTCTACCAACAAGGCTGGGTTCGCCTGTTACTGAGTGCACCTTCAACTGTGGCAGCGTATGGGAACATATCACCGGCCGAGCCAGGTCGGGAAGGTAGCACCACCACTTGGATGAATTGTGGGCTGCAGGTTTCGCGATTCACGGAAGCCGAATTGCAGAGTGACAGGTTTTGTGCATATATTTACTGGCCCTGAACTGAAGGCCCTATCCAAGTGCATGATATGATTTCACAGAAGGCAGAACCCAATATGGGTCGTATCGTGGTAGAAGGACTACGAGTCCCAGAAGTCTGAGAATGACGTCAGCCGATTGGAGAATAGAATTTGACAAATCGTGACTCGTTTCCTCTACATCTGCACGCTGTAACCGCCCCGTGAGCAAGGAGCAGAAGGAGCTTCGAAACGCGTTGGGGCTTATAAAATATTCAGCGCTGTTGCCAGTTTGACGCCGAATAAAGGACTCTACCAACAAGGCTGGGTTCGCCTGTTACTGAGTGCACCTTCAACTGTGGCAGCGTATGGGAATATATATATATATTAGGCCTGGGCGGTAAATTCCGCTCCGCTCGCGGAATTTGCGGAATTTGAGTAATTTCGCGTTCCGCGGAGAACGCGAAATTGCCCAAAATTCTGCTTTCCGCAACTTCGCGAAATGTTTTGCTTGTTAGCGTTCTCAAAATGCGTGTTCGCGAGATATTTCTCCCCGAGCACGCAAAGAGCGATTGTGAACAGGAAAAAAGCATCGCGAACAAGCAATTCCGCGTGTTCGCGGAATTTCTGCGTGTTCGCGGAGATTTTTTACCGTTTCGCGGAGATTTGCGTAACGCGATTACGCAAATTCCGCCCACCCCTAATATATATATATATATAGATAGACGTGTACATAATATGCTTCACATTTTGTATAATTGAAGTGCGAATATTTTACGGTCAAATGTCTGTTTATTATGGACTTTTTTAGCATGCATTGTGGTTGTCTTTTTAAGCATCTGTGCCTGGCGCACCGACCTTTTATGTATTTAGTAAGACCAATAATAAGTAGGATTGTTACTTTTTTTTTATATATCAAAGCTGTTGCCTTTTTTGTGTATAGGTAGTATTATATAGTTACCCCTTGCCCCCCCCAGCCCGTCTGACCCATGTGGTGCAGCACCACATTTAATTAGCACAGGTCACTTTCAGATAACTGACCACGTAGTGCACAACAATATACCCTGAATTGTTTAAATAATTCCTCACATTTATATTTTGAAGAATGTACTTGGTGACAGGAGGTTGCGTCTGGCGTCTCTCACTTTGTGCCACAAATACATGTTTATGGGACTGCGTCTGGCAGCTCACATTTGTTTTGAATTTTGATTACCTATTTGGTGTAAATTTTATTGTTTGAACTTTATTTCTGCAGGGAATGGGAGGCATCTTATCGCATTGAGTTTAACAGTGTCTCTTTTCAACTGCGTGCTTCCAAAAGGGGAGCTACTTTCCTTCATCACATCGCATTGTGGTTTCCTATCTTAGGTCTGGCAGTAGCCAACGCCTTTTGACTTCTCGCTCCATATTGTAATGGCTGTCCTCTGTTCTTCTCCTTTTTCAGCTACATGCAGTGTACTTTAATAGATATAATGTCTGTCACCTTCTCTCGATTTGCAATTTAGCGTCTCTCCCTCTCTTACCTGGCTTATAGGCCTTTCTCCCTGAAGTGACGCAAATCCTGTTCAATAGGTGCTCAATTTCATTATGATTCATGGTCAAGAATCCTGTGACCTTTGAGAAAAATTTTGCCGCGTGGTAGGCACTTCTATTTTCTTAAATATTTCCCATAAGTGACCACAATGTGTCATGTCCTATAGGTCAGAGGCACCTGATAATGTTGTCCTTTTGTGGTCAATAGTTCATCATTAAAAGAGTATAAAGATCTGCTCCTTAGTCCATTCGACGGACTACCCCGCTGCAGTGACACCTTGGGTCACTGACGCCTGTGTGGTCTCCTTCATTCCTCTAAGTATCTTTGGCTGAAGCTCTAATTTCTTATTGTACTTTGAAATGGTCTTTTTCTCTCTCCTCTGCATTGCCCTTATTCTAAAACAGTATTGCAAAGCACTAATGGTTGTCCCTCCTAACTTAACGTGTGCATTCCTAGCATTGCAGTAAAGTGTATGTTGCATTTTTAAAGTATTTCCATTGACTTAAAATATATTTGCATTACATGAGTTTGTTCTTCACTCCGGAAATGTGTCTTTAAATGCCAAGACTTTACTAAGACTCCCAGGCTATATATTGAATTTAAAAAAAATAATTTTTAAAAAAAGGGTTCTTCCTTCATATAAATCAGAACGCTATTTTTCTCTATTGTTCACAGGTCTATTTTGTCATAATTTTGCAGAAGCACCCTCTCAAATTAAGCTGCCTTGGTGCAGTGCCCCAGGACCATGACATTTCACCCTTTCATTGCCTTTAAATGTACTTTGAAATTGTAAATTCTTGCATGATTAATTTTCTCACGTTAATTTTGTACGTCTCTTGTGCACTGCAGTGAGAAGTGAGAAGCAGGAACATCTAGGTACGTGCCAAGCACATCCACTTTAACTGAGACAGGTTCAATTAGAGACCATGCAACTGGTGCGCGGTGCATCCAGTGAATACTGAGTCTAGCTTCTTTTTGAGCAAGGTTTTAAATAAGCTCCCCTATTTTAACTCATTACACACTGAATTAAGTACATTCTGTTCCTTGACAGTCACACCTCAAGCTTCTCATCTCACATTTCTGGCGTGCTTGCACCCATAGTAAAGGATCCTCCCACTTGAATATTCAGTAAAGTGGTAGTAAGAGGGGGAGGAAGGCTTTTGCATGCATTTCTCGCCACAGCACACAGCCACCTTTTTTATGTGGAATGCACGCTAGCTGCACCCATGGTTTGACTTCTTGGTCACACGTCAAATGCTGCTAGGTCTCCTCAGCCTTTCATCTTTCCAAGGTGGATAAAATCAGTACCATTGAGTTAGGGGAACAATAAAGATTTGCTATATTGCCCCACAATACCATTCTGAGTAAACGTGTGCTTTACAAAAAAGCCATATTATTTTAAAATAAGCTATATTTTACGTACAATTAAGAGAACACGTGTATGGATATTACATGGTGTTGAAAGGTTAACAGATTTTTGAGGCTGCCTTCAGAAGTAGCATTCCTGGCCGACCACAGATTCTGGGCGTTGAGCCAGGCAGGAAAGGGACTTCCTGTGGTTGGCAGCGAACATGAGATTGAGAAGAAAGAAATGTATGTGTAGAAATATATTTGTGTCTGTGGAAGTGAACAAGAGAAATAAGTTGCCTAGAATCACACAATTTGGTAACGGGGGAAGCCGAGATTGAATACAGTGTTTCAGGTTTCACGTTGTGCAGTTTAGTGAAGGAATATGTATGTGTTTATGTACAGATGGGTGAGAGGAGGTAAGGAATACGTTTTCGGATATGCACAGCTGTGTGCAGCCTTCAAAATATGAGACAACCAGAGATTCGTAGGAATAAGATTACCACAGGTAGCCACCACATGCCCCAGTGCTAGGAAAATACGAAAGAATAAATACGTGCAGATATAAAGTAGATTTCAATGTTAAAGGAGGTTAGCATGGAGTGAGCAATGCTCGGTTCGCAGTATTGCCAGAATAATAGGTGTGAATTAAAAAAAAACCATATATTTTGCAGTTCGACCACTACAAGTCTTTAACTCTCTTAAAAGTTTCTATCTTCTGTTTGGGTTCTTCTTTCACTTTCTTAGTTAATCAATGATTAGAGGTTTTGCAACATTATTATTATTAGGGTCTTCCCTGCGTCTCCAAGAAGTGTATTGGATTTCCTGTCTTCGGGATGTTTGCTTACATAGACTCAATGTTATTGTTTTCATCACTTCGTGACTGGTTAGAAATAAAATATAAATAGGAACAACTTTCAGTAATGCCTGAACGGACTGCTTAAAGAAAAAATAGGCAAAATGAGCGCAACAATTGAGGGAAATAAATTAATAAATTGAGAGAAAGCAAAAATAGTTTATTGCCCATGGATCGCTCTGTTTTCACTCACAAATATTACAATGTTCTGACAACAACTTAACGCCCCATATACTTCTCCCTGAACAATTAATATATGTATAGGTCACATCAACTAGACATCACAGTGGCATTGAAATTATGTAAGAAGGCATATATTTGTATAAATTAACACCCGCTGCGTAGTTTCTTTCTACTCAGGTATTCAGGCAGAAGGGGAAGGGCCCCATCATCCCTGAATCCAAATAAGAAGAGGACAGGTGATCAGCCGCAACAGGAACACCACCATCTTCACAAGCAGATGTTCTTCAGAGTTGGAGAGAATATTGGAGTAATAAATTACATTGTAAGGTGGAATGTGCTAAAATGCATTCTAAATGCAGTGCATTCGCCAGGGACTACAAAGGATAGGAGTAATAAGAAAAGTAGTAATGTTGTGTTTATATTATGTTTATGTATTGATCATTAGTAATGACTATATGCCACTACAGAAGGATATTGTGCATTGAATAACAGTGCTTAGTATTATAATGTTTCAAGGATACAATGTGTACAGATTTAATATGTGTTTTAATATATAGGTGCAATCTTTCAGGGTGTTTGAAAATAGGTTTCAAGGTGTAGGGATTGGCACAAAGGGGTGTGGAATTTAATGAAATGTCTACTTGTTCATGGGGCAGGTTGCTTCTTAAATATACTTGTCCTGTAACAAAATCCAATTGTCCCTTTTGAGCCATGTAATGCAGTGACAAATTATGGCAGCAATGTCATTATATAAGAGCTCTGAAATAGCCTCACTGATTATGTTAGGGCTCCTTCCATAGTAGGCTTTGAATACTGACAAATCCCTTATGTTGCCACGTTTCCGCAGATCTACGTACTGGGGCTGAAGGTAATGGTAAGCAACAGTTCTGGCTCACAAAAAAAAAAGTGGCTGGAGGAAAAGTGAACTTGCAATGGCTCAGATTTTCGCTTGAGCAAATCTACACCTGCATGTTTGCTCATGCTTAAATGCAGTTCACAAATATTTTCTAGGAGTACTATTTCTTGGCCTACTTCTGTAGTCTTGTGAATTTACAACAGTTGTATATCTGCACTTAATACAAGGACATGGGTGCACTTTATTTCATGATTTGGCCCCTAATTAGGTCTGGCGTTAACAATGACCTTTTATGTTTAGTAAAATGTTGTCTCTCCCTCCCTCTCTTGGCTAGCTTCACTGTGAGTGACTTCATTCTGTTCTTTCACAAGGAGCATATCGACACACAGTTGTTTTATCCAGTGCCAGGAACTACTGTGCAATGTGTGATTTTTGAGACCAAAAAAATTTCTGCTTTTGCCAATGTTTGTTACAATGGTGAGGGCCCAGCAGCTCCCACACCAATGAGGTTTCACAAAAATATTGCCAAAACAAGTTGTGCATTGACAAAGCCAAAAGGCGGACCAACAATTTGATTGGTTTTACAAATGCTTGTTTATTTTTGAGTTGCAAAGAAATGGTACCTACCTTATTCCAGTAGTTTAGCTAAATGTTTTTGCATTTTTTTTTGTGAGAACATTTTTATTTTGAAGGCAAAGAATTATCAGTCTTGCTTTCAAGCTTCTGCAAATATTTGCATCCAATTGAAGAGCATTCTGAGAGCGGTATACATGGCCTCACATTGCTAATTGTTGAAAACATGTGTACACATTTTTATACTCCAACCACTGTCAGTAGTGCAGTCTGAGCTTACAACATTTATTTAGAGCGCTCACCCTAATAGTAAAGCCTTTGCATTAATGAACTATAAATACAAGTTTGAACAGCATTAACACATGGACACAAATATTACCTTTATTGCAGACAATGCCTTTCCCTGATCCATAGTGTGGTACTGTAAACTGACAGCCAAGGGGTTTGTGCTGTAGGGGGTTGGGCCTACTTGTCCCAAAGACAAAATACGCATGAAAACTTGTTGCCCTTGACCTCAAAAAAATATGTCCTGGGAGTGGGGGGCTACGGGAATTCCACATCCCTGGGCACAGTTTGACAACTATGAGTGTTTTGATTCCTAAAGATGTTACTGTGGGGGGGCGTGGCCTGCTGAGCAGCGGAATGGGATCTCTGAGTGTGCTCCGCCGGCCAGACTAAAATCCTTATACTATCCTGCACTTCGGGGTTGCCAGAGACTGCCCAGACCATCTGTAAGATCGGCAGACGACGTGGGGCATCTACGGATGTTCATTTTACCTGGTTCACTGCACGCAAATCATATTTGTGGCCCGACGACATCTATGCCGCAGGATACTTGAAGATCGCGCTGGAGGGCCGGCCGGCAGTGTTGTAAATCGAGACCGGGGCTGCCTCGCTGCATACGGCCTCTACTTAGGCGGAGGAGCATCACCCGTCACCGCCGGAGCTCCATCTACTCTGGCGACGGACACCCCCCGGGCGAAACGAAGACTGCCGTGGGAGCTCTGTCCGGTGTTTGGAGGAAAAAAAAGCGGACCACAGTGCCTGCAGAGTGTCGTGGGGGTGCAGACGGGTGACCCGCGGCGCACGAGGTTGCAAAGAAGACGATGGCAATTACAAGATGCAGTAAGAGTAACTGATTCGTGGAGGGATTCGAGGCGCCCCATTGAAACCAGGCAGAGAAGTGAGCGGCCGCCATTTTGTGAGAACTCCCAGGGCTGGTTGCAGCACACGTTTCAGAGGTGAGGCAGAGGCGCTTAATGGATAACTGTGTGAGGAGCGCACCTCAAGTATGAGTCAGAGGTGGTTATAGAAGGAGCGCACTATCCCCCGGTACTGGAGAGATAGACCCTAGCAGCCTGGAAACTATCAGTGGGCGCATTTGTCGCCATCACTTGGAGGCACCTTACTTTTTGGCCTGTAGCCGCCCCTGAGCTTACGAGACTGCCTTGCTCGTTGTTCGCCAGTTGCATGTGCCACGTGCCTCTCATGTTCAGCAATTGGGAGCGCCTGGGACACTGGCAGTGCTCGTGCCTTTTGGAGGTGGAGTTGTCGTGCAAAGACTGAGAGTGGAACGGTGTAGGGGCGGCTGCTAGGTCCCAACTGGTGTGAGACGGCTGAGTGCATCACTTACCTGTGCTGAAACTCTACAACTAGCTGCCTATGTCCTGACTCTTGACTTGTGAAGGTGGATGCTGCACTGCAGAGCCCGCGCTGGATAGAGGGCCAAGCTGGGTAGTGAAAGAAGCTCATGTGCCTCTGCCCCTATCTGTAACTAGCACCCACCTGGGCAGCTTAACTACATGTGGTGCGCACTGGCTCCAAACAGCTGAGCCCCCACACATACCACAGTCCATTACAAGTGGTCCATTACAGAAAGTGGTATAGTACGTGGGAACCACTATTAACGACAACAATTTGGCAACGCTGAATTGGGGGTGCATTTGTTGTTCTTCTCTACGTGCTAATAGACATCTAAACCGCAATGGGCAAACAGGATGTTAAGCAGCCGAAGCTGACCTTTGAGTATAAGCGCTCCACGTGACATGCGGACTCGGAACCGGAGACGCAGGCGGAGGGCCAACGAGATCTCAATGCGGAAGATCAGGGTGAGGATTTGCGGACACTTATTTTGGAGATGCAGTCTCTGCAACATTGACACTAAACTGGATACCCTGACCTCACAATTAGATTCTGTTAAGTCACAGGTGGCAACTTATGAGGCGCGTCTGGATACGCTGGAAAATCGTCATACTGAGTTCCATGAATTCCAAGTCGAAACAAAGGAACAGTTGCTGCATATGGACAAACTGCTCGGCGTTATCAGAGCTAAAAATGACGATTTGGAAGCCAGATCAAGACGCAATAACCTTCGCGTTACAGGTATTCCGGAGACGACCGTCCTATCTAAAATGTAAACCTATATCACAGACCTGCTACATGAGTTATTAGACCCACATCTGTCTGCGGTGTTTGTTGTGGAGAGAGCGCACAGATCGTTGGGGCAGAAACCTCCCGTTGGGGCGACGCCCAGGCCTATTATTGCGAAGCTTCTGAATTATCAAGATCGGGACCTCATCCTACAACTGGCTAGAGAAAAGGACAGCATCACGCATAAAGGAAATAATATCTCGTTCTACCCAGACTTTACTCCATCGGTACAGGCGGCGAGGTGAGAATTTCTCCCGGCCAAGCGTGCCCTTCTACAGGCGCAGATCCCATACTCTCTCCTATACTCCGCTAAATTGAAGGTATCGTTTGAGGGAACTGCCCACATCTTCACCAACGCCAAATCAGCCTTGAAGTTCGCTAAACACATCGGAGGAAAGAAAACCAAAGGGCATCAGGAGAGTGCGGGAGGGTCAGGAGGCCAGCTAAGTGACAATGACTGATATGGGTATCGTATTGTGGGTATATGGACCCTGCCAAGCTGTTAAGATGGGTGCTGGAATATTGTTGATTTATATGTGCATTTGAATTTTCAAGATTGCTCCCCACATTGTCTTTCATTGTTTTTCATTGTTTTAACCAAATGTGACTCTGGGCGGGCTAAGTCTCCCGCAGTTTTTTCCGGCCACCCTGTCCAATACAGGGTAGTTGCCGGCATAGTGAAGTACTGGGTTTTTAAAACCCAGCGGTGCAGGGGAACACACCCGAAGACTTCGAGTTCTTCCTGTTTCAGACCCACAGAAACACAGAGTCTTCTAGGTGAAGTCAAAGATCGTATTTATTGGCTGCAGACCAATTACAGGTATCCGAGAAGTACAACACAATGTATGTTCTCAGGAGACTGCTTCTTTTACAAAAACGGGCTTCTCCTTATATACAAAATATCATGCTTCAGGCAGACATTCCTCGTTTTACGATATGGTCATTCATATGTATTCATTACAAACGAAAAGGCAGAGTCATGATGACCATCCCACATTCCAGTTCAGCCAGCCCACAATTATTTACCCAGCGAGGCTCAGATCCCACATCAGATATCAGCAGACCCCAATAAACACGGGCACCTCCTGTTTGTAAAACAAGCCATAAAGCAGGAAGAGTCAGGTGTGAAAGATTAGCCGGAGGCTTGTGTGGCATGAAAAGGCTTTATGGTGTGTCAAACCCTGATGCTAATCACAGGTGGCCGTAGGACGGGGAGCTCGTGAGACCGGACTGACCTGGGGCGGTGGAGCCAAGTCGCATAGGTCACAGAGAAGTCAATAGGAGGCACATGTGTTCTGAAGGCCTGTGCTTGTCCTTAATGTGTAGCCTATGTGAGGGCAACCATAAAATGGCTACCGCTCCAAAATGGAACCCACGAAGTCGGTGTGTAATATCGTATACAAAGTGAATTCATCGATGAAACGTTATGCAAAACACTTGTACATACTGCATTGGCCATTCGCGGTTCGCTGATACCGGAATAGGCAGGGTAGGGCCATGCCTCCTACGCGGTCCCAAATTTTAAAGTACCACAGACCCTCCTTTTGCCCTTACATAGGCAATAACTATACTCATATTAATCCGAGTCCAGGTCTATATTCATACGGTCATGGAGATGTAGCTGTAGCATCATCCTATTACTTAGCTCGTCCCTCGATACAGGTTTCCTTACACATAATGTAGCACAGAGGCCACATATCGCAGGAGCGCACTGTATACACAGACAGAACAGGAAAAGAATGGCTAAGATCATACCAATGACCATCAGAATTTTCCATCCACAGGCAGATATCAGTTCCCAGAACCACCCCATCAGTGACCAATCTCCTTTATCCACGTGAATAGATTCAGATATTTTATGCAGTTTGGAGATGGCTTGATAAACTGTTGGAGCGTTATCTGGTATGAAAACGCAACAGCTAGATTAGATGACCTTACATACCCCACCGCGGTCTGCAAGTATGACGTCTAGAACCATACGGTTCTGAAAAGTCATGAGGCGATCCACTTGGAGCTCAGCTGTCAAATTACCAAGGGCACCAGCCGTTACATTAACAGTAGATTCAACCACACGAGTCAGTTGTCTCAGGTTCCTACTATTAACCATCGGTCCCCAAAACAGCAGGAAACCCAAAAATAAGTCTCCCGCTTCCTGACCGGCAGTATCCTCCTGACTAAAAACGCCTCTCACAACTCTGGTCTTGTGATAATCAGAGGCAGCAGTAAATGTTGGCGGTAGCAAATTTGCAATATAACATGTGCCCGAGAAATCAGGGGGCAACCATGTATATGCTCGGTCATTGCAGACAAAATATGTACCCTTGGCAGCCAAAAACACAGGGGAAAATTGTGATGGAAAAGTGTACGTTTCAGTACAGTCACTCTTCCCCAGCTGAGCTCTTGGATTCTGACCATTACCTTGTAGACAGAACCGACCTATGTGGGGTACGACCCAAATTGGGGATGAAATTTTCCGCTGCCTTTCACCCAGACTAATGCCATACCCCGTCGCGTTCCAACCTACATAAGCTCGCAATTCATCCTTGGGAATAGATGAGTATGCGTCGATATCTCTGCTCATATCAGCGACTCCTTTCATTAAGGCCTTATTGTTTGTGCTAGGTCTGATGGAACGCGGTTGTCGCGGGGAGTAGGCATCTAATGCAAAAAGAAACATGGTCTGGAATGCCCATGACGATCCATTATAGCTAAATGGCAGCACTAGATATGGGATACCCTTATTAATGGTATGTGGCATTAAACCACACACCCAGCAATTGGTTGTATTCATAACTAGTTGGTGCTGGTGCAGGAGTTGGATAAACGAGTTGTTTACGAACTCAGACCGTCTAGCTTGTTCGTGTTCAGGCAGAGGGTGGAAAGAATGTAAGGAGACAGTAGGAGGAGGTATAGGCTGTACAGTGGGTGCAAATGGCACTTGAGAGGAGAAGAATACATAACCTACAGTAAACACCATCATACTAAATAGTATAAACAGACATAATACAAAACGTTTGCTCTTCAATATTTTACATATTTTCTTCTTAAAGTTCATTTCCTCAGCGGGTCTCTCCATCTTGAAAAACTCCATCCTCTAATCGTGCCGTTCGCGGCGGGTGAGTATCTTCTGCTAAGGAGTACGCCTGTCAGTCCAGGGAACGCCCCAGACCAACCAGAACCGTTGACCTAACGTCTTCGGCCTGTACCCCGAAGTCTTGGCACCGCGACCCTGCAGCTGAACCCGGATGGTGGTTCGAAAAACAAAAATCAAAAAGTCCTTCAGATGGGAGAGCTATAATATAAAAAAAAAAAATAGTAAGGGAAGGGAATTTTTATTTGTCCATAGGCCTTGGTCTCAAGTTATAGCGGTTTCTGCCAGGTACTGTCTGGTCTTGAAACAAGAGTTCAGGCTCTGTGGTGTCTATTCGATTTGACGGTGGCACAGCTTCCTGCAAAATATCGTCGCTTTCTCGTTCTGAAGTCGTTCCCTTTACACGTGCATCACTAAATGGCACAAAACGGGGGACAGTGTCAGTTTCAGAATCAGCGATACCCTCCTGGACCCACCGGTCATATGGTAGGGGCCAAGGGATCCGTTTGCAGTGGGCGCCGTGTATCCAATTCTTTTTCCCTTTCACTCGAACCGCTGATCTTGTCGATAGAAGTACGAGGTGAGGGCCAATCCAACGGGGCTCATCGTTGCTCTTTCGCTGAAAGTTTTTTATAAGCACCCACGAGCCAGGGTCGATAGGGTGTCCTGGAGCTTCAGAGGCCTGGGGCAGAGTATCGTGCACCTGTTGGTGTAATACACGCAATTTAGCCGTCAATTCATACAGATAGTCAAGCAGTACTGGATGTTCGATTTCACTGAATTTGGTCGGTCTTGGCACACCCCATATGTTGGCTGGCAGGCCAAAAATGATCTCATAGGGACTAAGTCCCACTCGTGAATGCACAGTCATTCTTGTTGATAGGAGCGCTAAAGGCAGAGCGTCAGGCCATTTAAGACCGGAGCTCGCCTGGATTTTGGCCAATTTGAGTTTCAGAGTGCCATTGTAGCACTCTACTAATCCAGCTGATTGGGGTTGATTTGCAGCGTGGAACTTCTGCTTAATGCCTAATCCCTCACACACATTCTTCATCACTCGACCTACAAATTCACTCCCATTATCACTCCACACCATTCTTGGCATTCCAAACCTAGGGAAAAATTCTTTCACAAGGGCTTTGGCTGTTGATAAAGCAGTGTTGTCTTTTAGGGGATATGCTTCTATCCATTTTGAAAAAGCGCAAACAATAACCAGTACATATTTCAAATTGTTGCACCTTTCCATGTGGATAAAATCTAGCTGCAAAACCTCAAATGGATATGATGGAGGCGCAAAATGACCAGCTGGAGTCGGAGTTCCTCTACCAGGATTGTATTTCAAACATACCATACAATTCTTGACCACATTCTCTGCACACTTGGGAATTCCAGCGTTCTGCCATACTGGAGCCAACAACTTACAGATTCCTTTCACACTGATATGTGCCATTCCATGTGCCATCGTAACCACTGGAAGCACATATGCATCAGGTAACAACCATCGCCGATGTTCTGACAAATCAACCCAACAACCATTCTCATCCAATTTACCCTTACTTTCTCTCCACATACTCAATTCTTTCTCTGTGGCTTCAGCTTGAAGGGACTTCACACTCTCTATCGTGTCTTCACACATTCCAACATCACCAACCCATCTTGCAGGGCCTGCAACATACATTCGAGTCTTCAAATCTCTTGCTGTTTCTTTCGCGATTACGTCAGCAAATGCATTACCACAACCAACATCATCAGTGACCTTCTTGTGTGCACTGCATTTCATAATCACAACTTGTAACGGTAAGGTCAGTGACTCAAGGAGATCATTCACCAACTGACCATTCTGAATTTTAGCTCCATGCGAAGTCAGGAACCCACGTTCTTTCCATAAGCGCCCAAACCTATGGGCCACGCCAAAGGCGTACTGACTGTCAGTATATATGTTCACTTTCATTCCTTCAGACAACACGCATGCTCTTGTAAGGGCAATTAATTCTGCTGCTTGAGCCGAATTATGTGGTATGCGTGCAGTCTCAACAATCGTGTGCAAAGTCGTGATAGCATATGCAGCAGTCGTATTACCATTCGGAAGCTTGAAGCACGAACCATCCACCCATAAGGTACCATCACACTCAGTTAGGGGAGTATCTTTAAGATCCACTCTCCCTTTCGTCTCTTCATCTGTTCTGAACAGACAATCATGCTGCTCAATCTCATCTATGTCTGCTGGAATCGGCAATAATGTAGCTGGATTCAACGTGTTGCATCTCTTTATGTGTATATGGTTTGCCAACAGTGTCAATTCATACCCTGACAATCGAGCACTAGTTAAGTGCTATGTCTTGGTCCGGTTTAACAATGTGTCCACAGCATGTGGAACCATTACAATCAATGTGTTATTCATCACTAGTCCAGCAGACTGTCGAATAGACACAGCTGCTGCGGCTGTAGCTCTCAAACAACTTGGCAATGCCCTCGCTACCGGGTCCAAAGTTGACGAAAAATATGCGCATGGACGCGGTCTGTCGCCAAAAGGCTGTGTTAACACTGATAATGCGCAACCTTCCTTTTCATGAACATACAATGTAAAAGGCTTGCTGTAGTCAGGGGTACCCAACACAGGAGCTGAACATAATGCATTACGCAATTCCCAAAAACTTTTCTGACACTCTTCAGACCATGGGACAGGATTCGGTGTATTTTTACAGGTTAATGCTAACAAAGGTTTTGCCAGCAAAGAAAAACTTGGGATCCAGTGCCTACAGTATGAAGTAATGCCCAAGAAAGCACGCACTTCTCTCTGTGTTCTTGGCACGCTCAATTGTGCGATGGCTTGAATTCTTTCTGGGGTCAGTTTCCTTCCCTCCTTCGATAAGAGATGACCTAAGTAGGTCACTTCTTGTCGACAAGATTGCAGTTTTGAGAGAGACACTTTGTGATGGAAGGCAGACAAATGACGCAACAATGACAATGTAGCTTCTTTACAAATCTTTTCAGTATCCGCGGCGATTAGCAAATCGTCAACGTACTGAATAAAGGTAGCACCACTAGGTAAAACAAGTGCATCAAGCTGCGCCTTTAAAGCCTGACTGTATATTGATGGACTTTCACAGTAGCCCTGTGGAGCGCGTTTAAAACGGAGGCTTCCACCTCCTAAACTGAAGCCAAAAATGTCCCTGCTCTCCTCTGCAATTGGGATGCTATAGAAAGCATTCTTTAAATCGATCACTGAGAACCAAGCAGCGGAGGCTGGGATCATAGTTAACAAGGCAGTTATATCAGGGACAACTGGAAACTGTGGCACAACAATCTTATTCACCTCTCTAAGATCGATCACAAATCTGTAAACAGGTGGCTGTGAAGGGTCCGTACGTTTTAAAACAGGTAAAACAGGACTATTGCAAACGTTGCCTCTTGTCTTTTCAATTACACCCTTCTTAATCAAATCACTGATAATTGCTAACAACGCTTTCTGACCTTCATTGGAGATCTTGTACTGGGGAATGCGTGGCAATCTGACATTGGCTTTTAAAGTGACCACATATCGCGGTATTTCCAAGAGACCCACATCATTGGGACCAGTAGCCCAAAGGACATCCGGAAGGGATGACAATTCAGGTGGCAATTTATTCTTTGACAAATACATTGGGGAAATCACTTCCTTACCCAATGTAAGTTGTACTCCTGAGGGAGAACAATATAGTGTTGCATGCAATCTTTTTAACAAATCCAACCCTAACAGATTTTCACCACAACCTGTCGTTAGGATGAGGGGTACTTTTAGCTCACAAGGTCCAACAGAAAGGGGCATAGGACTAGAAATCGGGTTCCTAACTGGGGCGCCAGAAAAACCTACTGAAACATTCATTTCGCCAGACAAAGGCGCGCCAGGGAGTTTTGAATGCATAATTGAACTCTTTGCAGCACCAGTGTCCAGCAGAAAGGGCTCTGTTACACCCACTGTAGTCACCTTAACATACGGTCCACTCTGATCCACTGGCACTGAAACAACTCCCTCTCTCTGTCTATGGCTGTCCTAGTAATCATTACCTTCCACATTGTCGTCTTCTGCATAATAGTCATTATTATAGTACTGAGCTGTATTACCAGTTGCATTGGCTTGCTGATCAAAGCTATTTATCGTATTTTGAGGCGGAAGAGGACGCGCGTTCTGGGGCACATTTCCACGCCCTCTACCTCTAGGAGCTTGCTGACCACCTCTACCTCTTGCGCCATACACATTATTAGTACGCTGCAACAATTTAGGACAACTATACTTAAAATGACCTTCTTCTTTACAATACGAACTTTGATTGGGACCTACAGGAACACGCGGTTGGGAATACTCGAACCTTTGCATGTTTCTATGAAACTGTTGAGGTGGCTGATAATTACTCTGGCCACCACGCGGTGGGTAGGCCTGTTGTAACAGAACCTTCGTCTTCAATTCTTTCGTTTTCTTGTCTGCTCTATCCTTCTCATCTTTATCCCTATTTTCGTAATACTGTGCAGTAGCCAGTATTTGCGCTGAAGAGGAAACAGCCCAAGAACTCTCTGAATCTTTTAACTTCTTACACAACTCGGGAAGCAAATTATGCACAAATTTATCAACAAGCAACCGTTGGCCACCTTCAGTACTCATGTCTTGACCACTGTGGTCGATAAATGTTTCTTCAAACCTAGTGAAGAAATCAGACACCGTTTCATCTTTCTTCTGTTTGCATGCCGATAGTTTATCCCAATTCACACGCATCGCGGGCATTAAAGTTTTCATGTAGGTAATAATTCTACCAGGGAGTTCTGCTACTAGGGGCTCAGGTTTTGCACCACCAACCTGTCTAGTGTCTGCGGCAATGGTATTAGCCCATGTGTTACCTAATTCTGCAACGTGATTTACATTACGAATGGTTCCCCATAAAGGCTGTGGAACAACATTTCCGAACAACATATCTATATCAGCTAGATTCATGACACACGATTCTGCAGTCTGTGATAACTCCTTATAATATCCTGCAGGGTTTTTACGGGGGTCAGGCAATGTCTGTTTAAGCGCTAACACCTCACAACGCTTCCATGGGACATGTACCCAAACACGCTGAAAATGTGGCAGAACAGGTGGATTAGCATTTGCATCACCAGGTCTCCAAACTGGAGGGACCTCACGCATCGGATATTGACGCGCTTTTACCTTTTTCCCCACAGGGAATTCCTGTTCGAACAATGATTGTTGACAATCATCATTCCTGAAGGACAGTAAAGTCGCAACTGCTTTATCTACGTCGGGACCCACAATTGTACCTGTTCCAAAATCAAATCGCACTCAACACAACTCCTGCGGGTTTGAGTTTGAACCATTATCTTCCAATTCCTCACAGAGGAATTCACACATTTTCTCAAACATATACCTCTGTTTTGGGGCTTCCCATTGGTGAAAAACGTTAACAACTGACTCAACATCATAGAGTGAAGAAAAAACAATCCACCTACGTGCCATATTGTCCAATACCTCTTTTTCTTCAGAATCAGGCAGCTGACTACGCAACTGCTTACGTTGTAAACCAGGGGTCATACTAGATGACCCAAAGAGAGGCGACATTAAACTAGTAACCACATTAGCTATTTGTTGTCGTGCAGAAGGAGAAGTTGAGGCGAAAACGGGGGGAAAGACAGAGGGAAGAAAAACGGGTGCAGATACAGGGGCAGTGTCAGGAAGAGCGCCAAGGGAGGCAGCTGATGTACTAGGCAAAGTCGCAGGGAGCGCAGGGGAGACAGGTAACGAAATTGGCGGCCCTTGAGAGGGCTGCGCTGTAGGGATAGGAGCCAGCTGAGGGGGAGCTGGCGGCTGTGGGAAGGCTTGCGGCACATTAACTGGAGGCTGCACATTTACGAGCTGTGGAGGTGCTGTGGCATTTTGCGCATACGGGGGTGGCGAACTTAGAAAATGGGACATTAGGGAATCTTTCTCTTTTTCTTTTGTCTCATCTTGTGGAAGGGGTGACAAAACTGGGTAACATTTATCGATCCCTAGTTTGCGCTGTCTATGTAACTGCTCATTCATTTGTTCCTCCTCATTATCTTTAAATTGCACAGCTGCTTGCATCATTGACATACCTTTTTCTCTCTTATTCCTTTTTGCTAGCTTAATTTCCTTCTGTTTGGCTTCCTTTCGCCATAGGCGGAAAGAATCAAACATCGCCGGCCTGGCTTTCTTTTTAAATAATTTAACTTCCAAATTATCTAAGATATCTGTATCGAAACTACCATTTTGGGGCCATTTTAAAACACCGTCCTTTCTGGTGTATCGGATCCATACTTCATTATATGCGATGGGGCCCACGCCATGTTTTACATGAAGCTCATAAGTTGGAGTTCCAATTGGAGGAACCGGACACGAATCCTCCAATCGGGAGTCCTTTCTACAACCCAAACAAAACACATTTCCAAATATACTAGAACCAGGCATCTTCA
Organism: Triturus cristatus; assembly: GCF_964204655.1. Lineage (NCBI taxonomy): Eukaryota > Metazoa > Chordata > Amphibia > Caudata > Salamandridae > Triturus > Triturus cristatus. The sequence continues at coordinate 905,451,797 of NC_140591.1, forward strand.
CTCACTAGTCTAGTTTCAAACTTTAAAGGATTATCGAATACGATAATCTCGTGAATACAAGAGTCCTCTGGCTTTGGCATTGCAAGTTCCAAATCAAAGCGATCCCGAAGGATACCAAACAAACTAGGAGACGCTCCACTTATACTTAACTGAGGTATCGATGATCGATAGCGTCACCAGAAAACTCTCTCAATTGTTTCGCTCTACCAAATCGTTAAGGGTCCAAAACAGGGCGATTAATCAGGGCAGCAGTCCTTCGTAGCCGTCGGGATGCGTAGAACCTCGCAGAAAAGACTTTCGGACCACGTCGACATGCAGGGGTCGATGAAGTGGCGGCCCTCCTCCGGAATTTCCACACGAAGCTCCTCACGAACCTCTGGCTTGGACCGGTACCGCTGAAATCGCCCCGAGTTGGGCGCCAACTGAAGTACTGGGTTTTTAAAACCCAGCGGTGCAGGGGAACACACCCGAAGACTTCGAGTTCTTCCTGTTTCAGACCCACAGAAACACAGAGTCTTCTAGGTGAAGTCAAAGATCGTATTTATTGGCTGCAGACCAATTACAGGTATCCGAGAAGTACAACACAATGTATGTTCTCAGGAGACTGCTTCTTTTACAAAAACGGGCTTCTCCTTATATACAAAATATCATGCTTCAGGCACACATTCCTCGTTTTACGATATGGTCATTCATATGTATTCATTACAAACGAAAAGGCAGAGTCATGATGACCATCCCACATTCCAGTTCAGCCAGCCCGCAATTATTTACCCAGCGAGGCTCAGATCCCACATCAGATATCAGCAGACCCCAATAAACACGGGCACCTCCTGTTTGTAAAACAAGCCATAAAGCAGGAAGAGTCAGGTGTGAAAGAGATTAGCCGGAGGCTTGTGTGGCATGAAAAGGCTTTATGGTGTGTCAAACCCTGATGCTAATCACAGGTGGCCGTAGGACGGGGAGCTCGTGAGACCGGACTGACCTGGGGCGGTGGAGCCAAGTCGCATAGGTCACAGAGAAGTCAATAGGAGGCACATGTGTTCTGAAGGCCTGTGCTTGTCCTTAATGTGTAGCCTATGTGAGGGCAACCATAAAATGGCTACCGCTCCAAAATGGAACCCACGAAGTCGGTGTGTAATATCGTATACAAAGTGAATTCATCGATGAAACGTTATGCAAAACACTTGTACATACTGCATTGGCCATTCGCGGTTCGCTGATACCGGAATAGGCAGGGTAGGGCCATGCCTCCTACGCGGTCCCAAATTTTAAAGTACCACAATAGTTTGGCTCCCATGGGAAAGTTCCCTTGCTTGCTGAGTATAGGTTTGTGTTTAATGTTTAGGATGGGTACTCTACAACCTAGTTGGGAGGTTGGAGTGGGATGTGGGTGGAGGGGAGGGACTGTTCTATTGTTCAATGCCAGTATAAATGCAATTAGGTGTATGTCTGGTGTCATCTGCGAAAGGTATGGGTCATGTCGATCTGATTGTTTCAAAATTTGTACCAAAGCGAGATTGGCATAGAGCCGATAACACATTGAATTGTTTGACTTGGAATGTTCGGGGGCTCAATGATGGTAGGAAGTCAAAACTGGTTCATGTCTACTTAGCACGACACAATGTGGATATCTGCCTGCTGCAGGAAACACACCTGAACACCACGGCCTCCCAGCGATTGCGCCATAATAGATGGGGGCATGGCTACTCGGCTATGTATTCCAACTATGCCCGCGGAGTGGCGGTATTGATCAGGCGGGGATTAGACTGGAGGGAGGGGTCAGTTCAGGGAGACCCGGAGGGACGCTATATCTTGGTTCAGGGACTTATGTGGCATGTCTGTGGTTATTGTGGCTAACTATGGTCCCAACGTCGACTTCCCTGATTTCTTTCACAAGGTCTGGGCGCAGATTAGGGCAACTGGTTGCAGTACGATTATATGGGGGGGAGACTTCAATGCTGTCCTTAATGACGCAATTGATAGGAGGAGAGTTGCTCGAACATTAAATCCGATGGCTAGCACTGCCCTAAAGGAAATAATAGCTGATGGCGGCCTAATTGACATTTGGCGAGGTAGACATGAAGCACTGAGGGAGGGTACCTGTATCTCGGCTCAGCGCAATGCATGGTCCCGCCTAGATTATTGGTTAGTAACGAGAGATGTAGCCATGTGGACTGTTGATGTGGAACACATGCCCACTCTCTATCTGACCACGCTCCCTGCTTGCTGAAATTACTGATCCCAAGTCTGCCACGTCGGGCCTTCGCGTGGCGCCTCCCGCCGCATGCCCTACTTGATGACGCTTTTAAGGAAGAGATTAGGAAAGATATCACTGACTATTTTGAACTCAATACTGGGTCGGTGGATCCCGAGACATCCCTATGGGAGGCATTTAAAGTTGTAATTAGGGGCCAATGTATAGCCCGCCCGGCTGGAGTGCTGAGGGCTATAAGAAGGACGCTCGCATCCCTGGAGACCAGTATAAAAGAACTAGAACATCAATTCTATGATACGGGCGAACAAGACATAGCTGGACTGATGAAAACCAAGCTATTAGACTATGCTGAGGAGGCGCAACGTGAGGTAAAATTCTTGAGGAAATATGCGGAGGTCAGAAGGTACGGGGAGGGGGGGGGATTGGTGGGAGGCCGGGGAAGGCACTGGCAGGTATGTAGAGAACACCAAGATCCATGACATATATACATGAACTACACACAGCATCTGATGCCACGATTAGAGGGCAAGGAGATATCCTGAGTGCCTTCTCTAATTTCTACTTTAATCTACATACAGCTACTCAGGGCACGTGCCCGGAAGGGATGGAGTCTTTTCTTGACTCGATTGCACTGGTGTGGTTTAATGACACGCACAGGGAATATATGGATCTCCCGATCGGTCCGGAAGATGTGGCACAGGTTATAAGGAGCTTGCTCCCCGACAAGGCCCCTGGTCCAGACAGCTTAACCACGGGCTTTTATAAGGCATACGCTGAGGAGTTAGTCCCTAGACTGCTAGCCGTATATGAAGAGGCTTTGAGAGCGGGCATACTGCCTGCGTCCATGCGTGAGGCTCTAATCATCACACTGCTAAAACCAGATAAACCGGCAGAGGAGGTAGACTCCTATAGGCCCCTTTCCTTGATAAATGTAGATGTGAAGATCCTTGCCAAGTTAATTGCCAACCGGGTGCAGCCGATGTTGCCTGTGATAGCGCTCCCTGATCAGTCGGGATTTATCCCAGGGAGATCAACCTCACATAACATACGTACGATTTTCTCCACCCTGCATTACCTACACCCAGATGTTCAGGCGGCGATAGTGTTTTTAGATGCCACTAAGGCCTTCGATACTCTCGAGTGGCCCTATTTATTTTCCATACTGGGTAGGATGGGCTTTAGCCCACACTCATTAAATAAATGTGCTTGCTATACACCATGCCCAGCTACGGGGTCAGGGTAAATGGCCTACTCTCAGAACCCTTCCCCATTTCACGGGGTACGAGGTAGGGATGCCCTCTTTCCCCGCTATTGTTAGTCATAGCAATGGAGCCTCTGGCTGCCAGAATCAGGCAACATCACACGGCGCGGGGTATAGGGTTCAGTTCCAGGAACCTTCTAATATCACTGTATGCAGACGACGTGACCCTCTACCTTATAAACCCGAAGGAAAATCTAGACCCTGTACTACGTGAATTCATTCGTTTTGGAGGCCTGGCTGGTATTTCTGTAAATTGGTCTAAGTCTGTAATTTTTCCCCTGACAGATAACACCCTAAAGGTGTCCTCTGAATATCCCCTGAAGTGGGAGGCGGATGAGGTCAAGTATCTGGGGATATGGGTAAGCCGAGATCTTCAAGAAATCTGGAACCTAAACTACGGGAAAGCAATCATGTGGCTGGGAGAGAAGGTAAAGATATGGGCGAGACTACCCTGGTCACTCACAGGGAGTATCGCGGTGGCTAAAATGATCATATTGCCCAAATTTCTCTACCTATTTGCAAACACACTGATTCCGCTCACATCGCATTTTTTTACCACCCTGAGATCGCATTTGGTTGAATTGGCGTGGGCGGGCAGGCAGGCGAGGGTATCTTGGGACATGCTGACGCTACCCTTAAAACAAGGAGGATTGGGCGCCCCAGACATGTGACTATATGCGCTTTGCACTCAAGCCCAATTTTTGCATTTTTGGACCCACCCAACTCCCTTCCAGCCACATGTGGCAGTGGAACAAGATGCTGTAGCACCAGTTCCGCTAAAAGTAGCCATATGTGTAAAAGCGAAACGCCCTAGAGGGGATGTAGATTCTGCTGGAACATTACATTGGGCATGGGAGGAACTGCGCAAGAGGGCGGGAATCCCATTGCTCTATGCTCCCTCGCTTTCCTTGGCGCAAAACCCGATGTTGCCGTGTATTGAAGCAGCGTTGGCAAAACCTTAGTGAAGAAAATGTACCTTCATACATTTGCTGATCTCTTTCCCGACAACACATTCATGTCCCCTCCGGTGGCAGAAGAAGGCCAAATATGTACCCTTCTCTGAATTGTTTTTGTATCACAAACTGCGGGCAGCATGCCGCACACTTAGCGAGGACTTCCCGGCGGACCCCACAACTTTCCCTGCTTTGGAGAGCGTGGTGGGCTCCCCATCCCCGCACAAGTTGGTCATCCGTACATACAGGCAAATGCAGAACACAGCACCAGTAGTCACACCTAAATCCCTCGAATATTGGAATGAGGACCTTCAATCTCCGCTGACTGTGGAACAGTGGAACTTTTAGTGCGGGCAACTTACTTAGCTATCTCCCAACTATAGGTTACGGTTAATACATTTTAAATACTTGCACAGATTTTACAGGACACCTATCAGTCTGAAAAGGATGGGGCTCAGGGAGACCGATGAATGCTGGAGATGCAGATATTCCCCTGCCTCTTTTTTACACATAGCATGGTCCTACCCGATGAACGAGAGTTATTGGTCTCAGATTTTTACTTTGGTGAATCAGATTGTTGGGCAATAGGATACCCCATCCCCTGAACTTGGTATACTGGGGTATGTTAAGGATACTCCACCCAAATCGCGCAAATTGCATGCTTTACTTTTATTATTCACTAAAAGACGAGTGGCGGTATGCTGGGGCAGGAGGAGGGTGCCTTCGATAAAGGGCTGGCTGGCTGATGTAGCATATGGTCACACACAGTTGAACACGTTCTGGGAACTAATGCCATCAACATCCCGGCCTCGCGATATATGGGAGCTGTTCGTGCAGTGGGCTCCGAAACGACAAGACACAGCAGCACATAGACACCTTGGATGGGTAGTTTCTGTAGTAGATGGAGATAGTACATGGGGAATGTACGCTAAATGTTGGACCACTATTGTTAAGATCCAAATAGAGGCCAAGGCCAATTGTATGGGATTGTGTGTGATTATACGGATTTATGGAAACTAAATGAAGGTTCTATCTATTCATATCTGCATGAAACTATGTTACATGTGCGTAGCCCCTGAAGCTTAAGGGCATGTATAAAACTGTGTATAGCTCATCATCAGAATGGCATGACCAAATATGAAGAATGTACATCACTGCATGACACATGACAACACTATGTATATGGATATGTTGCGACGACTGGCTTGTGTTATTGTTTGCATTGTTTTGTAATTATTGCAAATATGAATTAAAAAAAAATAATTAAAAAAAAAAGGTGGACTGTGACAGATTTTCAACTGTGTTTGCTGTTGGGTCAAGCTATAGTACAATCATTTAATTCTTCTTTTGCTTTTGGAGATAATGAATTTCTTTTTAAAGTCTTGTACAGGGATGCCAATATAATTTTTAGGTTCTTTCCTTCATTTGGAGTTCCCTCCTTACCTCAGCTGGACGACACATGCAGCGTGCACCATTAATAGCTCAACTATTGCAAGGCCTGTTACTATCAAAGTTTCAATTGTAGAATGTGATGCACACGCCTCCCCCAAGGACTGTGTATCAATTGGTAAAGAATTTATTGATGCAGATGTACAAAAAGGAATAGCATCAACTGATTGTGAGTACACAATGGTTCAGATTGCTTCTACTACACATGATATCATGATATAAAGATAAAGGATGATGATATGTACTATGAGACTAAGTATATTATTGAAAGGGCTGGGTGGAAGAGAAGGAAGAAGGGAACAGGGGAGGCTGAAAGCAAACAGAAAAGGGATATGAATAGGACCAAATGGAAAGAAATGTTTACCAACGATAATGTTTGCTCCCATGGCCGGTCTTTTTCATGGTTCATCACTTGCACGACGTGATAGGAAGATCAGACTGTTTTCCTAAAGCTGTATTTCCACTGCCTCAGACCACTTCATTTCCCCACATTAAATGGACTTCATCAACATACCCCACTACTAAAACTACAAGTACGTGTTGGTTATTGTGTGCATGATCAGCAAATGGACTAAGGCATGCCAATTCAAGAACAGCAATGCACAAACTATTGCCAAATGCCTCCTGAAAGAGTTCATACCGCGCTTTTTAGTACCTATGCTTTTGGATTCTGAAAATGGACCGGCGTTCATCTCACATGTGATTGAGGGGTTGTGCAAGGGGCAAGGAGCCACACAAACTACATGTGTTCCACGAAAACTACCAAGTGGGAATGGTTTCCCAAGCTCATCCTGAAGGGTGGCACATGCTACACAGAAGAGAAAGGACGAGTGTGTAAGCGGGCCCCAAGGATACATCACCTAAAGAACATCTAGAAACATCAACGCCCCAACCCCTCAGTCTACAAGTTGTGACAACTAGACATCTTTACCTTTTCTTCACTTTGTTTTCTTCATATCGAATGTGCCTAAGTAATAGAAGCGCTTGCAAACCTCTCAAATTACTTAAAGACAGGCACCAACGGTTACTTTTTCTTTTTACAGGTATCATCTCCAAGGCTCTACATTATTATTCAGCAGATTTTTTTTTTTTAAATAGTAAAAGTTCAGCAGAAGATAAGACATTCTTCCAACTAGTCACACTAGCCACACGTACCAACGATTGGAACAATGCCTCAAGACTTGCTCAAGACTTTCAGAACAATTAGAGAAAATAATCATGGGTGCTACTAGCATCATTGACCCCCCATTGCTACCATTGTAATGACTACGCTCCTTATAGTGTATTGTGATCAAAGTGTTTTACCTGAGATACTGCTTACATGAAAAAGAGATTGTACCAAAATTAATAAATTGCCATTGATAAAGACGGGACAGGGGGACAGCTGACAGAGCAGGATGTTATGTATCCACACACCGGCCTACCGACACAGAAAGCAGCATGTGTTACAATGTCATACCTGTTTGTCCTAATGTACAATGTGCTCTTCAGTAAGCACAACGAGTACGTAGCGGTTGCACCTCCTGAGAAAAGCATAATTAGCAAAGGGAGAACAATAAAAGAACAGGGAATGTGAATAACTTAGCACTTATAGAAGTTGTAGAAGTAACAATAGGACTACACTAATTGCAGCCTGCTACCATTACCAAATACCTCAAAGACCTGAAAGGTATGCTGTAAGGATTTTGTTCAAGAATGAACAAGAGGAGGGAATGAGAGAGGGTCTATTTTTTTATCATAGGGTACCCCAGGCCCGTTCTGTCCACCCCTGGGGTATGAGACCCTTGTCCTTGTCCTGCCATCCTAATTTGTACGCCGTGTTAAATTGACCGGAGGGTCCTGTGTTACTATATAACAAATAACCTGGGCCATCCTTGTCACTCAACAAAGCATGAACCCCTACGTAGGCCCTGCCAGCCTGATCTGTAGGCCTTTTGTTAAGTTGACCAAAGTTCTGCACCCATCTTTACTGAACAGCAGGCTCTAGGCTTGTCTGACCAAGAATCACAGCCAGCCTCTCTCAGCGAGGCCTCCTGCTCCAAACTAAAGAGCCCCCACCCTACCCGTGTGCGAAGTTCACTAGCGCAGAGTTTACCGTTTCTCTATTCTGTCGACATATAGCACATCGCGTCCTGGGTCTGTACATGAGAAAAAGAGAAGTTCCCACCGCAGCCGCGTCAAGCTGGGGTGATGAATAACCAAGACATATCCCTATATGTATATTTTATTCCTTTGCATTACATATTTTCTGCCTGCCCTATGCAATTTACGACGAGCGCTTGGCCAGAGAAAATAACCTTTCACCTAGTCTACGTTCCGAATTTAGTGGGATAGACACGACACGTTTGATAAAAGTTGCAGACCAAGCTGCAAAGTAACTGACGTAGGTAGAAGTGGCGTGAGAGGACGTTATTGTAGGCACTTCTCATAACCTAAAAAAGTATAAAAAGGGAGCTCACACAGTCCTCAGCGGACTACCCCACCCGTCTGTTAGTAGACTCCCCAAGAGCTCTTGTTTTTTGTTTTTAAGATACAATTTAGCTTGCCAATATATTTGCTGTATATGCTATTTATGCTATTTTGTCCCTAAATTGGTGTGTTCTTATTGAGCATTTCATATTTATATTACATTTGCAAGGCTGCTTTCTGTTAGGTTTTAGGTAGGTACGTGAGTATTCTCAGTATTTTAGATCAAGTGTGTTTTACATTCTGAGAACATTTTCCTTGATTTAACTCATGTTTTTCATAATGCATTTATAAATGTGCCTTTGAGGTTTAGTGTCTCTCTCAAACAGTACCAACTTTTTAATACAGAAATGCCATCTAATCCATGTGACTATCTGTGAATGCGGAGCCACTGGATTCTGTATTTTTATGCCTTTTTCTTGCAGTTTTTGTAAGTTGCATCTTCTTAATAAAACTTTCAGCCTCAGTTTCCATGGCTCACATATGTTTCCTTAATTTTTAGAGCGAGCGTTCCCAGACACCCCGGCTAAAATTAAGGTGCCCCTTTTGTCCCTAGCTCACTCCCTCGATCATACAGTGAAGGTTCCCTGAGCCCTGTGCTCAGCCCCCTGCCCTCTTGACCCTTAAAAAAATCTCCCTCCAACAGTATGATGTTTCTCCCTGTAGGGTATGGACTTGACCACACCACTATCTTGGGAGATCGTTTAGCCCATCATATAAAGAACGATATTGGCTTGTTTTGAGTTCCACACATTGTGGTGAATGACATATGTTACTGAACACAAAGGTGCAGAAAGCAGATTCTAGGTCAGTACCGGATGCTGATCATCTTTCTTCATTTTTATTACAGCAGCCTCAACAATACAGAAGAAACATCCTTTCCAATTAACCACAGGGAAGGAATAACCAATCAGGGGATATTGTCAACAATAATAGTCCACTGTCCATGTTAATGCCCTCTCTTTCTTTGCTGCTGAGCAATCACACAGTTATGTGTCCTCTTAGCTCTTTCGTTTAATTGCACTGTTAAGGGTTATTTTCAATATTGCCATCTGTTCTGAGATAATTGCCCTGGCTTTTGCAGGGGACAGCGGGATCACATCTCAGTGATCCTTACACAAGCTTATTTCTGTTTCCCAGGGCAGCATGAGTGCAGTCACTGAAGCAGGCCACCACAGGGTGCTCTAAAGGGCATAGATAAAGAAGCCCTTCGCTCCTCGGCGGCTGTGCGCTGAATCCCTGTCAAAGCTGGAGATCAGACACGTGCCCCATAGGCAGCTTTGAGCGAGACGCCCGTTATACATTATTGTAGAAGTCTGGCACTACCTATCCTTATTATTATCCCGAGTGTTTACTATGTTCTTATGCACATACCGTGACATTTGCTTTCAAAATGATTCTGCATACCTCACGCTAATATTGGCTTCCTGTGCATACACTGTTACCGGCTGCTGATTACCGGACTGCACTCTGACTTCATGTTGAGGCTGGCACCTTCTTGCCCGCACTGTGCCTATTATTTACTATCTTCTTATGCACATTGTTTACAAAATGATTTTCCCTACCTCACGCTAATATTGGCTCCCTGTGCATACACGGCCACTTGTTGCGCATTAGCGGCCTGCACTCTTGACTTCTTGTGGAGGCTGGCACTTTCTTGCCCACATTATGCTTGTTATTCATATGACCCAGTGACAACAGTGCCACTACTTTCTTGACATCTGAGGGCCCTTCGTTACCCTGAATTACTAGACTGCAGATACTGCAGTAGAACCTCTAACAGCCCACCACAACACTCATGGAAAGGCACGGCCCCAGCTCAATTCTGAATGAACAAATTCCTTGTTATCGTTAAGTAAAGTTTCAATTCTATTAAAGACGCGGAGGCGAGGATTAGGTTGTTCTTTCTTTACTTTATTACTCCAGCAGCCATCAATAAAACAACCAAAACTAAAATTTCCCATGAGCCCATGGGAAAAATATAGAGAGAAAAAAGTCCCACAAAATTTTCAATCCTAGGCCAGGATGGCCGGTGACCTTCCCCTGTGGACGCTCTACCCTCCTCTTTCCTTTGTGCGACCTCAGCCTGCAAGTCTTTGAATTATTCCTGTTTATTGGCATCCGAACCTAGGTCAATAAGGAAAAGGGGTTGAGATTCCGCAATATGTAACAATTCGAACATATTTCAATAACAATGATTACACGACAAGCATAGAATAAGAAGCACTTAATGCTCTAGCAATCCCCAGAGAGAATCAAAAACGAGTTTCTCACCACACTTAGGAGGATGTTCTGGGAGGGTTACTTAATCGGGTGGGCTAATCCTCGCCTCCGCGTCCTCAAAAGAATTGAAACTTTCCTTTACGATAGGTAGGACATTTTTCATTCTGTCAGGACCGGAGGCTTTGGATTAGGCTAGTTTAAAGCTTATGTAGCACCAGAGATGCCAGTGATGACAATGGTTTGAAGTAAAACCTCTTGTAAGTAGAGTCTGAGGACCAGTCTGCGGCATTAAGGATATCCTCCAACCGCACACCCAAAAAAAAGCTTTCGATGCCAATGCACCCCAGACCGAATGCGCTCCAAAAAGATTAGTGTCTATACCTGCTTCCTACATAACGCAGCGAACCCATCTCGCAATCGTAGGGGAGGAGACCGCCCTGTGTGGTTTAGTAAGAGCTATAAACAATTGTTTGGCGTCTTGAGGACGCATGTCGACTGTTGCCACTTCATAGGCCTTTTAATGCTATGACCACACAACTTTGGGACATCTGGGAAAGCGGAATAAGGCACTGACCTTGAATTACATTTCATCCTTCTGGAGATGTGAAACATAACTCCCTCCAGAGTGAATACTTAACCCGTAAGGTCTAAGGCGCGCACATCAGAAACTCTGCGGCAGGATATAAGACATTAAGGGTCGCCAATTTTGCCAACATCTGTTTTCTAGAAAGATATTTGATGGCCATGATCGGAACAGGTTTAAGACTTTGGCATCCCAAAGGGTAGAGTAACAAGGTTCTGGTGGCCTGGATAGCCTGATAGCTCTCAAAAGGTTGCACACTAATGGGTGCTCCCCAATAGGGTGAGCGTCCATTGGCATATGGCCCACCGATATAGCAGTTCGGAAGGTGTTAACTGACCTGTAGGCCAAGCCTTCCTTGGCCAGAGAAGTTAAGAAGTTAAGGGCATAGACAACGTCCGTTCCTATCGGATCAACCTTTTGTCGAACACAACTGCCCCATCTAGACCAAGTGGAACGGTACCTCGTTAGTGCTCTCTGCCCAGGATCTTGCGAGTAATGAGGCAGCGTCCTCCGAAAGGCCTGGCACCTTCCAACGCTGCCTGTAAGCCGCCAGGCCATCAGTTGCAGGCCCCCTGAGAGCAGGAGGTGATGGGGATTCCCTTGTGGATCTTTGAGGAGATCCTAAAACCGGGGTAGATGTTTGGGAAGATCCCAAGAAAGTTCCATCATTACTGGAAACCAAGCTTGTGACCTCCATCTCGGGGTGATCAACACTATATCCGCGAATTGTCTTCTCATCTGGGATGACACCCTCATTATCATTGCAAAGGGAGGAAAGGCGTAGCCAGGGCCTCGGGATCCAGGGGCCAGCTGTAATACCTCTGCAACTGGGTGTCCAGCCGAGAGGCAAAGAGGTCTATCGAGAAGGGCCCCCAGCAGGATTGGAGCTCTTGAAATACTCCAGAATGTAGTTTCCATAGGCTGGTGTCCTTCCAATGGCAGGTGTGAGAAGTTGGCCTAGTATATGCTGTCCACTAGTTATAGTGGACACCTTGCACCAGTCCAAACGACCCTTATTGATGATTAGGTTAAAGACAACCTTTATTGAAAGCTATCCTGGTAGTAGCTATGGAGAGCAGCCTTCAGGCTACGTCTTGAAGGAAAGTAAAGCAGCTTCGTTTACCAGATCATAACCTCCTGAATGACCAAATGAAAGGAGAACCACACAAGGTATATATAAAATATATGTATTTATTACTAAACACTCTCTACTAACCACTTTATGAGATTAGAGAACAAGGTACACAATATTAAAGCACTAGAACGACAGTAAATAGCACAATACACAGCGAGCTCCAGGGGGAGACCGAACCATATACTAAGAAAGTGGTATAACAACCACGACATGACTAGACAGTGCCAGAGCACATAGAATCGCTGGGACCCCAAGGAACCACCCAAGGTAGTGACACAGGAGGACCCACGGAGGACGTGTGCAGTGTGAGAACACAGCCGCGAGCTCCGTACAACTCTATGGGAAAGTCGCGGTTGGAATTTTAAAGATAAAGGACACTTAAGAGAGGACTTTAAGAAAACCCTTTGGAACATAGAAGGTTCTAAGGCCAGCACCCTTGAGAGTACCGAGGTACCCGTGTTACCTATCCCAGGTGAGCCGGGTGCATAGGGGTCAAGTGGTGTCAGAAATGCTTGTTGATTTCAATGGCGTGATGTGAAGAACTGCTGCTGCCGGGAAGATGAGAAGTGTCCAGTGTGATCCAAGCCTGGATTGGAGCTGAGAAGAACCTTAAAGCAGAGGGGACAGAGTCTGGGTCACTTCACAGTGACATGGGGCACGATAGACGAATGCCCACTTATGTCGGTGAGAAGAGGTGAAGCTTGACTCTGCAGCCACGGGGACCAGGAGACGTGGACGATGACCAAAGTCCGCAGGTGAGCTGTCCCACGAAGGATGTCGAGTGCTGGGGGGTCAGTGTCCCGATTGAACACCAACAAGCCTTGGCAACTACAACCCACGCAGTCAGGGAAAAGATGCTTCGGTGAGGACCAGCAAGGTCCTGGGGACTCCCCAAGCGATGGAGAGTCAGGGCACGTCTGGAGCAACCAGGAAATCCCACTTAAAGTTAAAGTTCCCTTCTCAGGGACCCACAGGTCGACCAGGGATCACAAAGGGACCTCGAGCTGAATCACAAAATACCAGCCCCCAGAACACTCGTGGCGTGTAGACCGGAAATCTTCAGTGGAAATACTTCTCGGGGTCTGGACTACAAGTAGCCCAAAGCACAGCCTTAGGGGTCTCAAAAAAGCATATGCTGCTGCAAATGTACACGGTGCCCAGGGGTTCGGGTTGCACGGTCTCCACGAGGAATGTGGATCTCAGAATTGCTGAGAGCACAGATCAACCTCAGAGACCACGGGAACCCACCTCCTGTGTTACAGAAATCTTCGGAGTACTTCAGGAGCTGCGTAGATGCAAACCGGTCAGATGCGTTTCAGGTGCCTGCCTTGCAGGGAGTAACTCCTTTATTCCAAGGGAGATTCTTCAGTCATCCAGCGTAGTGTAGTTAGTCGAAGTACTTGGTTTCTGTAGCAGAGTTTCGTCCAGGTAAATCCAAAGCCCTGTAGTCAGGGGTTCCTACTTTATACCAAAGGAAGGGGTGGGACAAACTCTGGTGACTCACCTATGGGAGGGTCAGGACAGAGGGGTGGCTACACCCATGTCCTTTGTGCAGTTTCGCGCCAGAGCAGAAGCAATGGCTCCTGCAACCGGTTTGAGCTGGACTTTGCACAGGGACACCAAATGTGCCCCGAGTTTAGACATCAAAGCACTTCAGAGTGCACCCACCCAGCCCCTATACACTAAAGCCTGTCTGGGAGGTGGTCACACCTCCCTGTGACAAGAAACATATTGTCAAGCCTTCCCCTGCCGGAGTTCCGTCCAGCAGCAGGAGGGCATACTCGTGTCTGTGGCTGGCAGCATCCATCTTGTGATGCCAGGGTCGAGAAAGCTGGTACTGGGTGTACCAGTGTAGTCATATTTCTCCCTCTAGTAGGGTGGAATCATACCTCTCACACCAGTTACTGGTGTGGAGGTATGATTCCAAGGTGTTTGACACCAAACACGACCTGTTTTAATGCAGCCGTTTTAAAGTTAGCATTTACCACAAGGTTATAATGCACTTAAGAGTATATGGTTGGCTGCATCACAAACAACCCCAGAATAGAGGTTCCGAAGGCTGCAGAGGGGCTCTGCTCATGCAGGTGCACCTTCTCACATAAAACCCAGCACCCTGCCTTCAGGATTGATAAGGCCTGCCATAGGGGTGACTGATAGGTTTATATGTGCAGTGATATGGAGTAGATATAGTGAACCTATATCTAAGTAAGGGGTGCATGCACCACCTTACACAGGCTGCTGTAGCAGACCTGTTGTGCCATTTCGAATGGTCTCCCAGGGGAGGCATAATACATGCTGCAGTCCCTGAGAGGCCTCTGGGGTACCTATGCCCTGGGTATATAGTATACCACATAGTAGGGACTTATAAGGGTACCCCAGAATCCGATCTGGAGTGTATCTAAAGTACATGCAATCAATTTAGAGGAGAAAGCAGCTAGGCTGGGGTCCTGGATAGCAGTATCCCAGCCAGACTAAGTCGAAAACAGTGAAACAAAAGCAAAAAGTGGGGGTAACTGTAAGAAGCACATCCTACTCTCCTACAGCAGGAGCACCAATCCGCAACCTGATTGGATGTCCCCGGAAGGTGTTCCGCCGAAAGGGAGATCTGATTGGATAGGCAGAGGTCCCGTGCTAGATCCGATAAGGCTCTGGATCTTACCCCCCCCCCCCAAATGGTTGATGTAACGTATCGCTGCTACATTGTCCATTTTGAGAAGGACTCAACATTGGGCTCTGTCTTTGGTCCAGCATTTTACTGCAAGGGAGCCTGCCATCAGCTCAAAGCAATTGATGTGCAGGCCTTGTTCCACGGAGGACCATTTCCTCCAACCTGAACGACTTGTGTTGGACTCTATCACTAGGTCGGATTGTGACCCGAAAATCATCTGGCCGTTCCAAGCCTCCATGTGCGAGATCCACCATCACAGTTCCGTTTTGGCCTCTTCCGAGAGGGGAATGAGCTGGGAATAAGTAAGGCCCCTGTGAAGATGTGAGGCTTTGAGACGCTGAAGGGACCTGTAGTGCAAATGGCCAGGAAATATGGCCAGACTAGACGAAGATAAGAGGCCCACTACCCTTGTGAGTTGGCGAAGAGTTATCGTGGGTTTGGCTAGAGTAGCCTCGACAGAGTCCACTAGAACACCTAAGAATTGCATCTTCTGAGAGGGTATGAGATCCGACTTGGATTCGTTGATCACAAACCCCAGGGACTCCAAGAGGCTTACCGTCTGCTGTAATTGGGCTAACAGCGATGGGGGCACTGATACATCAACAGGATGTTGTCCAAATAAAGGATCATCCTTATACCCTCCGATCTGAGGCGCTCCACTACCGGCTTCATTAGCTTGGTGAAGCACCACGGAGCGGAGAACAGACCGAAAGGCAAGGACGTAAATTCGAACATCTGCGAGTTCCATTGGAACTGAAGAAAATGCCTGTGAGGGAGAGAAAATAGGGACCGTGAGGTATGCATCCTTGAGGTCGAAGCGGATCATCCAATCACGGGATTGGAGAAGATCCTCGAGGTGTGGATACCCTTTGTTTTAAAGTGGCGATAAATTAGCCACCCGTAGAAGTCCTTGAGATTTATTACAGCCGATAGCCCCCATCCTGCT
Source organism: Triturus cristatus (assembly GCF_964204655.1). NCBI lineage: Eukaryota > Metazoa > Chordata > Amphibia > Caudata > Salamandridae > Triturus > Triturus cristatus. Next base: position 905,467,696 of record NC_140591.1, read on the forward strand.
TCTGCTTTAAGAAGATGTTGCTGAGGAAACCCCTGCTTGAAGGGTCGAGGTGACAATTGCCCTTTTCCTCAAAAGGTTGGATACCTCCTTGTCTATCAGATCTCTCTGTTCCCTTGAAAAGGAGAGCGGCCTCGGGTGAACAAGCTGAGTAGGATGTTCGACATACTCTATCTGAAAACTTTGCACTGTCTGCAACACCCAGGCGTCTGAGGTTAAAGAAACCCAATTGTGGTAGAAACACTGCAGCCTGCCCCCTATTACTACATCCACCAAACTCTGAACGCTCATCTTGTTGGATATTGTAGCCGCCCTTTCCTCTTCCTCTACCTCTTCTATGACGTTGTTGTGGTCTGGAGGGTAGAAGATCCCAAACTTGTTGGGGTCCTGCCACTGTCCTCGGCGGGGTTCTGCCCACTTGAAGGAAGCTGGATTGTAAGGACGGCCAATCGCCCCATGCCACGACCGGCTGCCCCAAAAACACGCGGGGTGAATATGCGCTTCTTCTGACACTCCAACACTATTATGGATAGGGATAAGATTGCATCTGAATTATTCGAGAACTTGGAAAAGGGGACCCATAAAGAAGATGCACCATCAGGTGGAAATCCCACACACAAAGAAGGTCTTAAAGACAAATTCATAAAACTTGAAAGGCTGAAGAAAACCGAGAACTCTAGATGGTGGGACAGTGCCAACCTAAAACAGTACCTAAGACTCAATAGAGTACCAAGGGGATTACGCTCCCAGATCTTTCCCACATTTGACGACCTAGATGATGATTTACTAGGCAAATGGGAGGAAGCACTTACAGTTAACTCTAACACGCTTATCCACATTCTTATTGAGAACGCTGAACGCAAGGAGAAAAAATTACAAAGTGAAATCTCACAACTAGAACAAGAAATTAGAGATCTTAATCTCAAAGAAGCAACTGAAAAAAACTACACCATTCTCAACGATATACTTAACAGACACCAAAACGAAATCAAGGACAGGAAAAGTAGGCAATTGAAGAGAGACGAGGCTGACTATAAAGAAGGGCGCGTCTTTACCTTTGCCAGGAAGTACGATGGATTAGTGAACACAACCAAAAAAGTGACAAGTCAGAGAGAGTTGACACCTCTTCAGTTTCTTCAAGCACCTCGTCTTTAAACACACCTGCTACAAGCGATAGCGAAGCCGAATCACAAGGAGGCACTACAACCTCCAATTTTTTACGCGAAGTCAGAACTATAAGAAGGGAGAACAGAACACAGCAAAGACAGAACACACTGGAAAAAAGACCCGCAGAGGGAAGAGATCAGGCAAAAGAAGAATACAAGAGGAAACTCAGATCGGGGGACCCCAACAAATAACTACTAACCCAGAGGAAGTTCAGGTCATTAACCTCTCCTCCATACCACTGAACAAAGATATGACGCACTACTCAGTAAGGGCCTTAATTTCAACCCTCATGAAACTGGTGACCTGTGTAGAACCAAGATTGATCTCTTTAAATTCATCAGAAGTCTCAAACTTAAAAAAACACTTTGCTTGATCCCCTAGTGATAACAGCTACGCTAGAACAATTAATCTGACCACCGCTCTCAACGCACAGAGTATCAAAGAAATCAAAGATACTCATTTGCTCATGACACTCAGTGATCTGGATGATCATCCTTATACACTTGAACGTCTGCTCACTGAACTAGACATTGACACTGACCATACTATCACCGTGGTCCTAAAGTTAAATCCAAATGGACACCTACGTTACCGAGTAACAATCCCATCGACATTTTCTACAATCTGGTGCTTGAGGATCTCAACAAACACGAGATCAAACTGGACAAATCCAGACACAAAGGCAGAGACAATCTATCTAGAAACGAACGGTTGGCACTTAAAGAACTCACCTCTAATCATGACAATCATTAAGGAGGCCAATAAACGCGGAAATGTAATTGTCATGAACAAAGTTGACTATCATACTGAAATTATCTCTCAGCTTAATGACTCAAAAGACCTCAGAGACTTTGGAGGAAGACTAGCGTATTTTGCACAGCCCCTGGGCACCAGAACCTGCACAGCGCACTTTGCACTCGGTCCCTTGCGGAGCCCTTATCACCGGCGTGGAGGTCCCGCAACGCGGGAGACCTCAGAGACTTTGGAGGAAGACTAGCGTATTTTGCACAGCCCCTGGGCACCAGGATCTGCACAGCGCACTTTGCACTCGGTCCCTTGCGGAGCCCTTATCACCGGCGTGGAGGTCCCGCAACGCGGGACGCGCGCGGGCTCGGCCCGGGCTCAGACCGGGCCAAGACGGGCCCGTCATAGCCAGGAGTAGGCTGGGCTGGGCCATAGACCTTGGTTCTCCGCCCATTTCAAAATCAATTATTGACAGATAAGTGTCCGTTGCCCATTAGGTTATTAATTGTCTGATTGCGTGTATGTTAGAAGTTTCTGCTCTGATGTGGTTTTGAGGTGCACGACTAACTGATTGTTGTTAGCCACACTTGTATCTTATTATCTACTTAAATACACTTAAATACACTTGGTCTGGCACCTTTATTCATTTAGTCGTGACTCCCCTTAATGGTATCCTCTTCCTGCATTGCCCGATTCACTGCCCCTTCGCTTTTCTCCATTTATTTTTGCTACAATGGTGAAAAGAAAAGCCTTAAGTTCTCAGTCTAAGAAGCAGACGAAAGCAGGGGAGGGACCATGTGTTTCTATTTTAAATTATCTAACGGGGGCTATGGGAGCCTTGGAGGAGCAAATCGTGTCTGTCGAAGAAGCCATCTCCCGTGATAACACGGTTGCCACGGCTTGCTCGGGGGACCCATCTTCAAATCAAAATAAGCAACCAATAGACGACCCTATTGCTGTTAGCAACGGGTGTGTCTTAGATATCTCAGACCATATCTCTTTTACCGATCAGGATGCTGAGTTTCAGCCACCCACTAAACGACCAAAAAATCCGATTTTAACTTTAGACATAATGGCAGAACCAACATCTAGGGCCAAGGCTACCTTACAGAAATCTGGTAATAAGGGAATTTACAAACCCCCCCCCCCCCCCCCCCCCCAAATTGAAAAAAGCAACCCGTGGTACGGTGTCAACCCCCACTCATGTTTTAACCCAGACTAATGTACTGGCAATACAAACCAAGATAGAGGCAATGGACATCTTCCTCAGAGACTCCCTAAGTAATATTATTACAAGGCTTGGCGCGATCGAAGAGATATTATTTAAACATTCGAAACCTTTGACAACTACTGAAGCGCCATCACCTATCCCTAGTGCTCTTAAAACCAGGACAAATAAGGATCTGGTTAAGCCCACATCAAATCCAAGGAGTACCCAGTCGAATTCTAGACATCTTGCGACCATGTACATCCATCTCAGGGTAGTACCACAAGTTATTCACACTGTAGGCACACTGCGGCGGATTGTTACTTCAATGACGGTAACCGATATATTGTAACTCCAGCTGTAAATCCATTGCACGTATCAACTGCCTTTTTTTTGGATCTAGCACCTGCTGCTACGCTATATACAGTGATATTAACTAATGTCCCAAAATTGAGAGAAGACCTGCATGAACCTTGGCAGGTGTTAAGAAACAAGTATTTGGCTTGGCTGGGATCTAGGGTAGGCGAAACAGATAGGTTGTTTACGGAGTTTAAAATGGTAAGAAGGGTGAGCTGGGTGGGAAGAGACACCAAAGTTTTCCCTGGTGACTGCGTGGTTTTGAATTTCAAGACACCGCAATTTGTTCGCTGGATATTGGGTAGAATGGATTATCACTTATTGGTCCCAGGCAACATTGGTGTGGTTCTTTTTTTATAAGCCTGGCGCCCCGGAAACAAGAGCCTTAACCAAAGATTATGGCTATAAATACTCGATACAAACACATAACCGTTTTGAGCATCTACCTTCTTTAGAAGAAGTAGATTGACGCAGCAGATCGGTCAAGCCAGGGGGCAATTTGGCTCAAGATCCTGGGGAAGCGTCATTTACTATGAATAATGAAACTTGTATGGTACAACCTGTAAACAATTCTATGCGAATTGGTGTTCATAATGCGACCAGGGCGAAAAGAAGCTGTAAGGCTTGTATTATGCCTTCTCTCCCTGTTGGTACTGGTAGACTTAGTCCTGATCCTATGACCCCCAAAATCCCTCCTAAGAATAATAATATGACCTTGGGTTTGGGGTTCACACTTGTTCCCCAAATCCCCCTGCTTTCATTGTTACCTTCAACAACCTTGGGAACTGGGCGCGGGGGGAACAAGTCAAGAACAAGCCCCGAGGGACTTCGAATTGCTTATTGGAACGTCGCAGGTTTAAAATCGAAGTTGTTAAACGACATATGGTTGGATTTTATACGGAATTTTGATATCCTTTGTCTACAGGAAACCTGGTCAGTGGAGACTGCTCACCTGGCAGGAATAGAACTTTCTTCACCCCAGCAGTTCCGTCTCCCTGTTGTAGAGCGAAGGGAGGCCTTTGTATTTACATCTCAAACCTTGTGAACTATGACAAATGTAATTTTTTTGATGATCTTTATTATCAAGTCATTGGTTTAACTTGTGACCCACATGTGAAGTTGATTATAGTCAATTTTTATAACAACGTCCCATAGCCCCTGTTTGCAAGTATTCTGAAATCTTTATAAGACAGATTAGAGTGGTTCCAGGATTCAACGGACAAGGACGTAGTTATATTGTGGGGGGGAGATTTTAATTGTTCTTTATGTGAACACATAGGTAAAGGGTTATGTGGTCTAACGCATGACAATAATGACGAAGATTGCCTTCCGCATTTTGCGCATACGACTCAAGGGGATTTACTTAACGATATATTATTAACACATGACATGGGCTTTTGTAATATGTTAACAACTCCCATAACAGTTTTCTCCCCAACTTTTAACGGTTGTGGCGCCTCTTCCATAATAGATTTTATTTTGATGCATAATAGGCACTCTTCTAGAGTTATGAAGTTTCACACACATGGCTTAGCTTTAAGTGATCATTTTCCACTAAGCATAAGTCTGATGATGCAATGTCAAACCATTAGAACGAGGGGCAGAAACATTAATGATATCAATAACATCAAACTTAGTAGGCAGAACGGTTACGCATTAAGTTGGGAACGTGTGAATCATGAAGAACTCTTGAGTAAAATAGTCAGAGACTGCTATAGCAACATTGTGTATTGTCTAAAAGAAGAGGGCAATCGTAGTGATATTGTGAAGAATTTTTCAATAATTGCAGCAACCATTAAGAAGGCCCTCTTTGTTGAAACCAATAAAAGTAAACCTATGAAGCTTGGATGGTTTGACCACTCGTGCACTCAAGCTTACTCAAAGTTGAAGCATGTGCTCCATGCCGAAATTAAAAATTTACTTAACATCAGTAATGCCAGAAGGGAGTACAAAATTGCACTGAAAAACAGGAAAAACGAGCTAAAAAAGTTAATGTGGCTAGCACTGCAGGAGGCAGCCTTGTTGAAAGATTCGGCAGCCTTTTGGAAGGCTGTTAATGCTCCGTTCTTAATTAACTTGGACAGAGCTAACATAGAGATTGCAATTTCTACACATGACTGGATTAGTCATTATACACATCTCTATGATTGCCCTATCGTTGCCTCGGATGCTTTAGGCCCACCAGTAACTGAGCCATTGCCCCAGGGACTAGAAACTCAAAAGCACTTGGTTTTTGAGCTTCAGGAAGTAAATGAGGCCATAATGGCTAGTCAATGGGGCAAGGCACCAGGCCCGGATGGCATCCCTGCAGATCTTTTTAAATCTAATCTTGAACTATGGGGACCACTTTTAACTTCACTTTTTAATGGATCTACTGAGTATAGTCTTCCTCCAACCTGGCTAGTCTCTATTTTAGTTCCCATTTTTAAGAAAGGAGATAGAGCTAATCCGGCATGCTATCGCCCCATCTCCTTGCTAGATTCCTCTATGAAAATTGCCGGTAGAGTTATTTTAAACAGGTTACAAGATTGGGCAGAGGACTTGGGAATAATATGTGACATCCAATACGGATTTCGCAAGGGAATGGGGACTGTGGACCAGAGTCTTAATTTAAACCTTTTAATTAATAAATATACGGTGGCAAAAAGGGGTAATTTATACCTAACTTTCGTTGATTTATCATCAGCCTTCGATTGCGTTGTATAAGCAAAGTTATGGAAAATCCTAGAAGAGCTTGGTGTGGACACTGTTTTAGTTTCTTTTCTTAGACTGCTCTATGCAGGGGCCAAGGCTAGGGTAAGGTATGGGTAGAGGGCCAATGTACCGCTGATTTTAAGATAGGAAAAGTAGTGAGACAGGGTTGTGTTCTCGCTCCCTTCCTTTTTAACCTATATATTAATGGCCTAGAAAAACATCTAGTACAAAACTGTAGCGACCTACCCCAAATAGACTCAAGAACCATTCCGGCACTACTATACGCTGACGATGCCGTGTTAATGGCTCGTACCCCTCTTGCCCTGCAACGAGTAATTTCTTGATTTGAGAAATATATGTCCAATCTGGGGCTCTCTATCAATGTCTCTAAAACTTTTGCTATGACTAGTGGCAGTAGTAATAGCAAGGGTTTAGAGACAATGTTTGTTTATGATAAGCCTATAGAACATACCAAATCGTTTGCTTATTTGGGCATTTTATTTGATAATAAATTAAGTTGGCAAGAAGCCGTAAAAGCCAGGAGGGTCCTGTTTGCTAGAACTGTGACCGCCCTTCATAATTTCAGTAAGAAATTGCGTAGGAGGCCCCCATCTGAGCTGTTAAAAATGTATAATGCAAAATGTGTTTCTGTTGCCACCTACGGAGCAGGTGTTTGGGGGATTGTTGATGTTACCTCCCTGCAGACGGTGGAAAATAAATTTTTTGGGTTCTTACTGACAGTCCCAGATTCCATCTCAACTTACATATGTCATGTAGAATTAGGAATTGGTTATCCCGAGACACTATTAAAATACAACCGATACTCGAATGGCATAGGATTTGGACCTCGGAAAATCTGGCCCAGAATCGCACTGTTATTATAGATCTTTTAAAGCTGGAAGGGGCGTCAAGGATTAGATGGCTAACATATATTAAATCCTTTCTTTGCAATCTGGACCACTGCGAGTTTTATGATGACCCTACCTCCTTGTCCTTGAGTGCGAGAAAGGACTTGAAAAAACTGTGCTTGGACTATTTAAATGATCGCAGACTGGCAACAGAAATGAAGAAAACTTCTGTTCAGGCACATCAGTTGATTTCCACCCACCTTTCAATCCAACCGTATATAACAACTGTTGTTGGTGATTTTGGTTCTTGTTAGTCCGTTTTCGCTTGGGAATTATTCATAGGTTATTAAGTTTTCCTGATCCGAACGATTGGTCTAAATCTCTATGCAATTGTCCATGTGATGATCTATCGACTCAATCTACACTACATGTTGTATTTTTATGTAAATTCTACACCATTCCCAGAAAAAGATGGATTCTGCCAGGTTTGAAATCCTTTGGTTTTAGGCACTGTCGACCTGCACTTTTAGCCCTGCAAATGTTAGACTCAGCCTACGTCGTGGTTTCTGTTAACGCATTCTTAAAGTTCATTTTTAAATCAAGGAATCAACTGTTAATGTAGCTATGTTTATTGTCTTCTTATGCATTGTGTATTTTTGCTTTTATGCTTAATGATTTTAATCGAATAAAGCTGTATTGATTGATTGATTGACTCAACATGCTATGAACCTCTCATTGGCAATCCAACTGGCATCCTAACGAAACTGATCAACAAAAACTTGAGTGACTGGCACTCTCTTGGTTTACTTGATGATGAGGAAGTTCTGTATATGAGAGTGGACAAACCTGTCTCTCCTTGGTTATACACACTACCCAAAATACACAAACACTCCACCTGTCCACCTGGGAGACCCATTGTTTCAGGGATAGGAGGTCCCACTGAAAGAATGGCTGAATATGTCGATGTATTTCTTAACCACTTGGTCAAAAATCTTCCCTCTTTCATACAGGACACCAAGCACATTCTGAGTATTCTCAATGACCTCCAATGGCAACCAGGCATGATTATGGCGACACTAAATGTAGTGTCCCTATTCACCTCAATCAAACCAGATTTAGGTTTAAAAGCTGTTACACAATTTTTGGAGGGCAGATCGGCCTCTCTGTGGCAACACACCAACATGTTAATATCCATGATGGATATAATACTTAAAAACAACTGTTTCATGTATGAAAGAAAATGGTATAAACAGATCAAAGGTGTAGCCATGGGCTCAAGGTTTTCACCGTCGTTCGCCAACCTCTACATGGGCTCATTAGAGGCAACTTGGATTTGGGGCAGTAAAGGCGCTAAATGGACTAATTCTATCGTGTATTGGGGTCGTTACATAGACGATTGCCTTCTGCTTTGGTCTGGCACCCAAGAGGAGCTTGAAGACTTCTGTATCCACCTCAATTCCAATAACATAGATATGAAGTTTACGTGCAACTATAGTACCACACTTACCACTTTTCTAGATGTGGAATTCTACGTGAAAGACAACATGTTACAGAGCAGACTTTATCGGAAAGAAACAGCATGTAACGCCATTCTCCATGCTACCAGCTCTCACCCCATACATCAGATTCAAGCCATTCCCTATGGCGAACTGATCAGAGCAAGAAGAAACTGCAGTGAAGACACCGAATTCCTCAAATGCATGACAGATATGGGAAAGAGATTCTCTCAACGTGGATACGATCCTAACATCATCAATAAAGCCATTAAAAGAGTCACCAAAACGGACAGAAAGAACACACTCCGGCCCAAAACTCACAGTAAACCTACAATCCAAACAACAAGACTAATAACAGACTATAATGGTCTCAGCTCGGTGATTAAAAAAAGCCTGAACAAACATTGGAACATCATCCTAGCAGACAAAACTCTCAACGAGATCATTACTACCAAGCCCTCAATCACATTCAGACGGGGGAGAACTTTGCGTAACAGATTGAGCCCTACTGTACCTCACACAGCCACCACAGTTTCCTGGCTCACACCGCACACCATCGGCTTCCACAAGTGTGGGTGCTGTGGTGTATGCAAATGGGCACAGAACGGAGTGAAAAGTTTCACAAGCTATCACAAACGCAATTTTGAAATCAGGATGAATATCAACTGTAACACCAAATTTGTCGTTTATGTACTTGAATGCACTTGCAGAAGCCAATATGTTGGCAGTACCATCAGAGTCCTGAAGGAAAGGATCAGCGAACATGCTAGAGCTGTCCACCAAAACGACTCAAGATACCCCATGGCCATACATACAGGTTCTTGTTCCACACAAGGAGCTCACAAAAGATTTTCCTTCTTCGGCATTGACATTGCCCAACCCAACATAAGGGGTGGGAACCGCGAACTCAGATTGAGACGCCTTGAAGCTACCTGGATCATGCGTCTTCATACTGTGAGTCATGGCCAAAACTCCGACCATGAACTTCAATACTTCTTGGGCACTTAAGTTACACCTCTCTCTTTCTTATTCTTTTCCCCTCTCCTCTTCTGCTGAGAACTACTAACCATACAATCTAGTTATGTTTTACCTATATACCTCTTCTTCTTTCTTGATTGCTCAACTTCCTGTCTTTCTCGATTTCCCTCTGTTAGAATCTTATCGCATTACTCTCTTATGTCTCTTTAATGATTTCATTAGCATGTCCCTATTAGACTCATCTTGCTTCGCATGTTACACTGTTTTCTCTCAATCATTGTATATCAATCTAGCCTTCTCATTACGTTATACTACTATGTATTTTCATTCGCACATTAACCGCTTACAGCCATAATTTTGTTATAACTATGATGTTTTGCTTTCAATCCTCTCTTTTCCTTTCCATTTGACTGACACTTTGTCACTCTACTTGTTACCAGCAGTATCCTTTATTTCTTATCCTATCTTTCTAGTGTTCTATTGTTTTGAATGCCTCTTTTTTTTTTTTTGACACCCTCATTTAGATAGCATGTTACTTGATATCCTTTTTTTCACCATTTGCGCTTCTGTCATTATCGTTCAGAACCGTTACATGTCTTTTTTGATTAATGTCTTGTCGATTCTGGATTTCTCATTCCCTTTGTTTAACACTTTTTTCTGTATTAATTAATTTTTTTGCAACAATTCAGTTCCGTTGTGGGCCTAGTCTTTCTTTTGTTTCTATGACACTTTTAATTCCATGTAGTACCACTTCCGTCCGCTCCACACACGAAGGTTAGCCTTCCAGTTTTCCGGCACGTTTTTGCCTTCTTAAACCGGCTTCCGGTTTTCTTCATTCCTCCCGCACTCCGGCAGCCAGACATCCCTGTTCTCACTCGCCTATACCAGGTATTGTCATCTCCCCGCACGCCTTGGCTTTATCACTCCATTTCCCATTCTTTGTTCCTTTCAGTTTAATTTTCACCCCTATCTTTGATACAGGCCCCTCGCTACCTGGTCATACTGACCTCCATGAACCGCTTTTGATTATTATTCTCGTTTTACACCGTGGATTCTCTAGATGCCACATTGACATCTTGGTGAATCAGATTTCCCTTGTACTTACATTCCGTTTTGCCTTTTAACACTCTTATTAATTTAATCACCTCGCAACATGTTCTCATCTTGACCAACCACTGCTTTACTCTTTCACTCACCGTGACTTTCTGCTCCTAGTCACAATCCGTTCTTCCACGCCTTTCAGGTAGTTTTTTTATTCCCGGCTTTCACATTGTGCCACATTTCCTTGTCATAGTTGCATGTCGTAGAATGCACGCTCTACTCTATTAATTTCTCCCGTATGCCACGCGCGACGTTTTGTCCTGTTTATATAGCGCTTTCCACTCACACTATTTTTTATATATATTTTCATTGCCCCTACGTTTCAGTTTTGTTGCAATTCTGATCCTTAACTTGTGTTGAATACGCTTTGAGATCGTTCACCCCATGCACCTTTTTTGCCGCGCTTTATGATTATATTCTTAAACCCTAATGTTCTCCGTTCTCTGCATTGCATTATGTTAATGTTTTAGTTACTCTTATTGTTTCTTTTGTGCATTTGCAATATGCTTAAAATTTCTTTATTATCCATTGTCCGATTCACTGCGTTTTGACCTTTCTTAGAATTTTAAGACGGACCCTTTTAGGCCTGCAGTGGCTGTTTACGCCTTTCTTTCGTATCTTACTTACTTTATATCAGATACTCCTGATTTTGCCATATTCTTTGTCTGTGAACCGTCACCCCACCGTTTTAAATATTCCTTTTGCTTTCTTCCCCTTTCTTCCCATTGTCTCCTCCACTTCCATATCCAGTTACGCATGTGATTAGTGTTTTGTCGTTTATTTATCGTTGTTTCATTGTCACCTCACTTTTTGAAGTCGTCACCCCCTTCTCCTTGCTATATTGTTGATTTATCATTGTATTGTTTCCCAGCCCTGAAGAGTCACAGATTTTTTTCTGTTGACGAAACATGTGTCCGCTGGCGCCCTTTGTTTTGATGGACTCATCTTGAATTAAAACAACACTTACTTCACATTAATGTTGAACTTTGTTGTTCTTTCTGTGATTATCTTACCCAGTAGAAACGTGTGCACAGGAATTGTCTATAATTGTTCTGGCATGGACTCTTGCCCAAACCTTACACAGGGGTTTTGGGTCTTCCCCTGACCTGTTTTGCACCGTAAAGCATTTGTTCTTATTTCCTCTCATTTTACCTGTCCGTTTACCTGCCTGAGCGCCATTTATCCTGTTTTCCAAAACCCTCCTCAACGAATACGCTTGAAATAGGACTGGGCCTTGTCCAAGGAATTGAATGCGTTGACAAACTTTCCCAAATCCCTAACGAAAAGATCTCCGAAAAGATTGCCTTCCGCCACAGGCCCATCGTCAGAGGTGGCCAATTACCCCAGCTTCGGATCATTTTTAATTAACAGGGATCTGCGCCGCCCCGTGGAAATGGCCGCATTAGCATTACCCAAGAATATGACTGCCCTCTGGGCCCAAATGGAGAGTGTCTCGGAAGAAATGAGCATGCCTGAGGACTTGGCATCTTCTGGCATGTCCTAGATTTTAGCTAAAGGGCCTGCCGTGTCCAGGATCTTATCCTGGCATGCTCTCCAGGAACGATCGATGCCTTTTTTAGGGTCCCTAATAAACTTCGCCAGGAAGGTGGCCATTTTAGGATCCACCTCAGGGGTGAGGGCGACTTTTCCCTCTAGCGTCGGTCTTGAGCATTCTGCTTTCAGGCAGCTTCTAACCTCTTTATCCAAAGGCTGACTACGCCTAGATGCCATATACGCAGCCACTTTATGGGCCGGAACCCATTCAGCTAACCAGGGGTGAAGTAGGTCTTGCCGGATGCCATGGCCTGCCCGAGTCACCATCCCCATCAGAGGTCTGGGGGGGACTCGTCCTGATCCGCCAGAGGCAGAGTGTTGGGAAACCCCAAGGGTCCCACCAGATCCTCTGGGGGTCGGGGAGTAGATGGAGGGGGCAGAGAGGGATTGTGCATCAATTAAAGACTTTTTCAAGCGCGCAAGCGCATCAGTGACCACCCCTGCGTCATTGGCGCGTTTCCTCTTAGGGTCAAGGGCGGAGGTGTAGGGTTGCCCTGGAGGAAGGGGGTTTCGTGCCCCCTACTGGTCTTCCCTGGAATCCAGGAGTTTCAGGCACTGGGCCTGCAACTGCGTAATCTTCTTCTCCAAGGGCACCACCACCAACAAAACCGCCTTGAGGATGGAGGAGTCCATAACCTGACAACAGTTATCGTAAATGGGTAGGTATGTGACTTCCTCCTCCTCTTCCTCATAATATTGGTTCTCAAAGCCCTCCATTGTTCAAGGAATTGAGACAATATTTAACTGATAAGGGGTTAACAAGAGGGGATTTCCCTGTAATTGAGAATAACCCTTAGGGTATATTTAATATCAGTGTTGGGACTGTAGCTTTCTTACTAATACTGAGGGTGATTATTTGCCTGGGTGGGTCCCTGAAATCAATTAAAATCTTACCCGAGGCATGGGTGTACTGCTCCAGGCAGGGACTCTGTTATAACCGGCTTTGCCTATTTTGCCAACAATACCTTCTCCCGCTTGTCTGTAATGAAAGCTAATTATCCTCTGACAGAAGAACTCCACCGAGCGAGTCTCCCCGCATCAGTTACACTCCTTGAACTGAGGCAACAAGACTCGCCGTGGGGGTTAACAACACGCCAAGCACGCTGAAAATCAAAGACGCGGTGCCCTAGCGGCGGGTGGGCCGCACCGCATCAGAACCTGCTGGTTCTGAGGAAGACCGCGTAAGGAGCGGTGACACAAAACAATAATTAAGCAAGGACTAAACAGCGCGAGGCATTAAAGCCCAAAGCTTGTAACATATAAATCAGACGCTCTCGCTAGGCACAATTAAAACAAGAAACCTTTTGCATCAAGCAGAAATAGAACATTAAATTTAGAGAGAAATTTTTACTTAACTCTGTGCTGCTGGAGCAGCGAAGAAAGAAGAGGGTAGAGCGTCCTCGGGGGAAGGTCACCGGCCGTCCTGGCCTAGGATTGGACAATTTGTGGGACTTTTTTCTATCTCCATTTTTCCCATGGGCTCATGGGAAATGTAGTTTTGGTTATGTTTAATTAATGGCTGCTGGAGTAATAAAGTAAAGAAAGAACAGCCTAATCCGAAGCCTCCGTTCCTGACATAAAATTCTACAAAATCTTTCCAAACCTGCTGCAAAAAGAATTCTAGCATAACATTCTCAAAGATCATCCAGAAACACCAATAACGGACATCTACTACAGTCCAACGCACGGAGGCTGAAAAATGGACTTCAACTTCCACACAAAAAACACACCAAATGGAGAACGAACTTCCATCAACACCTCCATGTAGCCAACACTACCAAAGTCCATTATGAACATAGCTCGATATATCCCCATCACAGACCTACAACGGGGATGTGTCCACAACAATTTACAGAAATGGTAACATACTAATACAAGCCTATGAACTAAACCTAACCATCTATGACCGTCACTTCCCCCATGCACTGCACCTCCTTGCTATCTCGCCTCACTTTCACCCCAATTCCTGCTCCCAGTGATCCAACCCCTCCACTGCCACCCGGTACCACTTCCACCACTCTCAACTTTCACAAAGTACCAATCTACCCGTTGCCACCGGGTCACTCACCCTCCCCCGCGCCCCTCCGTTCCTCCAGTGAACCAACCCACCCATCCACCCTCTCCCAAAGAAGCGATCCACGCACCTTCACCTTCCCTAAGCACAACCTCTATCGTTGCTACCCTTCGTACTGTATACCGACACAGCCCCTTCAGACTCCACCCCCCCCCCCCCCCACCTCCAGACGCCTCCATGCTATGGCTGCACTACCAGAACTACTTTCCCCCTCCACATAGCACACCTCCACTGCCCTGCTGGAGTTATCTCCCACTCATGGATCCTCAACAAGCTGGGTCATACACCGGCCTCCACCCCAGACTCTGACAAGCGCCAACACACCCAGCTCCCCATAGAAACGCTAGCCATCACTCAACGGATACTTATATTTGTCCATCAAGAACTTAAAATCAACACTATTCTAAAGGAAATTTCGTCACTTCGCATAGATGCAAAAACTAATCACCTCGAACGAAACCACCCCCTACACTCATTACCACTACAATACAAGATGCAACACGGCTGGATTGCCACAGCGGAAAGCTGAAGTACTGAGCAACACCTATGACAAGCCATCGTAAAGTCCCGGTTGTCTTGACTTCGTATAAGACCCTGAACACCACTTGCCCACCCAAGTCGCTCACCCTACTAACTACCGTCCAACTCACTCAGCCTATGTCAAGTCCATCACCCTAGCCCCACTGCTTGTTACTGAACTGCTGATCAACAGTCATACATGCTACTGACATAGCAGAAACCATCCTACCTCCAAAATATAACATCTGCTTTCAAACTGAAAGGAAACTAACCAATACTCATCTCCTTACATGGACCTTCCTTATCCCACACAGCTTCTCAATCATTCGCAGCGATCGTAAAAGTTGCAGAGGTGGAGGATTATCCATTACACACAAAAATAATCTTTGCTTCACTCCTTTCCACACTACCAAATACCCAACCTTTGAATACTTAGGAGCTCAGCTCTCCTCAAAAGGCCCCAACCCCATCAAATTTCAGATCATCTACCACCCTCCAGGTATCAACCCAGGATTCCTCAAAGACTTGGCAGTCATAATATTGCAAAACTCCCTAAAAGACAGCACCAACATTATATTAAGAGACCTAAACCTGCACCTGATTCTAAACCTGCACCTGATTAATGCTAATGATCCCCCTCTACAAACCCTCACTATACTCCTGGAAGCCAACGACCATACCCAGCACTGCAAGGAACAAACACACAAGAGCTATACCCTTGATGCAATCATCTCCAAACAAAATACCCTGTCCCTACACTCCATCCTACCATTCAACTGGACCAACCACCATCTAATCTTTTTCCAGCTCAATACCTTCCATCCTAAGGCCCGCACCCAACCCAACCATCCCAAGCGCTGGGTGAGGAACATCCATCAAATCCCTGAAGCAGAGTTAGAAGCTCTAGTAAACTTCCAAATACTACCCCTGCCTCACCTCTCCCCCACTAATGACCTCACTGACCACTACTACACAAAAATGACAAAACTCATTGAAACAGTCACAACCCTAAAACTTAAGAAGCCAAGATATATCCCCTCCAGATCCTGGTTCAATAAAGACCTTAACACCGAAAGGCGTCAACTCCGCTTAGCTGAAAGAAATGGAGACAGCAACCTTCGGAATATCTTACTATCCTCCAGGTTGAACGCCAAAGGTATAAAAATCATCTTCAGAGAAAAATCCTCCTTTTTTCGAGAACAGCTTGACTGATCTAAGAACAGACCCAAAGACCAATTTAACATCATCAAGCAGCAAACATCCTCTTCCCTCAACACTCAATCAACAGCTCCCCAAAAGTTGTGGATATTTCTTTACATTTTTCTCTGAAAACGTATCCAGGATCAAATTCTCTCGAGTCCCATCCTCTCTACCATGCACCAAAGATCCCCGACGTAAAAGTCCCACCCAAAACTCCTTCTCCAAATGCTGAATGTCTCCCTCCGCAACAAAACAACTAACCAACCTCAACTCCCTGCAACTGAAAAATAATGCAACTTGATTTGAATTTAACCATGTCCGTGAAGAAATCCACAAATTACTCATGACCATGAAGCGGACTTCACACATCTCTGACCCCCTCACTGCGGCACATGTTAAAAAGCTGAGTCATATCATCTCTCCTATATGGACCAAAACCATTAACTTCTCCATGCTGGCTCCCCTCAAACTCGGTCAAGTAACACCCTTCATCAAAAAAACGGGCACCAACCTGAATGACCTTATTAACTATAGATCCATAACCAACTTCCTTCTCCTCGCCAAAACCGTCAAAACATGTGTGCTTACACAACTCAAAACCCACATTAAAGAATACAGCCTACACAACACCTTCCACTCGGGGTTCAAGAAATACTGCGGACAGAGACTGCTATATTGAACATTATAGGCAACCTACACAGATCATTAGAAGATTAACAGGCATGCCTCCTTGTCCTTCTGGACCTCTCGGCCGCCTTCGATACTGTCAACAATTACATCCTTGTGACCGTCTCGGGAGCATAGGTCACAGAACCGGATGATATAGCCCGGGAATTTGTGGCACACTATACCGAGGTATACAAGTCGCCGTCTTCTTTAGGAGAGATGGACTCGGCTGACCTCCTCAAAGATATTGGACTCCCGTCTCTCTCCGACGACGATCGGAGTTATTTAGACAGCGAGGTGACTAATGACGAAATTGTGCAGGCGATCAGAGATCTCAAACCGGGTAAAGCGATGGGCCCCAACGGGTTACCAATTGAGCTTTACAAAATGTGCCCTGACAAGTTTGCCCCACATCTGCGCTCCTTGTTCGAAGATAGTAAAGAGACGGGAGAGCTACCGCCAGACCAACGGCTCTCATCAATCATAGTCATCCTTAAAGACGGCAAACCGAGGGACAAGTGCACATCTTACAGGCCTATCTCCTTGATAAACGCCGAACCTAAGATACTAGATAAACTTCTAGCCACCCGTCTTATACGAGTGCTCGGTTCCCTTGTACATCCAGACCAATCAGGCTTTATGCCCCATCGCAATACTGCTCTAAATCGGAGGCGGGTCCATGGGGTGATTGCGAGAGCTGGAACGATACAGGAGGATGCAGTCATTTTATCTCTGGACGCATCTATGGCCTTCGATACGATTGAGTGGCCCTACCTGTTTGCAGTACTCTCGAAATTCGGATTTGGCCCTCAGTTCATCTCATGGGTCAGGCTCCTTTACTCCGCTTCCCTTGCGCAGGTCGTGGTTAATAACAAACGATCGGTAGCCTTTATTCTCGGTGGGCACCAGACAGGGTTGCCCACTATCGCCCCTGCTTTTTGCCCTGTCTCTGGAACCTCTGGCCTTGTGGATTCGACAGGACTTATCGATTAGGGGTTTGCGCTGGTCGGCAGAATGGGAAGATCGGATCTCCCTTTATGCATATGACATTCTGCTCTATCTTGCCTCCCGCGCAAAATCGCTCAGTTGTGTCTTGGATATTTTTACATCCTTCGGGAGGTTCTCGGGCTACTCCATCAACTGGGGAAAATCTCTCCTGTATATATTATCTGGTGAACCTCCATCTCTTCCCAGAGACTGTCCGATACAGGTGGTGTCTGAGGGCTTCAAGTATTTAGGGGTCTCCTTCTGCCTCTGCAGCGCCTGCAGAGGGATGTTGCAGCCTGGGAAGCGCTTCCGCTCTCGCTGCTTGGGCGCGCTGCTCTCTTCAAAATGATGTCGCTCCTCCGTTTCCTCTATGCCCTTCAGAATGACCCCGTCCCAGCGCGTTATAAAGAAAGCGAAGGCCTACAGAGGCAACTACTGTGGAACGGGAGACCAAGCATTGCCCTCCATAAACTGACTCTCAATTGGTATGATGTCGGTATTAGTCTCCCCGACATAAAAAAATATTACTGGGCGGCCCATCTGGCAGCCATCAATCAGGGTTCATATCGGACCCCCGGAGATCCGGGTTATGCCATGGATAGGTGGCAATTACCAGGCGGCTCCTACAATCGAGCCCTATACAGTAATCCCAAAACCCTTTGCCTGACTGGGCCCACATCACACTCGGAACAGGTATGGCATGCGGTTAACAAAAGCCTGGGGTGGGAACGTAGGTGGACACTCGCGACCCCCCTGTGGGACACGGCTCAGTTGGGTGGGCTTCACTCATCTAAGGGTTTCGACAAGTGGGACCTTATTGGACTATCAAGAGTGGGCGATCTATGGGTGAAGGGGCAGATGCTCAGTTTTGACCAACTAAAACAGCAATATGAACTCACTGATACGGAGTTCTTCCGCTATCTCCAAATCCGTCATGCCCTGACAACCGCGATTAGAGAAGGGCCCCCTTTACCTGACTCTTCCCCACTAGAGGACACACTGCTGGATGGGCTCCTCCCTCAAAAAGCCATCTCCTTGACCTACAAGAAACTTGTCAACAATGCACCAGACCCCCTAACCAAGTTGCGTGAGGCGTGGGATGCTGACAGCCTCCTGGTGGATGACGAGGAATGGAATGAAGCGGTGGCCTCTCCCAGAGAGGTGGCAATATCTGCTCGCCTCCGCCTGGTGCAATTGAAGATTCTCCACAGAATCTACATAACGGGACTGCAGCTGGCTCACATGGGGCGGGGAGACAATGTTAACTGTAGGCTTAACTGTGGGCAGGTAGCCACATTTATGCATATCATATGGGAATACAGGCACATTCAGAAATTTTGGAGAGGAATTCACAGGGTCATGAGTGAAGTCCTGCACAAAACTATAAACCCAGAGGCCAAAAGATGCTTGTAAATGTGTGGGAACTCACAGACCTGGTTGGGGCCGAAAAACTACGGGTCACACTTGGTAACGCAGTCGCCAAGAGGGACATAGCACAGATGTGGGGAGGGAATGCAGCCCCTGGTGTCATGAGCTGGGAGCGTAACATGGACTGGTGCATGTTCCGGGAGAAGACGGTGTATATAGCACAGGGGTGCCCTTGGAAGTGATCATGAGTGTGGGCTGGGTGGAATACGTACAGGGAAGACATTTGTGTGGCACTGATTATCCACACTGAGGTTGACCCAGCCTCACCAATGAGTATATAATATGTATGAGTGCGAACTCACTTACCTGTAACGTTAGTCTAGTATATTTGCCATGTTCCATCATGTCGGTAAAGTAACTGTTGATGCCGATTTTTGTTTGTGTTTTCTCATATTAATAAATTCAATAAAAAGATTTTTTAAAACAATTACACCCTCCTAAACACCCTCTGGAAAAGATCAGGCATCACAGGATCTGTACTTCAGTGGTTCGCCTCTTCCTAAAAAAAATCACACACAACTAATAAAACTTAACACAACTTCAAAAGCAACACCAGTCCCACAAGGAGTCACTCAAGGGTTAATTCTGTCTCCTGCCCTACTCAATCCATTCATGGAACCCCTCACAGTGATGCTGAAACAAGCTAGAATTGCCTATCGTCTCCATGCGGAGGACCATCCATCTCTGCATGAAAATCTCATCAGTCAAAGACATCGAGCACCTAAATAGCACTCCTCACATAGTTCAAACATGGCTATTCAGCAACCACCTCAAACTCAACCTCCACAAAGCAGAACTAAATCTCATCCAACACAGACCTGCCTCGACAACATCAGTGCACTAAACTGCAAATTGTCCATCTCAAACTGTTAAATTCCTGGGGATCACACTAGACAGCCACTTAAGCATGGAAGAGCATGGTTACTATGTATTTCTACGTATTCTCCTTGTGATCTTATGCAACTGCTACCATGTTGTGTCCTCTTAACGCAACTGGCGCTCGTGTAATGCACTCTGATACCCGATACCTTCGGGTCAAGTTCACACAGATTCGATGCAACCTTCAATTCATTAGACAAGGCGCACACCCCACCCAGGGCAATGGCAGGTCCAGGCCAAATATAGCAGCTTCTACCCATTCAGGCGCTTCCAGCACAATTGTATGCCAGAAGAGGTGATGGAGGTGCCAAAAGATCTGCCCAAGGTGAGAATTCTACTTTCATTCCAACTAAATGTGGGAGGGCGTTTGGCTGAGTTTCTAGACAACTGAAAGGAGCTGGATTCTGATGTTTGGGTACTTTAAATGGTCCAAGGGCTCCAGTGAGCGTTCATGGTGACCCCAGTCTAAGATTCCAGACCCAACCCTCTCTTTTTCCCCCAAGAGGACTCTGCTTTTATAGATTAGGAAATCACTGAATTGTTACACAAAGGTGCAATCATTCCTACGGTACTGCACCCAACCTGGTTTCTGAGCAAACTGTTCTTTGTGGAAAAACAGGATGGCGGCCTTCACTCAGTAATAAATCTCAAGGAGTTCAATGAGTGGCTGGTGTAGTGCCACTTCAAGATGGAGGACATCCATCAGCTGTCAATTCACTGAAAGCAAGAGAATGGGTGATGAGACTAGATCTCAAGGACGTGTATCAAATGATCCCAGCCTTCCCTCCACATCGCATATTCCTGCAGTGCGTGTGACAACACCAGGCATTCAAGTTTGTAGGAGAGTAGGATCTGCACTTATATTGCCCCCACTTTTTTTCTGATGTATACACTGGTTTCTGGCCTAGTCTGGCTGGGTCCCTGCTAATCAGGGCCCCAGTCTCTCTGTTCTCTCTAAACAACTTGGTGTGCATATTAGATGCACTAGTGATTGGATACTGTGGTACCTTATGAGACCCTAGTATATTATACCTTAGGTACCTAGGGCATTGGTACTTCACAGGCCTACCAGGGGCTGCAGCATGTATTATGCCACCCCTGGGAAGCATTCTCAATCGGACACCACAGGCTACTGCAGCCTGTGTGAGGTAGTGTTAGCACTCCTCACTGAGGTATAGGTTTCTATATCTCACCATACACACACAAATAAACCCATCAGCCACCCCTATGGCAGGCCCTATCAATCCTGAGGGCAGGGTGCTTGGTTTACTATGTGAGGGGGTGCCTCTGCATGAGCAGGGCCCCTCTGCAGCTACCAGAGTCTATTCTCTATAGCTCTTTGTGGATGCGGTTAAACCATATACTCTTACGTGCATTATAACGTCCCGGTAAATGCTAACTTTGGAATGACTGCATCAAAACAGGTCGTGTTTGGTGTCAAACAACTTGGAATCATACCCCCACACCAGTAACTGGTGTAGAGGTATGATCCCACCCTTCTAGAGGGGATGACATGTACCCACTGTACTAAACGACAGAAATCCTATAGAGCCCTGGCATCACAAAATGGATGCCACCAGCACAGACACTGGGCTGCCCTCCTGCTGCTGACTGAAACTCGCAGTGGAGGAGGCCCAACAAAAGGCATCCTGTCACAGGGAGGTGTCACCACCTTCCAGACAGGATTTAGTGTATTGGAGCTGGGTGGGTGCACTCTTAGAGTGCTTTGAAGTCCTGCACTGGGGGAGCAGTAGGCTCCTCTGTGCATATGCCAGCTCAAACCGGTTCAGGGGCTACCTGTCCCTGCTCTGGCGCGAAACTGGACAAAGGGAGGTGGGTGTAACCACCCCCTCCCCTGACCCTCCTAGAAGAGTGGTCATAGAGCTAGTCCCTCCCCTTTCTTCACTATAAGATAGCAAGCATTGCCAATACAATTCAGATAACCCTGGACGACGCTCTACAAAGAAGAATCCTGGCCCTTCAACGTTCCACTACCTTTGGAAGACAGAAGAATCTCCCTTGGAGTCAAGGAGTGACTCCCCTGCTTGGCAGGCACCAAAAACCTTAATCAACGGTTGCAAACTTTCCCGCTCCCGCCGGAGTTCGAAGTCGCTGCTGCCCCGGAAGTGGATTTCCTGACTTCTCGACGGCCATTGCGAGTCCCCAGCAAAGCTGTGGCGAGTGGACCCCACGAGTGACTAGGAACAGCAATACCCGGGGACCGTGCACTATTGTCGAGTGCAATCCCTTAACAACGTTCTACGAATTTGTGCTTTGGACCATTTGTGGCCCAAGCCTCCAGCAGGTCTTGCAGCAAAAAATCAGCGGCCTACCCCGTCCTGAGTGACCGTGGGCTCCTGTGAAGCATTTCCTGAAGAGGAGTCTTCGCGATCCCTTGCCCGTTGACTAGCGGGTCCCCTGAAGACTTTAACAACTCAAAGGGCTCCCCTGGTTGCTCCAGGCCTGCCCTCACTCACCCTCGCTGGGTGAGTCCCTCAGATCTTGCTGGTCTGCACCTTCGACTTTCTTCAGTTTACAAGAGACTTGCAGTTGCCAAGGCTTGTTGGCTCCAATCCGGTTGCCGACACCGCCATCAGCTGCAGACGTCGTGGGACACTCCAAATCCAGCTGCTGGTCATCGTCGATCCCTCCTGGACCTCGTGAGCGAAGAGACAAAACATCATCGACGACCTGAATTGATGCGACATCTGTGGTCATCCATCTTGCTGGCCACCAGTCACTGGCAAGTGACCTTGAACACTGTCCCCTCAATTTTCAGGTCTTCAGCATCTTGAATCCACCTTCGGGTTCCACCGGACACTTCTTAAGTCGACGCAAGCAGCAAGTCTTTTTTGGTCTTCATAGAAAACAGTGACACGACCCAACACCAAAAGACACCTATGCACCCGGCTTCCCTGGGTGAGGTAACTCGTGCACTCCGGTGCCCTAGTGTGTGTTGGCCCTCGAATTACTTACCTTGTAAGTGGCTTGCTTGTAGACTTCCTCGAAGTACCCTAAAACTTTAAAAATCAAACCGCGACTTGCACTATTATAATCAATAGGGAACCCATGGCTGTGTTCACACACTGCACGCGTCTCCCGTGGGCCTGTTACTTACCTGCTAACACTGCAGTTGTGAAGCCCCAGTGATTTCACAGGCGCTAGGCATTGTCATTTTGCAAGTCGACATCCTTATACCACTTTCTTAGTATATGGTCTGGTACGCCCCTAGGGGTCCAGCCATATTTGTGCTTAATTTATTGTGAACGTTGACATTTGAATGTGTACCTGGTTTCTAATGTCAAAGAGATTAGTAGAGTGTGTCTAGTAATAAATACATATATATTTGATATATATACCGGTGTGGTGTCCTTTCATTTGGTAATTCAAGAGATTATAAGGTAAAACAAGCTGCTTTACATTCCTCTGAGACAGCCTGAGGGCTGCTCTCCACAGCTACCACTAGGATAGCTTTCTTTAAAAGGTTGTCTTAAACCTATCTACCATAAGAGTCGAATTGGACTGGTGCAAGGTGGCCACTATAACTAGTGACCAGTATATGCCAGGCCACCTTCTCACAGAGTTCCAGACTCTACCATTCGTCCTGTCGTTGGAACCAGGGTGCTTTACCCAAGTACTAAAGCCAGCGGCAGAATTCCTCCGCAGGCAAGGCATGAGCCTGAATGTCTATCTAGACAATATTGTCTTGATGGACCTTTGACAGATGGAGGTGGATCTGTTGGAACAACTGCTCTTCGTGATCAACAAAAAAAGAGTCCTTATTGGCCCCAGTGCAATGAACAAACTTTCTGGTATTTGTCATAAACTCCAGGGAGTCTACACTGAGTCTTCTGGCCAAGAAGATGACAAAGATCCAACACGAGCTCAAGAAGACTCCGTCACGGCAGACTACCTCCCTATGGCAGCCAGCCAGCCTAGTGGGACTATTGGTATGGTTTATTCAGGTGATTTTCCTGGGTCCCCTTCACTACAGGGCACTTCACCGGTTAAAGGCAGTCTGTACGGAGGCCAAAAGTACTCCAAGTCGGTGGCTCTAATTGAAGACACCCGGGAGGAAATGAGATGGTGGCTTACCCACATGGAGGCGTGGAATGGGAGAGCAATGTTTGGTTCCAGCCCAGACATTGTAATTGTTATGTTATGTTAATAAGCTTTTAAAGCGCACTTCGACCCAAAGGTGTCCTGGCGCTGAGCCGTGCCTAACTGGTTAACAAAAAAATATAAAATGGCTATTCAGAAAACAGCCACGTTTTTAGCCCTCTCCTAAAGGAGAGGAGCTCGGCATCATTCCTGAGATGTAATGGTAGGTTATTCCAGGCTTTAGCAGCACAAGTGATGAAACTTCTTCCACCCCAATTGGCTTTTTTAACTCGGGGGACGGCCACTTGCTTTGCCTCCGCGGATCGCAGTGTTCTCCCGGGGACATACCATTGAAGGCGTTTCTTCAGATATTCAGGGCCCCTGCCTGTCAGGGACTTGAAAACCATGCAAAGTGCTTTGAATTGTGCACGCTGTTCCACTGGGAGCCAGTGGAGCTACCCAAGTTCCTTCTTACCAGAGATAAACCTAGGTGTGCGGGTTAACAACCTGGCTGACGCATTTTGCACCATCTGGTGTCTGTTTAGATGTTTCTTGGGAATGTTCAGATGCAGACTATTACAATAGTCCAGCCGAGACCGAATGAGCACTGTGACTGCCGTCCTAAAACTATCCTCCAGTAGAAAGAATTTTATTTTCCTCAAGACTCTGAGGAGATAAAAGCTTGTTGAAACAACTCCGCTAACCTGTTCCCCAAAAGTTTGTTTATTATCCATGATCACCCCTAGGTTCTTGGATTTCCTAGAAGGGGCCAGGGGCATTCCCATTTCTTCAGGTCATCAGTCAGGGGTCCAGATGTTAGGGTTGTTGCCGAAAATGATGACCTCCATCTTGCCTGCATTTAGTTTTAGGCAGTTCGAGGACATCCAGCAGGCAATAGCTTTCAAGCATTCACAGCATTTTGGGCCCATTTCCAGTTCCGTGCCTCGTTGTAGGGACAACACAATTTGTGTGTCGTCCGCATAAGAGGTTAACTGGAGCCCATAAGATCTGATCAGTGCTGCCAGCGGGCCCACATAGATATTAAAAAGCGTGAGACCAAGGGAAGAGCCCTGCGGGACCCCGCAAGGAAGAGAAAACGGCTTTGACCTATGTCTACCCAAGTCCACCCTCTGAATTCTGTCAGCCAGGAAAGATTTCAAAAGGCTCCAGGCTTTGCCCTGAACCCCTGCAGCCAATAACCGGTTCATCAGAATTTCATGATGGACCGTATCAAAGGCTGAATTGCTGCGCCAACTTGGTCTATCGCCTCTCGGACCTCCTCCGTAGCTTTGATCAAGGCAAGCTCTGTGCTGTGTTCAGCACGGAAGCCGAATTGCGCAGGATCTAGCACATAATTGCTCTGAATAAAGGTGCTAAGTTGTGTGTTCATAGCCCTCTCGATCATTTTAGCCGTTAATGGGAGGCGAGAGATAGGTCTATAGCTGTTCGGATCTAGGGAGTCCAATTTTTTTATTTTTTTTATAAGTGGAAGTATTGAGGCTGATTTCCGGGACTTGGGAAACTGGCCAGAATTAAGGATGATGTTGAACAAAGGATTAAGAATAGGGGCAATGGCCTCTGGGGCACTTTAATCACAGACACTGGACAAGGGTCCATGGGAGATCCAGATCGAGATGCCTTTGAGAGGTTGACTAAATCTGGTGTCTCGAATGGTGTAAAATCCTCTAATAGAGATTCAGATTTTAAGGCACTTAGTAATGGCCTGACTGAGACCTCCACCCCCCCTTAGCTGTTGAGAAAAGGAGGAGAAGATGGTTTCCGCCTTGTTTCTAAAAAAGGCAGCCAGTGATTCACAGAGAACAGGACTGCTAGGTGTTTGGGGTCTATCCGGATTCGTCAACTTGGTGATAGTTTTGAACAATTCTTTTGAAGAGGATTTGGCCTCATTAATTTGCTCTGCAAAGTATAATTTCTTTGTTTCCAAGAGTAATGTTTTATAGTTTGCAAGGCGTGCTCTGTAGGCCTCCTTGTTGTTAATGTTTCACCCCTTTCTCCATACCCATTCGAGCCTTTTGCAGTCAGATTTATGTCTTTGTAGGTTATCCGAGAACCAGGGGGCAGAGGGACGGGCTCGCTTAGGGGTATGCAGTTTAACCGGCGCTAAATTGTTGCATGCGGCCTCAATCCAACCCGAATAAGCGGCCGTAACCTCCTCCACTTTAACTAGGAGAGTCAGGGCAGTTGCTACTTAAATCTTCCCTAATTCAAGGCTATCTAACATTTTTCAAGCTATCTTGTCTTTAGGTTTTAGTTTGTGTTGGGAATGAGGAGTCTTTGATAAAGTAAAAATGATAGCGGCATGATCTGTCCATGGGAGTGGTAGCACCTCAGTGATGGAAAGGCTGGAATGATTGGAGAAGATTCCATCTAAGGTATGTCCGGCTACATGCGTGGGGCTGGCTACCCACTGGTCAAGGCCCCCTCCATTCATAAT
This sequence comes from Triturus cristatus, assembly GCF_964204655.1. Lineage (NCBI taxonomy): Eukaryota > Metazoa > Chordata > Amphibia > Caudata > Salamandridae > Triturus > Triturus cristatus. The sequence continues at coordinate 905,494,148 of NC_140591.1, forward strand.
CTCCTTCAACCTCATATTATCCGGGTCCAAAGGATCTTCCAAATGAAAGTTTAAGTCCCCCATTATAGTAAAAGAGGAAGCACACAACCCCTCCTTCAGGAGAGTGTCAATGGAATCAAGAAACACACCCCTGGAACCAGGGGGGCGGTAGATGAGAATGGTTTTAAAAGTGTCATGGGGGGAGATCCTTACACTAATTGATGGTGCTTCACAGGCTAAGTTAGAGGCTGTAGTAAATGAGGGCCCTAAGCTATTGTGACAGATGACTGCAAGTCCTACGCCCCTCTTTAGGGGTCTATTAAGTGTGTGGCAAAGAAAATCAGGGGGCGATGCTTTCACAATATCAGGGCTTGGGGAATCATCAGTCCAAGACTCAGTTATAAATGCCAGCCTCATGTTGTGTTCCTCAATGAAGAGAGCGCATTCCGTACTATGTTTAATCAGAGACCTAGCGTTAAGAAGGAGACATTTAATAAGAGACGAGCCGTTTTGCCTGGGATTACTTCCTGTCCAATTAGGCACATGATTAATAGGAAGAGCCTGGATATGGGAAAGAGGCAAAAGGCACTTTGTGTATACGGCTGCTTGATCATCAGGATGGATACTGGGCGAGAACCTAGGGCAGCTCACCTTCCCCCTATCAGGGTCAAGTTTCATAAGTGTATCTCTAGAATACAGTAAACCTGGCGTAAAAGGGCCAGGGGGACTGGCCCGGAGCCCGGTCCGAGCGCAGACAGGTGCAGACGGGTTGCCTTAGGCGCGCCAGCTGCGCGCGTCCGTGGCATTGGCGTTTAAATCGTCTTTGTCTTCCGCCTGACGACTGACGTGCTAGGGGGTATGCCGTGCTGTGTGGGTCCGCCCTCCACACAAACAGGATCAGTTGCGGTGGACCAGGGTTGGAGCACACTAGCGCGAGCAGAAAATGCCTAATGCCCAGTCAACACTGCCACCATATAACACAGGAATGCGGGGAAATTAAAACACAGTAAGTTAAAAGAAAATTAAAAAGTATCCAGCAGCGGCACCAGCAGAACTTAAACAAGTAATTGAGTCCAACACCAGCACAACAGACTGGAGGGGGCGCAGATGTGGAGATGTATCCACAGGCGGAAAGTAGTCTCCCGACAAATGGTTTGCTACATCAACCGCCTGGGGGCACCAGATCCATGATGCTGGCAGAGCTGGCGAAAGAATTCTGGCAGTATTGCCTGGACCGTTTGATATCAGAATATCTCCCAGAGAAATCCAACGAAATGGCTGATTGGCACTCCAGACATCTGAGGGATCCCCGTACATAGAAATTGCAACCGGATGTCTTCCGGTTGATAGAGGATCTTTGGAGGCCGTTTACGGCGGACCTGTTTGCCTCTCGCCTGGACCATCAGGTGGTCAAATTCTTGAGCTGGAGGCTGGACCTCCAAGTAGCTGCGACAGATGTGCTCCTTCAAGACTGGAGATGGCTATGTTGGGCTGTACAAAGGGATAAAGATCCCATGGAATCTGACGTTGTCCACATGGTGAACTTTTTGTATGCTTTGGTGTCAGAAGGGCTGGCGTACCGGTCAGTGAACACTTTTCGATCTGCCATATCGGCATGGCATTCCCGGTTGATGGCTCTCCGGTGGGGGAACACTCTCTAATCAGAAAGCTAATTGGGGATATATATCGATCCGTTGGGGCAGACAAGCAGGCAATCAGAACATTAGCCCCATTGCAGGTGACCGGTCCAGCAAATCACAGTGCAGACAGAATCTGGTGATTGCTGTGGCCTCGCTGAGTGGGGCCACTACTTTACATCCTGCGGCATAGACAGAGGTTGCTCTGACCTTCACTGCGAGGCCCCATCCATTCAGCTTCATTGGCCCTCTTTGCGCCACTGCAACACACTGTATATACTGGCATCCCTTGATGGCATTTTCCACGATCAGAGCGAACCCTGCTGACATTGCTTAACTGCGTCATGGTTCGCAAAGATCCCAATCAAAGGGTCTTGCAATTCACAAAATCAAGTGGCACACAGGGAGGCCCTGACATCAACATGGCGGAAGGGGGTTCGGAAACAGCCACGTTGGGGCCCACATCAGCTAGCTCGGGTGCCTTGATGGTGGAGTTGAGAGCTGGATTCAAGGCGCTAGATCGTCACTTCGACCTTCTTGAGAAGCGGCTAGTCAAAATGGGTGCCAGACTGGATGGCTACGGAAGCCGTTTAGATGCCGCAGAGGGTAGGGTTTCCGATCTGGAGGATGGAGCCGCACAATCACTCAAAAGGTTAGAACGGATGGAAAAGATTTTAAAATCAGTTGCCATGAAAAATGAAGATTTAGAGGCCAGGAGCAGGTGCAATAATGTGCGCATTTTGGGTGTTGCTGAATCGACGAACACGGGCCGCATGGACACTTTGGTTGAAACCCTACTCGTGGCCCTTTTTGGTCAGGAATCCTTCACTTCCACCTTACTAATGGAGAGAGCGCACCGCATCCTGGGGCCTTGGGCCAGCCCTGGTGCTCCACCGCATCCTATATTAGTTTGTCTCCTAAACTACTGCGATAGAGACACTGCACTTCATCTCGCCCGTGAAGCTGGCACCCTGAACTGGCAAGGGTCCACAATTACTTTATTCCCAGACTTACTGTCATGGTTCAGGAAGTGTGGAGGAAGTTCACCGGAGTGAAGGTCACTCTCCGTAATTTGGGCCTCCAGTAAGGAATGATATACCGGTCACATTTTCGAGTGGATGTAGATGGTAGAACCAGAGTATTCTACTCACCCACAGAAGTGCAAGAATTCTGCCGAAATTATAAGGGTCCTGTGGGCACGCAGGTTAATGAAGCTCGAGGTACCTCTCCACCGCACAGTGGCTTGGCAGTTAGTACGGAACTCTTCTCAACCAAGTAACTTGAGTTCACAATTGTACTGTAGGTTGATCAGTGACCATTGATAATCACTATTTCACTTAGACTTTAGGTAATTTGATCCTTATGTCTTGCAATGTTGGGTAGACGGCGAGGCGTTGCCTCCCCCCATGTGTGCATCACAGAATATTGAATATACTGCTCAGAATGTATGTTTTTTCTACATTTACGCGAAGGGTAGATACACCATGGTAGTGGGGCGCCACATGGTGTTAGTCTAGCTTTACGCACCCAATATAAATGACCCGGATTTTTTTCACTCATTGTATTCACAAATCTTGCAACTCAATGCTGATCCTTTACATGGACACACTTTGGGGGAACAAGGTTTATCACACCAGGTCACAGATATTGGAACTCCCCACCTCTAGAGATTAGGTCTTGCACAGACCTCATGACTTCCCGCAAACTCCTAAAACATGGCTAGTTAGACAGGTATATGAGTAACATACCACCCTAACAGGTTTCAGAGTAGCGCCAGGAAACCAATTTGGTACGTGTGCCCTACAAATTTAGTATAACATAACACAACAAATGTTGGATTGTTTTTTTCATAATCTTTTTGGAGCAGAACATAATGTGTTTATTGCACAAACAGAGATTCGAAAACAGACCTGTGGGGCCACACAGGATGTTTCACTAGGTGACAGCAAGCCATACCGTTGGAATAAACAATTAACAAAAAAAAAAAAAAAGAATTTACACTATTTGGAAATTAATTGAATGGAAGTCAACAAGTTTAACGATATTTTGGACGAATAGTTCTGGTTAAAGGTGAGATACGGTTACATCGTTTTACAAAATCAAATCTAAAATTGCAGTGCAAGTTGTATCAGTCAATAACATTAACTAACAACATTATATAACGATCAGTACACAAACGGTAAATATTTTCAGTGCCTGTTAAAAAGACATTTGCACATATGTTCCCGATTGTTGGGGTTAGCATTAGGTTTTGAATTAGGGAAAGAGGTGCTGAGCCAATTCACGCATTAAAACTGATTGATTTCTACACACATTAGTTCAAATTACATGCCGTCTTCAGGAATTAAGCTTTAATTTTAAGTAAATTAAAAAGTAGGAATGAACCAAAATATTTCAATAATATTTATCTTAGTTTGATTTATATGAACTATTGAAGAAAAAGGCTGGAATAAGACTCCATCATCTAATTTAATGTAACTTAATTTGCAAGAATATGCAATAAAACTCGAATTATCTGGTTAGTTAAGATAGATCCCGAGAATGCCAGGTCATTATTGGCAGTAGGGAGGCCAAAACCAGGAGATGTTGCGGAGATATTGGTCATTTGAAGTAAACCATAGGATAATAATACAATGTGAAAGGAAGTAAAAGTAGGGAGCGTTGGCCGAAAAGGTAAATACGGCAGAGCTAGCAGTTCTATCTATTTTTATTGCGTGCTGTAGGAAGGTGAGATTGTCTCAACGAATCACTTGCCAAGAATGCGGTCACTAGCGAAGGGTGGCAGTAACCATTCAGAGACAGTGTCATGAAGCAGCCAGGGACTGCGAGCATATGTTGCCCGTGTACTGGGGAGAGTACAAAGACAGAGGCTGTTGCCCCCCTACTGTCTGATGTTCACAGCTTTTTTAAGCGCCCATCCCATCATTAGATACCCGTGATGTCAGCTTGTGTTGATAAACACAGGGAAGGGAGTAACTCGCATGTTACCTTCATCCTGCTTTATTGTGCTGTAGCTGTTGGAAACGCACTTCTAAGCCACAAAGGACTCTAATCTGGTCCAATTGAAAAGCACAACAGGATTTCATTGCCAATACCATAACCGCCAGTTTCAATGCCTTTTTGCCCATGCCATATTTTCCAGCCTGAGAAACAGAGTTAGGTGTTGCTCTTCTTCGCTCAGTCTTTCCTTGTAGCCCAGGGGCTTGAAACGTTCGCAAAGTTTGGTCCGCGAGCTGGAAGTTATGTATGCTTCAGAGGCAAATTCTCATCTGTAGCAGGCAGCGTTAAATATTTTGCCCTGCCTAGAAATCATGCAAACCCCGAAGCAGCTGCATGGCGGGAACCATAAACACTATCAACACATCACCTTTTTAGACAAAGTGGAAAATGAAACCTTCTTCGTGCCAGGAAAGATACTGTTTTCCGTAAATACATCCACCTTCCCCTGCAGAAAACATAGTCTTCCATTGTTTATAAAATTATGTTCAAGGAACGAAGGGTATGGATTGAAGAAACTATGGTTCAGTTCTGGCTCTACAATGCAGGTTTTAGATCGTCACACAATTACGTTAGGATGATCTGCAGTGCATCGCAAAGAAGTTAGGAACAGCAGTCACGTATAAGCTGAACAGTAGTGGGGCCAAAAGACATCCTTGCGCCAATTCGCTTTTGGAGGAAACCCCCCTCTGTTAGTCGGCGCTGGTGTTCTGAGTAAAGTTCCAAATTACAGAACAGGATCCATAATTTAGCCCACTAAAAGCTAGCTCGCAGGGGCAGGGCACCTATAACAGCGAAGGGAGGAAGGGGGGGCTCTGGCAGCGACGGAAGCCTCCCCAGAGCTGTGGCGGAGTTACAGGGCGATCTGGAGGCAGAAGGGTACAGTAAGGGTACCTCTGCGACAGTCGGTACAGTAAGGGTACCCCTGTCCGGCACAGTAAGGGTGCCCGAGCCAAGGTCCGTGAGCCGAAGGAGGTTCTGGGAAGACCGCGACGGCGCCCCGTTAGTCCTTCGGGCGGTTGGGGGGCCTGACCAACCGGGGGTGTGCCATAACACGCTCCGCCCCCCGTAAAAAGGGGGCGTGAGTATTAGACAGATCACGTGACCCAAAGGAGGATCTGAAAAGAATGTGCCGCGCTGTCGGGCATCGACCCACCGTGCGTGCTGGCTCGTAAGGCGGGCGGAGGAGCGAGGGGCTGCTTGCCCTGGATCGCCCGTAAGATAACCCACTCTATCGTCATACTTATGTTGTATGAAATAAACCTGCAGCAGTTCTTCACCCATAACAAATGTGTCAGTGTAATCCTTGGGTGACGTCTGTGCATGCGTGTTGAGTGGAGCGGATGACGGTGTGGTCACTATGCCTGCTGCCCAAGTTATGGGCGATTCGCTGGAGGCGGCCTAACGTGATCGCACATAAGCAGAGAACTCTGCTGCGTCACCCGGGGCCTTGCAGCTCTGACGATCCTTACAGCAGAGACGGCCTGCGTCCATCCCAAAGGGGAGACGAGTGGCATTGTATCAGCCGCTCCCACCACACACAGTGGTGGATTCTGGCTGAGGAGAGTTGACTGCGAGAGGCTGGCACCCAGTGCGGCCTCCACTCGATTTTGAGACCATGTGCTGGGGTGCACTGTTGAGCCTTCTTTGCGGCTCAAGAGGACTGAAACGGCCGGTGGAGACCAACGGAGAGGTCTGCCGGATTGCCCCTCCCTCCACGTTACTCTGGACGTCTGCCCGACGGGTAAGTGAGGCCTTGCTGCTCCCGGAGGCCCCGCGGTGAAAGGGGCCGCAGGTGAGCCTGGGGGCCGGCCACCCGGCCGATTAGGCTGATATATATCGATCCGTTGGGGCAGACAAGCAGGCAATCAGAACATTAGCCCCATTGCAGGTGACCGGTCCAGCAAATCACAGTGCAGACAGAATCTGGTGATTGCTGTGGCCTCGCTGGGTGGGGCCACTACTTTACATCCTGCGGCATAGACAGAGGTTGCTCTGACCTTCACTGCGAGGCCCCATCCATTCAGCTTCATTGGCCCTCTCTGCGCCACTGCAACACACTGTATATACTGGCATCCCTTGATGGCATTTTCCACGATCAGAGCGAACCCTGCTGACATTGCTTAACTGCGTCATGGTTCGCAAAGATCCCAATCAAAGGGTCTTGCAATTCACAAAATCAAGTGGCACACAGGGAGGCCCTGACATCAACATGGCGGAAGGGGGTTCGGAAACAGCCACGTTGGGGCCCACATCAGCTAGCTCGGGTGCCTTGATGGTGGAGTTGAGAGCTGGATTCAAGGCGCTAGATCGTCACTTCGACCTTCTTGAGAAGCGGCTAGTCAAAATGGGTGCCAGACTGGATGGCTACGGAAGCCGTTTAGATGCCGCAGAGGGTAGGGTTTCCGATCTGGAGGATGGAGCCGCACAATCACTCAAAAGGTTAGAACGGATGGAAAAGATTTTAAAATCAGTTGCCATGAAAAATGAAGATTTAGAGGCCAGGAGCAGGTGCAATAATGTGCGCATTTTGGGTGTTGCTGAATCGACGAACACGGGCCGCATGGACACTTTGGTTGAAACCCTACTCGTGGCCCTTTTTGGTCAGGAATCCTTCACTTCCACCTTACTAATGGAGAGAGCGCACCGCATCCTGGGGCCTTGGGCCAGCCCTGGTGCTCCACCGCATCCTATATTAGTTTGTCTCCTAAACTACTGCGATAGAGACACTGCACTTCATCTCGCCCGTGAAGCTGGCACCCTGAACTGGCAAGGGTCCACAATTACTTTATTCCCAGACTTACTGTCATGGTTCAGGAAGTGTGGAGGAAGTTCACCGGAGTGAAGGTCACTCTCCGTAATTTGGGCCTCCAGTAAGGAATGATATACCGGTCACATTTTCGAGTGGATGTAGATGGTAGAACCAGAGTATTCTACTCACCCACAGAAGTGCAAGAATTCTGCCGAAATTATAAGGGTCCTGTGGGCACGCAGGTTAATGAAGCTCGAGGTACCTCTCCACCGCACAGTGGCTTGGCAGTTAGTACGGAACTCTTCTCAACCAAGTAACTTGAGTTCACAATTGTACTGTAGGTTGATCAGTGACCATTGATAATCACTATTTCACTTAGACTTTAGGTAATTTGATCCTTATGTCTTGCAATGTTGGGTAGACAGCGAGGCGTTGCCTCCCCCCATGTGTGCATCACAGAATATTGAATATACTGCTCAGAATGTATGTTTTTCTACATTTACGCGAAGGGTAGATACACCATGGTAGTGGGGCGCCACATGGTGTTAGTCTAGCTTTACGCACCCAATATAAATGACCCGGATTTTTTTCACTCATTGTATTCACAAATCTTGCAACTCAATGCTGATTACATTTGCATGGGGGTGATTTTAACCTTCTTTTAGATCCCACACAAGATAGCACCTCTACATACGAAGCCCCGTGCGCGTAGCGCTTAGTTGAGTTGTGTGAAACGTTTGGTCTCATTGATGTGTGGTTTAACTGTAGACCCGGGGAATCTGCGTATACACACTATTCCACCCCGCATGATACCTCGACGACGCTAGACTTAGTTGGTGACCCCCAATCTGTCTGCTTGGTGCAATGAATCCCTCCATCTCCCTAGAACCCTCTCTGATCACTCCCCCGTAGCACTTTCACTTAAGGTCCCCAGGCCAGAAGGCTGCAAACGGCAATAGAGATTCCCTAGTCCGGCACTGCAAGATGAACTTTTTCGCTCCAAACTCCATGATGCCATTATAGAATATTGTGACATAAACAACGGTTCACTACAATCCTGGGCTACCCTCTGGGAAGCTTTTAAAGCATACACGCGTGGGATCTGCATCTCTAAACACGCTGGGGTTCTGCGCGACTTAAGGCGTACGCCATCAGGCATCGAGAAGAAACTGAACGAGTTGGATCAGGAACATCAGGCAGGTCCTGAATCGGCCCAACAAGGCCGCCAATTGACGCTATTGCAGGAGTTCAAGGAGGCTGCGGAGCGTGAGGCACGCTTCCTCAGCAAATACGCCATCGAGCGCAGATACGGAGAGGAAGATAGGCCAGGCCGCATACTGGTGCGGCTGTTGAGACCCCGGCAGGTAACACATGCATAGCAAGTCTGCGATCGTCGCAAGGGCAAATTCTGACCGGCACTCCAGATTTCCATTAAGAGTTTCTCGACTATTACACTCAATTATATGCTACGCGTGTTGCCCATACTGAAGTTGACCGCGACACTTACCTGGCTGAAGTAGCGCTCATTTGGCTGGAAAAAGCCATGCAGCAATTTTTGGCGGAACCATTTTCTTCGGAAGAAATAATCAGCGCCATAGACGCTATGAATGGCTCGACCGCTTCGGGATTGGACGGGTTTACTGGATGCTTCTATAAGGTCTATAAAGACGTTTTAGCTCCGCACCTACTAGAGGTGTATAATGAGGCCCTCAAGAGCAGAGAACCCCCCCCCCCCACACTGCGAGAGGCGGTGATCGTTCTACTCCCCAAGCCAGGCAAGGACACGCTCTTATGTGGGTCGTATATGCTATTGTCATTGCTAAACCTGGATTACAAAATCCTAGCAAAAATGATAGCGATGCGACTCGTGCTGTTGGTAGATCGCATTATGTCACCTGCACAGTCGGAGTTTGTACCTCGTAGGTCTACTGCCCTCAACCTCCAAACTCTCTTTGCCACCATTAATAGGAAAGACCCTGACCTGCCAGCCGCTGATGTGTTACTAGACACGGAAAAGGCCTTTGACTCCCTTGAATGGCCTTTTTTCCTGGTGATAATGAGGAAGATGGGGATGCCGAAGGGGTCTGTGGAACTTATTTTGCTGCTGTACACCTCTCCCACTGCCTGATTCAGACTTAATGGGACCTTATCCCCTCAATTTAAACTATCTTGTGGCACCAGGCAGAGTTGTCCACTCTCGCTGCTGTTATTTATTATCGCTATGGACCCGTTGGTTCGACAATTTCAGGAGCGGCACTTCACAGAGGACTTCAGTTTAACACTGGACCTCTTTTAATTTCCCTCTATGCGGATGATATCATAGTATATGTTCGACGTCCCCAAGAGAATTTAGAACCGCTAGTTCGAGAAATCATCCGCTTTGGTAGATACTCTGGACTAGGCATAAACTGGGGTAAATTGGAAATCTTTCCACTCACGACTAGCACTGCCAGGTGGGAGTGTGAATACCCGCTGAAGTGGTGTATTGACATCACCAGATATTTGGGGATTCAAATACATATTTAAGCTGCGCAGGTGGTATTACTTAATTACGGCCCGGCTATGTATACCTTGAAACAGCAGGTGGAACGTTGGATTAAGCTTCCCCTCTCATTAGCGGGGAGGGTGGCTATTGTAAAAAAAAATGGTAGTTCACCCTAAATTGTTGTATTTGTTTCAAAATATACCCATGCCCTTACACAACAGTTTATTCCGCACACTTCGCTCACATCTTATCAGGTTGGTTTGGGGTGGGAAGAGAGCCAGGGTCAGTTGGGACACTTTGACGCAACCATACGACAGGGGCAGACTTGGAGTTCCAAATTTTCAGATCTATTATTTGGTTGCGCAGTGCAGCTATGCACACTCATGGTATCACCCAGATGCACGAATCCCATATTCAAAGTTAGAAGCAGACTTGGTGTTCCCGGCTTCACTAAAAAACAAACCTACCCTAGGGGTTCCCTAGAGATCCCAGAGACATTCAAACAGTATGTACTACTTGTTGGGCATGGAGGAAAATTGCACAAATAACTGGCGTCCACAAGTTATATTCTTCGGTGCTCCTTTTGCTCAATAACCGTTGGCTATCCATCACCGAAGAAAAGTTAGTACAACGTACCCTCGTTAAATACTCCCTAGACACCTGTGGTGAGTTATTTCCAAACGGGCACATCTTTCACAGTTCCGAAGACACCAGATTTAGCGAAGCCTTGTTTATGGACCATTTCATTCTCAGCAGGCTTCGCAGCGCACTTCAGTCGTTGATATCGGAGTTCCCACTGGAACCGGAGTCCTTTGTCTTTGTTAATTACAAATACTGAGGGGAGCATTTAATTTCCAGGCTCTATAAGGCCTGCATGACACTGGTCCCCACCAGGGAAGCCAATATCCGCGAGACCTGTGAACAAGATCTAGAACATCCCATAGAAGATTCCCACTGGTCCTTCTGCTGTACTCAAATGAAGGAGGTCTCCCTGAACATTCGCAATAAACTGATTCATTTTAAATTCCTATGGAGAGTCTTTATGTCCCCCTCCAAACTTAACTCGATTGACCGCTCTAGATCACATAGCTGCCCCAAATGCGGGACTCAACACGCTGACTTTGTCCATATGACCTGGAACTTTGAGAAAATTGGGGGGTTCTGGAGATCAGTATACCTAATCCTTTTTCAGATGACACACCTGGACCTTCACCCTACTTCGGAAGTGGCCGTGTTAGGTTATGTTCGTAACATCCCCAAAAAGTTACGCCGCTACACCTCTATTGCACTCCTACTTGCTAAGCGAGAGATAGCTCTGCATTGGGGCGATACATTTACTTCCACCCCCAAAGAATGGTTGAACATTCTTGTTTATTGTAATACTAATGGGGAATTATTTGCATAAACACTTCCAGCGACTTCGAGACCTAGAGATATTTGGGACCCCTTAAAGAATTACCTACAGGAACTTGGGTCTGCTGCGCCATTCCAACCTCCTCCACGAGTTGTCCTGACCGGGGTGGTCTGATCCCGACCCCTTATCCATTTACCCACCATTTGAGAACTCTGGTATGCCATCAGCAGTATAGGATTGCATTGCTGACATGATGAATGAATGAATATAAGTTTTATAGAGCGCAAACTTAGCCCAGGGGCGTCAAGGCGCTGCGCAACAGGATCATAGTAGGAGGGGTCTCACTTGATTTGTAAATTGGTAACAGGCTGTAATGTACATTTTTCCACTGTATGACCTATTAGATATTTGCTCTGTCTATTGTAAGTTGACAATGGTGCCATGGTATGCATTGTGGTGAATTGTAGAGAATTGTAGATTTAAAGTATACGTTTTTACCATTATCAGGTGGGAGGAATATCGCGTATGAAATGTAATGTGTAGTTGGTATTGGTTGTCTTGCTATTACCTTAAAATTTATATTGGCTTTTGGATGGAAAAGTTATGAAGATGTATATTTCTTTTCCGTGGAATGATGGATCCAAACAAGTATGAACACAACAGAACTGAAGACTTTTGGTGGCACGAAGAAAGAGGGGGCGTAAACAAGGACAATGGACTATTTCTGTGGACATTATCCCCAGATTGGTTATTCATGGTTAATCCTTCCCTGGAGTTGATGCGATAGAAGTTTTTTCTGTATTGTTGAAGCTGCTATAATAAAAGGGAAGAAAAGTGATTTTTTTTTTTTTTTTTTTTTTGTAAAACCGTTTTTATTGCAGAACAATAATAGCAGCAGCATACATTATTACTTTGCCTGCATCATTGGTACCAATGCCATAGATCCTGTGGCCATTCAGACAACCGTACACAGCTCATGAGCCCACATCCCGGAGGCCGGGCAGCGATGGTTAGGGATCATCAGACTGAACTGTAGTGCGAGCTTTACGTTTGCTGTTGGTAAGGTAGGGCGACTACGTTCTGCTTTAGAGTTTTCCCCCCCCTCCCTGTCCCCTGCCCCCAACACTGCCCCTCCCAAAAGGGAAGAAAAGTGATATGTGTAATCCTCGCCTCCGTGTCCTTAATAGAATTTAAATTTAATCCTCGCCTCTGTGTCCTTAATAGAATTTAAATTTTCTGTTATGAAAGCTAGAAAATGTTATATTCTCCTACAGTGGTATGTGGTAACTGACTTCTTACGCTGGGAGAGCTTGATCCTGACAGAAGGTAAAAGAGTAGCAGAACCAACCAGGCACAAGAGTAGCAGAACCAACCAGGCACAAAAGTAGCGGACTGGTTCCAGGAGAGTGATCCAATTTCTTGGACATTAAAATGGATTCTAATAATTTCATTGTACAATAAGGTCACAGACAGGAACGGTTTTCTACATTACAATTCAGTGGGGCTCAATGTCACTGAATTGACACATACAAACAGCACAGACTTCTCCTCTTTCAAATTGTAATCTCTCTACATGCCTGTTCAAGCACTCTTATCTTGAAAGAGTAACACTTTATAAGGTCATGAGGCGCTAACCATACTATCGATCTGCTGTATGTGGGAATGTTTCAAAGGCAGCAGCCGCAAGACATTCAAAGCTCTTACTAGAAGTCACCGCTCATGGCAGAGTTAATTCAGAAGTGAATTAAGAAAAATAAGCCATAATCATAACACTCCAGAATTGCCACATGCAATCCGGCAATAATATCTCCACAGGGAAAACCTGAGGTTAACTCCTACAGAGTGCTGCTCTCAGATCGTTGGGCTTAGCATTGCACTTTCAAGTGTTATATTCCAGAGTTAGGCCCATGTAGAAAAGCCAGTGGTGGCTGGTGACATTTGAAAGTGGTAGAGCGTAAACTTTGTTGTAGTGCACCACGGCGAGCCAGAACATCTTAACATGTCAGACATAACATGGGAACTCCTGTCAGCTATGTCGACGCTGACAGGACGCCAATATTTCAATATATGGGTTTCATTTTAATAATATTATCAGATGTATTATTAAAGTATGTAAACAGAAGCAAATCTACTGCGCCCACATTACATTGATGTGTTAAATGACACCAAAGGATTGGAAACAAGATGTTGTGGAACGTAAAACAACCTGCTACCCCAGCCCTGACAAGCTTTTCAGATCCATGGGGGAGGGGGTGCTGCTCCAGCCCAGGGTTGTTTTTATTTTTAATTTTGGGTCTTGCAGTCTTGTTTATTACATTAGAAAAAACGACTACAAATCACAGAATTCCAAGGAAAAAATCTGGACTAGAGCAGTATATCCATCAGCCATGGGCCTGGGAAATGTGGCAGCTATGTAACCATCATCTATAAAAGTTATTTGTGCGGCACAAGTAACCTCCAAAGAGACATCTTCTTATATACGAGAGTAGCCAAACACCAAAACAATTAACATCCTTATTGTTAATCGCATTGCTCTATGTGAAACGATGAAACTGGTACAACATGCAATAGTTGGACAATGTATGTCAACACATCAGCGCTCCCCCCTCACTTTCAGATATAATGTATGTACAGTCGTATTTGTGTAGAGAAATCCTATCTGTGTCGCAACGGACAGCTGAAACAAGCCACTACATTGTTCAAGTGAGGTCGCCACCCGTGGCATTTTATCAACTTCAACCACTGTTTCCAGCACGATGCATGACAAAAAGATTATGGCCTAGCCCGTGCTGATTATTTAAAATAAACCTCCCTGAATCCTCGGTGAATTGTGGTGACAAAAATAACAATATCGCATTAAAGGCACCTGGCGGGAAGATATTCTGAGGAGCCATTGCTGTGTTATGATTGCAGTCAGAGAACAGGGCGCTTGTTTGTTGTCTGCTTGCATCTTATCTGACCAACTCACCAACTGACAGCAGCCCGTGCAGGTCTGTTCACCTTTCACTCTCACTCCAGCTGCCCTGTTTTCCCTTTGGCTTCAGCAGCACCTGTGCGCGCGCTCCCTCTCCCCACCTGCTCCTGGCAGCCCATGTGGGCACTGGGCAGGACCCAGTTATTCCTTCCAATAAACAAAAGGCAGTGAAAACGCCCTGACACAGGATGGTCAAACCTTGCGATATCGCAACTTTCATTTTATACAGCGTTTTGGGCGCTTTGGCAAACGAATTCTATAATAGTTAAGCTGCTCAACACAGAGGCGAGCCCAGATGCGTGTTAGCTTAATGAGGAACTCGGAGCAGTTGAGTGGGAGTTGTTGGGCTGTTTAAAACTGCGACCCACTTTGCCCGATAAATAACTTGTACCTTTGTCTTTCCGTGAAGACTCGTTGTGCGAATTCGCACGGCTGCTTCATCTTGAATAATTTCCTAGTGCAAAAAATAAATAAATAATCCTACTTCTTTGTTGGGGGATGGGTGTTCTGTATGGGACATCATATTAGCAAAATAGCCCGGCGAGCTCTCAAAGGCTTCTGTGCATATTCCCAGTGGGTAAATGGAACTATCTGAAGCGTGTTTTGTCATTTAAAGGTGTAATTCCTGTGGAAGTGCACGGCCTGCCTCAGATTGATGTAAACATACCGGAGACCTTTATTTGCACTAATAGTGAAATGGCCTTATGTTGGGCACAGCTGACATACCATGCGGTAGCAAGGACACCTCATTTGCAACCCACATATTTACTATGCTCTGTCGTCGAAGAGACAGACACCTGACTCGTTCTAAGTGAATGGTTATACAGCTATTTATGAAGTGCACGGCCTGCCTCAGATTGATGTAAACATACCGGAGACCTTTATTTGCACTAATAGTGAAATGGCCTTATGTTGGGCACAGCTGACATCATAATCAAATGAAGGAAAAATAAAAACCGGGTGGGCTATATTTAATGAGGTCCAGTATACACGCCCTGAAGTGATTAAATGGAAAGGGTATACAGTTCCTCTATTTGTATAGGAGTGTGTAGAGTACACTCTCCTTTGAATTCAGACAAAGTGGGGGGTAATGTCTAGTAAGCCAGAAGGGTACTAGCCTGTGTAGGGTGGGGGAACCCACATTGGTGGAACTAAAACCCTCACACACCCAGCAAGCTAGGTGTCATGCTTCATCATCTGGGTTTTGCTCCTCGTCGGGTCGGCGCTGCAATTCCCGACGGGCACCCAGGGATGGGGCTCTTTGGCGGAGATCTTTTGTTCCTTGCCGAGGGTGAGTGCAAGTGAGGGCCAGGTAAGTGTAGATGTTTGTGAGTGTGGTTTAAAAAGGGTTGGTTAGTCTGAATATATAATTTTATTCGGTCAGTAAACCACCCTGTTAAAAATGAAATGAGAGGCGGTAGTCTTGACTAAATGGGTCAGGGACTACTCTACTCTGCTCAGGTGGTCAACATGTTTCATGCCTACAAGGTCAGGGGGATCCAGCGGCAATTCATCAGGACCGGTGATTATAACTATCTACAAGATTGTGAGGGTGTGTTGCTAATTATTTACAGTGATATCTGGATAAAACTACCCTAGGTAAGTGTCGGAAAAACTAGACTCTTACGTGCTGGACTGGCCTAAAGTAAAAGGAAAGAAGAAACAAAACAGGCCAACAGAGTATATTAAAACACACACTTAGTCAAAACTATACGTTTCAAAATAGGAGCCTGGGACTCCTCATATGCATGTTCACTGAAAAAACAATTTGCGTTAAATAAGAGTGATCATGCACAGGTGGATGCATGGTGCAGGTACGTGTCAGGTGATCAAATCTAAAATATAAAACACTCAGATTATTACGTAGAACACGGTTATGCTCACCTAACGTATTAGAAAGTGCCACTCCAGTCGGTACTTGGCGAGCCTCTTGGGATTGCGTGATAGCCTACTGTGAGTAATGGTACAATGTAAAGAGGCGAGAGGCTCATGCATGTAGGAGAGGCATGCTCCCTGATGCTATGTCCAATCAGGGCAAAAGGTGGCAAAGTTCCCCTCGGAGCCCGCGACAGGAGAACCACCGACCGTAGAACGGCGCGACCCCCGGCCCCAAGCGTCTCACGGGGGAGACAGGAGGGAGTCTAAGGATCGGGCCGCTGCCACAGCCGCGGTCCGCCGAACACCGAAACCGAGTAGGTCTCTGCTCGTGCAATGCAGTCTTACGAACGGAAAGCAACTACTTACAGTTTTGTCGCCCAAGGGTGGTTTATAAACCTACCCCGCTCCGCCAAAACCGGGAAGTGAAGTCTGCTTCCCGCTGATCAGTTAAAAGCCAATCCTATGAGGCTAGACGGGTACTGATTGGTCACAGGAAACTGGCGAGGAAATTAGACAGGCAGCCTAGTTTCCAGCGATACCGTGGGTGCCATCTTGGAGAGGGGTATATCACCATGTAATAGATCGTGTATTGATCACAAGGAGGTTAGAGGGTCCTTGAGAGATAACAATGAGCTGACAAGATTTGTCATCTGATGTGACCCTATCAAGAACCTTGAATAGTCACGCTTCGTATGTGTGATCGTATGAATGGAACTCAGATACACCCAAGGGAATGCGTCTCAAAACTAAGTGTAACAGGATGTATAGCGGGTCTAATTCCCGCTAATCAGTTAAAGGCCAATATCGTCAGGTCTAAGGGAATACTGATATGTGCATATAGACATTGACGTGATAGTTCAAACTGCAGTCTCGTCGTCAAGGTTGACTACGGGCGCCATCTTGAGAAGGGATAATGCATTATGTGACAAAAGCGGAAAGTCCTGAAAGGTGACAAAAGGGCTACAGGACGTCGTCATCCGATATCCCTGTCAAACAACATAGCAAGGTCACGACTAGTGTGAATAATGTCGTGGGAGGAGTTTGTATATAAGCACGGGAGTGCACATTGAAAACATGTGAGGTGGCTTCGACATGTCGGTGTATGCCAGAGAAAACTAGTAAGGGTTACTGGATATGCCCAGTCACTATCACTATTATGAGATGGAGCCCCTCCCTTGCTTGGATTTTACTTGAGGATAGGGACTGTAGTGAAGTGTAGGCATATTCTAGGTCTCAGTGAGTCAAGGAAACCCATGGTATGTCATAATTTAGACCCCGTGTATCAGAAGCCAATTTGTGGACCCATCTTTGTTCTAATCTGAACAATGTTTGTGGTGTCATGCCTGGATGTGATTCAAGGACAACCCATCTTAAGGAGTCTGCTGTGTGGTGAAGATTTTTAAAATGGCAATACAATTTTGTGGTCTCCTTAGAGCATCTGATGTTACTTTTGTGCTCTGTGATGCGTGTCTTGATTTTTTTTTTTTTTTTTTAAAAAACCTTTATTTGTGCATATGAAAAAAGACAAATACGGGCCTACAACCATCAGGCCGGCCACAGAACGGTTAAGCACTGAGACACGCATTACAACCCCTGTGCGTCAATGGTCAAGATTAGCAACGATTCAGGAGTTATACACTGGAGAGATCCTTGACACCAGGGGAAGGAGAAGTAAAGGTTAATTTTAAGGTTTTCAAAAATAATTTTATCGAGGAAAAAGTCAATAGAGGATAGAACCAAGGAGATTCGAGTCCGCAAGATGGCTTCATCACACGGGAGAGCAGCAGCATCATTAAAACGGCCATAGAAAATCTCAGACAGTGAGGCGATGCAGTTATATAACAGGATAGTCACATGAGTAAAGACGCACCCCTCCAAAGCCGCCCCCACTCAATCCACCCCACACCCGGACCCCGAATCGGAAACAAGTATAGCGCAGAGACATAGAAGAAAGAGGCCCATAGAACTAAAAAGAAAAGGTAAATTACCCCCCCACCCTACACCAATGCGGAGGCTACGGCCTGCCCCCCCCCCGGCATAGTGCCTGTCGCCCAATGAACCCGAAATATAGACAAGAGAGAAAGTAGGAATAGAGTAAAGAAAATAAGAAAACAAAGAAGAAAGCGGGGGAGGAGCCCACGTAACCTCGGAGCGCCCGAAACCACCGGCCAACTACGTCTCCACACACTGAGAACCCACTACACCCAAAGGCGGTCGTGTGAAGATAACGTGTCACAACAATATAAATGAAGGTAGACAAATCGCGACGAGTGCGCACAACATATGCAGACAGTTCCAGTCCCAGTCCAGCCCATCCGTGACACCATGGTGATAGAAATCAATCTAGCCCTGGCCCGATCGCGGGCGTAAGATTAGACTAGCCCCAACATGAAGGCCCCACAGCCCGTGCAGACAAAGACAATATGGCCGCTTGGGAGAAGATGGAGAAGTAGAGCCACAAAATGGCCGCCGATCATCTATTGAGGTCCCCTTGTGCACCATATAAAATCCAGACCTGGCCTGTAAAGTACAGGAGTTCCACATAAAAGAAGCCGTAGGCCACCGTGAACGGTTCCTCGAGGACGTCAGGTGTCGCTCAGCTGGATACTCTTGCGGGCGCGGTGAGGCAGGCAACAACAAAGCAGGCAGCAATGAACGGGGAAACAAAGTGTCCACAATTGAGCAGGAGATCGATTGATCCTGGGTGCCGGGAAAGCCAGATGCAGACTCCAGTGTAGCACGGTTATACACAGTCGTTGCGTCCCCGCAAGAGGACAGAAGCACTGGCAGACCCACGTCTTGTTGAGAACAAACGGGGCGCTCACGACCCGCAGCCGACAGTATGGCGTCGAACCGCTCACTCAGCGTTTGCAAGCCAACACACAATTGCAGACGAAGGTCCCGCAGGGCAGCCAGAACGGAGCCGCATGTCAGCGGAAGCTGCGCCCCCACATCGGCAGCAATCCGGGACGGCACTGTGGAGCTGGAGTCTGGTAGAGGGAGGGCGAAGCGGGCAGCGGGCGAGACCGGAGCATCGCCCCCCAGCAGCGAGCAGGCAATCAACGCCATGTTTTACCGCTGAACGGTACAGTGGCCAGGGGGGGGGGTCGTAACAAGGAGGCAATTCCACGCAGGTCTGCGCCGCAACAGGTGAAAGCCAACAGTCGCTTCCCCTCCCTCGGACTCTCTTTGCCGCCGACTAGGCAATAGAAGAAGGGGGTCCGCAGCCTTCCTCAGCGCGGGCCACAGAGCGAAGCAGGAGACCCGCCACACCGGGGCTTACCCTATAGCTCCAGCCCGTCAGGTGAAAGGTGAAGGAGGTGTCCGGGCGTCTCTCCCCCGGCTCATCTGGCGACAATCCGTGGTGCGAGGCGGGATCGGGGCCGCGGGGCTCAGATTTGCGCCGGGGGTCCAGTGACTGCGGAGCTTCCAGGGGGCCGGCCAAGGCCACAATAGAGCAGGGGTCCAGCGCGGAAAACAAAGGCACCAAGAACTCCGGCATCCGGGCGGGCTCAGACTCCGGGAAAGCGGCGGCGCGGTCAGCGCGTCGTCGCGCACGTTGCACCTCGAAAATCGGCGAGGATAGGAATCAGGATGATAGTCCGAGGCCAAGGGCCGGCGGAGCCGGGCGCTCAAGCGTCTGCTCCGGTCGCCATCTTGGCTCCTCCCCCCCGATGCGTGTCTTGATTGATCGTGTCGTCATCCCTATGTAATTCAAAGAGCAAGGGCATTGTAACAGATAGATGCAATTCTTTGAATTACAATTTGTGTGACGTCCCAATTTCCAGGTCAAGTTATCGGACAAAACCAATTCCTTGACGGTCATCGTCTGATGGCAAGATGTGCAATTGCCACAGGGGAAATGTCCTGTGACTGGTGGAAGTCCCCAAAGGGTGGCCTGGGTATTCTGCGCTGTTTTTTTGGGTCTGGTGTGGATCAGAATGTCTTTAAGGTTTTGCGTTCTCTTAAAGGCAAACCTTGGTTGCGGTAGAGTTAGATCCCCAGCCGCCAAAATCCCCCAATGTTTCTTAATGACTTTTTTCATGTTGTTGGAGGATGGGGTAAATGAAGTCACACATGTCAAGGTTTCGGTTTGTACACGGGTCTTAGTCTCAAGTAACACCTCTCTAGGGTTATTCCTTGCACGTTTCATAGCATTATTGATAGTAGCGGAGGGGTACCCTCTCTCTTTTAAATTATTAGCCAGAGTATCTGCCTCTTTCTTGTAGTCCGACACAGAACTGCAATTTCTCCTCACTCGGAGAAACTGGCCAAACGGTAGGTTATCCCTCAGTGCTTTAGGGTGGTGACTACTATACAACAACAGGCTATTCCTGTCCGTTGGTTTTTTGTAGAGGCTAGTGGTTAAAACTCCGGACTCCAATCTGATGTCTAGGTCCAGAAAGGCAATGTGGGAGGGGGAGATGTGGTTGGTAAATCTCAGATAGGGGTTCTGGGTATTGATCCATTGGCAGAACTCTTCACATCTGCTCAGAGACCCCTTCCAAAGGATGAGGATGTCATCAATGAATCGCCTCCACATAATCAGACTCTCATTAAAGGGGTTTGTCGGGCTCTGAATGATCTCCTCCTCGAAGGCTGCCATGTAAAGGCAGGCTAAGCTAGGGGCAAATGTACTGCCCATAGAAGTCCCTTGGCATTGATGGAACAATTCATTCCTGAATTCGAAAAAATTCTCTGTTAATGCTAGGGATGCTAAGTCCATTATGAAAGACACCGGGGTGGGTGATGTCCAGTCTTCCTTACGTAGGACCTCTTCGATCACAGTTAGGGTGGCTTGTTGTGGGATATTTGTGTAGAGTGCCTCCACGTCAAGGGTGACGAGGAGGCTAATATCCCCATTAGGTGCCAACCCTTCTATTGTTCTTAAGATGTCACTCGTATCTTTGATATAAGATGGTATCCTTTGGACCAGGGGTTGTAGGTAGTGATCCACAAATCTGGATAGAGGCTCCAGAATCGAGCCAATCCCGGACACAATGGGCCTACCTGGGGTGGGAAAAGTTCCCTTGTGGACTTTTGGCAGAGTGTAAAAATATGGTGTTACGGGATTCAGTGTGTTGAGGAAGTCAGCCTCTTTCTTTGTGATCCACCCATTGGTCTCAGCCTCCAGCGTGAGGCTATTGATGGTGTCCTTCAGCCGGGGAGTGGGGTCTAAAGTGATCGGGGTATAGTATTTCCGATCACCTAGTTGGGCACAGCTGACATACCATGCGGTAGCAAGGACACCTCATTTGCAACCCACATATTTACTATGCTCTGTCGTCGAAGAGACAGACACCTGACTCGTTCTAAGTGAATGGTTATACAGCTATTTATGACATATCCGGCAAATAAACCGGCCAGTACACCGAGCAGGGGCTATGTTATGTGCTTCAGCGATGAGCGGCTCAGTAATCGTGTGTCTCTTGATAACCGTGTTTGGTTGAAGAAAGGCCCGTCGTCAGGTTTGATTTAAGTAATATAAATAATATGGTTATTAAAAGAGCCTTCGTTGATAGTCCGGTATGCAGGAACCGAGAAAAAGCTACGCAGCCTTCTTTTAGTTAATGGCCAACATTGTTCCAGACGAAGCACCGGTTTACACACCAGGTTGACCCGTTCATTAGAGAAAGCCCTGAACCGCTGCTTCCATTATTTCTCACGGATATGAGGAGGCAGAATGAGGTGGAAATGAAATATGCGGAAATGAAATGATGCTTTGCATTAAAGCTTTCAACAAGCGTTTTCAAATGTGGCTCAGATGGACTGCATCTCCTTCCCACGGGCTTGACAGCATGCAGTCAAAACTAGGCTATATGTTTAGGACATGTGGACTTCCAACTTCGTTCTCTAAACGTTTGGTCAGTAACGCAGACCAATGCAGGGGCAACTGCAACAAGTGACAATCAGAAAGTTGCCATTCTGGCGATTGTACTTTAACACAGCCAGTCGCGGCTCGCAATAGGGAGGGGGGGGGGGGAGGGGGGGAGGAGGGGGGGGATCGTGTGGGGGTGGAGGACGTTAAGAGAAATGTAAAAAAATTAATTATAAACTTACCTGACTGGGTCCCGTGAGCGTCGCCTCTGCTCCTGGGCCGGATCCCACGCCGCCTCTGCTAACAGGAACAGGCATGCTCCCTCCCCTCCTGTAACCAATCACAATGCTTGTGATTGGTGCAGGGTTCCGGGCAGCGCTTAGCCGGGCACCAGTAGGGACGCCATTTTCTCTAAGTAGGCTGCCTACATAGAGAAAATATATAACGCGCATGACTGCTTTGAAGCAGTCAGGGCAATTAGAGTGGTGCAAGCCACTCCTACCTGACTGCCCCCAACAAGGCATACCTTCCCACCCGCCCCCAACCAGGCATACCCCTGCAGTCTGCTTTCTCGTAGCGCAAGAACCAGAAAATAAAATGGTATTTAAAATACCATTTTATTTTCTGCTTCTCGCGCTGCGAGAAAGCAGTGAGGCGGCGCTCCAACGCCCTAATGGAGCAGCCGCCACTGAGAGTAGCAGCTTATTTCTTACATTGTCCTCACAAATAACATTTCCAGCTTTGACCTTTTGCACATATTTGCATGCTTGGCAATGTTGGATTTGTTTCTCTGAAACTAAACTTGTTTTCACAACTAGCTTCGCACAACATTATCACAAAGCTCTGAACATCATGTTCAAAGTCTTGTTTCGCACTACGTACAAATGTCATCACTATCGTCATTCACAGGGCTATCTACATAGCCGTAACATCACTAATCTATATGCACATCGCAAGGCTGCTTTTTATTATAAAAGAGGAGCATCCCGATAACTTGATCGAGGAGGAACTTCTACTGACACAGAGGGTCCTTGCATGCTGAGAAATCACCATACGGCAGTCTGACATGTCGTGAGGGGTGTCCCGGGGTCCTTCACTCTATCCCATCAGGTAGGGTTTGATTGTCCCATAAGGGGATTCTTGGCTCTACACCTACACACACTCTAGGTACACTTAGAGTAGGGTTCGCATAATAGTAGCACGCTAGATTGCAGCCTTGTATTATGTACCTGCATATATGCATTGGTTCAGCACCATGGTAGAACTATGGGCCATATGTATCAAAAAAAGTGTTTTGCGATTCTAAAATTGCGATTTTTAGCGAATCACAATTAGAGAATTGCAAAATGCAATGTATATAGGATTTGCTAAAAATGTTGCGAATCCTACATATTCCTGATTTGCGAATCGCAAATTGAGATTCGCAAATAAGGAATACCTTCCCATTCATTCCTATGGGCTATGAGGCCCATAGGAATGAATGGGAAGACATTCTCAATTTGCAATTACCAGTTAGAGAATCACAAATTGAGAATGCAATTTCAAGGTTGCAAGGGTGCCAAAAGGACAACCTGTTGCACCCCTGAAATCTGCATGTGTGCACATTTTGAGCGACATATGGCACCTTACAAAAATCAAAAAAGTGTTTTTTTAAAGAAAATCGCAAATTATCCCCAACTTGAAGTTGGTGGTAATTTGCGATTCCTTAATGCCAAATCGCACTTTTTTTGTGCCTCTTACATTGCATTTAAGGAATCGCAATTTGCGATTCCTTAAATGCATTCGCAAAATAGGGAATGGCAAATTTTGCGATTCTTTATTTTGCGAGTGGATTTTTGTGTGATATATTGCAAGCTGCTAAATTGCGATTGCAAACGCTAAAATTCTGCGAATTTCAGCATTTGCGATCGCAATTTAGCTTGATACATATGGCCCTATATCTACTATTTACGCTTTTGGTGCTTGTAATCCGGTTTATCTGCTTCTGTCTACTAATCAATGCAGCACACATATTTAATGCAAGAATAACGTTGGTTCAATAAATATTAGTGAAAACGCCCCGCTGTGTATTCTCTGTTTATTTCTCTGAGAATAAATGAGCACTAGTGATTGAGCGAAAGGTTCTTCACTCTTTCCACAATCCCTGAGGGGTCAGGGTTGTCATGGTCAGCAGTTGCCAGAAAACCATTAGCTCCCTGGTAGGTTAGTGGGACTTACGGTGGCACTGTGAGCTAGCTGGTCTATAGGCCAACATATCTTTCAGGGGTGCCCGGAATCAGTCTTGACGCCAAGCCCCTCGTTTATGTTGTCCAAACAATGCGCAGATCCTACGGATTGGTAGGAACTATATGACACAGACGTTCTTCAGCTATCAGCAGGTCTTCTCTTTAACCCGTTGTGCAAAATGACAGAATTGCACATCTATTCAATACACTTTTACCCAGGAACACAGAATTTCCACATTGAAAAGTATGTGTTTTAAAACAATCACGTGGAGCAGACACACTTTGGAGTTAAGTAATCAATTAAATTATAAACCATGTTCTTAAATTATGTTTTCGATTATGTCAAACCACGTGGCAAGTCTATCGTCCTCATGGAGCCTTATAGTTACCATTGGTTCGAAACGCATAAACACATTTTTGGGCTGAAGTGATTCCAAGGTACAACCAAATTAACCTTTATGGAGATCTTTGAATTTACACTAAGATTCAATCTTTTTTTGCCCGCCCTCTTTTAAACCAACCAGACCACATCAAACAAGGACTAATTTGCTGCACTGAAATCTACCCCTTTTGTTTCCTTCTTTAAAAAAAATGGACTGAAACTGTAACGGGGTTTTAAGTTTTTACTAAATGTCAAAACATGTTCTTTTTGATGAGGTTTAAATTTAAGTGTAATACTTACACTAAGGGCTCTGGGTCACCTGCACAAGCACTGCACTTTGAAGGCTATCGGTCTATGAACATTAATAACTTGTGTCTTATGTTGTAGTCCTTGCATTGCGTTTTTAGATTAATTCCTTACGTTTAAAACATTGTTGGATTTTAAAAGCCAAGTTTTACAGCACAATAAATGATTTGTGTGCTGCAACAAGGAATTTACCAAACATTTTAATCACACAGGACATGTGGTATTGTACTTTGTTACTTTACGTATACCTGGGAGTGATTTGTAGAGTACATATTCAAAAATTATTGTTTTGTTGCAGTGCGGAACCCTGGGTAATGGGGAACAGGACAAAACCAGTACCAAATATCCTCCCTACGTCACAGACCAGATATCACATTAACACTTTCACACATGCAGTCATTGGTGGGGCCCATAACACCAACATTCACACGTCACTTCACACTGGTCTGCACTTACAGGAGAGATGAGCGGTTCAAGTGCTGACATGAAAGGAATACCTTTTAACCTATAAAAATGTTATCTTACATATCTATATATTAATATCCTTACACCTACAGATCGTAATCCTAAACATCAAGGTACTCCTCTAACGTGATCAATGGATCATTTAGTTGGATTAGTTGATGGTGATTTAGAACCAGCTAAAACACATTTAAGATTTTGATCTTTCCTCCCTAAATAAATGACAAACGCATTTGCTTGTTAATCAATATTTGTTTATCTATTTATCGCAGAATATTAGGCTGGCATTTAGAAAGTTTATATACATTTTTATGTAAATCACCGAACACCATATTTACCTAATCTGGCTATCGGGCGTCCTCTAAGTCATCAAAAAGCTGTCAATCGGTCAAGAGCAGATCAGAATTCAAAAGTTCTTCATGCAGCACGCTACAGTCCCAAAGAATGGGCAAGGACCAGAGACGTGCAAGCATCTATCAGTGCCCATACATTTTATAAAGTTCGCAGTTCATCAGGAAAATGGGCAGCATTCAGACTGTCAAAGATTCAGGAATGCAGCAGTCACCCAGATAGTAGCGTCGCGTAGCGTCACCGTCGTCTTCGTCAGCAAAAGGGAAAGTATCTAATAATCCCTCTATTCTACCCTCATTTTTATAATAAAAGTAAAGTCAAGATGTAACATTTTACAAGATTTGGGCTTTTCTAATTGGTCGGTTGGGATCGTCCGGTGAGGTTTCGCACAGTTCAAGAGGTTATGTCATGGTTTGAGATTTTTCCGGTTTCTTGTAAATGTCCATTGTGTTGGTACTTGGCTGAATTCCCACCATGGCCTTGTTCGGGCACAGTATGACAAGGGTCATGACGAGGGTTAAAACAAACAAATGATGGACGGAATGCTGACAATGCAGACATTCTCCCCCAGTCAAGAGATCTGGGTTAAATCCATCGTTCTTTTGCCCACTACGCCACCCCAGTTCAGACATGGCCATATGCAAATCAGTCTTGACCCTGTGCCTCATGGGAACAGTCCAGCCCGAACTGCCAAGCCATGTCTTCCCTGGACCGGAATCAAGCATCCTAGGACCGGTTTCTGGCTATCAGCCGTCATCAGCCAGGATAGCTTGACTCCAGTGGCGTAGTGAGCACGGGTCCCACGTCTGGGAAAACCCATCCCACTTAGGGCGAAAAGCGTTAAAACAAACAAATGATGGACGGAATGCTGACAATGCAGACATTCTCACCCAGTCAAGAGATCTGGGTTAAATCCATCGTTCTTTTGCCCACTACGCCACCCCAGTTCAGACATGGCCATATGCAAATCAGTCTTGACCCTGTGCCTCATGGGAACAGTCCAGCCCGAACTGCCAAGCCATGTCTTCCCTGGACCGGAATCAAGCATCCTAGGACCGGTTTCTGGCTATCAGCCGTCATCACGAGGCCACAGGAACAAACTGTGGCGCAGTCGCACTTCGCCCGAAACCTCGTGGAATGGTGGCCATCACGTTGTGTCACGTTAGCGGCCATCTTGTTTTTAGGCCCAAAGGACAACTTAAGCGAAACAAACACAAAGAAGTAATTAATGCATGGAAATAATGAATAAAATGTTAACCCCTTACTAATCCCTCTATGTGCTTGTAATTATCTAGCGTATAGCGACATTTAAAGCGTTCATATTCATCCATTTGATGTCATCTGGAGCGACATTACGAAAACGTCACAAAAGCAACATATATCATGCAATATTCTATTTTCTACTGTTAGTATGCGTACATATTTTAATTAAAAGATTATTTAGCCATGCAAATTGCAAATCCCACGTATATTTCGTATATTAGTAATGTTGATTAGGTAACGTGCAAACACATTTAATATTACAATTAATAGATTATTTTAATTAGTATATTCATGCAGAGTAGGGGGGTATACAAAATGTTGTACTACCCGCTCCATCAGTTTAAACTTCAAACACTGGTTGCAACTCCTTTTGTCAGCTAATCTTACTACCATGTTATATCTTCAGCCATACACTTCATTTAAATACTGAATTTAATTCAGTTTTTTTCCCAAAGCAGAATAAAGCATTTATTTAATTTTGCCCGTTTTAATGTTCTCTCTTTTCCAATTTATAAAATGCTGCGTTTACTCCTATTTTCTGACCAAAGTGTAACGTTTATGTCACTTTGCAGGTTTTAAAGTTTGTTCTCTATTTACCATATTGTGGATACTATTATCACTAAATACATTGTGTAAAATCGTATATGATTAAGTGCTGAAGCTGGCAAATAAAACAAGCATTTGCAATGCAATAGGTCTCGCATTTATACGAGTTTGAGCTATTGGCATTGTAAATGACAATGCTTTTTATTTAAGTTTGTTTTTTTAAAAACAAATAAAAGGCACTGTCATTTACAATGCTAATAGCTCAAACTCTCGCAAATGCGAAACCTATTGCATTGCAAATGCTTGTTTACATTTTAATATCTTTTGGTCATGAGCGTACCGGCAGACACCGAGTGAAAAGAAGCCCCTGTATGGAGAGATCGCCGCGCTGCACAACTGCCCTATAGCCAAGCATTGGCATAGCCAATAGGTCTCTCCTTTGGGACCCTAGAAGTGTTTAGGCAATTTGATTTCCGGGTTAATTTCAGGCCCTTTGCCGCAGGTACACAAGGAAGAAAAGCCCACATTAACTGCAGCATTAAGTCATGTAGGACATCATGATGAGTGCCACAATGTGATTTATTGTTTTAGAAACACATAAAAAAAAGAAGAAAAGAAAAAATTGTGCAGATCTGGTTCTGCCTGGACTGCTCTATCCAGCGCTCAGGAAATGTATGGGAGAATGTAGAGGACTTAAGTTCTCGCAAATAACTTACCAGCGTTTGGACTCCGTGTTTTAACAATCTGCATTAGATTACACGGGGCCCCGGGAGAAGGGTTGGTCGCACTGGACACCAGGTAGTGACTGCTTCACACACAGCTGGAAGGCATGTATATAAATCGTAGAAATAAATACGGCCATTTGGTTGTAATAGCCAAGTGTGGTAGTTGCCAAAGCGGCCAACAGAGCGGCCTCGGCTCTACTCTGCACCCTCCAGCAAAACCTGCTCTGTTTGTGGCCTGCCTGCTTGATGGGGGATCTTTGGTAGTAGAGAGATGTGAAAGAGGCTGCGGGTGGCGGGCCGGGGTTTTGTGGTGGTGTGAAGAGGGGGAAGAGGCTGCGGGTGGCATGCTGGGGATTTGTGGTGGTGTGGAGAGGGGGAAGAGGCTGCGGGTGGCGTGCTGGAGGATCTTTGGTAGTAGAGAGATGTGAAAGAGGCTGTGGGTGGCGGGCCGGGGTTTTGTGGAGGTGGGGAGAGGTGGAAGAGGCTGCGGGCCGGGGTTTTGTGGTGGTGTGAAGAGGGGGAAGAGGCTGCGGGTGGCGTGCTTGGGATTTCTAGTGGTGTGGAGAGGGGGAAGAGGCTACGGGTGGCGTGCTGGGGGATCTTTGGTAGTAGAGAGATGTGAAAGAGGCTGCGGGTGGCGTGCCGGGGTTTGTGGTGGTGTGAAGAGGGGGAAGAGGCTGTGGGTGGCGTTCTGGGGATTTGTGGTGGTGTGGAGAGGGGGAAGAGGCTGCGGGTGGAGTGTGGGATTTGTGGCATTGGGGAGAGGTGGAAGAGGCTGCAGGTGGCGTGCTGTAAATTTGTGGCGGTGGGGAGAGGTGGAATAAGCTGCGGGTGGAGTGCTGGGGATTTGTGGTGGTGGAGCGAGGTGAAAGTGGCTGCGGGTGGTGTGCTGGGGATTTGTGGCAGTGGAGCGAAGTGAAAAAGGCTGCGGGTGGTGTGCTGGGGATTTGTTACGTGGGGAGAGGTGGAAGAGGCAGCGGGTGGCATGCTGGGGATTGTGGTGGTGGAGAGAAGTTAAAGAGGCTGCGGGTGGCGTGCTGTAAATTTGTGGCGGTGGGTAGAGGTAGAACAGACTGCGTGCGCCATGCTGAAATAAATAAAGGTGTGCATGATATGTCATGAAGCACATTCCTGGTAACTGAAATTACACAGAAATAGAACTGCAGGTAGTCACGCTGCTGTGAGGTGAATGGGTGCCGTGCATAGTTACAAAAAGAGGCTGCATGCACCGTGCTAAAATTAAGAAAGGTGCGCATGCTGTGTCATGATGCGCATTGCTTTAACTAACATTAAACAGAAAAAGAAAGGCAAGTAGTGATGCTGCTGTGCGGTGCCCGGGTGCCGTGCATAATAAAAAAATGTAATTAAAACCAGCTTCATCCACCGTAATAATAACACGGAGCCAAACAAGGCAGAAGATGTATGTGTCATTCTTTCTGCCAGTGAACGAGATAGCTGATCTCCTAAGCAATTCCTCAAGACAGGCGAGTGAGAGCTGCGTCTGGGCCTCAATTCACTACAAGCATTTGAAAACAAGACAAATTGGTCCGGACACGAGCGAGCGCCCGCTGCGCGAAAGTGAAAGCAAGCACACGCGCTTGGCGGGGGTGGGGGAGCGCATTCCAGGCTGGGGAGCGGACCCTTTGAAGTATGATGCCGAGGGCCCAGTGGGCTGAAGCGCTTCCCAAAACGGATTGCATGGCGGCACGATGCACGTGATTGTGCGCGTGCTCGCCATGCAATCCACTTTTGGGAGCACTTTGAAATGCCCCTCTTACTAGAGTCTTGCATAGCGATTGCGTAAACGCAATAGCTAGGCGAGACCTAAAAAAACCATCAGTGTAACTTACTTTAGGATTAGGCACCACATGAGATTACATTTGAGTTGCTTAGGCATTTGTGTTGATAAGGCAATAAGCAATATTCAAAATGGCGCCATCAACGGATTTTACTGACACTGAAGGTTGGGCTTGTTCCATAAATCAGCAATCCCCTACTGGCGCTTCATTAGACCTGTCAGCCACTCACAAGGCAACCAAACAGCCCATGAATTAAAAGCGTCATTGACGGCTCACTCAACAAAGCAGTGTAGACGCAGCCTCAGGTGATGTACTCACTCCCTCATTCTGCAGCCACTGGTCTCACTCCGCTCCGCCACGTGCTAGGTCTCTGGTGCTTCAGTGTGTCGCCAAGCCGGGGTCTACAGGTCAGATGCATGTGGGGCTCTGGATAATGTCCAATGATTTGTTTATTAGGACAGAGTTGCTTCAACAAGTGGCAAGTTTGGTCGGTGGATAGACATGCACCTGAAAAGATCCCTAGTAATGTGATGTTTTTGATGAAGCCTTGTTTCATCTACTGATACAGAACATAAATAAGATTTTAAAAAAATAATCTTTTTATTGATCATCAAAACAACAGACGTCACAAATCATTCGGTAGTGGTGTAATAAGGTCTCCTTTTACCATACTGCTACCCACGTGATTGTCCTGTATACTCTAACCCCTAAAGGCTCTCCAATCACCCCACACTTTTTCCTCATTTCTTGGGGCTACCTCTCGCTGCACAGACTACCTGTTCCGCCCTGTGGCAGCAGTCGCGGTATGCCTTCCAGTCCTAAGCGGCCGGTACCGTCGCAGCCCCCCATGTTCTTGCAATGTTTCGCTTGGCGACCCCCGCTGCTATTCTCAGCCAGATTTCCTTTGACCTGGGCCAATGTTGCTCCCCTTTTATTCTCAGGAGTAGCCATTTGGGTTCCACAGGGACCACTAGGGTCGTCACCACCCTCATCACTGTTGTGATCTTGAAACAGTAAAGTTGGATCTGCCGGTAACCCCAAAGGGTATGAAAGAAGGACCCTTCGCTCCCACAACCCCTTCTACATAGAGGGGACTTTGCCCTACCTAATTTGTATAGGAGGGTTTGCGTATAGTATGTTCTGTGGAGTACCTTTTGGATCAGTCTGAATAGCACTCTGATGGATAGCTCTCGAGGGGCCTGGAGGGCCTCTGTCTAGTCTTCATTGTCCAGTGCCCTCCCAGATCGTCCTCCTATGCCAATTTCAGGGGGCCCAGTAGGCCAGGGAAGTTATTATTAGCTTCTTGTAGATTAGTGATATTCCTTCCTTTGTCAGTGGTTCTGTCAGTATTTGGTCGTCTAATGGCGAGGTGTGAGGCAATTGCTTCCCTGCCAGCAAGTGACAATGCAATGCATGTCCCAGCTGGGTATGTCGGAAACGTTCCGATTCTACCAGGTTGAATTCTTCTTTTAAGTCAGTAAACTTTATATAAGTCTGATTTCTCCAGACGTCACCCAGGTGTTCTATACCAATGAGTCTCCATCTTTGGAATCTGTGTAGCCCTCCCACCTCTGCCAAGAGTGCGCTATATCATAATGGTGTTGGGACGTCAGTTACCCTTTTCAACCCAGAAACGTGGTAGCTTTGTGCCATACAGCTTTTACCACCTGTGTGTGCTGGGACTGTTCCCCTCTGTCCGTATTAATATAAAGTAATCTCTTGTACCCTCCCTGGCCCATGCACCCTCTGTCACCCTATAGGCTGGGTCTTGTTGATCCGAGAAGGCCAGGTCATTAATTACAAGTAATTGCAAAGCCCAATAATACTTTTTAACATCTGGGACCCCCAGTCCCCCGTTGTATATCAGCTTTTAGGCAATTCTCGGAGCACCTCCTTTCCAGAGTAGTCTAAGAACTGCTTGGTCAATGCCCTTAAAGACAGTCTGCGGAATCGAATAAGACTTTCAACAAAATTATAATTGAATACTTCCACTTTTCTCGCAAATTGTATAGCCAGTCAAAAGCTGATTAATTCCCAGACTTAGCATTTTCTTGAATATTAGACTTTTTTCACGTGACAGCTTCCAAAACAGAGTCATTCAGTCACAGTCTGAAAATGCCATTTTCCACAACAGAGTCACAGAGGTGGCAATTAATCTGAAAATGCCATTGGATACAATTAGTTGAAAATAGGGCGGGCTTCGCAAAATAGATTATTATACTCCCAACCAGCACCAGAGTCTGCACAAATGATTTCCAACTCTGATGATGTCAGACGAGGTACGAGGTCGAAATGTCCAGATTACTCATGGTCTTTGCAATGGCCATGAAGCCATTCGATAATAAGGTGAAGGGAAAGTCTAAACAAGCATTGGCAAAGGCAATACATCATGGCACTCCGAGAGCTATTGTGTTGTGAATGTCGATATTTTTTTAACCAGTACATGAAAGGAAGGAAAAAAACACAAGGAACATACCTTTACAGCAAGGCGGGGCAAGCAGTGATAGACGGAGGGGGCAAGCAATGAGGGGAAAGGAGTAATGACGGAGGGGGTGGGAGACTGGTCAAGCAGCAAAGCGGTAGGGGTGTTGTGAGACGGGCAATCAACACCGGGATATTAGGAAAAGAAATACTCTCACTTTGAAGTCAGAGAAAGAAAAGTAAACCGGAGCCCTCGGAAAACAGTGTCAGACATTTGATCTCAGTCTTTGAATGCACAACAAATGTGACGAGATAAAAACAAGATTACAGGCCTGTTTACAGCTCTTGGAAGAATACTGAAAGAGGCAACAGCAAATGGAGAACGAAGCCGGTAAAAACACGAGCGCTCGTGTGAAGTGCTCAAAAACAAAGAAAGTAGGTCATAAAATGGTAGCAGTGGATGGAGACTAGTGCTTGGTCCATGCTCTCGTGCAGGCTAAACTCAAGAAGAGGCATGATGCATGCTTGCCATGGACAAATGGGACGAAATAATTTGAGAGCAACGATGAATCAGAAAATGGGAAGCCAATGGGCAGGCTGAAGCCCATGTATTGAATACAACAGTCTCTTCAAGACTGCGCATGCACTGTCTAGCCTAGACTTAAAAAACTGCTGATGTGACCCATGTAATTTCATTATATGCGGACAATATGCTGAAGTTCCTGAAGGACTAGTAAACAGCAAACTGGAAATGTGGCCTCCAAAGAGCACACTGGTATGTAATTAATACAAATTCTGTTACCTCCAATGCTCTACTTTCGTGACCCCATTGCCAAGAGGCCACCCTAACACAAGGTCAAGAAATAACAAATGGAGGAGGAGCCTAGCGCGCAACCAAGATGGCCGCGTAGGTGCGAGGCTCCCGAGGACCTCCGCGACCTCCTGAATTAATCCTGGCGATATCCTGTCCTTGTTGAGGGGACTGTGTCGGTGAACCCGAGCAGAGGCGCCACCCGTTTTTTGGGCTCGAATCGGACCCCGAACACCGGAGGGAGCATCGATTGAAGGTTGCGGCCTTCTCCTCGCCGGCCCCCCGGATTGGAGTAGTGGGGCGATCCGGGGACGAAGTGAATAACAGCGGCGAGCGGGGCTGGGCGACTCGCGTACCCCGCACTTTCACTTTCGCTTTTGCGCCCTCCTTGCCTCAGGCGGGGTCGGGCTGCGGAGCGGGGTGCGGTGGTGTTGCCTTGTCCAGGCGCCCGGCTGACCCGCCGGCGGTGGGTTGACCCGCGGCCCGGTGGTCGCCCCCGCCCCCCCCCTGACACCCGTGATTTGGTGTGGCGGCCCGTTTGGAGATCTTGGCACGACGGTGGAAGGGCCAGCATGTCCACCAAACAAGATGGCGACCGGGCGAAGATGAAGACAACCCGCCGTGGCACGGCGCACCAGGCCAATAGTATGGATCGCTATACGCTCCAGAAGGGTTCTCCGGAGACATCGCGGTCATCCCTGGTGGGCCCGACGGAGGCGCCTGCCCAACCGGTGGATCTGACCCTCCGGGACGTCATGGGCGCCATCGCAGAGATGAAGGCCTCAGTGGACCAGCGTTTCGATACCTTGGCGCAAAAAATTGACTCAGTCCTGGTGGATGTGGGCCTTGTGAGGGCAGACTTGTCAAAAACGAACGACCGAGTTGACTCCCTGGCCCACACCACAACGAGCCTCACTACGGACGTGGTGGCCCTCCAGAAGGAGGTGCGCCGGCTTGGCCAGGCGAGCGCCCTGATGGACCGGCGACTGGAGGATTCCGAGGGTCGGGCCCGGAGGAACAATGTTCGCATTATTGGTGTGCCGGAGGGCCGAGAGGCGGAGGCGGCAGATCTCTTCGTGGAAGAACTGATCCTGACCCAGCTCCAGCCCCGGGGGCTGAGTAAGCTTTTTGCGGTGGAGCGTGCCCACCGGGTCCCTGGGGGCCGCCCTAAGACCGGTGCCCCGCCGCGGCCTATTATTGCCCGGATTTTTAATTTCCGGGACAGAGACGCCATCCTCCAGACCTCCAGGCAACAGGGACCGGTCAGGCTGGACAACATGGATGTACACTTCTACCCAGACTTTACTCCGGCGGTCCAGAAGCAGCGACAGAGCTTTCTTGGTATTAAACGTCGCCTAAGGGACCTAAACCTCAAGTACTCAATGCTCTTTCCGGCTAAGCTGAGGGTGGAGGTGGATGGCCGTACGCACTTCTTCGACCGGCCCGAGGTGGCTGGGGACTGGTTAGATACTTTGCCTGGAGATCGGGGTGGGGGGGGCGCGGCTGGCGGGGAGGGCCCGCCGGATCAGAATTGAGGGGTGACTGTATAGGCCTTGCTCTGGATATTGTTCCTTTACCATATATTGCTTTCGTATGTTCCCCTCCCATGGAGGTCGGGTGGGGTCTGCTGGGGGCTTCCCTCCTCCTCGGGGGGACTAGTTAGTACTTAGCTATGGGGCGACAGGCACACTGCACTTTGGGGGGGCTGTCTGGGCTCATGCAGGGGTGCAGGGAGGGGGGAGTTCTGTTGGGACCGGGGGGTGGGGGGGGTGTGTTGTTTGTTCGCACCGCAAGGCAAACCCGCAACTGTTTTGTTGTTTTTAAGATGCTCGGTGGGGGGCGACCGATTGTTTTGACTTATGATGGGGGGTAGGGATTTGATTGTGTTGTCATGGAATGTTAACGGCCTGGGGGATAGGATTAAGCGTGGTGTGGTCCTGCAGTATTTAAAACGTATTTCTCCAGATGTTGTCTTCCTGCAGGAGACACACCTTATAGGTAACACCTTTCATGCAATGAATCGGCGGGGATATCGTTTGGCGGCCCACTCCGGCTTCACTTCGGGCTCGCGGGGGGTGGGTATTATGGTCAAGAACTCGCTCCCGTTGGAGATTGACGAGGTGCGCCATGATGAGAGGGGACGTTACACTGTTCTAGTGGGACGAATGGAGGGTAGAGTGTTTATCTTTATATCAGTGTACGTCCCGCCTGGGTTACAAGCCACTACATTTGCGGACCTGGGGCGCCTCCTTCTGGACCTTCCGGGTGGCCTGTTGGTGGTTGGAGGGGACTTTAACGCGGTTGCCTCTGGGTCTATGGATCGCCATCCCCCTAGGGACCTCCCCCGGGCACAGGCGTGGCTGCCCGGCCTTTTAGACACGCTGGGCCTGGTGGATTGCTGGCGCTTAAAGCATCCCGTATTGCAACAGTACACCTTCCACTCGGGGGCCCATGGTAGCCTCTCGCGGCTTGATTACATCCTTGTCCCGGCGGCCCAGGCAGGGAGGGTGGGGGAGGTGCGCCATTTGGCACGGGGTATCTCAGACCACTCCCCATTGTTGTTGCATTTCGATGTCTTCCCGAGGGGGGATGGCAGAGTGGCCCCGATCAATGCATGGTATTTGCGCGACCCCACCAT
This sequence comes from Triturus cristatus, assembly GCF_964204655.1. Taxonomy (NCBI): domain Eukaryota; kingdom Metazoa; phylum Chordata; class Amphibia; order Caudata; family Salamandridae; genus Triturus; species Triturus cristatus. The sequence goes on from NC_140591.1 coordinate 905,529,951, forward strand.
TCGTGCCGACTTGATCAACTCCTTACAGCGCTATTTCGATGAGAATGTGGGGTCGGTCCCGTCTGCCATCTCCCTGTGGGAGGCTTTCAAGGTGGTTCTTAGAGGGGAGGCCCTCTCCTTTATTTCCAATGCCCGGCGGCGCGAGCGGGAGGAGGTGACCCGGGTTGAGGCCGAGATTGCAGAACTGGAGGGTGACCTGGGGAGCGGGGTAACAGACGCCAAGTTGCATGTTTTGCACTTAAAGCAGGCGGCCTATCGGGCCCTCGTCACGGAGGCGGCCAGGGGCCTCAGTAGAGAGCAGCAGGGGCGATTGTATGATGTGGGTGACAAGGCTGGCAAATTGATTGCGTGGTTGGACAAGAGGGAAAGAGCGAGCCGCGTGGTGCCTTTGATTGAGAGCGTGGATGGTGTGTGCGTCACTGAGCCGGAAGCCATTGTCTCCTGCTTCGCGGATTATTTCCGCGAAGTCTACTCCCCGGTTTCTCCCTGCTCGGAGGAAGATTCCCATGCCTTGCTTCGGGACATCGCACTGCCCTCCCTTACGGTGGAGGACAGGGATTCGCTGGATGCCCCGCCCACCTCGGACGAAATTGCCTCGGCTATTCGCTCGGTTGCATCCGGCAAGGCCATGGGCCCCAATGGTATTCCCATTGAGCTATACAAGCTACGCCCGGATGTGTTGGCGCCCCACCTGCGCGCGATGTTCCTTGCAGGGCTCCCTCCCGCCGGACCAGCGTCTGGCTACAATTGTGGTGATCCATAAGGAGGGGAAGCCCCCTGTGAGCGGGTCACATCCTATAGGCCGATTTCGCTTCTGAACGCGGAGCCCAAAATCCTCGCCAAGGTGTTTGCCAACCGGTTGGTTGGCGTGGTGGGCGATTTGGTCCACCAAGACCAATCGGGCTTTATACCACACCGCAACACGGCGCTTAATCTGCGGCGCTTACACGGGGTGCTCGCGCGTGTCCCATTTGTGCGGGAGCCGGCCATCTTGGCGTCCTTGGACGCCACCATGGCGTTTGATACGCTCGAATGGCCATATATTTGGGCGATGCTGGCGAAGTTTGGGTTCGGCCCGGGTTTCGTCAGCTGGGTCAAATTGCTATATTCGGGCCCGTTGGCGCAGGTGGTGGTGAATGGGCGAGTATCTGCCCCATTCGCGCTGGGGCGGGGCACGCGACAGGGTTGTCCCCTGTCGCCTCTCCTGTTCGCCCTGGCCATGGAGCCCCTGGCGGAGTGGTTGCGGTGGCACCCTTCTATCCGTGGTCTCCGCTGGACCCCCGAGCATGAGGACCGCGTGTCCCTCTATGCTGACGATATCCTTTTGTATCTCGCCTCCCCGCGCAAGTCACTGATCGTCCTGGTTGATGTTTTGCGCTCCTTCGGTCGCAACTCAGGCCTGGTCATCAACTGGGCGAAATCCTGTGTCTATGTGCTCTCCGGGGAGGCCCCGGTCTTGCCATGGGACTGTCCGATCCAGATTGCCTCCCAGGGTTTCCGGTACCTGGGTATATATATCACTCTTGACCCGGAGGCCCGCTATGAGCGGAACTTGCTGCCCCCCCTCCAGCGTCTGAGGGAGGACGTGGTGCGCTGGCGGCGTCTGCCGCTCTCGCCGCTCGGCCGAGCGGCCTTATTTAAAATGATGTCCCTGCCGCGCTTCCTCTACGCCCTCCAGAATACCATGGACCTGGTCCCGGCACGCTACTTTCGCGAGGTGGAGGGCCTCCAGCGGCGCCTGTTCTGGGACGGGAGGCCGCGTATTGCTCTGGCTAAATTGACGCTCCCGTGGTACGATGGAGGGGTCGCCCTCCCGGACATCAAACGGTATTACTGGGCCTCCCAACTAGCTGCAATTAATCATGGCCTTTACGGGCCCGCCTTGAACCCGGCATTTGAGATGGACAGGACGCTTCTGCCCGGTGGCGATTATAATCGAGCGCTCTACTCTGGCGCGCCCGACTCCCGTTTGACGGGACCGACGCGTGTCATGGTGCGTGTCTGGCACGCGGCTAATGCAGCTATGGGGTGGAAGGACCGTTTGACCCGAGCGTCTCCGCTGTATGCATCTGAGAGGTTGGGCTCCCTGTGGACGTCGAAGGGCTTCGAGAAGTGGGACACGATCGGAATCAGCACGGTGGGAGATCTCTGGACGAGGGGGGGATTCAAAACTTTTGAGACGCTGCAGGCGGAGTTTCAGCTGCAGGGCAGTGAGTACTTTCGGTACCTACAGGTCCGCCATGCGCTGGGCTCCGTCTTCCCGGATGTTGCATCCATTCCGGAGTCTTCCCCCCTGGAGGACAGAGTGCTAGATGGCCATGTCCCGGACAGCACGATCTCCCTCATATACAAAAAATTGATTAACGATAGATCGTGTCTGCTGACTAGTCTCCGCGAGGCTTGGGTTGCCGACGGGCTGGAGCTGGACGACGAGGATTGGATCTCCGCGGTGGCCTCTCCGAAAGAGGTGGCCATCCCGGCTCGCCTTCGTTTCGTCCAGCTCAAGATCCTTCACCGGGTCTACGTGACGGGGCCAAGGCTTTTACGTATGGGTTTTGCCGGTGATGGAATGTGTAAGCGTGGCTGTGGTGCGTTGGCGACTTTCATGCATATACTGTGGGAGTGCCCGAAGGTGGAGCGATTCTGGCGTGGTGTGCATGAGGTTCTACGAATGGTTACGCGTGTCGCGCTGCTGCCTGAAGCGAGGAGATGCTTGCTGAATGTCTGGGAACCAAATGACTACTCGGTCCCGCAGGCGCGGTGGGTGACTTTGGGATACATGATAGCCAAGCGTGATATTGCCCAATTGTGGGGATCCCAGAGGCCCCCTGCGGTGTCGGCCTGGAAAGAGCATATGGATTGGTGTATGTTTCGTGAAAAGGTGGTGTATGTGGCGAGGGGTAAGCCTGGGGCGTGGATGAAACTCTGGGGCCCCTGGAACGCCTACCGCGGGGGTATTTGTGAGCCGCCGCTGCTACCGGCGGCCTCGCCGGCTCCGTCTCCCTAGATGGCGCCCCTCCCTTGGCCGCGGGCGTGCGGTCCCCCAGTCCCTGATCTACTCCCGTCCCCCTCTTCAGAATTTTGCTGCTGGTTTGGATCCCCCACTTATGGAGCACGTGTTGTCACTTTGGATCGAGGGTTGCCTTGCGGTTGTGGTTTGTTTACGTTGTTTTGCTTTAAGAAAATGGAACCGTACTGTGGGCATGGAGCTGTGAGGCCTGCACCATTGATCACTCCTGTCTTCCTACTGTGCACCGCTGAGAAAGTTTTTTGCTGTATGTATGTAATATGCTTTTGATGCTCTAGCGGCCGGCCGTGTGGTTGTAGGCCCATACCTGTAACTTCTATAAACTGCAATAAACGGTTTCAAAAAAAAAAAAAAAAAAGAAATAACAAATGAAAAGGAACGTTCAATTCTATACAGGATTATTTGTTCCAAAATCAACAGATGGTTAAACTTGTCTCCAGCAATGGATCAAGTATTCATGATGTGACAAATAAAAGTTATTTAAGAGTCCTGCGAATTGCTTGAATCCAATTTTATTCAAAAAATGCCAATTTGACAGACGCAATCCATTCAGCCCAGCCAACACGTTTCGTCCCAGTGGGACTTCATCAGGGCTTGATCAATAGCCTAATGTTGTCATCCACCTAGTGTTGGCTCCTGTTGTTATCTCAAGATAACATGACTATATGATCTATTGCTGGTGAACAGTTTAACCATCTCTTGATTTTGGAACAGATAATCCTGTAGAGAATTGAGCAATCCTTTTAATTTGTTATTTCTCGTTCCTGAAGGACATTAAGTTAGATCAGGACTAACTACCAGAGAGCTGCAGAAATTTGGGAGGATATCTGGGCTCAAAGTTAATTAATTCAAATCACGTTTTGACCTACAATGTCCTGTGAGGGGAAGCAGATGCAAAACGTCAGCCGCACCATGCTTTCAGCTCTGAACTAGTTATGGTTGATATATTGGGGTGCAAATCTATCACAAGTAATCAGACATAACAGCAGGTAATATATTAGCAGAAATTGCAGCCCTCGGGGCAACATATTTTAGAGAACAGATACCTCCACAAATTTTAGATGACCATGTCAATTTACCTGTTCAATTATAGAGGAAACTATTAAAGGAATTTTTCTTTGTTACCCTTCGCCTGACTGTAGCGCAATCACACACAGGGTGGCTTTACATAAAGTGTAATGTATTGTAGGTTTGGGTGTCCTGGATTTAGATTTATCTTACCTGGCAATGCAGCTACAGTGGGATGCACAATGGTTTGCTATAGCTCATAACACAGAGGTTAGAACACTTTTGACAACACTTAGTGAAGTCTATTGGAATACATTATTTGTCAAGCCTAGGTTTGCAGAAGGAAGGTTACCGAAGCTGGTGGGAACAGTAATTCTTGATTATACATGCCATCAGACTCGATTCAAGCAGGAGACGCCCAATTTTTTTTAAAGCCAAAAATGGCTTTATTTAAGCTGTCTCCCACCTAAAATTGCCTCCTTTTCACCACATGACTATTGGGAAAATACATTTCCCCGATTTTTTTTTTTTTTTAAATCCCACTTTCCAGATGCAATATGTTGGTACACATTGCTTGTTATAAGCAATGTCTGAAAACTAGGAGCTCGAAGACAGTTTGCTCTCCTAACATCTCACTTAATGATGGTCTGTTTAGGGCAGGCCCAAGTGTTTGAAACAGTGGGCCATTTTTACAAATGTGGAGCAATTAGGCCTTTTGTAGATTTTGGTAGGATTATGGATTTCCTGCGCAGCAATTATGATATGGAGCAATGCAATACAACAAACCCAGGGAGAAAGTGACTTCCCAGTGAAACCCAGTCATGAGATTATACATTTAGCATTCATGTTTGGGCAAGGGAGAAAGATAGCAATAGGTTTGTATCAAGCTCTCATGAATAGGTCTAGAAGCATCTTGAATAACCTTGGAGATAAATAGTCTGCTGATACAGGTGAAGACAAGGTGAGTGAAATGGCCACTGATATGAAGCTATGGACCCATAATTTCAAGAAATTCTCAATCTAAATTCCTACAATTAAATTATCCACCAAGGGCACATCTCTCTCCCAGAAAAGTATGCAAAATACACTCATTTGCTGTTTTCTCCCACCCTACATGCAGAGACATAGAGATCACATTTTTTCATATGTGTAGGCATGCACAACCATTTCACAATAGTGGGTTACAGTTACATAAATCCTCACGGGCAGCAGCGACTATTTGAAATAAGTGTCATGCTTACTAGGTTTATTACCACATCCCAAGCAAAAGGTAGTCAGCAGGAATTTCAAAGATCTAACTCTGTTACGAGCACAATGACATGAAAGTTGACAAGGACCCTGTATTTAATCCGATGATTGAAATGAGGAAATGTGCTGAAAATGACATTGTCAGTGGAAGAGAGGAAGCAAATGAGAAACAAGCATTGGCAAAGCCAATAGGTCTTGCCTATGTGAGAGCTGTTGACTTTGTCAATATCTTTTGGACAAGGCGGCTGTTCAGCATGGCTAAAAGTTAGTGGTGTGGCGCAAAGTACAGTGGTGTAGATTAGAGTGGAGTATAGTAGAGGAGCACATAGTGGCACTGTGTGGAGTAGAGTGGCATGGAGTGAGGTGGCGTAGTGGAGTGAAGTAGAGTGGCGTGGATTGGAGGGGTGCAGCGTGCGGTAAAGGGTAATGGAGTCACGTGAAGTGGTGTGGAGGGGCATAGAGTGAAGTGAAGGAGGGCAAAGGGGCGTCAAAGGGCATACAGTGAAGTGAAGGGGCATACAGTGAAGTGAAGGGGCATACTGTGAAGTGAAAGGGCACAGAGTGACGTGAAAGGGGACAACGTGACGTGAAGGTATATAGAGTGAAGTAGAGTGCAGAAGAGAGTGAAACAGAGAATGGAGTGGCGTAGAGATAAGCGGCATTGAGTGGGGTGCAGTCGAGTGGGGTGGAGCAGAGTGGCACAGAGTAGTACAGTTGTGGGTGTAAGTAACTAAAGCGTCAATAGAGATGGCAGATAGGGCGAAAGCAACATAAATGAGTGCATTGTAAAAAGACGAGGAAGAACACAAACTTGGTCCATACCCCAGGGAGGAGCTAACAAAAGAAAGGAAGTGAAGCCTACCGGAGCTAAACAATCGAAAGATTGCAAAAAAGAGTGACAACAAAAACAACTAATGGTAGGCTGTGGGCGGGAGGTAAGCCCACTGAATTGTAAACAATATGTCTCACGGCACAGCACATGCGCTGTGGAGGGAAGACCTAAAAAGATGGCTTCCTGGGATGACATTTTGACAACTCCTTCAACTAGGCAAAGTGATCAGACTACATTGAGACTCTGTCAGAACTAACAGCATTACATTATGCACTGTTGGCATGTAATAACTATGTTAAACCGGCTGAGTCCTTCTGTATAACATTTCAATGGAATGAATTAAGGTAAGGATGCTGTAGTCCATACATGACCACTAACGGTTTCCTCATACCATCACTAGCAAGGTTATGTATTATGGGACACCAAAGATCACATTGTCTATGCATCACCACTAGTGTTTTCTTGAACCACTTACATCAGATAAAAACCCTTATCTAAGCTTGCATAACCACATGATTTCAGGCAGTTTTGAAATCTAGAACCACAGAGTCTGGTTTTAAATTGTTTATATTTAAAGTTTTAATATGTTGGAAAAACCACCACCCATATCAAACAAAGTTTGTGTAATGCTGTTGTCACAGGTTATTTCCAATACCCAACACTTGACCATAACTTGTTTTTTTTCTATTCAAATAGAAAAGTTAATGACACATCAATTGACAATTCAACATAAAATCCAAGACTAGAGTTGTTTGAAGAATTGATACAACGCTTAGGACAAGACAAATACAGAAGCATGTTGTATTTGATAACAAGCATTTGCAATGCAATAGGTCTCGCATTTACGCAAATTTAAGCTATTGGCAGTGTAAATGACAATGCCTTTTATTTAGGTTTTAAAAACGAAAACAAAAATAAAAGGCATTGTTATTTGCAATGTCAATAGCTGAAACTCGCCTAAATGCGAGACCTATTGCATTGCAAATGCTTTTTAGATTAGTGAGTAGAACCGCTCCCTTTCGCCCCCCGCGCCAAATTAATTAAATAATCAAGCGCGGACGCTAAAGTGAAAGCGGACTGCGCTGCAAATAAAAATAAATAGTGCTTACCGACTTCTGAAGGAGACCATGTAACGCCACAAGTAAAAGATCCAATCTTCATGGGAGGTAACAAATGGCGACAGGGCGGTAACAAGGAGAGACTATCAAGCCTCATTATCAATCGGAAACCAGCATTTACCAAGGACAATGACACCAGCCAGCCAATTAAAAATATGGGCAAAGTAAAGGCGAGGCTTCCACAGCATACACACCTACTGCATGCCTCGAAGAGCGAGCAGTACATGCGCGCAGTCGCTAGGCTCGACCTAAAAACATTTTATTGCTTTGCAAATTAATTAGGTAAAAATGTGTGAGCAGCAGGGCAGTACAAATGCAGCATACTGTCTGTTAATACTGAAGTGAATTGGAAACAAAGCTTTTAGTAGGGTTGATACAAACAAAGACACATTCATTTTGCTGTTTGTGATACCTACAAGGTTGCACTACTCTGATGTATGGGCATGTTTCAATTAACCGGATACTACTCAAACCTCAGAATTACAATATTTTGTATCATAACTTGCATCTTACCTTCAAAACGACATATTAGCAATCAGCGCGGGCAGGATCATAGTCCTACTTGTATGCCACAATGCCATATCTTAAATGTATATGTTCTGCTATGATATTGTAAACTGATCCCTATTTTTAACTTTGAATACCTTTTTATGTAGCTGTATGATTGAATTTGTATTCTTTGTAAATAGTATACTTTTTATGCATTTTTTTATTGGCGAAATAAAGTGATTATGACTGACACATTAGCAATCACTTAGAGTACTGGGAAATGGTAACTATGGGCGCAATCACAATTTTCCCACATATAATGACCGTTTGGGCTCATTTGATTCCGATTACGAGTTAAACTGTAAAACAACTTGTGTCATACAATTTTAATTCTGCTTTGACAATGTAGAAAAGGCCCTACCTTAATACCAGCAAGGCAAAGGCAAAAATGTGCCAGTGCCTGCCACAGGAACTTAATAAGTGTTGGCTCAATTTTACTCGAACAAAATGCTCACTCGATGAGGAGAGTCCAGCAGAGACATTATTTCCGCCAGGTGCGCAACGCCCATTGGGCTCAAAGGGCTTCAGCCGGACCCCCTCCCCCGTCGTGTGTGTCAGCCCGGGTGAAACAGCTTGGCTGGCAGGCAGAGTTTTTGAGCTGCGGTGGGCTGGCGTTCATCTTCTTGCAGCCGCACCCGAAAACTTCACTTTGAAAGACCATTTACTTGCTAACGAGGCCTTGTTGTTTTTTACCCCTTCTTAGTGTCCCTGCATCTCCACTCGGCATATTGCTGGAAGAGTCCGCCCCCCACCACCACCAATATTTTAGTAGCCCCCCCAGAAATTTGGCTCTAGTTGCGCCTCCGATTTTTCCTATCTGTTTATACGTCATGCCGTACATATGCAAGAAATTTCCGAATACTCCAAAAACGACAAATAATGGAGACATTTTGCTATACATGTCAAGCAAATGTACTTCAAATTTGCACTACCCATTACCGTAGGGCTTTTTGTCTGTATTTGTTGTCCAATCACAGCATTTCTTGATGTCCATTCTCGTGGCAGCATATTTATGCTAGGCATTACTTTTGCAATGTCTCAGTGTAGTGTGTCAGACTTTTCATTAAGTGTGCACAAAATATTTCTAATGGTTTAAATACATGGTTTTGGGAGGGGTAATGAGGCAGTGTCTGAATTGTTTAGGGCTTGTATGAGATCACTGCAGAAAGCCTACTAATAATGGCTGGACACTTTTACACTTCCATCAACATACTTAAGTAAATCACTTCCACAATCCTAGTGGCAGTAGCCAACAATGCCCATACCTTTGGCACACTGCCTCTGTATCTAATACAAGGGGAATGGGAGAATTCTTTTACAAGAGAGAAACATATAAAAAAAGAATGGCAGAGAAAGGAAGAAATAGAGAGAGAGAAAGAGAGAGAGAGAGCAGAAAATAATTTTGCCTGCTTTAGTATACCATCCTGTGTTCAGTGAGCTGTTTAGTTGCACCAGCAGCAGTATATAAGTAATGCACAATATCAACAGTAGCAATAAATCAAAGTTTCTTTTCACAGAGGATGTGGGGTGTACATCAGACAGTACTGCACCACGGCACAAATTTGCAAAAATGTGCTTCAGATTGAATCTGTGGTACCTTGCGGTTCCACCCACAATATTTTAATAATCGGTTATACCCTATTAGCTAAACGTGTTTTTAAATTTGCTATTTGATTTTGCACAGCTCCTATGGCTTATATCAAGCAAAGGCTGGTGGCCAACAAACTCCCCCCCCACCCTCCAAAAACAAAATTTGTTCCCGAGCCATTAGACGCGTGGCAGAAAGAGAAAAAAAGCAGTGTAAGGAGAGTCAACACATTCTGTACTGACTACCTGGCTTACGCTGTTTAATTTCTAATCAGAGCCATTTTAAGGCATGGGCAGAGTGGGCTCTGGCCCAGGGCCCCAGCCTTTCAGGGGGCCCCTTGATAGCGCGAGCTCTGTTCTGCAGAGAGTGTTGCGCTGATTACCTTGATTGTTTGAAATACCGTTTTCCTTTAATTTATTTTTAATATGGGTGATGTTTGAGGATCTATTACAGATATTTTGTAGAGAAATGTAGTGTTTATGTTTCATGCAACATCAATAAAACGTTTTTTAGGTCAAAACAGGACACGATATATGAGAAATGGGAGGGTGTTACAGAGATTATTTGAAGTAATATTAGCGAGCCGCTGCTGTGTTACAATATTAAAAACACCGGTCACTATCCCTGAATATTTTATGTAAACATATTTAGAATTTGGACAAGTGTGCCAGGGCACAGTCAGTGACCGGGGCAAAGAGCATGAAAAAGCTGAAATTGGATCATACGTTCAAAGCTGTTCCCAAAAAGGGGCCCCCGAAATAAGTTTGGTCCAGGGCCCCCAAAATCCTTATAATGCTCGTTCCTGTTTCTTATACCGTAGCTCCCCCATTCAATTCTGTCATCTTAGCGGCGCGTTTTAATTCACGAGCCGACCTAGGGCTCCGCCTGCTGCTGAGCGGCATGAGTCAAAGGATGGGACTGAGAAACGCTTAGTTCACACAGACTAATTCCAGCACATATACCTTGTGTGTGTTTATCCCCTAATTCAAGGGTTCACCACTACTCATATCACGAAGGAGAAGCCTGTGGATTATCGGCTGTCCTCTGGTCGTCCTGTTATTCCCTAGGCGGTGATGGCAGCTTTCCCGCGGTTCTGCTCACTGACGCAAGCTGGGGAGGTGCCGGTGCTGACGTCATCGGACTCGCTCGAGGGACGCGGCAGTACGGGCTGAAGGAAGCCATAGGATAAACATTCTGTGAGCAGCAGAGACGCAGACAGGTTGCAGAGCACTGCAGGCAGTATTCTATAAAGGAAACACGAACAATCTACTCAGACGTTTATACGTTGTCATCTTTGCCTCGCGATGAGCATCAACTATAATTAGCAAAGATAATCTCTTAACCCTGCTGCTGAAACATTCCATGGATGACAAGCACCAGTTTGCGGTGGTGGGACACGACGAAAGCCTCTCAGAGAAGGGGGGCTCGAGCGTGAGGCAAGGACACAACGTACGCATGACTAGCAACAGACGGGTGGGCGGGGCCTAAGGGAGACATGGCGTGCACCAACCCCACTTCTAAAGAAGCCCGACAGAAAACCAACGACAATAGATCTCGCAAGCGAGCAGCTCATGCGCTACAATGCAGGCGAGACCTACCAAGGTATTAGCAAAATGTTCCTACCCCGAGACCCCCCCCCCATCCCCACCGAAGAGAGTAAAGATATATGGTCTGATATTTTTTCATACGTGAAGTCATAAACAGCACATGACGGATGCAAAATATATTTAATTTACCTAAGCATAACTAACGTCAGTCACTTTTAGGTTTGTTTTGTAACCATAACTACACTATTGGTTTTAGTGAATGTCAAAGGTTTTCTTAAACATGTGTTAAGTTCAATTAAGCAATGCTAACCTTAACTGTACTTTAACCTTCTATGTATTTTTTTACATTCTACATAATGTACTTCAAAGCCTTGGCCTCCAGACACGCCCAAGGGCTGTGTGCAGTAGGGGCTGGTAACAGGGCCAGCCTCCAGGTAAACAACACCCTCCAAACCACTGCTGTGTATATTGTATTTTTGTGGGATTTTTTTCTTATGGTTCATATAGAGATCCTTTTTTTTTTTCTTATGTTAAACTTTTTTGCATTTTATTTTAGCTTAATATCCTTTTTTAATTAGCATTTTTTTAGCTGCCTATTTATAAACATTTTTGTTCTTTTTTATGGTCATCTTCACTTCAAACTTCTGAAGAAGGCTTTATGGCAAGTCTTTCAGTGACAGCTCATCACACGATCGATGACCAATTTTTTTATTTCTCTGTAACACATTTTTTTCTTCATTTCTTGTTGTTCATTGATTATTGTTTGTTGTTTATTGAAAACCTCTGCAACCTCCGTTCTTCTTACTTTGCAGCGACAGTAACTTCTGGTGGAACTGTTTCATCTTCCTCAGGAGAACTCGTTTGGGTGAATGACTCCTACGTGGTTCATTCTTCTAGCTGTGCAAAAGGAGTACATCCAAGGATAACCATGCTGCAAGACCTCGTAGGCCAAATTGAATGTCACTCATCATGCGTTTACTTTCTTCTTTCCTTAGGGGTGTTTGAAAAATGTCCACACAAGTGATTCACATGCAAATGATTTGCCTGTCCACCACTGGCATTCCAACCCATCATTTTGTTGATGCTTGACACCAAATCACTAGCCTTGACTTATTTCTGCTACTAGCGGTCTCGGTTTAGTTCGTTCTCCAGGCAGGTTTCTCACCAGAACCTTAACTATCTCAGGTTCTTGGCAGAAAGTGGAACTGGTGTACTCCAAAGGGTGGAGCCCTGTATTTCTAGAAGCTTTAGACTAGTCTTTAGAGGTGTGGAACCTGTAACCAATCAGATGCCTCCTTTCTTTTGATGTTCAAGGATTTACTGATCTTCCCCGGACCCCACCATAGTCTAGGCACTTCCAGCTTTGGGGCACTGCTCTCACAGGATTGCAAAGGTAGCCTTTTCGTTCCCATTACCACAAATACAAAAACTAGTACCACAAAGTTAATTATTTAACAATTTCGTTTGGTATGAAAACAAATTGTAACACATGGTTTGAAAGTAAGAGTTATTATCTAAGTGCAACTACAACTTCACATATGTAGTATTACATTTTTATTATTTGCACATTTTAAGTGAAATTTTGGGTCATGGGAAACCAGCAAATGAAGAATCTAACCATGCCTATTTTCCCGGATTGCGGAGGATCAGCAAGTCATTATGAACTACTGTAGATGTTTGATTGGTTCAAACATTTTTGATAATCGATATTATTGATTTTGCAAAGAGATAGTGGTAAAAACATAAGTACAAACAGTACAGCAAGGTCAGCAGCACCACAACATGTGACATTCGGCGAGTAAAACAGTCTTGTGACATTAAACAGTGTTGATTCTCTATCTTCAGCGGGACATAGGATGAGACCTGGGAATACAAGGAAGTTAATTAGTCAAGCATTCCCAACCATTTACCCCATATCCTCCGGTGTTTGGCCGGACAACCCCTAGCCTCGTATAGTGGTAGTTCTTGTGCGGCACACCAGTTCACTCCTCTGCGCCGTTCTAGTTATAGTGGGCGGGGTGGGATTCTTCCATGCCATTGCTATGTCGAGTTTGGCCACTTCAAGGGTGGTCCCTAGAAACATTTTGTCTGCTCTTGATCCATCTAACCCATCTGTGAGAACCAGTAGTATGTTTAGGGGGTTGTGTGGGACCTCCCACCCCAGTACCCATGTGAGTTCTGCCTCCAGGGCAGCCCAATAAGAGGTTATATGTGAGCAGGACCATACCATGTGGAAGAAATCTGCGGGTTCAGCACTGCATCTTGTGCATTTTGGGTGTGGAATTAGGCCTTCTTTGTGTCGGCGGGCTGGGGTGAGGTAGGAGGCGTGCAGGTAGTAAAGCTCAACCAGGTGAAGTCTAGCTGAGACAGTGATAGTCTTGGCGGCCATCAGAGCGTCTCTCCAGTCCTCCTCCTCCAGAGGACCCAGCCATGTCTCCTATTTAGCTCTTAATGGGTCAAGGGAAGTAGGACCGTTTTTAGTTAGGGAGCGGTGTCTACGAGAGACGACTCCCCTCCCGAGGTTACCCATTGTGATCTGAGCTTCAAGGGGGCTGTGTACTGGCAGTGATGTGCCGGGTTTTATATGCATTTCTAGGGCATGGCAGAGTTGTAAGTAGATGTAATACTGGGCTGGGTGAAGCGAGTGTCTGGTTTGCAGATCTGCAAAGGAGCAGATATGGTCACTGACCCACACGTCTCCAAGCTGTGAGATACCAATAAGATCCCAGTTTTTAAAACCTTCCAGGCCCCCCACCTCCCGCACAACCATGTGCCTTGCCATAGGGGTGTCTGCTGAGTCAGTTTATCCTTCCAGTGGGTGTGTCGTAGGGAGGCATTCCAGGCTAACAGGACTGTTCGGGTCACCGTGGGGAGGTCCCGGGGAATGGGAGATCCGTACATCATAGCCTGAACCTGAGAGAGGCCTAGGTCTTTAAGTTCAGTCCTGTAAGCAGGGTCAGACCACCCCCGTTGAACCAGTCGTGTATTACCAGGAGACGGGTTTCAAGGTAATGTAAGTACAGGTTTGTTAGACCCATGCCTCCGTCGAAGGGTGGGTTCTGGCAGTACGGGAGCGCCATACGTGGCCGTAGTCCATTCCAGATAAACATTATAATTAGACTGTCTATTCCTCTAAGCCAGGTTTGGGGGATATGGAATGGAGTGTTCTGAATGACGTAAAAGAATCGGGGGAGAATCATCATTTTGAAAAGCACTATTCTCCCTAGCAGGTTAAGTGGTAGTTTTTGCCATTTCAGCAGGTCCAGTTTGGTTTTAGCGACAAAAGGAGTCAAGTTGAGTGCCCAGGCTAGGTCGGGAAGTAGGGGCGACCGATATACCCAAGTATTTGAAGGATTGCCGCCTGATGGGGATAGTGGATTGCCAATCGAAACATTCCCTTGAGAGATGCAAGGAGACTGAAGTAGACTTGGCTGCGTTTAGTAGCAAACCTCAGACCCGTTCAAAGGACTGCAATATATGTTGGCATCTAGCTCCGGATCGGGCCGGGTCTGCGAGAAAGAGCGGAACAGTCTTCGTATAAAGCAATTTTGTCCTCATGTGATCCTACCCAATTCCAGCCCTGGACCCAGTTTATACGAGCGGATGAGATTGGCTAGAGGCTCTATTGCTTAGGCAAAGAATAGGGGTGAGAGGGGGCAACCATGTCTTGTCCCCCTTCTGATTGGAAAGGTGCTCAAGAGCACTCCGTTGCAAGCACCCGTGCAGTTGGCCTGGAGTATAAGATGTGAACACTATGGCGTAATTTAGGGCCCATGCCCATAACCAGTAGGACGCCCTCCAGGTAGCCCCTGTCGACTGAGTCAAATGCTTTCTCGAAATCGACTAGGATGAGCGCCAAGTATGGGGTCAGTGACTGTCGGTTGGCCAAGGCCACATGCAGACGCCTCAGACAATGTCTGGTGCTCCGTGCAGGCATGAAGCCTCACTGGTCAGGGTGGGCCAATTTGCTAAGGTATGTCCTAATGCACTGAGCTAGAAGGAGTAGTTTCTTACATGTAACTCCAGTTCTGTAACAGGGGTATCTCTGTTATAGTCATTAGCATGTGAATAGTCCCACCAATGTGCGTGGACCCCGGAGTACTTCAATAGAAATAGTCTCTTAAGTTGTCCTCTTCTGCAATCCTGCATAAACACTTAAGAGAAAATAAAAGACAAATAATGCAGCCTGAAACCAACAAGGCTACACTGGCCAGTACTTCATCCTGAAGTGAAAAACATAGCCAGAGAACAATTAAATGTAATCATTTTGCTAAGTTTCACGCATAGAGAAACCCCCTTCACAAAGATCCCTTTTTCATGATAGAGAGGAAGGGTTGGACAGACACGCGCTATAGGCTGCCATTATGTGTCTGTAAATGGATACCGTGCCTTTAAGGAACCCTCCAGAGACCCTCGGTATCCCATGATGCACAGCCAAAGGCCAGTTACTTTCAGTTCTTTTTGAAGGTGTATAAAGCCAGGCCTGCTGCATTCAGGATAGTACCGTTTCATCCACTGGGGAGGAGGGCGGGTTGCTTATGACTATAACAGAGATACCCCTACTACAGAACTGGAGTTACAGGTAAGAAACTACTCCTTCTGTAGTAGGGGATCTCTGTGTATAGTCATAATCATGTGAATTGAATGGCAAGCCCATCCTAAAAATCCAAACCCAGCAGTGGAAGAAACAGACAAACCCACTACTGTGCAAATAGATTCCTCAGCGTAGCCTGCCCAACTTGAGCATCTGTCCTGGCATCAGAGTCGAGGCAGTAGTGTTTAGTAAAGGTATGGACTGACTTCCAGGTGGCAGCCTTACAGATTTCTGCAATAGGGACATTGCGGAGTAAAGCCGCTGTAGTAGCTTTACCTCTGGTAGAGTGAGCCTTAGGCTTACTAACTAGAGTCTTGTTAGCTTTCTGATAACACAGTTGGATACAGGACACAATCCACCTAGAGATGGACTGCTTGGAGGTAGCAAGACCAGCCCTGACAGAACCATAATTAACAAATAATTGATCCGATATATGAATCTCGTTCGTCTTATCTAAGTAGAATTTCAACACCCTTCTCACATCAAGTGAATGAAGGGACCTCTCCACCGGAGAGGAAGGATGCTGTAAAAACGTGGGCAAAGTAATCATCTGACACCACCTTAGGAAGGAACTTTGGGTGAGTTCTCATGACAACCTTTCATGCATGAAACACAGTATAGGGCTCTTGGCAACAGAGAACCTGGATCTCACTCACCCTGCGAGCCGACGTTATAGCTACAAGGAAAGCTGCCTTCCAGGACAGATGCTGGAGAGAAGCCGTATGAATGGGCTCAAAAGGCTCCTTCAATAGCACCACATTGAGCTCCCACGGAGGCGAAGGACGCCTAATGGGAGGAAACACCTTTTTAAAACCTTCCAAAAAATCTTTGATTGGGATTTAGAAAAATGAAGTTTGTGAAGGGCATTTCCTATATGCAGTTAACGCTGCTAGGTGAACCTTAATGGAATGAAAATTAAGGCCAGATTGAGCCAAATTTAGTAAGTATGGGAGAATGACATCCTCCTTGCAGGATGTAGAGTCTGCATCTTTAGACATGCACCAAATGCAAAATCTCTTCCATTTGTATGCGTAGGAAGTCCTTGTAGACTGTCTTTTCGCTTCTCTTAATATCTCCATGCAGTTCTGAGGGAGATTTAAATGTCCATACTGCATTAGCTCAGGAGCCATGCTGCCAAATTCAACGACGAGAGGTTGGGATGCACCATCTGCCCTCCGAACTTCGTGAGAAGGTCCGGCCGACACGACAGACTAAGATGAGGCAGGAGAGACCGGTGTAGGAGGCCGGTGAACCACCATTGCCGAGGCCATTCCAGAGCCATGAGGATCATCTTGGCCCCGGGACTGGGACAGCTTGATCAACACTGTTGGGATAAGGGGAATGGGTGGAAAAGCGTAGAGAAAGCTGTTCGATCAGTTGATCCACAGTGCATTCCCCAGCGTCACCCGTTGGTAAAACCTGGAGGCGAAGTCTCGGCATTTGCTGTTTTCTGCGGTGGCAAACAGATCGATTTTCTGGAGTGCCCCATCTTGCGAAGATTTCTCTTAACACCTCGTCGTTTAAGACCCATTCGCGATTTTCTTGAACGAGTCTGCTGAGTGCGTCTGCCTGAGCATTCTGCACACCTGGTAGATGAGTAGCCGTTATCGTCAGGTCCCTGGCCAGCAGCCAGTTCCAGATCGTCTGCGCTTCCCGAGACAGTGTGTGTGAGAAGTTGGCCTGATATATGCTGTCCACTAATTATAGTGGGCACCTTGTATCAGTCCAAACAACCCCTTATGGTGAATAGGTTCAAGACAACCTTTATTGAAAGCTACCCTAGTGGTAGCTATGGAGAGCAACCTTCAGGCTAAGTCTTGAAGAAATTTAAAGCAGCTTGTTTTACCAGTCTATAATCTCTTGAATGATCAAATGAAATGACAACCACACCAGGTATATATTTAAAATATATGTATTTAAGATAAAACACACCCCTCTAGTCTCTTTATGAGACTGGAGTTCGAAGTACTTAATTTACAAGTTAGCAATCAACAGTAATAGCACAAATACACGTTTGGGCCCTAGGGGCGTACCAAACCATATACCAATAAAGTAGTATAACAACCACGACAGAACTAGACACAAGGCTTAGAGCCTGTAGAAGGTAGTGACACAGGGGACCCACGGGGTTCGTGTGCAGTGTGTAAACACAACCGCGGGTTCCCGTTAGCTTCTATGGGCAATGTCGCGGTTGGAAATTTAAAGATTAGGGACACTTAGAATCGAGTCAGGACCAACCCTTTTGGAATAAGGAAGTTCTAGGGCTAGCACCCACGGGAGCACCGGAGTACTCGTGTTACCTCACCCAGGGAAGCCAGGTGCATAGGTGTCTTTTGGTGTCGGGTCGCGTCGTCGATTTCAATGGAAGCTGGTGAAGAAGTGCTGCTGCCGTTTAGAGGAGAAGTGTCCCAAGCGATCAAAGCCTGGATCTAGGATGGAAGGAACCTGAAAGTAGAGGGGACAGAGTCTGGCTCACTTACCAGTGACCAAGGGCAGGATGGACCAATGCCCACAGATGTCGGGTGCTTCAGGTGAGTTGACGGGTGTCTTGACTCTTCAGCCTCGAGGTCCAGGAGGCGCCGATGACGACCAGGAGCTGGATTCGAGCTGTCCCACGAAGTCTGTCGAGTGCTGTGGAGTCGGCGACCAGATTAGACCCAACAAGCCTAGGCAACGGCAAGTCACTTGGAATCAGAGAAAGAACGTTGGTTCAGACCAGCAAGGTCTGGGGGACTCACCCAGCGACAGTAAGTCGGGGCACGTCTGAAGCGACCAGGAAAGCCCAATCAGAAGAGGAGTTGCCTTCGGGGGACCTACTAGCCAACGGGCTAGCGATCGCGAAGGAGCCTCGAGCGGTCGCACTTGAAACTGGCCACGGGTCACACGTGGAGTGGAGGCCAGCAATCTTCGGTGCAGGAGGTGCTCAAGGCTGGGGCTACTCGGAGCCCAAAGCACAACTTCGAGGAAGACCAGGAAGATGGTGTTGCTGCAAAAGTTCACGTGTCCAGGGGTCACGGTTCCACGTCACCCACGATAGCCACAGGCCTCAGCTTTGCTGTGGGCTCAGGGTAGCCTCGGGGAAGTCTGGAAATCCACCTCTGGTGATGCAAAGACTTCGGCGTCCGGCGGGAGCTTCAACGATGCAGACCGGTCAGTTGCTTCTTTGGTGCCTGCCAAGCAGGGGAGTCACTCCTTGACCCCAAGGGAGTTTTCTTCAGTCTTCTAAGCAAAGTAGAATGTCGAAGGTCCAGGATATATATTGCAGAGTTTCGTCCAGGATAATCTAAAGTCACAAGGACTGGGTTCCCATACTTATACTAAGATTGGGGGTTGGACATACTCTAGGGACCCACCTATGGAAGGGTTTGGAAAGCGGGGTGGTTACACCCGTTTCCTTTGTCCAGTTTCGCGCCAGAGCAGGTAGCCCCTGCAACCGGTTTGAACTGGACTCTGCACAGGGACACCAAGTGTGCCCCCAGTGCAGGACTTCAAAGCACCAGAGAGTGCTCCCGCCCAGCCCCAATACACATCTGCCTGTCTGGGGACAGGAAACCTATTGTCCAGGCCTCCCCGGAGTTTCGGTCAGCAGCAGGAGGCCAGACCCGTGTCTGTGGCAGAGGCATCCATTTTGTGATGCCAGGGATGTAGAAAGTCCTACCGGGTTAGACCAGTGTGAACATGTCTCTCCCTCTAGAAGGGTGGAATACTACCCCTGCCGCCAGAACTGGTGGGGGGGGGGGGGGGGGGGGGTAGTATTCCAAAGCGTTTGACACCAAACACGACATGTTTCCGTGCAGCCATCCCAAAGTTACCATTTACCGCAAGGTTTTAAGGCACTTAAGAGTATATGGTCAGGCTGCACCACAAACACCATCGGAGGAGGTACTCCGAACGCTGCAGAGGGGCTCTGCTCATGCAGGGGCACCCTCTCACATAAAAACCAAGCACACTGCCTTCAGGATTGTTAAGGCCTGCCATAGGAATGACTTGTAGGTTTTATATGTGTGTGCAATGATAGTGATATAGGTGGCCTATACCACAGTAAGGGGTGCAAGCACCACCTAACCCAGGCTGCAGTAGCAGACCTGTGGTGCCATTCTGGAGTGCTTCCCAGGGGTGGCATAATACATGCTTCAGCCCCTGGTAGGTCTCTGAGGTACCTATGCCCTAGGTACATAGTATACCATATACTAGGGGCTTATAAAGCACTCCAGAATCCAATTAGAAATGTACCTAATGTACATGGAAACCATTTTAGAGAGGAAGCAGCTAGGCTGGGGTCCTGATTAGCAGGGCCACAGCCAGACTAAGGTCTAAAAACAGTGAAACACCAGCAAAAAGTGGGGGTACCCATGTGAAGCAGATCCTAGTCTCCTACAAAACCCTCACCCCCAAACGCAGGGACAACTAACCTTGACCAGTTCAATCTTCATGTTCTAAGTGGAAATACCTAGAGAGTCCATCTGCATTGGCACGGTTACTCCCAGGTCTATGTTCCACTGTAAAGTCCATCCCCTGTAGGGAAATGGACCACCTAAGCAGTTTGGGGTTTTCAACCTTCATTTGTTTTAGCCATCAAGGGGCTTATGGTCTGTCTGAACAAGGAAGTGAGTACCAAACAAGTATGGCCTCAACTTCTTCAGAGCCCAAACCACAGCAAAGGCCTCCCTCTCAATGCCTGACCAATGTTTCTCTCTACGGGTCAGCCTTCTGCTTATGAAAGCTACTGGCTGATCCTGACCTTCATCATTCAATTGTGACAATACAGCCCCTACCCCCAATTTCAAATGCATCTGTTTGGACAATGAACTTCTTGGAGTAGTCAGGACTCTGCAGAATGGGAGCAGTGCACATGGCCTGCTTCAGGTCATAAAATGCCTTTTGACAACTAGCTGTCCACTGAACCTTTTTGGGCATCTTTTTAGAAGTTAAGTCATTAAGGGGTATCACTATTGATCCATACCCCTTGACAAATCTCCTATAGTAGCCAGTCAGGCCTAAGAAGGCTCTCACCTGAGTCTGGGTAGTTGCAGTAACCCAGTCCATTATGGTCTGGATTTTGCTCTGTAATGGTTGAACCTGGCCTCCACCTACAAGGTAGCCCAGGTACACAACCTGACTCTGCCCTATCTGGCACTTAGTAGCCTTGATAGTTAGTCCTGCCTTTTGCAGGGCCTCCACAACATTCCTCAGGTGGACCAGGTGATCCTCCCAGGTGGAGCTAAAGACAGCAAGATCATCTAGCTATGCAGCACTAAAACCTTCCAGGCCTGTAAGGACTTGATCCACCAACCTTTGGAAAGTGGCAGGTGCATTCTTCAAACCAAAGGGCATTACCACAAACCGATAGTGCCCACTAGGGGTAGAAAATGCTGTCTTTGCATCATCAGCTAGTCTGATCTGCCAGTAGCCAGCTGTCAGGTCAAATGTGCTTAGAAACTTGGCTTAGGCCAAAGTATCTATTAGCTCATCTGCCCTGGGGACGGGATGGGCATCAGTCCTAGTGACTGCATTGAGACCACTGTAGTCTACACAAAACCTAATTTCTCTCTTGCCATCTGTGGTGTGAGGTTTAGGTACCAGGACTACTGGACTAGCCCAAGGGCTAACTGAGGGTTCAATCACACCCAAATCCAATATCTTTTGGACTTCTGACTTTACACAGTCCCTGACATGGTCAGGTTGCCTGTAGATCTTATTCTTCACAGGTAGATTGCCACCACTGTCCACTTAATGAGTGCACCAGGTGGTCTAACTTGGAGTCAGAGAAAACACATGTCTGAACTAGCTGAGAAGGTTTCTGCAGTCAGTTTGCTGCTGGGCAGTGAGGCTGCACGCCAAGGGTACACCATCAACTGACCCATCATCAGGGTTCTGAGAAAGCAGGTCAGGGAGTGGGTCACTCTCTTCCTTCTGTCCTTTATCAGTAGCCATGAGCAAGCCCATGTCTGCCCTGTCAACATATGGTTTAAGTTTCTTGACATGAAGTACCCTGTGGGGACTCCTAGGGGTTCCAAGATCTACCAAGTAGGTAACCTCCCCTTCCTGTTCAACAATTGTATGGGGGCCACTCTATTTGTCCTGAAGGGCTGCTGGGGCAACAGGCTCCAACACCCACACTTTCTGTCCTGGCTGGTAAACAGTCAGTACAGCCTTTTGGTCATGCCAGGCTTTTTGCAGTTCCTGGCTAGCCTCAAGGTTTTTGGTTGCCTTTTTCATATACTCAGCCATCCTGGAGCGGAGACCAAGTACATAGTCCACTATGTCCTGTTTGAGGGGCTTGAGAGGTAACTCCCATCCTTCCTTAACCAGACACAATGGACCCCTGACCGGGTGACCAAACAAAAGTTCAAAAGGGCTGTAACCAACCCCCTTTTGAGGCACCTCCCTGTATGCAAATAAAAGGCAGGGCAAGAGTATGTCCCATCTTCGCCTACGTTTTTCTGGGAGTCCTTTAATCATGCCCTTTAAGGTTTTGTTGAACCTTTCAACTAAACCATTGCATTGTAGGTGATAGGGTGTGGTGAACTTGTAGTTCACGCCACACTCCTTCCACATAGCAGTCAAGTAGCTAGACATGAAGTTTGCACCCCTGTCAGATACTACCTCCTTAGGAAAGCCTACTCTTGAGAATACACTCAAGAGAGCTCTTGCCACCACAGGTGCTGTAGTGGTCCTTAGGGGAATTGCCTCTGGGTACCTGGTGGCATGATCCACCACCACCTGTATACATTTGTGCCCAGATGCTGTTTGGGGATCCATGGGACCAACAATGTCAATCCCTACCCTTTCAAACGGCACCCCCACCACAGGTAGTGGTATCAGGGGGGCCTTTGTAGTGCCACCTGCTTTGCCACTGACTTGGCAGGTTACACAGGAGCAACAAAACTTCTTAGTGTCTTCAGACATGTGGGGCCAATGAAAATGAGGGACAATTCTGTCCCAAGCCCAGGTGTCCTGCTAGGCGAATATCATGGGCTAGTGTCAACAGGAAGCCCCTACACTTCAGAGGTATAACCAACCTCCTGGATGCACCAGGCTTGGGGTCTCTACTCTCTGAGTAAAGGAGTCCATCATCCCAATAAACTTTATGGGTGCCACTAGCATTCCCAGCAGCCTCATCAGCAGCTTGCTTTCTGAGGGGTTCAAGAGAGGGGCAGGTTTTCTGTTCCGGGCTCAGATCAGACCTGGAAGGGCCCCCTGTCCCCAAGAACTCAACCTGGTCAGGTTCAAGCTCCTCTGGGACAGTTCCTTCTTTAGGCTCATGATCATCTCCCTGAGGAGACTGATCAGCATTCTGAGTCAGGTGGGAAGGCTCTGCCTTAACCCTACTGCTCCTTCTCTTGTGAGGCACCTGGTCCATTTTTCCAGAATCCAGGGCCTCTCCAGCTTTAGACATTTTGGCCTGTGACCTAGTCACAGCAAAGACATGAGCAGGGATCCCTAACATTTCTGCGTGTGTCCTGAGCTCCACTTCAGCCCAAGCTGAAGTCTCTAGATCATTGCCAAGCAAGCACTGTACTCGCAGGTCTGCACTTACCACAACCTTCTTAAGGTCAGTTACCCCTCCCCAGGAGAAGTTAACAACTGCCAGAGAATGGTCTGTTCTGACATTGCTAGCATTGGTCACTTGGTACATTTCATCAAGTATAATCTGCCCAGGATCCACAAGATCTTTTGTCACCATTGTGACACTTGCTCCTGTGTCCCTGAATGCCCAAGCCTCTACTCCATTTAGTAAAGGCTGTTGTCTGTATTTGCCCAGATTACTGGGACTCAAAAAGGGGGATATATCCATGCCCCCATCACAGACCAGCACAGCCTGAGTTGGAACTCTGACTAGGCCAGAGTGCATCTCAGAACCCAGGTTCAACCCTACTACACCCTTATTCTGGACATTGCCACCACCTATTGTAGGTGTACTAGGGGGAACAGTTGCCTTAGGGGCAATGGTGGCTGGAGTAGATTCTTTGGACTTGGTGCAGTCACTGGTCCAGTGAGTTTTCTGTTTACAGATTTTGCACCAAGGTTTCTTTTGGCCTTTTCCCTTGTTAGACTGTGACTCCCCATTAGAAGACGATTTGTGGGGCCCTTGAAAAGACTTCTGGTCTTTACCCTTGTCCCCACCCTTGTCAGAGTTCTTAGAATCCTGCTTATTTGGGTCACCACCTTGGTTCTGTACCTTCTGCCTCACCCTGGTTCTGACCCATTTGTCTGCCTTCTTTTCCAATTCTTAGGGAGAGGTCAGATGAGAGTCTACCAGGTACTGGTACAACAGCTGATTTTGACAGTTATTAAGAATCTGCTCCCTCATTATCAGTTTGTACAATCCTATGAAGTCACAAACTTTACTGCCCAATAACCAACCTTCCAGAGACTTAGCAGCACAGTCAACAAAGTCAACCCAGTCTTGATTTTGTGCTTTTTGGGTATCTCTGAATATTAACCTGTATTGCTCAGTGGTTAGGCCAAACCCATCTATTAGTGCACTTTCAAGACCTGGTAATCATCAGCATCTTCTTCTCTTACAGTGAGGAGCTTATCTCTACCTTTGTCTGCAACGGAGAGCCATAAGATTGCTGCCCACTGACCCTGAGGGACCTTCTGTACTTTACAGGCCCTCTCCAAGGCAGTTATCCATTTGTGGATGTCATCCCCACTCTGGTAGGGAGGGACAATCTTACTTAGGTTTCTATGGTCATAAGACCTCTCCCTATCTCTAGGGAAATTGCTGCCACCAAGGGACTCTAGTCCCTCCTTTTTACTAGCTCTGTAGAGCTCTAGGGCTTCCCTATCTAGGGCCATTTGCTGCTTTCTGAGGTTGAATTTATCTTGCTCATACTTCAGCAGTCTCTCTCTTCTCTCCTGGGAGGTTTACCTCCCTCTAGGAGAAGAAACAGAGGTCCCTACAGATGATTTAGACTGGAAAGATCCCCTTGAGAGAGATATATCCCTTCTAGCCCTACTTTCAACTCTTCCTGGAGGAACAAAGAGGGGAGCATTGTTGTCATCCTCATCATCCTCATCCAGGGGAACTGGGTTCACCAGATCCTAATCATTGTCATCAGGCTGGTCAGCATTATAGGTAGGGTCAGGGGAATTTCCACCCCTAGGCCCACCCTCAGCTGCTGCCCCACCCACTCTGCCTACCCCACCAGACCCACTAGGTCCTGGGAGATCATCCAGCTTGAGTATCTTTATGAGATTCTGGGTGGTTGGGCTTTTGCCTGTCTTCAGCTTCCTAATGGAACATAAGGCCCTAAGCTGTGCAAAGGAGAGATCCTCATATCTATAGGGGAGAAGCTTACTGGCTTCTGGCAGGGACCCACTGGTTCCTGGCTGATTAGACATTACTCATGTGGTGTGGTGTATTGCACTACCTACACTAGTGTGGCCTACTAAACTCTCTTGAGTTGTAGAAAGGGTGTGCTAGCCCTTAACACACAACTCTAAGTTCAGTAGAACTTACTGTATACTAAACTTGATATTATATATACCTATACCTAAGGCACCTTTAGTAGTTTTCAGTTGATCAATTCAATTGAGATTATCTGGTAAAACAATAGCAAGCTGGAATCCCACCGCTGCCACCAATGTGAGAAGTTGGCCTGATATATGCTGTCCACTAATTATAGTTGTTGTAAATTGGCAGCGATTGGGTTAGCATTAGCGGAAGCCATCTTGTATTTAGAGGCTATCTTGTCCATTTTGTGGAATCCATTTTGTATTTCTGGCAGCCATTTTGTTTGCCATGTGCTGCCACGTGCTCACCATGTGCTCTGTCCTCCATCAGTGTTGACTGCTCTTGTAATCTGCCTAGAAACGAACTATATTT
This sequence comes from Triturus cristatus, assembly GCF_964204655.1. Taxonomy (NCBI): domain Eukaryota; kingdom Metazoa; phylum Chordata; class Amphibia; order Caudata; family Salamandridae; genus Triturus; species Triturus cristatus. The sequence continues at coordinate 905,555,298 of NC_140591.1, forward strand.
AGCATCTTCCACCTTTGCACATGCCCAGTTGAGTTTGCAGCTGTTAGTAGTATGTAACTGTCAGGATGTGTTTACTAGCAGTGGCAAACTGTTAACTCCTCCTACTTGTCGACTGTGCATTTCTATATGACCTTATATATACATAAAACCTTCTTCTGTACTTGTACCGCCTTCTTTTGAGCCCCTGTGTTGGTATAAAAGGACCATGCTCCTTCTGTTCAGTGTGCTACTTCATGCATTACCGAAGGGTGCTGTGTGAATGTAGTTCCACCTCATGAGGTTTATTAAACTTTGTATTTTCTATTCCAGTTTCTATGCCAAATTCTTCCTATTGGTCTGAGGACTCTGTGCAGAGAAGGGCGAACCCCTTGCACTGGTAGGCCTAGCTGAGGTCCACTTCTACATAGTGGGAACCTTGTATCAGTCCAAACAACCCCTTATGGTGAATAGGTTATAGACAACATTTATTGAAAGCTATCCTAGTGGTAGCTATGGAGAGCAGCCTTCAGGCTGAGTCTTGAAGGAATGTAAAGCAGCTTGTTTTACCAGTCTATAATCTCTTGAACGATCAAATTAAAGGACAACCACACCAGGTATATATTTAAAATATATGTATTTAAGATAAAAAACACCCCTCTAGTCTCTTTATGAGACTGGAGTTCGAAGTACATAATTTACAAGTTAGCTATCAACAGTAATAGCACAAATACATGTTTGGGCCCTAGGGGCGTACCAAACGATATACCAATAAAGTAGTATAAGAACCACAACTGAACTAGACACAAGGCCTAGAGCCTGTAGAATCGCTGGGACCCCAAGGAACCACCCAAGGTAGTGACACAGGGGACCCACGGGGATCGTGTGCAGTGTGTAAACACAACCGCGGGTTCCCGTTAGCTGCTATGGGCAATATCGCGGTTGGAAATTTAAAGACTAGGGACACTTAGAATCGAGTCAGGACCAACCCTTTTGGACATAGGAAGTTCTAGGGCTAGCACCCACGGGAGCACCGGAGTACTCGTGTTACCTCACCCAGGGAAGCCGGGTGCATAGGTGTCTTTTGGTGTCGGGTCGCGTCGTCGATTTCAATGGAGGCTGGCGAAGAAGTGCTGCTGCCGTGAAGAGGAGAAGTGTCCGAAGCGATCCAAGCCTGGATCTAGGATGGAAGGAACCTGAAGCAGAGGGGACAGAGTCTGGGTCACTTACCAGTGACCAACGGCAGGATGGACCAATGTCCACAGATGTCAGGTGCTTCAGGTGAGTTGACGGGTGTCTTGACTCTTCAGCCTCGAGGTCTAGGAGGCTCCGATGATGAACAGGAGCTGGATTCGAGCTGTCCCATGAAGTCTGTTGAGTGCTGCTGTGTCGGCGACCAGATTGAACCCAACAAGCCTTGGCAACGGCAAGTCACTTGGAATCAGAGAAAGGACGTCGGTTCAGACCAGCAAGGTCTGGGGGACTCACCCAGCGACGGTAAGTCGGGGCACGTCTGGAGCAACCAGGAAAGCCCAATCAGAAGAGGAGTTGCCTTCGGGGGGACCTACTAGCCAACGGGCTAGCGATCGCGAAGGAGCCTCGAGCGGTCGCACTTGAAACTGGCCCACGGGTCACTCGTGGAGTGGAGGCCAGCAATCTTCGGTGCAGGAGGTGCTCAAGACTGGGGCTACTCGGAGCCCAAAGCACAACTTCCAGGAAGATGGTGTTGCTGCAAATGTTCACGGTGTCCAGGGGTCACGGTTCCACGTCACCCACGATAGCCACGGGCCTCAGCTTTGCTGTGGACTCAGAGTAGCCTCTGGGAAGTCTGGAAATCCACCTCTGGTGATGCAAAGACTTCGGTGTCCGGCGGGAGCTTCAGCGATGCAGACCGGTTAGTTGCTTCTTTGGTGCCTGCCAAGCAGGGGAGTCACTCCTTGACCCCAAGAGAGATTTCTTCAGTCTTCTAAGCAAAGTAGAACGTCGAAGGTCCAGCATATATATTGCAGAGTTTCGTCCAGGGTAATCTAAAGTCGCAAGGACAGGGTTCCCATACTTGTACTAAGATTGGGAGTTGGACATACTCTAGGGACCCACCTATGGGAAGGTTTGGAAAGAGGGGTGGTTACACCCATTTCCTTTGTTCAGTTTCACGCCAGAGCAGGGGCAGGTAGCCCCTGCAACCGGATTGAACTGGACTATGCACAGGGACACCAAGTGTGCTCCCAGTGAAGGACTTCAAAGCACCAGAGAGTGCTCCCCCCGAGTCCCAATACACATTTGCCTGCCTGGGGAGGTGGTTACATCTCCCTGGGACAGGAAACCTATTGTCCAGACCTCCCCTGCTGGAGTTTCGGTCAGCAGCAGGAGGCCAGACCCGTGTCTGTGGCAGAGGCATCCATTTTGTGATGCCAGGGCTGTAGAAAGTCCTACCTGGTTAGACCAGTGTGAACGTGTCTCTCACTGGTGGGGGGTAGTATTCCAAAGCGTTTGACACCAAACACAACATGTTTCCATGTAGCCATCCCAAAGTTAGCATTTACCGCAAGGTTATAATGCATTTAAGAGTATATGGTCAGGCTGAACCACAAACAGCATCAGAGGAGGTACTCAGAACTCTGCAGAGGAGCTCTGCTCATGCAGGGGCACCCTCTCACATAAAAACCAAGCACTCTGCCTTCAGGATTGTTAAGGCCTGCCATAGGAGTGACTTATAGGTTTTATATGTGTGTGCAATGATAGTGATATAGGTAGCCTATACCACAGTAAGGGGTGCAAGCACCACCTTACTCAGGCTGCAGTAGCAGACCTGTGGTGCCATGTTGGAGTGCTTCCCATGGGTGGCATAATACATGCTTCAGCCCCTGGTAGGCCTCTGAGGTACCTATGCCCTAGGTACATAGTATACCATATACTAGGGGCTTATAAGGCACTCCAGAATCCAATTAGAAATGTACCTAATGTACATGGAAACCATTTTAGAGAGGAAGCAGCTAGGCTGGGGTCCTGATTAGCAGGACCACAGCCAGACTAAGGTCGAAAAACAGTGAAACACCAGCAAAACGTGGGGGTACCCATGTGAAGCAGATCCTACTCTCCTACAGTGTGCGCGATCTTGAGCCCCCCTGCTTGTTGAGGTAATACATTGTTGTTGTGTTGTCCGTCTGTACAAGCAGGGAACTGGTTCTAAAAGATGGCTGAAGGCTTTCAGCGCTAAATGAACCGCTCGGAATTCCAGAAAGTTGATGTGATATGTGGTGTCCGTCTGGGACCATATGCCCTGTATCTGGAGGTGGTCCGAATGCGCTCCCCAGCCGTGGAGAGACACATCTGTCACAATGGTCTGGGTCGGTATCTCTTTGTGGAACGGAATCCCTCTGACAAGATTGTGAGGTGAACACCACCACTTCAGGGACTGGACGGCTTGTTGCGACAATTGGATCCTGTCCTCCCAACTCCCTCGTTTCTGGTCTCACTGATCCTCCAGACATTCCTGCAGAGGCCGCATGTGGAGTGAGAAAGATACAAGAGGCCATGGAACCCAGGAGAGAGGACAATGTCCTCACCGTCGGCGAGGGAATGGACATGAGAGCCTGAGCCTTCTGAAGGATTGATAAGCGTCGCTCCTCCGAAGGACACACGCTTGCCTTGAGTGTATCGATGGAGACTCCCAGATACTGCAGACACTGAACAGGAATCGGGACAGACTTTGACAGACTGATGTGAAGACCCAAACGATTCAACAGAACAGCCGTCCTGTTGAAATGTAGCTGCGCTTCCTGAAACGTGGCGGCTTTGAACAGCCAGTCGTCCAGGTACGGATAAACAAACACCTTGTTCTTCCTCAGGTGCGCTGCAACCACCGCCATGCACTTTGAAAAAGTCCTGGGCACTGACTTCAGGCCGAATGGAAGCACTGTATATTGGTAATGATTGGTGCCGACTAGGAACCGCAGGAACCTTCGATACTTCCTTGCAATGGGTACATGGAAGTACGCGTCTTGCAGATCTATGGCGCATAGCCAGTCCCCCTGATGCAGCGGAGGATAAATCTGGTGCAGGGTCAGCATGCAGAACTTTTCTCTGTGAATCCATTTGTTCGCTTGTCGTAAATCGAGAATGGGTCTGAATTAGTTTTTGTTCTTTTTGCGTAAGAGAAAGAACCTGGAGTATAGACCTTTCCCCCTTGGAGGAGGAGGAACCGGTTCTATCGCCCTTTTTCTTAACAGGGTATCGGACTCCACTTGAAGTTCGCACAACAGGTATTGTGAACGGACTGGTGGAATCGATGGAGGAGGGCTGATGAAATGTAGACAGTATCCATTGAAAACAATATTCAGCACCCAATTGTCCGGAGTTATCTTTCTCCACTCTGCCAGGTAATTTTGAATGCTTCCCCTCACCGAAGTGGGTAATAGAAGAGGGGGAAGTATCCTCTCGGGGCTTAGAACCAGCGGGGGCCTTGTTTCCCGATGTCGACTGCTGGTTACCCCTGCCTCTCTGACGTCTCTCTGAAATGGTTGCCGCTGAAACTGCTGCTGCTGTTGCTGCTGTCCAGCCTGACGGCCCTGTCCGTGTTGGAACCGTTAGGTAGAGTAACGCCGTTGGTAGGGGTGGAAACTCCTGCGCTGCTCCTTAGGCTTTTCCAAGCCAACAGCCTTGAGGGTCTCAACTTCAGCTTTCATTCGAGCCATCTCCTCATCCGCATGGGAATCAAAGAGGGTGGAACCAGAGAATCGGAGATTATCGATGCGCTGCTGGGCCTCCGGTTTCAAGGAGGTGAGACGCAACCATGACAATATCCATGGGCTGCAAGGAGAGAGGTGTCCGCAGCCGCACTGATAATCTGGTTAGAGACCATCAGACCTTCATTGAGAACCTCGTGGAAATCTTCACGTTTGTCTCTAGGCAGGAGTTCTATGAACTGTTGAAGGGACTCCCACAAGGAGCGGTCGTACCGGCCCAGGAGGGCAGTAGAGCTCGCTGCCTTCATTGAAGTGGCTGCAGTGCTGCAGACCTTCCTCCCCGCAGAATCAAGCCCACGGCTTTCCTTGTCCGGTGGAGCTGTGGTCGAAGGGGCCGTAGCGTGCTGCTTCTTCGCCGCCACCACTATGACGGAGTCTGGGGGGATCCGCTCGAAGGAATGCAGGGTCCGAGTCCGGGGGCGGTATTTCTTCTGAAGCCTCAAGGGTGCCGATTTCACTGAGGCAGGCGTCAGGAACAATTGCATCGCCGGTTCCTCCAACCCGGGCACCAAAGGAAGCAGAGGCAGAGGCGCTTGCTTCCGCTGTAGTGTCTCAAAGATCACCAATGTAGTAGGGGCAGGCACGGATAGTGCAATGCCCAGTTTCGCCCCTCCCCTTACTAAAACCTCCTGAAACGTGGTAATGTCATCAACAGGTGACACTCTCGGAGGTGGAGAATCCGACAGGGTAGGAGAGTATCTTCCTCCACTAGAGGACTCCGTATCTCTAGTATATCTGGAACGTGACCTCTCGTGATGACGACGACGGCGAGATCTGGTAGAAGACCGGTGCCGGCTGCGAGAACGATGTCTTGGCCGGGATCGAGATCTTGGCCTTCTTGGTTCTGCCAGGATCACTGGCACAGGTGAAGCCACCGGTGGCCGAGGAAGAGGCTGAGGTGGAGGAGGCGGAGGAGGCAGTGGTGGCGGAGGTGGAGGAGTCGGTGGAGGAGGAGGAGGCTCAGGCGTCCTAGGCCGCAGCGGCGACTGATGAGGAGCCACAGGCTGAGCTGGTTCCGGTGACCTGGTTGGAGAATAGGTCCTGGAATACTCCGAGTCCAAGGTAGAAATTATTCTCCTCCGCTTGCGGGCAGGCCTCGAAGAGGAAGCTCTGGAAGCGGTGCCCCTGGATGGCGAACGTCGATGTCATCGCAATCTTGAACTCCCAGAAGAGGAGAGGCTGACCACAGAAGGTGACAGGTCTCTCGACGTCGAGCTCCGATGGTACCTCGTCGACCGTCTCCTCGACGTCTACTTTCTACGTGACGGCGACTTCCCACGTGATGTCGACTTTCCATGTGACGTTGAACTTCTCCTCGAAGTCGACTGTCTTCTCGACGGCGACTTTCTGCGCGTCGACGGCGAACAGCGGTGTCGCCTCGACGGCGAGCGCCGATATCTCCTGGACCCAGACAGACGATGATGTGTCGACGTCGTCTGTGATGTCCTAGACGTCGGCCTCGTTCGAGGTCTCGACGTCCTTCCCCTCGATGCTGATCTTCGACGTCGTTTAGACCCAGAGCCCTGGGTCGACGGGGAGCATATCGTCGTCATACCTGGCTTTGACGTCAACGTCGTAGTCTTCAATGTCGACCGGGACCAGCGTCGTTTCTGGGCCTTCTTTTCGACTGAGGAGCCCCCAGAGGTCGACGCATGGGTTGTGGAAGAGGAAAGGCTCTCTCCATGCCCAGATGTCCCACCTGCAGCCTGTTGTCTTCTCTGCTCCAGGCCTTGAAGGCGTATCTTCTCCCTGTCACGCAGGGTCCTCCTGGAGAAGGATTTACAGAGGACACAGGAATCAGGAACATGAGATGTAGGAAGACAGAGTATACAAACTCTGTGAGAGTCCGACTTGGCCTTCTTCCTGCCACATTCTGGGCACTTGTCAAACAAAGATGGCATTTCAACAAGAAAAATGTGGACTAACTGCCCCAAAAAGATAGCAAAAGGAAGGTAAAGGCCCAAGACGTCGAGTGAAACACTCAAACTAATAATAAAGCTCAATAATTTGAAGATATACCACAAACGGTAGAGCTCAATGCTCCAGGGTCCTGCTAGCAGGAGCCGGAGAAAAGAACTGAAAGTAACTGGCCTTTGGCTGTGCATTATGGGATACAGAGGGTCTCTGGAGGGTTCCTTAAAAGCACGGTATCCATTTACAGACACATAATGGCAGTCTTAGGGGGCTTGTCTGTCCAACCCTTCCTCTCTATCATGAAAAAGGGATCTTTGTGAAGGGGAGTTTCTCTATGTGTGAAACTTAGCACAATGATGACATTTAATTGTTATCTGGCTATATTTTTCACTTCAGGATGAAGTACTGGCCAGTGTAGCCTTGTTGGTTTCAGGCTGCATTATTTGTCTTTTAATTTCTCTTAAGTGTCTATCCAGGATTGCACAAGAGGACGACTTAAGAGACTATTTCTATTGAAGTGCTCCGGGGTCCACGCACATGGGCGGGACTATTCACATGATTATGACTATACACAGAGATCCCCTACTACAGAACTGTAGCATATATTTTGACTTGTGTTAATCAGGGAAATGGGCGATAGTCAGTACATGCTGGTGAAGGCGGGTGCGTTTTGGGAATAATAGCTATTGTGGCCGTGTCAGCCCTTTTTCTATGGCCTCCTCGTAAAGGACCACATGGTGAGGAACAAGTATATCGCGAAAAGGCGGAATAATATTCTTGTGGGAACCCATCTGGGCCGGGAGTTTTACCATCTGCGACCAGCGAAAGGGCGCCTTGTATCTCTTTACATGTGATCGGACTTTCCATTCCATCTGACTCAACTACAGTGAGTTTGGGAAGGTGAAGGTCTTTCAGATGAATCAGCTCTGTCAGTGAGAGCTCGGGTGTCGGGGTAGAGTATAGGCCTGAGTAATAGTCTGCAAAACGTTGGGCCATCGCTTTGGGCGAGCGATGAGTGTTTCCTTCTGGGTCACGGATCTCCAGAATTATCCGGTTCGTTAAGGGGTAGGATACTAATCTGTGCAATATTTTCCCATTCTTATTGCCCCAGCCATATACTTGTGCAATGGAAGACCTCCATAGGATTTTCGCAGAGTCTAGAGAAATCTGCCTCATTTCATCCCTCACTAGTGTAAGCTGGCACAGCTGGGTTTCATTTGTTGTTCCAGCTGCATCTCTCTCGAGTTGGGTCGCTTGGGATTTGAGGAGGGCGAGTCTGTCTTGTGCTGTTCGTTGGTCTTTGAGGTGGCTCTTGGCGAGTCCACAGATCGCAGCTTTACCTGCCTCCCAAAGAGTGGCTGGGGATGAGACGGAGTCTTGGTTCAAGAGGAACTACTGCTTGATTTCAGTTTTGTTTCCTTAAATTCCCTATCTTGGAGGAACCAGGCACATTGGGCGGAGAACAGTGGGTGGGTCGCCCAGGCTCAAGAGCATTGGTGAATGTTCCGAGAGGCCCCGGGAAAGGATATGTATTTCCCTGACTCTAGGACACTCCGGAGCTGGCATGAATATCATGTTGATTCGAGAGTGGCTGTGGTGTGCCGCTGAGGTGTTGCTGTACTGGGTTTCCAGTGGATTCCAGGATCACTATATGTCACAAATACCCATAGTTTCAGCCCAGGTCGCTAGCTGTTTGGTGTGTGAGGTGCGGGAGATAGAGGGGGTCCCTGTAGTGTCTCGCCTGGGGTGCATGACAGCATTGAAGTCTCCCCCCAAAACCGTTGTACCGGGAGGTAAGGAGGGGAATATTTCACCTATGCGGTTTAGGGTCTGTGTGTGAGTGGCACCAGGGATGTAAATGGGGAGGACATTAAGTGTTTCTTTGCCCATTGTTCTGGAGAGGGTTACAAAGCGGCCATTGGGGTCTCTGGTAATTTGAGTGGGTACGAAAGGTAGGTTGTGCTTTAAAAGGACTGCGACCCCACGTGAGTCACGTGTGAAGCCAGAGTGTCAGGATTTATCAAATCCGTACCTTGCAAGGAAGGGACAAAGATTGCCCATGAGGTGGGTTTCTTGGAGCATGAGAATGTCAGGAGCGTGTTTTTGGGCATGTTGCAAACCCACGGTCCGTTTGATCCTGTTTAGTAGGCCGTTTACGTTCCACGAGATGATACGGAGAGAATTTCCCTTTGTATGTCATTGTATCTTGGTCAATGTTGAGATTAACTAAACTATAAAAATAGAGAGTCAATGGAGCATGGTGGACCCCTCTCATTATAGGATCTGAGTATACATTGGCAGAAGTATCTCATTGTTCAACAGAGTGCTGTCGGGTGTGACGGGTTCTGTTCATGGCACTCTGTGGGAGCTTCAGCTGTGGATAGCTGGGCTATGGGAGAGCTCAGAGTCTGCGGAGTCTATGGCCATAATTTTGGATGAAGTGCTCTCCGTTGGCGAACGATCTCGGGAACCGGGGTCCTGCTGAAGTCGGGCCTCCAGCGACAGGACCTGGTGCTGGGAATTTGGGGAGTCAGTCACTGGTGAGCTCTATCTGGCCCTGCCCACCCCTCGGCCCCTTCGAGACTGCATGCGTCTCCTTGACAGAGCAGGGTTGTGTGAGGTTGCAACTTGTGCTCCCGGGGTCGAAGTCGCAGATCGGAGTCGGAGGGGACACTCCTCCGTCAGCCTGGTCCAGGACGCTTCGGGACTATCACAGAAATTAGTTTTTTCTTGGAAGACCACATGTAATCTTGCTGGAAAGAGTAGCCTGTACTGTAGGTTGAGGGCGCTGAGCTTTTGTTTCACGTCTGTATAGGATCGTCTCTGTGTTTGAACTTCCCTAGTGTAGTCTGGAAATATCATGATGGTGTGATTCTGGTAAGTTACGTTTTCCGGACACTAGCTTGCTGCAGGATCATGTCTCTGTCTCTAAAGTTGAAGATCCTTGCTATAATGGGTCGGTGCGCAACACCTGGGGGAGGTTTTGGAACCAGGGAGCAGTGAGCTCATTCCACCGCGAACCAAGTAGAGAGCTTGTCTTTGGGAATCAACAAATTGATCCAGTTTTAAATGCATGATTCCATCGGTCCATGTTCTACGCCCTCCGGGAATCTCACTAGACGCAGGTTGTTCCGTCTGGATCTGTTTTCGGAATTCTCTGCCCTCCTGTCAAGTTCTTTGGCTTGAGTTTGCGGGCAGGTCATTTGTTCCTTCAGATTTGTAACATAGTCCTCGACAGAGCAGATGCGAGATTCGGTTTCGGTGATCCTGGCCGTTGCATTGCAGAGGTCCTTCCGGAGCAGGGCCATGTCGACTCGTACCTCTCCAATCTTATTTTCGACTGAGGCTTGAGAGGCAGAGATGGCTTGTAGGATTGTGTTGAGGTCGCCACTCATAGGAGTGTATCCTTCTGCAGCCTCGGGTCAAGTCCCATTCTCGTTAACGGTGTATTGGTCCATTTTAGTCTGCGTCGTTGGCGGTTTCGAACCCCGGTCTTTCCCCATGGCCGGGAGGTCTAGGGAGGGTTGATGGAAGGCAGTAGTATTGCTAGTCGTTAGACGGTTTTACAGGGAGGGTATTGGTCAGTTCGCGTGGATGGCTTAGTACCTCTGTGGATCACTTGCGACTTACCGGGACGAGGGGGCCAGTCTTGATTGGACTTGTAGCAGCAATCAGGTAAGTTTACAGTGAGTGGAAGGGGGAAAGTGAAGAACTTTAAGATGTTTAAGCTGAGGTTTCTATATCACCAACAGAATCCATTGGTTAGAAAATATTCACCATTCCACCTACTTAAAAAAACCTGCCCTTTAAGTACATCACTTGCACTTTGTGCCCAACGAAGCAGAGCCAAGGCAACCGAGGGAAATACAGCCTTGGAGCTTTATCGTTGCACAAGCATCTTAATGCTTGCCATGTATAGAAGTTTAATTCTGAGAAGAGGAAAACAGACACAGAAGACTGTGAAGATGATACGGGCTGCACAGCCAATAAAATGAAATTAGCAGGAATGTATGTTTCCACAGGATAAGATTGAAAAGCCAGTTCACTGGGAGCAGAACACAAATTATGGTGCATAATTGGTGACCAGATTGGCTTGGAGACCCTGGGAACAGAAGAACGGGCTGCGACACCGTGAGATGTGGGCCCTCTACTGTCAAGCAAATCACTGGGAAGCTGCACACAGCTGATGGAGCAGGATCGGTGAGCGGGCACCTAGCTTGCCAATTGGCAGTGGCCTCCAGTTCCTGCTTGTTCCAACCTGATCCAGTTGCCGCCTTTCGACGAAGTGACACCGCCGCTACCCGGGTTTTCATGTTCACTATTGTTCCTGCCAACAGAAGCCCCACCAACCCCAGGACCTATGTAATGCGGGGCATAGTGCATCCACGCTGCTGCAGTGCCAAAGGCAAGCCCATATGCACCCGTCCAGGCAGGACCGCACCCAGCGCACAAAGCCTAGCTCCACAGCTATCCAACACAACCACAGCCACCACCGGAGCCAGCAAACGTCATCACTACTCCTTCGCCATCCTTCGCGACCTCAACAACACACACCAGCAAACACGCTGCTGCCTCGCACCCTCCAGCATCATGATAAGACCTTTCTCCTGCACCCATTGCGATTTCACCTGAGACACCTCCAAATGACGAGAAACACGCCAACAACGACCCCACACCATGCTCCTCAACGTTTAATCCCTCGGGTCACCCTCCACCAAAACCTGGGTCCTCCTCAACAGCAACACATCCGATCCTCTCTTCCTGACCAAAACATGACTGAACCCAGCCTCCAACTCTGAAATCGCCGCAGCCATCCCGCCTGCGTACAAAATCATACATCAGGATTGAAGTCACAAAGCAGGTGGAGGACTCGCAATCATCTACAAAAGCATGATTGACTGCACCACCTTCACGGACTAAGACACCAACCATACTTCACTTCAAAACCCCTTCACTTCAAAATACTAAGTCTACAACACCACCCCTTAAGGTACCCCTCGCCTACCGTCTCCCAAGTGGAATTCTGCAACCACATTGCAGACTTCATTGATCTCCTCTCCATCAGATCAACATCTACATCATCCTTGAGAACCTCAATTTCCACCTGAAACATACCACAGACCCTAACTTCACAGCCCTCTTGGAAAGCCTCAGCAACCTTAGACTCACCCAGCCCATCCAAGGACCAACCCACACAGCAGGCCACACCCTCAACCCTATTTTCTCCTCCAACAGGATCATCACCACCCACACTATCCCGTTCACATGGTCCAACCACTACTTCTTACATTTAAAGATACCTGCCCGGGGGCGTGGCCAAGATGGCGGGGTAAATGGACGTGCTGCCTTGAAGCTCCCGCCGGCGGTCATTTGAAGCACCGGCCCCTGGGCCGTATATGCGCTAGCTGAGCTCGGCCGGGGAGCCACAGAGAGTCGGACGCGAGCAGGAGGCCGGCCAGAGTGGCAGTGGGGGCTCGCCTCCCGAGCTTTGCTGCGAAGCGGCGCTGACGTGCGGCGTCGGAGTGGAGTCCCAGCGAGGCCTCTTCCGCCGGGGCCTAAAGTGATGGTGGCGGCCGCGCCTGCAGAGCAGTGACGGCAGCCGCGGCTGGGGGTAGCGCTTCCCTAGCGCCCTGAGGCGATTACGACGATCCGGGGATCTGGAACGGAGCCACCGAGCTGCCGTAAGCAGGAAGTGGCGGCAGCGAGCAGCGGACAGACGCCGCGCGGGCCTCGTGGCAGTCAGGGCGAGGCCTGCGGAGAGGTGGATGTCCCACGGCTGAGGGACACAGCGTCGTGGCGTGCCTGAGGGGGCCCAGCGGTGGAGACCGGTGGCACAGAGAGCCGAGCGGTGGCACGCTGTGGGACGACGTTGGAGCCCTGCGGGCCGAGTGGCGGAGATAGCGCCCCACGGCCGACGGGAAGGAGGCCGGGTGACACCAGTGGTGCTGGACAGGCAGAGTGTGGCTGATGCAGCAGACTCTAGAGTCCCCTCCCATTGCTGATGAGCGACACTGCCGGTGGGCCTGGAGGCCGGTTCAGCGCCGCTTCCAGGTGAGGAACGGAGCCAAAGAAAAATGGGGGCCGCCGGGCCCCTGAACTGGCGGTGATGGACCAGTGCTGGGCCTGAGGAGACCAGCGGATGCGGCCGACAGGTTAGTGGGGACACCACTTGAGACTCCCTAGACGGCTGGGCGGACAGCTGGGCCCCGGCGGGGAGGGGCGACAGCGGAAGCAGCTGGTCCTCACACCTGCAGCGAAGAAGGTCGCTCGTTAAGAAGCTGGCGGGAATGTTGCTGCTTGCCAGAGACTGGGCCTCACCGACTACTGGATGGGCTGGGAAGCTAGAGGGGGATCGGAGGAAGGCTGCGTGGCCTTGCCAGGTGGGGCTAGCTGAGCCTAGGGGCATCGGGACTGTTTCTGAGCCTGGAGTGGGATGAGGCTGGACGACGTTCTGGAGTGACCTTGTTGCGAAACACTCACACCACCCCGGAGGACAGCGGCCCGGCGGGGCTTTGGATCTGGGTGGACAGGGCACTGAGGGGTGGCCGAAGCTTGGAGCGGAGCCGACGAGGAGAACGGATGTGCGGGGGCCGCACCGGGACAGACTCCGGAGGTAGCCGCGACACCGGTTGCAGAGGAGGACAGCGAGCTGAGGGCCCAGGGGGACAAGCACGCAGCCGGACATCGAGGCGCTGCCCAGGGGACCACCAAGCCTCACGGGGTAGAGGCGGAAGGCGCGCGGCGGCGTGGAGGGGAGCCCCACCTACTTTGGACCCTGGTGACATTTGAGTTAGTGACGAGTCAGGGATTCTGAGGAGCCGGGGCCCAGGGGTGGTGGAGCTGGCAGTGATCGGCGGGACGGCGGAGGTGGACGGCGCCACGGGTGGAGTGCTGTTCCTCGTCTGTGGCGCCAGCAGCGCAGGGAGGAGCAGAGATCCAGAAGACGGAGTTCGCTGGGGTTCAGGTTAGCCTAGCCGGAGGCAAGTTATGGTTCCCCCTAAGGGTCGTAAAGACAAGACCTTGAAGGATTGGTTCGCAAAAGTACAGGTCAGCTCCCCGCCTGACGACATGGCGACAAGTGCGACCCGTCCTCCGCCCGCGCAGGCGGAGGGAGCTGAGCAAATCACAAAGTCCTTCCAGGAATCCATGTTCGCGGCCCTGAGAGGGGACATTCAAAAGCTACAGAAGGAGTTCACGACGGAGCCCGGGTGGCGCCAGCAGGGACGTCGGCGGCGCGCCAAGAAACCACCGGCGGTGGAGATTCTCAGGGGCCAACAAGCAGCTCTGGAGACTGTCTCCGCGGGTTTGAACAAATCCCCATCCGGCTGATCTCGGCTGAGCTTCCAGACTGTTCGGTTCTCTGGTCCCGATGCCGACTGTCGGGGGAGGGTGGCCTTCTTATTGTGGTACTCGACCTCACGTCACTGACTCACCATTCACCGGAAGGTGAAGGACACTTGTTTCTGATTTATCTTGCTCAGATGTTGGAGTTGTTGGGTAGGGTGGGGGGCGATTTGGTTAGGGGGTATAGGGTTCCACGTTCATCATCGTAAGGAGTTGACGCGGCCTCATTGGCGCTGGGAACTCACACCGCTCGCTCGGGGTTCGTTGCCCCCTCCAGTGATGGGCTGCCTGACTAGCGATCCCTGGGTTTTCTGGATAACGTGAATGCCCCCGCATACGCTTAAAGTACTAACTCTCAATGTTCGGGGTCTCAACCCAGTAAAACGCAGAGCTGTACTGTCGTGCTTAGAGAACTCGCAGGCTGACATCTGTCTCCTCCAGGAGACTCATCTCTTGGCTCAAGATTGTCACCGGCTCCGTTCTTGAAAGATCCCGACACAGCTCTTCTCCTCTGGCCCCTCTAAGTCTGCGGGGGTGGCGATCCTAGTGGCACAGCGGTTCAGGGGGGAAGTTCTGCAGTAGGAGGTGGAAATCGGAGGTTGGTTATTAGCCTATAGATTTGCGCTCGGTGCCTTGACCTTCACCATTGGCTCTATTTAAGCCCCTAACGAAGGGCAGGAGCGATTTTTGCAGTCCACTCTCACGGAGGTTACAGCCACAAGGGATCGCAATATTCTCCTGGGTGGGGATCTGAATCTTGTGTTTGATAACGTTCGTGACAGATCTTCCCAACGCACAAACCAGACTGGCGCGCTTTCGGCGGCGGGACTTGCTCGTCTTCACGATTTGGGATTGTGTGATTTGTGGCGCAGCTTTAATCCGCATAGCCAGAAATGTTCTTATTATTCTCATGCGCACAAGACATATGCTCGGCTGGACTACCTCCTGGCCTCCTCTTTGGTCAGGGCGATGGCCGCAGGGACTGAGATTGGGGTGGCTTCCCTGTCCGACCATGCGCCGGTGCTTACCACATTGACCCTACCCCCAGTAGTGCGGCCTGACAGGGTGTGGCGCCTCCGGGATGCTCTGCTACACCGGGACGATGTTGTAGCGCAGATACGACGGTCCATCATTGATTTTCTCTCGCACAATGCCAACACTGACACAACATTAGCGACGCAATGGGCGGCGCTGAAGGCAGTCCTAAGGGGAGAGTTTATTGCTATCTCGGCAGCTGAAAACTTAGAACGTAAAAGTAAGCGGGATGAACTCACCCAAAAATCTAGGGAACTGGAGAACATCCATCAGAGGACGGGAGCCCCCAGAGTGTGGCGCCAGCTCCGAGCAGTGCGGCAGCAACTAGCAGCTCTCGATCAAGACCAGGCAGAGTTTGCGGCCCTGCGATTGAGACATGCCTACTATACCGGGGGGGACAGCTGCGGGCGCCTTCTCGCTCATAAGTTGCGGGAGGCACAAAAATGTCAGGGGATACGTGAGATTTGTAAAGGGGATGGTGAGCGGGTCACGGAGGACAGGGACATAGCTGAGGCATTCCGAGACTTTTATGCCAACCTGTACGCTGGCTCCCGGTTAACACCTGATAATGGAGCCGCTTTTCTCGATTCGGTAACGCTCCCAACCTTGCCCAAGTTCAAGGCAGACCAGCAGGACAGCGATATTCGCCCGGAGGAGGTAGTTGCGGCCATCTCCCGGTTGAAACTGGCGAAGGCCCCGGGGCCGGATGGTTTCACTGCTATCTTTTATAAGACTTCTGCGGTTTGCTAGCACCCGTCCTCACCCAGCTCTTCAATTCCTTCTCGGCCGCGGGGCGATTCCTTCAGACCTTTTGGGGGCTTTTGTAGCAGTTATCCCCAAGTCGGGGAAAGACCAGACCCGTTGTGGGGTGTACCGTCCCATCTCGCTGTTAAACATCGATCATAAGCTGTATACGGGAATTCTGGCCAGTCGACTAGCACCCTGTATGCCTGGTCTTATTGAGCCGGACCAGGCGGGGTTTATCCCAGGGCGTCAAGCACCTAACAACACGAAACGGGTTCTGCACCTGGTGGAAAAGGCATCACGCACGACGGGAGAATACTTGCTGCTCACGATCGACTCTGAAATGGCGTTTGATCTCGTTCATTGGCCCTATCTGGAGCAGGTGTTGATACGGTTGGGATTGGGAGAGAAATTTCGCACTCATATCTTTAATTGCTACAGGCTCCCGTCGGCTGCGGTTTAAGCAGGAATATGGGCTACCTGAAGCGGAACGGCTTCGCTACCTACAGGTCCGACACTGGGCGCTCGCCGAGCAGGTTCGCCCATCTGCAGACCGAAGGCTTTCCCGGTATGAACGATGGCTTGTAACGCGCAAATTGGACAAACAGCTTATCACCGATCTGTATAGGATGCTGCAGGTTCGCTTTACACATACTTATAACCCGGGTAGGACCCGATGGGAGGGGGAGTTGGGCAGAACTCTGACACACAAGGAGTGGGAGGGTATTTGCTATATGGCCAGACATTCAGCCTACCATATGGGACTCACCGACACACTCACAAAGATCGCGACGTACTGGTATTACACCCCGGTGCGTCTGCACGCTATGGACCCGAAGAGGGATGCGAAGTGCTGGAGGTGTTGCGACCGGATAGGTACCCTGACCCATTTGCTCTGGGAGTGTGAACACATACAGCCCTATTGGTCCCAGGTGTTAGACGAGGTGGACAAGCACTTTCACACAACGATACCGCGCTTCCCGGCGTATATATTGTTGGGCCTTCCAAAACCCTCTGACCTACCCGCTTAGATCGCATAGGGGGCGACAGATAGCCATAGCACTAGGCTCCGCGACACAGAACATACTTATTCACTGGTGCACCCCCATTATTCCAAATTTCACAGGCTGGTTACACAGGTTGTGGCATGTCCTCGGGCATGGAAAAGCTTACGCTAACGCCGGCGGGGGAGGGCTTCAAATACGGGGAGCTGTGGAAACCCTTTCTGGCGCTGTTGTCCTCAGAATTCAGAGAGGTCACCTGCCCTCGCTATCTGCGCCTGCTGCGCTTATCCGGGGAGTAGATTGAGGGGTGGAGATCGCGACTAGCTGAGCTAATGGGGAGTGAGGCTGATGGACGTGGAACAAGGGGTGGGGGTGGGTAGAGGTTGGGAGGGGTGGGGGGGTGGGGTTTAGAATTTATTGTTTGAGTGCAGCCATGTTGGTATTAAGATGATCTCGGGGGGAGATCCCAGCTTCGAATACCGTCATAGGGGTAAGGGGTTTGGCCACTTATTTTGCATGCAAAGGGTACTGATAATTTCTTTGGCGGGTGTTTTTCACTGTGTTTTGAAATATCAATAAAAGATTTAAACCACAAAGAAACCTGCCCATCAAACCACCCCCCAGAAAAATCCAAACCACCATGAAGACACTGGGGCAAAATATCCAAAGAAAATTGGACCAAGAACCTACAGGAACTCCCACCCAACCACATCGGGAACACCAAGCTATTCAATACATGGCTCACTGACTGAGGAGAAATAGCCACACTCATCCTCCTCTACCTCCTGCAACTTTCAATACAGTCTCCCACAAGTCACTCATAGGAAAGCTTCAGCACTTGAATATCTGCGGACCGGCCCGTAAGTGAATATCCTACTTCCTCTAGGACAGAATTTAGTGAGTCAGACTTCCTCCCTACACCTCAAAACCTAAGAAATCCATCTGCGGAGTCCCTCAAACATCGTCACTCAACCCAACACTGTTCAACGTCTACATGACACCCCTTGAGGACATCATCAGAGCCTACGGCATCAACACAGTATTCTACACCGATGACATACAGCTCTTCCTCTCCCTTATCGACGCAACCAGCACTGCGAAAGAAAACTTTGCCAACAGCATAAGCAACGCCACTGCTTGGATGAAAAAGAACTGCCTCCAGCTCAACACAGACCAAAAAAAAAAAGTCCTAATCTTCAGCAAAATCCACTACCCCTGGGAAGCCTCTTGCTGGCCCTCCAAACTTGGCCCCAAACACACCTGCGGACCATGCCAAGAACCTCTGGATCATACTGGACACCAACCTTTCCATGAGCAGACAAATCACTGCTGTCTCATCATGCTCACCATCCTGCTAATGCTATGCAAGATTTTCAAGTGAATCCCATGAAACACCAGACAAACGGTCACCCAGCCTCTTATCATAAGTAGACTCGATCACAGAAATGCCCTCTACATTGAAATCACAGCCCATGTCTTATGCCTACTCCGAACCCCCCAAAACGCTGCAGTCAGGCTCATCACGAGCACCCCACGAAATAACCACCTCACTCTATACCTGGAAAATCTCTATTGTCGCCAAGTCCAGGAAAGATGCCAGTTCAAGATACTCACCCAAGCCCACAAAGATTGTCACAACACCGGTCCAGCTTACCTCAACTTCTACCAACCCACCAGAACCCTTTGATCTATATCTCAAGCAAGAGCACACCTCCCTTGCATCAAGAAAACCAGAAACAAAGGATTCCTTCTCATACCTCATAGCCAAGAACTGGAATGACCTTCCAAAACACCTCATAACCTCCCCCTCCCTCATGGACTTCCGAAGGAACCTCAAAAAATGACTCTTGCAGACGAAACCGGCATGCTCTCCTCCTCCCCGTCAGGCCTGCCCTACTTAGTACCTGGATACCCTCATAGGTGATTAGCTGGACTCTACAAATTCACATAACATAGGTCATAAACAGTGACATTGTGGAGGTGAGCTCAGGAGACACAGTGATACAATAGGGGTGGGCCCACCACTGGGCTCCCATAATCCAGATGCCAAGGACAGATAGCTGCAACAGGCCTCTACCTTCTATTTCGATGTGCGGTGAGTGGTCACCAGGGCCAATATAGGAGGAACAATCGCATCAGCAATGCTGCTCGTGAGGTTCAGGAGAGCACTCTTCTTTTAGGACACTGCGGCGCAGACTTAGAAACGTCCTGCTGCACAGCTTCTCAATCTTAGAGTTCTACCTGTTGTCAGAGTGCCAGGCAGTGCTGATCGCCCTAGAGTCAATTATCCCCATGCACGCATGGGCAAAGGATGACGCTTCCTCTCTTCTCTTCCACCCTCTACAGGAGGGTAGGAATTTTGGCAAGAGACACAAGCATGAGAAATTAGAGTCATAGAAAACAACACATATTGGTATATGACAAAAATAGGATCCTTGGAAGAAGGGAATCAGGCCTACTTTCAAGGACATGGAAGTAGAAATAGAAACTTCACTGGAGAAGGATAGAGATTGACAATGAAGGAGGGCTTTTAGACCCTTTCTCATAATCACAACAATAATAAAAAGTAGACTTCCCTGACTACGGGTAACAGACTGGCCAATTGATCAGAAATTGGGCCGACCAACTGAAAACAAACTACAATCTCTCCCCTAACATTAGGATAAGAACGAGTAACATGGTTTCGAAGGGGGGTTGTCAGACCCTTTGCCTGGGTGTAGGAAAGTAGGATCTACTCTTATGGTTACCCCCACTTTTTGCTTGGTGTCTCACTGGTTTTGACTAGTCTGGCTGGGATCCTGCTAATCAGGACCCCAGCCTATCTGCTTTCTCCCTTAAATTGACATACATTTACTTTGGTACACTCCAGATTGGATACTGGGGTACCCTTGTCAGTCCCTAGTGTATGGTACACCATGTACCCAGGGCATGGATACCCCAGAGGCCTCCCATCGGCTAAAGCATGTATTATGCCACCCATGAGAGGCCATGCAAAATGGAACTCGAGGTCTGCTACTGCAGCCTATGTAAGCTGGTGCTTGCACCACTTACTTTAGATATAGGTTCACTATATCTAATGGTCACTACACTTAAAACCTATCAGTCACCCCTATAGCAGGCCTTTACAATCCTGAAGGCAGGATGCGTGGTATTATGTGAGAAGATGCCCCTGCATGGGCAAAGCCCCTCTGCAGCCTTCGGAGACCATTCTGCCGGGTTGTCTGTGACTCAGCCGGACATATAGGTGCATTATAACCTCGCGGTAAATGGTATCTCGAAAACGGCTGCATAGAAACATATCGAGTTTGGTGTCAAACACCTTGAAATCATACCTCCACACCAGTAACTGGTGTGGGAGGTATGATTCCACACTTCTGAAGCGAGCTTCGTGGGGTCACTGGTCTTACCGGTGCCAGCCTTCTTGACCCAGACAGCACAAAATTGGATGCTGCTGACCAGAGACACCTTTCTGCCCTCCTGCTGCTGAGCCAAGCTCGAGCAGTGGAAGGCAGAAAAATAGGTATCCTGTCGCAGGGACGTATGACCACCTCCCAGACAGGATATAGTGTATTGGGGCTGGGTGGGTGCACTCAGAATGCCTGAAAGTCTGCACTGGGAGCACGTTTGGTGTCCCTGTGCATAGTCCAGCTCAAACCAGTTCTGGGAGCCATTGGCTCCTCTTCTGGCACGAAACTGGACAAAGGACAGCCCTGTGTCCTGCCCCTTCCCTAGGAGGGTCCTCTGAATCTGTCCGACCCTCTCCTGTGGGTATAAAATGGGTTACCCGACTACAGGACATTGGATTTTATGTGGACAAGATTCTACACAGAAGAAACCACTGACCTTCGACAGTCTGAACACCTGGACTTCGCTGGACCTCGACTGGGCTTGACTTCGTCCCCCTTACCGTCCGAAGCTTAGTTTGTGCCGTGACTCCATACAGGCTCCATGCAGGACCTGTGGGGCACTTAAGACAAAAGAAGATTCTCCCTTGGAGTGAAGGAGTCACTCCCCTGCTTCGCAGGCACCTAAGGCGCAACTGACCGGTAGCTGCTCCTGCGGACTCCGAAGATTTCAGCAACACAGGAGGTGGGTTCCTAGAGGTCCCTGAGGTCAATCTGCCCTCTCATAGAGTTTGAGGCCAGTGTCCCTCGTGGGGGCTGCTTAAAACGAGCCCCTGTGCACCACGTCCATTTGCAAGTGCATATGTTTGTTGGCGATTCCTGAGCTTGTGCATTGGACTCCGTGTGGTCCTGACCCTGAGCAGTATTTGCACCAAAGAACTCCTGCCTCCTCGCACCGTGTGCTCTGTGGGCTGGTACTTTGCAATCTTGCTCGAGGTCCCCACACAACTCCTGGTCCTTCGGCCTGTGGGTCCTCCTGAGGGTCATCTTGATTGTTCTTGGGCTTTCCTGGTTTCTCCAGACGTGTCCTGACTCTCCATTGCTTGGGGAGTCCCCTGGACCTTGCGGGTCCACACCGTAACCAGTTTATCCTTCCTTTGTCTTGTTGGTGCTCCCGCCAGACGCTGACGAATCAGCACTTGACATCGTTCGTGGGACATGTCACCTCTGGCTCCTGGTCGTCCTCGATGCCTTCAGTACCTCGTGGCTGCAGAGTCAAGCATCCCTTCTTCGCACCTGAAGCACCAGACATCGGTGGGCATTCGTCTCCCGAGTCCATAGTCACTCTGAAGTGACCCAGACTCTGTACCCTCTGCTTTCAGGTTCCTTCCATCCAGAATACAGGCTTGGATTCCACCTGACCCTTTTCACCTTCATGGCAGCAGCACTTCTTCACTACCTTTCATAGAGAACGACAAGAGTTTCCGACGGCGCTTCCGACCTATGCACCTGGCTTCCCTGGGTTAGGTAACTCCGCTACTACAGTATCCACCATGGGGTGGCTCTTTAAACTCTTAAGTCCCGAAGGATTTGCTCGAAGTCCTCCTAGAAGGGTCCTTAAACTTTAACTTTGCAACCCCGACTTTCCCATAGAGTTGTAAAGAGCATGCGGTCAGGTTTCCTCACTGCACCTGTCCTCCATGGGTCTCCTGTGTCATCCCCTTGGGTGGTTCCTTGGGGTCCCAGCAATTCTACGTGCTCTAGGCACTGTGTCCAGTCAAGTGATAGCTGTTATGCCACTATTTTAGTATATGGCTCGGTTTCCCCCCTGGAGCACGCTGTGTATTGTGCTACTTACAACTGTTCTATTGATCCAGTATTGTGTGCTTTGTGTTCTAACCTCGTGTAGAGGATAGTAGAGTGTTCTACTAATAAATACATATTTTTATATAATTACTGTGTGGTTCTCCTTCATTTAGTCATTCAGGGGGTGATATTCTGGTAAAACAAGCTGCCTACATTCCTTCAAAATAAGCCTGAAGGCTGCTCTCCATAGCTACCACTAGGATAGCTTTCATAAAGGTTATCTTTGACCTCATACATAAGGGTCGTGTGGATTGGTACAGGGGCCCACTTTAACTAGTGGACAGCATATACCAAGCCACCTTCTCACACTGGGTATCAGCAACTAATTGAGGATTTTGTTTACAAATGGAAATAGACTGATCGTAAAATACAATATTTTCTGCCTCTACAGAACACAAAAGATTATGGCTTCCCCTTAAGAAATAGAACATAATCTGCCAAACAGAGAGAAGCTGACAACACTGATCACTCAGTTTGTTTCTTCGAATGGTCTAGGTCGGATCAGACTGCTATTACTGTTCGTGGCACGCATTCTACCCCCGAAAGTAAACTTTCAAAAACTCCTGTCAGTAACTACACCAACACAACTGTGCAGTTTCCACTAATCAGTAGGGACTGCACGTTTGTGGATGATAAACTTTGGGATGGTACCAGAATGATTCCGTGCATCTCCTCAAGATATGTTGTTCCATAGACCAGCTAGCTCACAGTGCCACCATAAGCCCCCTAACCCAGACAGGGAGCAAACAGTTCGGACAACTACTAAACACAACAACCCTGTTCCCTCAGGAACCGTGGTAACAGACTTAGAGCCCTTCGCTCATGCAGTGGGAGCATTATACAAAGAATGCACAGAGGGACGTTTTCAATGTTTACTGAACCGAAGTGATTCTTGTTTAGAAAATATGTGCTGGAATGATCAATAGAGAGAAACAGATGGGGGCGTGGCTAGCAGCCGATGATGGCGGACATCTGTTAGACGAGCTCCGGGCCGGGGGCTCCATTATCCTGCAATTTGATAACTTTCCATGGGCTGGGGCAGTGTCTGACTCCCGGGCGCTGCTTCTGGAGGCCGGTGGGTTGATCCGGTGTTCCCGCAGCTGCTGCATGGGTCGCCGCCGCCGGTTGTGGTGCTGTAACTGACTTCGCGCCAATCCGGGCCTGGCACAGTAGTGGCGAGCTGCGGCCGCGGAGCTGGCGTGCGACGGAGGCCCCCCGACGTGAGGCGGCGTGCAGCAGCAGATCGCACTTGACCTCACGGACTACGGCCTGGTGGAGGGCGGCTGGCGATTGGACCCGGGCGACCCGGGCCCCCCTGCGGAGTGCCTCTGCTGCGCCCACCTATTGATCCGCTGCTGCGCCTCTGGGGTGCTTCCCTGGGTGCCGGCTGGGGTGTCCGGTGTGCCCGCACCCGCTCTGGGGACACAGCCTGCAGAGACGCGACGTTCAGCCTGTCCTGCCCGCCTGGACCGAGGTGCCCACGAGCTCGCGGAGTACCCTGACAGCGTGCTGGGCTGAGACGACCCTGGTGGCGTACTGTTCCTGGGACCTCATCGCGCCACAGGTTGGTGGCGGAGGGCCGGAGGCCCTGGGTGGACTCGTGGTGGCTGGGGGCTACCTCCAGAGGCCTGCTGTGTCTGGGTGACCCGCGGGGGGCCCCCCGGGCTCCGCTGCTCGCCCACAGGGGGGTGCAGCTGCTGGGTGCCCCCTGGTGATAATGGTGGTCTCCGGGGCGAGACACCTGCCGGGTGACGACTGGCTGCGGTGGGGCCTGCCGTAGCGGCCCTGGAACCCATGGGTAGACACCCACTTGGAGGACTATGCTGTTCTGAGTATCTGAGTGGGGCTGCTGTGGAAAGGAGCGCGTGGAGACGGCACCAGCGGCGGCAGGCCTCGAACCAACGGCTTTCTTCGCGCCACGTACCGGTGGCGGACCGGTATTGGTGAGTTGTTGGCTGTGGCGGTTATCTGTGGTTGCCGCCTGGAACCCTGCCAGCGGGAGAGCAGTGTTGGTGGTGCCATAGTGGAGCCCTAATACCAGTAAGACTTTGGGGACCCTGGATGGACTAGCTTTATGCTAAGAGGCTCCTTCCTTACATGCCAGAATACCGTGTCTGCTTGGTAGCTTGCTCGCCTTACGGGGACTTGTGCCTGATCCAGGGGCGGACACGGAGGTGCGCATCGGGGCCCGGAGTGTTGCTCTTTCCTCTGCCTATCGCGGGGCATAGTTCCTGGGGCGGGAATCCTCATGAATACGCCCGGCCTTCCCGGATTGTTGCCTCCCTCTCACCTTGGTGCCGAAATGGGTAAGAGCAGGCCCAGGGTACCTGTGCAGCCGTCTGGTGAGGGCACTATGTCACAACCCCCGGACCATGAGGTCGGACGCCCGGGCCCATCAGCAGGAGTGGGGTCACCGACTCCGTCCCCGGACAAACTGGATGTGATCCTCAGAGATCAGAGACACTCGATCGGCGTTGGAAGGCCAGCTGGGAATGATCTCTGTAGACCTGAACCTCCTGAAAGATGATCACAGGAAGCTGGCAGACAAGGTGCGGCACACAAGCCAGACGTTGGAGCCTTTGGTATCCCAGGTGGTGACTCATACCGAACAGCTTACCCTCATGCGCCAGCAGATCGATGCCCTACAGGCGCGGGCTGACGATGCATAAGGGCGCGCACGCCGCAACAATCTCCGGATAGTGGGATACCCGGAGGGCGTGGAGGGCCCGAACCCCACGACTCACATTGAAAACTGGCTGGGAATGGTGGTGGCCCCTACTGGGCTCTCCCCCCACTTTACTGTGGAAAGGGCGCACTGCGTCCCTGCAAGACGACCTCCACCGGGAGCCAACCCCCGCCCTATTTTAGCACGAATCCTCAATTATAGGGATCGTGATCACCTAGTACAAGCTGCCCGTGACAGTGGTCCACTACTTGTGGACAACGCCACCGTCCTCATCTTCCCGGACTATACGCAGGCAGTCCAGCGAAAGCGCTTCTCCTTCATGGAGGTGAAGGCACGGGTCCGAGCTGCGCCTCCCCTTTGCGCTGCTTTTCCCGGCCAAATTGAGGGTGGTCCATCAAAACCGGGCTATTTTTTTCGACACGCCAGACAGTGCATGGGATTGGCTGGACAGACACTTCCCGAGGTTCTCTCAGATAGGCGGCTGGATTCTTCACAGCCGCAATCGCAGCGACTCCCACGTAGGCGGAAAAAGACTATGCTAACGCAGAGCACGAACTCCAGCGTTCCGCGGCAGCAACAAATCCGAGAGGGCCAACATGAGGCACTGTGCTCCGTCTCATCCTTTCGCTCCACCCGGCCACCGATCAGCACTAGTCCATCCTTAGGACATTCCTTAGACTCGGACACGGATGGAAGCGTGGCACTATTCCCGTCGGATTCCACTCACCTGAGCAAGGACCCCCTGGAGAGCCTCCCGGTCTGACATTTGAACTTCTTCTCTTTATTGTGGGGTTTGCTCTCCGAAGGTGCACTTGGGAGTGAACACCCCCTTCCTGTTTGTTTGAGGCAACTCATATGCATTTTGCTCACCTCAGTGGGCCATTGGACTATGTTGTATAATCCGGGCATGTGTGGGTAGTTCCCCGGCCTGCCCTGTCTTGGGCACTTCCACGATTTGTACACGCTTTTGATAACTCAGTGTGAAGTTTACCTTCTCCCCCACTAGGCGATAGCACTGGTTCAGGTTCTGTAGTTATGATTCGTTTACAGTTTGGTCGGACGCGGTTGGGGCGTTGGACCCAGTATTGGGTAACAAAGGTTTTTGTCTATAGGTTTGCCGCGCAGTCTGAGAGGAGGTGGGGTGGGGCAGGGGGATGGGGGTGGGGCGGGGGGTTGGGTGATTTTCTCCTGATACGATGACAGTCCCAAGGTCGTATGTCCTCATCTCCTGGAATGTAAGGGGAATGGGCTCCATCCAGAAACGCCACCGGGTAGTAGCCCAATTGCACCGCCGTAAGGCTCAGATAGTATTGTTTTAAGAAACTCACCTGATCACTGCCGAGTCCTTGAAATTGCAAAAACGTTGGAGGGGTCAATTCTATGCAACTTCATACTCCACCTTTTCTAGAGGGGCTGCAATATGGCTCCGGGCAGGAGTCCCCTTTTCCTTGTTAGAGAGCCGGATAGATGATCTGGGTAGGTATGTTTTGTTGCGGGGCCTATGGGATGGCTTGCCCGTAGTGCTGGGCTCCTTGTACGCCCCTAACGTAGATCATGTCCAATTCCTCTCCCGGGTTTCCGTAGCCTTGTCTGACTGGAGTGATTGTCCATGGTTGCTTGGTGGAGATTTGAATGCTGTTTTTTATGTTGAGCTAGATCGATCTCACCCTCCACTGGCTGGCACTGCTGCACGAACCCGTGCCGCGGCCTTGGGTCAATGGGCACGGGGTTGGAATTTGCTAGATCTTTGGAGAGCACAACACCCGACTGCTAGGGAGTACTCCTTTTATTCTTATCCTCATCACTTGCATACACGCCTGGATTACTTCTTGGGCTCGCTGACTTTGCCCTTTGCGGTCTCCCACTGCACTTACTTGGGCAAAACCCTATCCGATCACAACCCTATCAAATTGTGCCTTTAGTGGGGCCGGTCCCCAGCGCCGATACCGACTTGGAGGATGCAACCCCTTCAATTAAAAGACCAGGTCTTCCGTGATACCTTACAAAAGGCGATCACCACATACTTTACTGTTAACGAGGGCATTGCCTCGACACGTTCCTTAGAATGGGAAGCCTTTAAGGTCTCTATACGGGGGGTGTTCCTGAGCTCCTTGGTGGGGGCCCGTAGGGAAGTGATCCGGGACCTAACGGAACTGGAGGCAACACTGCAGGAACATGAAGTAGCGGCCCAACTGGACGAATAGGCTGAGGAATCCTTACAGACGGCCAGAGTCAAGTATGCGGAGGCTCTAGAGCGTCTTCGCTTAGTAGATTACAGGGCGTGCACTCAGCGCACGCACTCGGAGGCTGACAGAGCGGGCACGTTAATAGCACGGCTAATTGCCCCCCCAGCCTGCCCTACTCCCATCCTGGTTATTAACACCGCACAACACGGACAAGTCCAGACCCAATTGGGGATAAAGTTGGTGTTTCGGACCCATTACGAGACACTCTATGGGGCGCATCCAGCGCCAGGCGCTGATGCTATGACTGAGTTTTTGGCGCAGGCGAACTTACCAGTGCTTTCAGCAGCAGAGATCCACGACTTAAAAGCGCTGATTACTCCGGCCGAGTTCAGAGTAGCTATTATGTCCTTAGCCCGTGGGAAGACCCCTGGCTCTGACGGGCTGCGCATCGAATTTTACTCCACTTTCTCTCCTCTATTAATCCCCAAACTACATCTACTCTATATGACATCACTTGCAGAGGGGAGACTGCCCCCTACCACTCGGGAGGCGATCGTCACATCCCTCTTAAAGGCAGATAAATATCCCTTAGATATGTCATCCGACCGGCCTCTATCTGCGGTGCCGGTGGTTTGAGCTCTCGTGGGTGCGGGACCGGTTGCATTGCAGATGCATTTGACGCCTGTGCTATAGAAATAAAAATAGAATTGTTAGGAGAGAGGGTGTCCTGCCTGCAGCAGCAGGCAGGAAAAAGCTATTTGAGAAAATAGTGCTCAGAGGCTGTAGCTAAAGACCACTGAGTAACAACACACATAACAGGGGGTGTTGCCATGGGAGGTTACAAAATGAGACAATGTGGTTCTAAGGAGGGACTACTATAGTTGAGATATATATCACACGTCAGGCACTGTGTGTTCAGATTCTTTATGACCTATGTGTCCTTTATAGTATTCACAGTTTTTGCTGCAGGTGTTGGGGAGGGGTGATTTATCTATGGCCTAGGCTATTGTATCCTACTGAGGGTATTGTCCACCTCATATTGGAAGTTGCATTGAATATGGCTATACTTTTTGATGTGTTTTCCCAACTGAGCCAAACTGTGTATGTACAAACTCCTTCATCGTCCTAGGACAATGACTGTGTATATCACTATGTATCAAGATACTTTATGACAATACGCTAAATAAAGTTATATATAAAAAAAAAAAATTAAAAAATCCTATCGGCCTCTATCGATCCTGAATACAGAATATAAGATTCTTAGTAAACTCCTTGCTAACCGCCTTCTCCGGCTTCTTTCGCGGCTGATCGATACAGACCAATGCGGCTTTGTCCCACGGCGGAGTACGTCGCTGAATCTTCGGCGCTTTCACGCCATCCTGCATGCCTCCGGGCTCCGACAAGCGGGGGCAGGTTGTCTATCCTTGGACATATCGCAGGCCTTCGACACTCTAAGTTGGTCCTATATGCTGGCAGTGTTGGCTAAAATGGGCGTTCCCCCAGAACTATGTGCCTGGATTCGGCTGCTCTACACAGCCCCCACGGCCAGGGCGAAGACAGGCTCGATAATCTCCTTGGCCTACCCTATTTTTCGGGGTACGCGCCAGGGCTGCCCATTATCGCCTATATTGTTTGTTTTGGCGCTTGAGCCTTTGGCCCAGAACCTTAGGCGGGCCATGGTCCCCCATGGCATTCTGATGGAGTGTGTCCTGCATTCAGTCTCGCTTTACGCAGACTACATGCTGCTGTATTTTCGTGATCTTCAGGCCGACATGAGGGAAGTGGCGGATCTTTTTCTTCACTTCGGGGAGGTTTCCGGATTGCACCTCAATGCTTCTAAGTCTGTAGCCTATTCCTTCAGTGGCACGCTCACGGCTCCGGAGCTCCGTTTTGGGCCCTTGTCCTTCAGGGTGGCACCAGTCACTTTTAAGTACTTGGGGATTAATATCTTTCGGTCAGTGCCGGATGTCATAGCAGGTAATGTGGTACGCACAATCTCTTCCATACGTTCCCAAATTACATTTTAGAATACATTGCCTCTTACCATCGCGGGACGAGTAGCGATATCTAAGATGGTGATGCTGCCTCGCCTGCTTTACCATTTCGTCAACATCCCGGTGGTATACCCCGCTTGGATCTTTCGAGAGTTGGATGTACTGCTGACCTCGCTGGTCTGGGGTCCAGGGAGGCGCAGCGTGGCATTAGCTAGGTTGCGGCTCCCGAGCGGCGCCGGTGGTGTGGGAGCACCCGACTTTAGGGCATATTGCATTGCTGGTCAGCTGCAGTGGTTGGCCTACTGGCTGGCCGGGAAAAACCTGTTTGAAATCGGCTACACCCCGACCCAACTAGCGCGCGGTACCTTGCAGTCACTGTTGTGCCCCGGTGCCCCTAAGCCATCGGATCCCCCGGCCCTACTGAAGGTAGCGCTTCACTATTGGACAAGGGCATGTAAGTATGCTAAAATCCAAAATCCATATTCTCCCAATATGCTGCTGTGTGGCCTCCCCACGAGGCAGGGAATTCTGAGTGCCGGGCGATTACGGAATTGGACACAACAGGGGGTGGAGACAATAGGAGCCTTTTTTCAGGAAGGCAGTTTGATGCCCCACGTGGACTTTGTGAGGGTAAATGGGGTACCCCATACCCAGTTTCTGCTCCATGCGGCGATCTCCCGGTATATCCGGGCACAGTGGCAGGCGACACCTGTAGAACCCTCAGCATTCCACCTCCTGCGCTCCCTTCACATAATGGGCCATTCCTGGTTCGTTGGCTGTACCGGGGCCTCCGGGAACACACACAGATCTCCTTGGCTCCTCTCAGGTTGCGGTGGGAAACAGATTTGTCCCGGGCATTTAGTGATAGTGAGTGGACCTATATACTGGAATACCCTAAGAAAGTGTCCCGCAATTGCAGGTTGAAAACAATTCAATTGTTTGTTCTCCACAGGGCTTACCTTACACCCCACGCACTAAGTAAGATGTACAATACAGCAGTTGCGGCCTGTCCTCGCTGCCCGTCACCGGATGCCGACCTGATGCATATGCTGTGGCTCTGCCCGGCGCTGCGGAGATACTGGGGTAGGATAACGCAAGTCTTAAGTACAATCACCGAACGCCCCTACTGGGACGCAGCAAAGGCTTGTTTATTGGGCCTTTTACCGCTCCCCCTTAAAGCGAAACTGTTGCGTTGTTTTGCCAATCTGACATTAATGCTGGCAAAGCGCATGATAACACAGCGTTGGAAGTCTCATGCCCAGCCGCGGGTAGAGGCCTGGGGAGAGGAGGTGTTGAGATGGTCGGTGGCGGAGCGAGAGGCCCTGCACCGCGAGGAGAGTCGGGGGCTGTGCAAGCGTCCTATATCCCTAGAATGGGCACACCTGACTGAGCTGTTTAGGAGTGAAGTGGGGGAGGTGGAGGGGGCTGCAGGGGCCGCTCCCCAGAGTCCCCCTGTATGAGCAGGGGTGCATGTCGGCGGATAAGATAGTGATTGCTAGAACCTGTCCCCTGGCACTGGGTGATGACGTATCCCGAATGATTGTAGCCACTTCCCGGTGATCTGCGCCTCCCCCCGTACTCCACTTGGTTTCATTTATCTAGTTCCCCCCTCTTGCTGCACTGTTCAGCCCAGCCGCCTTCCTTCCCCTACCGCACGCTTAGGGTGTGGTTTCCTTCCCCTCTTCTTTCACCCCCCGCCCTCCCCCAGTTGAATGCTCTACGGCCCTCAGACTGAATGTTTGTGGCATGGTTTGGTATTTCAGGGTGGGATTGGGAGTTGGGGGATTGTTGGGCGGGCACCGCTCCCCATGGGTAAAGTATCTTGAAGGATGGGTATGTAATACATAGCAATGTACATGGTTGGAGGACTTCAGGCCGTCCTGCGTCATTTTAGGAATGTATTGACGAATGTACTACATTATTTACAGGTTTGAACAAGATGCCTGCATTGTCTCCTCTGCCCTATATATACTTAATGTGATTCATGCAATTTGTAACTCATTGCTCCTTCTCATGGAAAAACTTAATAAAGTGTGTTTAAAAAAAAAAATAGAGAGAAACAGATGAAATATATAATAAGCATGAGGGTAGTGAACAGAGCGAAAGGTTCCACCGTTGAGCTGAAACAACTTGTATATGCAAGCATATAAAATAATATAACAATTCTGCATAGTCCTACTATGGAAACCCCAACCTGTGTGTCTAGGGTGTATGTGTATGTTCTGCCAAGAAGCCCCTTACAGGATGATCCTACCCCCATTAACTGGTGGGTAAGAATGTAGGACCCCGTCTTGGTCACAAACTGAACACCCCTCACGGAGATGACAGGCAGCTGCTGGGCGAAAGCTTCAGCATGTAGGGACCTCTCGAAGTCAGCAGAAGTGCCTCCTCCGACTGTGTCCAGGAACAGATGTTTATTCATGGAAAAAGGCAACCGTGCCTTGGGGTGAGATTGTGATCAGTCTGCCATTAATTGTATTCTACAGATAGCTGTGTACAGATGTATTGCTAGAGGCACACTTGTCTGACACCCTGTAATGACCTTTGACTACCATCATTTTAATTGACTTTGGTGTGTTATTTTATCCTAGCCTGAATGTATGACGTCCTGCATATGCCTTGCTTCTCTTAGGGGCTTCTTTCTTGTAATCTTGCAGTCTTACAGTGGGAGCGGTCACAGTAGAACAGCCTTGCCAAGAACAGAAAGTGTGGGATGTGCATTTCAAAGCATGAGAGAGAGGTGTGGAATGTACCTTTTGGTTTCAAAGTGCAGTGTTATGAGCAGTGGTGCACAAATGTGCATTGTGTTGTACATTGAGAGATGAAGTATGTGATGCTATAAGCAGTGGTGCACAAATGTGCATTATGTTGTACATTGAGACATTAAGTATGTGATGCTATAGGCAGTAGTGCACAAATGTGCATTGTGTTGTACATTGGCAAGAATTATGAAGTTCTTACATTTGGCTTTGACATGGCCTCATGTCATCCGGAATTCTGACTCTGCCTTGCTTGAGCTTTTCTGCGGGCACAGACATGCTTGCAAGTTGTTTGGGTTAATCACGTTCAAGGATTGTTTTGTCAGCCATTGTTTAATGTACCCTGGAAGGCCTTCATAAGCATCGTTAAGATAAAGGCTAGAACATGTGAGAATGTAGAGAACGTGGGAATTCCTTCCTGCTGTGGAATGCTTGCCAGGAAGCTGGCCAGTTCCAGTAAGTTTCCTTGGCGCAGAGGGGAAGACTTTCGAACCTCCTAGTTTGTGTGTGAGACTATAAAGCTGAGGGTTGTTGACGGCCAAGGTGGGAGCTCACTTACGGAGTGGACTTACTGTCGTAAGACGAACGGAACCTGAGCCCCCGTAGAGAGTCCAAGCCCAGCTGTGAACGGGCCCCCCTGCTTGAGTTGGCAAGGATGTCGAGGGAATGATCAGGTGAGGTGATTCCTTTCTGATTAGTGCCATTGTGATGCATGGTTCCAGTGGCTGTGGTCATTCGAGGTGTTTTCTTTGTGATGTGTAAATGAGTCAGAGTGCACATCCAAAGTAATCATTTGATGTATTCAGGGTATATATCTGTCTGATCTCTTGCAGGACGTCCAGTATATTTGCTTGAGTTTTATCTCATATTACTTGCTGCTTGTATTTTATATCCATGCATTTACCAAGTGTGTTATTATTGCTTGCATATAAATATATATCTCTATATACATTTGAATGTGGTTCATTTGGCATCTGGGAGAGCCTTTCTGTTAGAGAGCATTGCATAAATAAAACCCTAAGCCTTATTCTAAAAAGAGTCTTTGCATTTTGTAAAGTAAACTCCTTTCTAGGTGGTGTTGGGTTTTATGTTTTGCTTCCCCGTGTTTGGTTCACTGTGTGGGAGATTCTGTATTATCTAAAAGGCGGAGCAATACAGCAGGCCTTGCACATAAAGCTAAGGCAATATGACAGTGTCTCTGCAAAGATGGGTTTTGTAAGCAAGGTCAGTGCTTCCAGGAAAGAAACCCAACAAGTAATGAATGTAAATGTGTGTTACAAGTCGATGTGGATTGTGTACATGTAAAAATGACTACGTTTTCTACTAGGCCTATCTGAAGCTAAAAATCCATTAACTAAAAATGCAACAGCATATGTAAAGGAAATTGCAGTTGGTGCAGAGTAGCGCCTGTATCTCAGAAGTGGAACGCGACATATGAAGATCAAACGTCTCCTTGGCCGAAGTTTAGGTTACATCTTTTTGAAATAATAAGGCTTTCAGTTTGCACAGGGCATCAAAACGCACGTCGGTAAGATTAATTGAAGGCCATAGCACATCCTCCCTAACTATATGGGCAGGTGGTAACAGGACTTGTGTACAATAAGTAACAATGGAAGATACGGTCACCAAATAGATAACTCCTGGTTTCAACCCATGGCAACCATAAGTGTTCAACATCAGGTAACTTCCATTCGAGAGTTATCTGAAAGTCTGATGTTTCATGGCTGCCGGGGAGCCCTACAAGTAGCAAGACAAGTTTGCCACGGATGTATTACATGGTCCGTACAACAAACCATCTTCGCATACTAGGGACCTACTTAAAGTATTCTCACAGTCGTAACCACAGAGAAAAAATTCAGTATCCTTATTCCAACACTGGAATATGAAAAAAAGCTCCAAATGTTCATGTATAAACCCTTCACCTAATGCTTCATATCTGCCCACTTGATGGTGTTGTAGACAGTACCAAAAGTGGAAAGTAGAGATTGGTAGCTTAACGTACCCATGGATTACTCAATCTGAGGATGCTACCTCAGCAACCGTAAAAGGTAATTTCTCCAGTCTTTCAATATGTAACAGTGTATTTTGCATCTTTCCGTACCATAGTTATATGGTTTTCTGAAAGGTGGGAAAGTGAAAACAGATGTGTGATGTGAATGTGTCGCCACGGCCTATGGCCAGAACATAGTGTCTGTAATGACCATCTCAAGAAGAGAATAGACCTAAGTTGGGACTGTCCATGCTGTGATGTAGATCTCTTGCTGTATGACGTCTGTTGTCACTGCTACGTTACCCAAGAAATATGTTATAGAGGATAAGTTAGTCATACCATTGTCCGCTACTGCAAAAGCCTGTTCTAAGTTGGCCCATCAATCTTGCGCAGTCCTTCAGCAGCCTCCTTTTGAGATATTTTGCATATCTGATTATAGAAGCCATAAAGAAAGCGTTTTTTACATGGGTTTCGAGAACCATTAAAACGTCTCCTAGGTCCAGGTCATCAGATAAAAGGGACAAGTGCTGTTGTACTCGAGACAGTGTTGAGGTCTTTAGCCAATCAAAGCACAATTTTCCAACACTAAGTTGTTACCACCCCCGAATGTTCAGCCTACACATATTGCATGTCAGGCCTATTTGCTGTGAATCCCTTGCTATCACCTAGGAATCAAGCCTGACATCTGTTTGTGTCTAATAGCCAGATTAACCATCCCTTCCAATTTGGGTCTGATGAGTTATACTTACTCTTATGCAGCATGCGGTCTACAGTATTCTCATTGTACTGTGTTAACTGCTGCCAGTTTTAAAATCGCATTAGGGTGGGAATTTATTTTATTTTATTTGATGAGTTTTATATAGTGCTGGCTAGACCCAGAGGTATCAGAGCGCTTTACATGAGTTGCATATTGTTACAAAGTTACATCAGATACAGGTTACATCAGTTACTAGGATGTTACATGGAATAGAAAAACGAGAATAAGGGAGCGTAGAGGGTGAAGAGGAAGAGGGGTAGTGAATGCAGATCAGATCGAAGTCAATAGTCAGTAAGGTGGAACAAGGCGCTAATCAGATGAAAGAGACAGTCAGGGGGAATGACGAGACCGTAAGATGGCGGTTTCAGATTTCAGGACCCCAGGTACCTCACAAGCAAAAATGGCAGCATTGCTGGCAAATACAAACCGGGCAAAAAAATTCCCAAAAAGGAAAACCTACCCCACGAGCAGGGTTGAGTGGGGGCAGATACCAGATCCATAATGAAGGAAGTCAAGAGGTCGTTGATCACCCACGATGAAGGCAAATAAAATACAAAGAACAAACAAAAGTTATAGTCACTGGAATCCTCCAGGCTAAGTACGTTACCAGCCCACAGCACGGATGGTCCTAACCGTCCTCTGCATATACGCCGATCCCGGCGTATGCCAACAGAGGGCAGAAATGAAATGGCCGACAATGCCAATCGGTAGGCTGTGAGGGGCACGAAGAGTGTTGGGGAGAATCGAGGAGTCAGGGAAACACCCAGCCGGGGTCTCTACCTGAAGGGAGCAGCCGCTCAACCTCTTCCTCAGACTGCACCGGGACGCGGAGTCACCTCCTGGTGATGCGTCACCGATACCCCAATCACAAGCAAGAAGACTGAACCGAGAGCAGCCGCTCGATCGATCCTGTGGACTTCCGAGTCTGTAACGCGGCAAACACCTCCTGGTGTGCGTTACAGCTGGCAGTCCCTGTGTCTCTGGTCGGGCTGGGAGTTACGACTCCAACCAGCAAAAGCGCCACTGCGCTTGGACTCAGCCGAGTCAAAAAGCGAAGCTCAATGGTTGACCGGTAGAGCTTCCGGGTCCTTCACAGGTGACGATGGGGCAAGACACGGCCCAGGGAGTAACGACTCGACCTACCTCCGTTCTTGCCTTACTGGAGCACCACTCCGGAACACTGCTCTTCACGAAGCAGGTACGTCGGTGTAAACACAATATCCGACAGCCTTGTACCTCCCGGTTCCTCCCTTTACAGGGCGTGTTTTCCTTGAGTTATGTAACAGCTCTCCTGTTTACATAAGGGCGTGTTTCCCTTGAGTTATGTAACAGCTCTCCTGTTTACATAAGGGCGTGTTTCCCTTGAGTTATGTAACAGCTCTCCTGTTTACATAAGGGCGTGTTTCCCTTGAGTTATGTAACAGCTCTCCTGTTTACATAAGGGCGTGTTTCCCTTGTATGACAGGAATTCTTGACACTTGTCGCAGCACTCTCGAGGCGACTCTGACAGTTAGAAGACAAGACCCACACGTCTCCGTTGAAGCCCCGGACAAGGTGCCAGCGGGACTCCAGGCAGCCACGTAACGGACCAGGACGCAGGCGAAGGCAAGACCTCCCTGGCGCATTCTCGCCATTCTTCGCTGCTGAGCTACGGGATGGCAGGCAACCACGTCTCGGGTCCAGAAAGGAAGGCGGGCGTCCACGCGTCCCAGCTGCAGTCCCAGAGAGGCGCTGCAGGCAGACATTAAATCGCAGCCAAGGTCCAGAAAGGAAGCTTCGATCGGTAGGGCCACCATGGCAGCAAAACCAGGCATCTGCAGCGATGCAGCGAACAAGTGACCGGCAGACCCACAGGGGCTCGCCAGGAGGCAAGGAAGAAAGGAGAAACACCGGGGTGAAGACTAGCACTGTGCCCGATGTCTGGCTGCGTAGGTGATGGCCGAGTTAGTGAACCGGAGCCGATCTCCTCTATCGCTGCCGGGGCAGCTCCACCGGACATTGGCCATGTTGCTCAGGATCAGAACCTCTGGTGTCCTCAATTCTTTTATCTGGGCAAGGCCAAGACATGTCTGTTGCAAAATTTTGTTAAGGAAAATCATTTGTTGTAGTATTAAAGAGGCCATTAACAAAGCTTCAGTTCCCTGAACCTGCCAGTCTTTAGTCCCCCAGATAGACTTCACATCTATTTTATCCATCCAAAAGTTGAAACCTTGTTCAGAGAGCTGGGAATAGAAAGACGCAGAGTATTAGCTTTGTGTCTGTTAAGGTATTTTTCTTTGAAGGATTTGGTGTAAGCCAAAGAGAGGCCGGTCAGAGATAATTAAACTTCTGTGCAAATGCTTTTGAACGACCCCTGAGGGTGTAGGGCAATAATCTCATTGTGTAGCTTTATGTAGAAAATGATATCTGAAATATTGAAAACAAAACCTCTCTTCAAAGTTAGCTGAACCCTCATATAACTCATCAGAAGGAAACACAGTTGAATGCTCTAGATCTTCTAACATTTCCATACACTGTATCAACGTGACAATCATCAGAAATAGTACTAGGGGTGATAATATCCGTTAAATATGTTTTAAATAAATGCAGAATTTGTAAAAGTTCAGTGTGAACAAACGCATCAAATGGTACCTTGTCCCATACAATCCCATCCATAACTGGAACAGCTGAAATGTTCATGAGGGACAAGTCTCTTTGTTCACGGTGTGATGATGCGTGTGGTTTCAGAATCAAGTTAACCATGTGTACTGTCGAGCGTTCTGGGATAAAATGTCCGTTCAGAAGCAGAAAGAACACCGTCACAAATGGACCAGGAAAAGTACTGCAATTTTAATCCAAAGGTGTGAACCATGGAGAAAAAAAAAATATATTTTTTTCAGACAAAGATGGAAAACACACACCTTTAGTTCAAAAGGCAGGGGCGGTGGTGGTGGCAGTTGCTGCGATGTGTTGTAGGAGAAATCATCATAGTTGCTGAAGTAACCAGAAGCCGTCCAGTCTATCCTTGGCGGCTCAGCAGGTTGTATTGAAATTGGTGAAGTCAATTTGTGATACATTGACGTAGACTTGTTATCTTCAGGATTCAGAATTGAAATTTGCGTTTCTGTACTTGTTGACTGTGCAGTGGTCGTAATTTTTGCAACAAGTAAAAGACATACTTCGTTGTGTGGTCTCTTGCTGAGGAGAGCAGGCTTCATTTGTAATTTAAGCTTTCATCTGAACCTACTGTATGGTAGCAAGAGAAGACTAGTAGCTACCCATGTGCCCAAACGGATTACTGTTGAGAATTGGCCACATAGTCTGGTTTGATCAAATCAATAGAGACAAACCTTTTGTCTCGACGGACGGTAACGGATGAGAGAAGTACAGTTTGTATACCTACAACAGCCAGAACAGTCACTGGTGCTCTATACGATGGTCCAAACTCCTTTTTGTCCACAATCGTCTCTCGGACCATATCCCTGACTTTCACGATCCAGCAGGACCTTGCCGGAAATACCTTGACTTTTCCAGTGGCGGTGCGTTTTACTTGAACATTGCTTTGTTCATCCCTGAAATCATTTAGTACCTGTAAAACAGCCAAACGTTTATTGAAATCAAATGGTTTTTCCGCCGCCACTGTGCTGGAACTGTCGAGGTACGAGACCCACACCTTAACCCCAAAAAGGATCTCCTAAGTAGTCCGACCACCCAGGGAATTTCTTGGCATATTGTTTAAAGCCCTCTGGACCACATATAGGTGATGGACCCAATTGCGAACAGAGACTAGGACCCTTGCCGTTAATGACTACTTTAAGTCAAGTTTTTTCCTCTCCACTACTGCATTTCCCTTGGGATGGGATGGAGATGAAAAACGCAAGGACACACCCAAACTTCCCATGGCCTTCTTGTAAGCTTGAGATCTAAACGCCTGACCCTGGTCAGAATGTACTGTGCGAACTGCATATGTCCCGATGAAGACTCGCAGATCCTTTATAACAGTTTGGGCATCAGCCAATTGCTGTGGTCAGACCCAAAGGAATAGAAAGCAGGAATCCACTGCCACCAAGATATACTTGTAAGCCCTGTCTGATGATAGGGGACCGCAATGGTCCACGTTAACACAAGGCATTGGTTTGTTTGAAATCAACCGAGGTGTCTGAGGAGGACGCGCCATGGTGGAACCCTTCATCTCTTGACAAAAGTCGCACCTGAGCACAAAGCCCTTGTTCCCTTTGTAAAGACCTGGCCACCTACAGCGTTGCTGCAATAATGGAATTGTAGCATCCACCCTCGGCGTGTGCAGAAGCCAGAACCTCATGTTCAGCTCAAATTAATCCCAGTCTATCACTGTTTGGTATTACTCTATCCCCCACTCCTGGAATCTGAGCATAAGGTGTGCTTTGTGCATCTAACTTGTAGGAGTCCTTGAAGTGGAAAGCCTTTTGGCAGGTGTGTGTCACTGCCTGCAACAATGAAGGCCACCAAGATATCCATCTATTCTCGTAATTGAACGAATGATTGCAGCAACCTGGGCAGTGCAAACTGTTGCATTTGCGGCTTCATCAGCCATTAAATTCCCTGCAGCGTGAACGCCAACACTATGATGACTCAGTGTGTGAATGACATGAGCCAGTGGCAAGCTTTCTTTGGCTTCACCACCTGTTCCCAAAGCAATTTGTGCTTTACTGTGCAGCCTTTCGAATCCCTGAATCCATTCTGACTCCAATAACGTAGGTACTCATATGATTGTACACAGTAATTCAGATCACACACTATAAGTGTGGGGAATCCAACATCCATATTCTGAAAGTGACAGTACTAGAGTCTTCTGTTCTGCCAGCTGCACTGTGGAATCACCTAGTGACTGTGTGTAGATGTTCTCAGGTTGAAAGTTTTCAGCATGCATACGCCCTTTTGCAACTGCGCACAAGGCTGAGTATTGGTGTTTGTCCCTGCAGCAGGTTGCGCCAAACCATTAGTGTAAATTGTGTAGCTATAACGATTTAGAGGCATTCTTTCATTAGGTAGAGGATATTCTTGTGCGTACTGCAGAAATGCTTGCGTTTGTAGAGTAAAGTCAAATCTGTAATCAATATCTGTTACAGTGAGTGAGTTTGCACATTGGATCCATCTTGGATGCAGAGCTTTAGCATTCAGAACACTTGTTCAGGTAACCGTCTCTAAGGTTGGTTCCGGTGTCACAACAATAATGTGTTTCACTTGAGCCAGGGCTTGACCTCTCTCATGGTCATGTCATAGCAAGTTATAACGTTTCTCAGTGGATTCCTGTGTAGGAGACCAACCCTGTGATTTTGTTTTATCGTTGTTTCTCTTACTGTATCACTTCTTCTTTGTTAAAGAGTCGGGTGCTTGCTTATGATTATCCTTTTCAGAATTACTATTGAATTGTGGTTTAACAGGTCTGGCCCCCAAATTATCTAAACCCAGTGTAACATAGGTTTCTTCAATACTTTTAGGTAATTCACACTTCTGCAGTGCGGGAGTCAAATATGTTAGGCGTTGGTGTATAGCTAACGCTGCTGCTTCCCCTTTAATGTTACTAAACATTATGGCAGAAACAGCAGCAAAGTTGCCAATCTTTCTTTATAATCTTTATTTCGACCGTTTTAGATCATAAAAGATATACAACAATAAAAACATTTAAAATAGAGTTAAGTTTCGAATAAAAAGCACATGACATTTTGAGAAGGAGCATAAATAACAACATGGTGCAAAATACAATTTATTCAATAGTTCTATTATCCCCAGCCTCAACCTGCTTTATATGTCTTGCTCGAATGTGCCACATTGCTCTTAAAAATGTAGCTACCGCAAACACAACTGGGGGCGAAAGATCTGTTTTTAACACTCTGTATGCATGTAGATAATGCCTAAGACCCAAGTTCTTAAGAAGGGGAACAAGCCAATAATTTCTGGGTCTACGGTATGCTTTACAGAAAAAGATCATATTTAGGTCATCCTCCCGGGTTTGGGTGCATAGTGAGCATTGCTCTGATGAGGGGGGATTGGACCACTGCTTCGTAAATGACCCAAGTGGGAGTGAGCTATGTCTCCACTGAAGAAACAATTTTCTGGTGAAGACCGGGCTGATATTGTCAAGAACACTCTCTTGGTGGTACACATCTTTCATTTGAACAAATAAGTTAGTAAGAGACCCCTCCTTTGTAGCCCCTATAAGTTTTTTTTTTTTTTTTTTTTTTTTAAAAACCTTTATTTGTGCATCTTAAAAGAACAAATACGGGCCTACAACCGTCAGGCCGGCCAAGATACAATGAAGCACTGATACCCACATTACATCCCCCGTGCGTCAATGGTCAGGATTAACAACGAGTTATGAGTCACATACTGGAGATATCTTTGACACCCGGGGAAGGAGAAGTGAAGGTTAATTTTAAGTTTTTAGATTATTTTATCAAAGAAAAAAGTCAATGAAGGATAAGAACAAAGGAGATTCGAGTC
This sequence comes from Triturus cristatus, assembly GCF_964204655.1. Classification (NCBI taxonomy): domain Eukaryota; kingdom Metazoa; phylum Chordata; class Amphibia; order Caudata; family Salamandridae; genus Triturus; species Triturus cristatus. The sequence continues at coordinate 905,596,104 of NC_140591.1, forward strand.
CGCAAGATAGCCTCATCACACGGGAGAGCAGCAACATCAGTAAGAACAACAATAGAAGTAAAAAACTCAAACAGTGAGGCGGTGCCGAAATATAACAGGATAGTCACATGAGCAGGTACGCACCCCTCCGGAGCCGCCCCCACTTGATCCACCCCACACCCGGACCCCGAATCGAAGAAAGTAGAGCGCAGAGACATAGAAGAAAAAAGGCCCATAGAACTAATTAAGAACAGAGTATTATCCCCCCACCCTACACCAATGCGGAGGCTACGGCCTACCCCCCCCCGACATAGTGCCTGTCGCCCAATGAACCCGAAATATAGAGAAGAGAGAAAGTGGGAATAGAGTAAAGAAAATAAGAAAACAGAAAAGAAGGTGAGGAGGAGCCCACGGGACACCAGAGCGCCCCGAACCATCAGCCAGTCATGGCCCCCACACACTGAGAGCCCACTACTCCAAAAAACGGCATGCGAAGATACCATGGCACCACAGTGTAAGCGAATGGATACAAGTCGCGATGAGTGCGCGCAAAACAGACATACAGTTCCAGTCCCAGGCCAGCCCGTCCATAAACCCTGGCAATAGAAGTCAGTCTAGCCCTGGCCCGATCGCGGGCGTGGGATTAAACCAGCCCCTGCATGAAGGCCCCGTGTCCCGAGCAGACAAAGACAAGATGGCCGCTCGTGAAAGGATGGTGAAGTAGGATCACGAAATGGCCGCCAACCATCGGTTGAGGTCCCTCTTTGCACCACATAAAATCCAAACCTGGCAATTAAGGTACAGGAGTTCCACAAAAAGTAAGCCGTGGACCACCGCGGACGGTTCCACGACGCCGTTAGGTATCGCTCAACAGGATAGTCCAGCGGACGCGGCGAGGCAGGCAACAATGAGGCAGGCAGCCATGACCAGGGGGACAAAGTGTCCGCAGTTGAGGTGTAGAGCGGTGTACCCTGAGCGCCGGGAGCGCCAGGTGAAGGCATCAGTGTAGTACAGTCATACATCGCCGTTGCGTCCCCGCAAGTGGACAAAAGCACCGGGAGATCCACGCCCTGTAGATGACAAACAGTGCGCTCACGACCCGCAGCCGACAGTATGGGGTCAAGCCGCTCACTCAGCGCTTGCAGGCCAGCGCACATCTGTAGTTGGAAGTCCCGCAGGGCAGCCAGAACGGAGCCGCATGTCGGCGGAGGCTGGGCCCCCACAGCGGCAGCAATCCGGGACGGCACCGTGGAGCTGGTGTCCGTAAGAGGGAGGGCGAAGTGGGCAGCGGGCGAGACCGGAGTAGCACCCCCCAGCCTCGAGCAGGCACTCAGCGCCATGTTTTGCCGCTATACGTTGCAATGGCCGAGGGGGGGGGGGGAGTCGTGGCAAGGAGTCAATTCCCCTCAGGTCTACGCCGCAACGGGAACGGCCGACAGTCGCTTCTCTTCTCGCAGGTTCCCTTCGCCGATGGCTAGGCAATAGGTGAAGGGGGCAGCAGCATCCCACAGCGCGGTCATCAGAGCGGGACGGGAGACACGCCGCACCGGGGTCCACCCCACAGCTCCAGCCCAGCCGGCACAGGGTGCAGAAGGTGTCCGGCCGTCCCTCTCCGGGCTCATCCGGCAGCGATCCGTGGTGCGAGGGGAGATCGGGACCGCGGGGCTCAAGTTAGCGCTCGCTGGTCCGGTAACTGCGGAGCTTCCAGGGGGCCAGCAAAGGCCGTAATGGCGCAGGATTTCAGTGCCGAAGACAAAAGCACCCAGAACTCGGGCATCCGGGCGGGCTGAGACTCCGGGGAAGCGGCAGCACGGTCAGCGCGTCTTCGCACACGTTTCACCTCGAAAATCGGCGAGGATGGGCATCAGGATAGTAGTCCGAGGCCACGGACCGACGGAGCCGGGCGCTCAAGCGTCTGCTCCGGTCGCCATCTTGGCTCCTCCTCCGCCCCTATAAGTTTTGATAATTTAAATTCATAAAATTCCTTTGCTAGGAGTTTCCTAGGGATCCTACAGCATGCACTCCCTGGGTTTAGCCAAAGCTCCGGCCGCCCCAGATTCTCACATGTCTTTTTCACATAGGATAACCATGGGATAAGAGCGGCTTTTGGCAGAGTTAAAATCTCTTGTAGTTCAGACCTATATGTTGCAAGTTCTGGCCTAGCCCACAATCGACGCCAGAAAGTCAGCGGTTTGAGTGCCAGCTCTTCACTAATTGGTCTCAATCCCAGGTCCAGCCTCAACAGCAAAAGAGGTGTACTTGTTGGAAGGGCTGCCAGCTGCCTAATAAAATTGTTTTCAGTGACTAGTAAGTTCTGTGTAGAGGTGTGGCCCCACAGTTCCCCGCCGTATACTACTGCCCCACGCGCTTGCATTTTATAAATTTGTAGGGCTGGGGTCAAAGGTTTAAAGGACGAAGTATTCCTCAACCTACAGATACCTCAAGTTAATTGAACAAGTCTCAAATTGGCCTTGTTACGATGGGTGTCCCAGGACATTGTTTGATTAATGGTGACCCCCAAATACTCAAATGTACATACTCTCTCCAACTTCTGAGTGCCTATGATGGGATTAGGCCGGGTGGAATTTGGGGGATTGAGAATCATGTATTTCGTCTTCATTGCGTTGATCTCTAGACCCCGCTCAGTACAAAAGGTCGAGAATCCATCTAAAATTCGTTGAATTCCCATGGGGGACTTAGACAGCAGCAGGGTGTCATCCGCAAACATAATAGCGGGCACCCTGCTGCCATTGAGTTTTGGTGCATCGGAGTCGGCCACCCTCAGCAGGTGGTCGATAACCCCGTTGACAAAGAGGCAAAACAGGGTCGGAGCGAGGACACAGCCCTGTCTTACCCCCCTGTCAACCGGAAATCTATCCGTAAGTACCCCATTCCTACCGCACCTCACACGTGCAAAATTTCCCATGTGCAGTCTTATCAAAATGGAAAGGATATCATGCGGTATGGCCAGGTCCGCCAAGACGGACCAGAGTCTTGCTCTTGGGACTAAGTCGAAGGCAGCACGCAGGTCCACGAAAACCGTGTACAAGCTGCCACCCTCGATTATTGCGGTCTTCCAGTAAATAAGGTTCAAGCGGAACACCTGGTCCGTAGTCGAAACCCCCTTCCTAAAACCTGCCTGATAGGGGCTAAGGATGGAAAAGTCATCAATCCAAGTTTGGAGGCGATCAAGAATCAGCCTACCAAACAGCTTCTGGGAGACATCTATAAGGCTAATGGGCCTGTAGTTGGCTGGGAGCAGAGGTGACCCCTTTTTAAAGACCGGCACAATCTCTGCGCCCAGCCAAGTACTAGGCACCTCCATGCCACCCAGAATAGCATTAAACATAGACAATAGATATGGTGCCCAAACATCTGGTTCCTGTTTAAAAAGATCCCCGGGGAGGCCATCCAAACCCGGAGCCTTGCCAAGGGGTAAGGCAGAAATTGCTGCTCTAATTTCAGTCACCGTAAAATGGTCTTCAGAATGACATGGTGTTACAGTGGGTGGTAATTCACCGGGGACCCCAGCCTCCACCCTATAAAGGGACCAGAAATGCTCCTTCCAAGCTTCAGCTGAGATGTTAGGTTCTATAGCCGATGGAAGATCTTCTGAGCCAGTATTTACAATTCTCCAGAATTTGTGGGAGTCCCTATTGGCTAACGATTTAGTAAGGTCCTCCCACTTCTCCTGATCCCACTCAATCTTAGCGTTAGAGATCAATCGCTTATACTCCCTCCTCCTAGCTTTGATCTCAACTCGGCTATTGCCTTCCTTAATGGCGATTAAAATGTCTGATTTCGCCTTACGGCAAGCAACATTATACCAGGTCTGGCGATTAGTGGGCCCCACCCCCTTCTTAAGTGGACAAAAGAGGACTTCAGCCAGAGACTTTATTAAGTCATCGTGCGCCAAACGCAATAACTCCTAATTGTCTTTGGCGATAGAATTTCCCATTAAAGTACTCACTACCTCCAAAGTGGGGATTACCCTGGAGTATAATTCTGCGACTTTCCCTTGATTAGTGGAAAGCTTTTCCCATCTAATTCTCCTTCTATTAGACGTAAGGACCAGCCCCGTGGACGCAGAACCTACCATGACCCTTCTTCCCACTAGACCCGGAATCTTATATTGTAACTGGAGCGCATTGTGGTCGCTGTCCTCCCTTGTAATTACCTTAAAGTCAATGATTAGCGACCACTGGGAGAGTTGGACCAAGATATAATCTATTCTTGATTCCCTACCCTGTTTATTATACGTCCACTTTGGAGGGATATCAGAGTTTACACGGCCATTACAGGCCCGCAAACCGTGCTTAAGTGTTAGTGCAGTGACCTGGACCGCAAGGGGTGTCCAAGCTCTAGGTGGGATAGCATATGTGGGAGGAACCAACCAAACGGCGTCCTCGTCTCGAGAGGGTCCATCCACTAAGCCAGGTAGAGGCTCGAATTGTGAATTCAGATCTCCCCCCACCACGAAGGGTATGTCCGGGGAAATGCTATTGAGAAAGGCTGAGAGTTCATCCATCGTCCTCGATTCTTGGGTGATATTAACCGGCCTTGAATAGACATTAACCAGGGCGAGCCTGGAAGAATTTGACCATTCCAGTGTCACGCCGAGGATGTCCTCTGAATGGGTGAGGATTCGTGTAGCAGAGCACCCCAGATCAGTTGCCACCCAGATGATAAGGCCTCCCGATGGCCGCCCACGACCCCCCCACCTAGCTGCCACTGAGAATGCTGTGAAACCTGGGCGAGAGTACTCCTCTCTCGCCCAGGTTTCTTGGAACATACAGATATCATTACCTTCCACAAAGGAGGCCCATTCTGGGGAATCCAGCTTGTTCCCCAGACCGGCCACGTTCCAAGACAGTATCTTTAGGTGTGGAGGGCTGCTTATTTCATAGGGAACTGTGGGGGTATTTTCACCCAGTGTGGCCATAGATCTGATGTTTTGTCGGGGTTCCTCCCTATCAGCTATAGGAACGTTAATACTAGGTGGGGGGGACTATTGCCCATGACTCGGGGTCCTTAACAACACTGAGCGCCTCAGACTGAGCTACCTTGGGGGAATTTGACGTTAGACCAACTGGGGTATCATTTCTCCTCTTGGGACCCTTAGATGAACTGGTGGCCACCCCTCCACTCTCCTTGTGTTGTCAATCCACCATGTCCAGCGAACTAAACCTGTTAAATGTCGGAAAATAAACAGGCTGCTGGACACCATGAGAGTAAGGATCCCCACACTCTCTAGCACCCCATCCCCTACCCCTCCTAGGAACAGTTTGCCATCCATCCCCCTCACCCCCGAAAGTCTGCGGTGGATAAAAGAAAGACAATGGTAGCGGCTGGATAGATGTGCCTTGGTCATAATGCGGCCAGGAGCATATGTGAGAAACTGACCTAGGTTCCCTAAAGTTAATCAGCACACAATCACCATTAATGGTTTTTCTTGAGTTGCCCAACCATGGAACCCTTCTAACCATGAGTACCTCAGCAGATACTCCTCGCGGGAGAAGTCTATTAGTGGTAAGCCAATTAACAACCTTGTTTCTTAGTGCAGCAACAGGTTCTTTAGAATCCTGCTTAAGCTCTGGCACCCCTGCTAAGATGACTGTGTAAGGGGCCGCCTCAGGGGGTAGATGCACCGGCCTAGGCCTTTTGGTTTTCGGGGGGAGAAGTTGTGTGGGTGTACTTTGGTCTCTAACAGAGTAATGGAAGGTATCCCCACGGTGGACAGTGAGGCTACCGGAGGTGTGACCACCGGCTGCGATTGTGGGGATTTCACTTGTGGATTTGCTCCCTCTAGGGGGGGTACAAGTGTGGCCTCCTTAGTCATGGTTCCCCCTCTACCCATATCTGCCCTATTACCGGACTTGAGTGTGTCAGCTAGTTGAACAGTAGCTTTTTCTATAGTCACTAACCTTGCCTCAATCTTTATCAGACGAGCCTCAAAGGAGCTTAATAAAGTTGCCAATCAGTTTCATCCCTAGGTCCAGGGCAAGTGCTCCTTCTGGACCGGTTTCAATACTTCAGGTAGAACAGCCAAAGAAGGGGTATTTTTTTACTTTTTTTATTTGAGACGTTTTATATAGCGCTGGCTAGACCCGAAGGTATCAGAGCGCTTTACATGAGCATCAGTGGTTTACAAGTTACATAATTACATCAGTTACAGGAGCCCAGTTTGACTTATGTATAGTCAAGACACATGGAAAAGGAGGGGGTAGGGGGAAAACACAGCAGGGAGATGAGGAAAACCATGTCAGATGTCCGGCTGGGAAGGTGCCGGCAGCGGGGGTGAACCCAAGCCAAACTCCTCTATAGCTGCATGGGACAGCTCCAACGGGCATCGGTCATGGTTGCTCAGGTACCTCTGTAAGTACGAAGAGATTCGGGTATCCGCCCAGGGGGCACCGTTATAGATCCATCACGTACCAGTCCTGGTGTAACTGGAAAACGCCGACCGCTTTGTCTTCCAACTCGCCCCCAGATCAAGATGAGGACGATCAGAGGGGCAAAGGACAGTTCCAAAGGCTGTTGAGTTGAGGGACAACCCATCCTTCTTGTCTACAGTCCTCTTGGCGGGAGCGAAACTGAAGAGGGGTTGTGAATAGAAACCTGATCTTCCTCAGAAATTAGTCCTATATAGGCCCCCATTGTGACAATGCAGATATTGAGCCAAGAGAGCAGATTGTCCCAAATTCAGCATTGTCCCAGGACCATAATGTCAGCTGACCCCCGGTGTCCAAATAATACCCACTGAATGGGAATTGATCGCTGCTGTTTGCTAGTCCTCTCGGCTATGCACCGCATTACACGTCCCAGCTCAGCGCCATCTTGGAGTCAGGCAGGGTGAAAACGATCTCCAGGTCGGTTCCCGGGGGACTTTTCCTCTGCTCCTGAAAGTACCCCCACTTCGTGCCACCCTGCCAGCCACGGGTCCCATCTTCAGGTAAGCGAGCCTTAACCTCCGGGCCCCCACACGCACCAGTTGCTCAGTTCAATGGAAGTTAGTCAAGGGCATACGTGCACTCCCAGCAACCGGCCACCTGTCCCAGCGGCATACTCTGCTGGGGAACACCGAGAGGGCAATCCCACACCAGCCCCAGAGTGCAGAGCAAGCGAGGCCAGACCCCTCCCCACCTCTCTCCCCCGGTTATCTCTTCTCAGCACTTGGCTCTTCACCCAGGACAGGTCTCGTCAGTCGGTGCAGGACGTGCCCGCCTCAGCATCTTCTGCCTCACTAACCCGCACCAGTGCGGTCTCTGGAGCGATGTGTATTGCGCGTCTGCTCCTCGCTCCCACACCTCCAAATGGCAGCCCTCGACTGTGCGAGTGCTGGACCATGCTTCGTTCGGGCAGTTGACATGGTGTACACAGCACGATTCTTCAAAGGGGCTCGCTCCGTCGTGGGCCAAGCGTCTCAGGGCGCAAACACCATGTATCAGCCGCAGCGCAGCCCGATGCAGACTCCGTCGCAACACCACAATCAGCATGTCTTACCGGTGGGCCTGTCGCAGCACTCAGCTACTACAGCATATATCGGCCATTTTCCCCGCAGAGCGGGACCACTGCTCGATTGTCTAGGGGGCTTCTCCAGTGGTCAGTCTAGGCCGTCAGGGCAGCTTGACTTCCAGTTCGGTAGTAGGCTATTTCACGGTCTTCAGGCGCCATTTTGTGTGCCGGGCCCCGGGGATCTCAGCAACCATTAATAGACTTCCCGGGGCTGTTAGAGCCTCCGTTTTCAACCCTGCTGATGGTTTGAGTATTCCGAGCACAGAATCATAACATTTTGTAAGGGTTGGATGCGACGGAGTGCCGTTCTGTGGGGAAGGGCGAGGGGTCAACAGAGCATCAGCTCCAGGCAGCCATTTTGGCCGCTGGCTCCTCCTTCTCCTGTGTATAATGTGTTCTGGTATATACCACAGCAAAGACCATACCCAACTAGCACAGTCCTCTATGGGAGGAGCCATCCCCATCGGCAAGCAAATTGTCAATATTCTGTGTTTTTTCTGCGGGCCTGTATGAGGAAATACGGCTTTAAGCTGATTGATTTTTTGCGCAATCCAAAACTGAATTTCTTCCCTCTTGGTGGGAACCTTTCCGATAACTGCATTCAATGTTTGTGGGCTAATGCCCGATGGAATCAATTGTGGGGGTGCAGCTTTAACAGCCAGCGTAGGATTAAGTGTTACTGTTTGCACAACAAACTGTGTAAGGCATCTTTATATTGTTACTAGACTATTGTATAATGCCCGCAGCTGGGCTGCGGTCAAATTGTTGATACCGGGATGTGGTGTGTATCCAGCTAGGACTGGTCATGTCGTCCCTTTATTGCTGAGTGGACCCAGTCTCACATTTCCTATGGTGTGTGGGAAGGCACATTTAAGCCAATTAATATGTTCTTGGTAATTGAGAGGAACTTCTATTGCGTCATATGGAGTGTATTCAGCAGGTATTTTATCCTACTTAGTGAAATACAGATGTTCCATCATCTGCAGCTGAGAATGTGACCCAAGAATAAAATATCTCTGTTCTATATGCATTATGTGCCTCAACCAAGAAGGTAACGTCCCCACCATCGAGTGGGAGACCATTCTGTAGTAGTTTCTGAGTGACTGCTTATCTGCACTTCTCAGAGATGTTTTGTGCCATGTGTGCAAAAGATTACTTGCAGAGTTCAGATAGCACAATGAGAATTAGATGCTTTCAAGCTTGAACTACAATGCATAGGATACACCTACTCAGCAGAGGAAGATATTCCCTACTACCACGGACGTCTACAGTTTAAAAAGTGTGTAGAGAACTCTGAGAAGGCACAACTGAACTACTCAGTTGATCCATACAAAATAAGAACCTAACAAATGTTGGCGGAGCCATGTCATGTAGTTTCCACTAATCAGTAGGAACTGCAGGGAGTGAACAGTTCTGGCAACCACTGAACATGACAATCCTGTTTTCTCAGGAACTGTGGTAACAGGCCTAGAACCTTTCACACATGCACTCGTGCTCTCATTTGCTCAGAGAAATATACAAAGAATACACAAGGGATGTTTTCAATGTTTATTGAACCAAAGTGATTCCTGTTTAGACAATATGTGCTGCAATGATCAATAGACAGAAGCAGCTGAAAGCTATAAGCGCCAGGACAGTGATTGAATGAAAAATTCCACCATTGTGCTGAAACAAGCATATAAAATAATATAATAATTCTGCGTACTCCTACTATGCAAAGCCTAACCTACGTATCTAGGGTGTATGTGTATGTTCTGGCAAGAAACCTCTTACAGGTTGATCCAACTCCATTACCTGGTGGGTAAGACTGTAGGAAACCGTCTTGGTCACGGTTAGAAATGGGGGTCTCTAGTTGGCAATGGTTTGCACCTTTGTCCAAATAGGGACCGTTGCTTCTAGTCAGGATAAAGGGGATACACTCCTGGATAACCCCTGCTCACCCCCTTGGTAGCTTGGCATGAGCAGACAGGCTTATCTCAGAGGTAGTGTGTAAAGCATTTGCGAACACATACAGTAATACAGTGAAAACACTACAAATGGACGCCACACCAGTTTAGAAAAATAAGTAATCTTTACTTGACTTAATACAAGACCAAATGACAAAAATCCATAATATTGTAATACAAAATAAGACTTTAAAATGGTAGAAATAGCTTAGTTCAATGTAGATGGTAAATGCGTCACTTTACTCTCAAAGTACCTGGGATGCGTCACACAATATAAACAAAAGGGTCGCAGGGAAGGTGATGGGCCGGTTCCTTGTTCCGGGGGAGGTGATGCATCGGTTCCTTACTGCAGGGGAGGTGATGCATCAGTTCCTTACCGGAGAGGAGGTGATGCGTCTGTTTCTTACTGCGTTCCGGTTACGATGTGACAAGATAGCATCTCGATGCGATGCGATGATCCGGTGCGATGCGACAAAATGGCGTCTTTGATGCGATGCGACAACGTGGATGCGATGCGTGCATGCCCAGCGGCCATGTGGCGAAATCGGTGAACTTTGGAGCCGCGATAGGCCCTGCGACACGTTTCTCCGGTGATACAATGGCAACCTCTGCGGCGGCAGCATGCTTCTCCGGTGATGCGACACGCTTCCTCAGCGATGCGACGGCGAATAACTGTGGTGGCAACACGCTTCTTCGGCGATGGGACGGCTACTGCACCGGCGGCGACACACTTCTTCGTTGCGTCACACAACTAGCGACACGCAGTCTTTAGAGGGCCCAAAACAACAGCAGGCACCTCACTGCAGGCAGAATTCCCAGCAAGGAAATTCAGGGGGAGCTGGTGGTGAATTCTTTGTGACCCTGAGACTTCAGAACAGGAGGCAAGCTCAGTTCAAGCCCTTGGAGATCTTCCTCAAGATATTAAAAGTTCACACAAAGTTCCTTTTCTCCTTTCCTTGGCAATATAGTAACCACTGCAGGCCAACCCTAAACAGCAACAGCACAGGGGCAGTAATCTTCCTTCAGCTTTTCTGGTTCTTCTCCTTGGCAAAGGGTTCGTCTTTGATTCCCAGAAGTGATCTAAAGTTCTGGGGTTGGGCCACAATATTTATACTTCAAAATCCTTTGTTCTCTGAAGGCAGAGTGTGTCTGTGCCCAGCCAAAACCAGTTCTGTCCTCCCTGGTGCATCTTCCTCACAGGAGGTGGAGACCGCATTGTCGCATTGTTGAAAGTAGACCTGGTCCAGGTAGCTGAAAGAAAAACTCCTCCCCCTACTCTCTATTCTATGAAGGCTCAGGTCAGTGAAAGGAAATCTCCTCCCCCTACTCTCTATTCAATGCAGGTCCTATTCAGCCCAGCCCTGACCCATCAGACTGCTGGAGCCAAGGCCCTCTCCAGCCCCCTGTCACTCACAAACAAGATATGGAACACACAAACAACAGAGGCATGCTGGATGGTTAGGCAAGAAAATACCTTCTTTCTAAATGGGTATTTTCAAACAGAATGTAAAAATCACCCACACTAAAAGATTTATTTTAACATTCTGAGTTCAGGCATACTAAACTTTATTTTCCCATCTTGTTCCTAGGATTAGTTGGGATTTTAAGATGTTATAATCAAACTGTCCATTCTGGCCTATGGGAACAGAAAGCCTTGCAATAGTGAAACCCAAAATTGGCTGTAATTCACTATTAGGACATGCCACACACATCAGGGAATGCCCTACCTTTTACATACAATGCACCCTGCCCATAGGTGTACCTTGGGCCTACTTTAGGGGTGACTAACATGTGGAAAAGGGAAGGTTGAGGGACTGGCAAGTGGGTGCACTTGCCAAGTCGACATGGCAGTCCCAGACTGCACACAGGCTCTGCAATGGCACGCCTGAGCCATATTTTACAAGCTGCTTCTGTGGGTGGCACAATCAGTGCTGCAAGCCCACCAGCAGCATTTGATTTACAGGCCCTGGGCACACATGGTGCACTGTACTAGGGTCTGACAAGTAAATCAAAAAATCCAATCATGGGGTCACTAATCCATTACAACAATTTACAATAGGGAGCACTTGCACTTTGGCACTGAATAGCAGTCGCAAAGTGCCCAAAGCAGCTAGACCAGCAAAAACATAGCAAAAACACAGGAGGCAACAGTAAAAAAAATGGAAAGGAGACCCACGCCAATGGTGCCAGGTCTAACAGTCACAAACTGTACACCCCTCACTGAGATGTGTTTTTTAAATTGTTTTATTAAATTGTGAAATCTATAACGGGACAGCGTTTCATTGCAGATAGCATCTCACATTGGTTAACATATTACATAGGATGCAGATTTTCGGTAAAAACATCGAACAAAAACACAACATGTGCAGTACAATGCTACGACCCTCATTTCAAATCCAGCAGCAACCACTGATCTGGTCTTAACCTAAGCATCACATTTACCCATATTCAACCATTGCACAGCGACCACGCTTACACCATATCCGGGTGCTTTAGCAGGTAAGCGGTCAGTGGCGCCCAGAAGTCTTTTGGTCTAGAGGCCGTAGGCAGTTCCTCTCCACGTATGTGGCCAACTGTTCTTTACGGTATACAAGTTCTTTTATCCATTTCACAACTGTAGGGGGCAGTTCTACCTCCCCAATGCTTTGCCACCATGCATTTCGCCAATAGGGTGGCGACAGCCACTATACGCCTGTTACATGGCTTGAGCTTTTTTACCAATCCCAGCAAACATATCTCAGGTGTACATTCCACAGTTTCCATTACTATTAATGTACGAGTTACACTCGTCCAGAATTCATAAATGGATTTACAAGCCCAAGCTAGGTGTGCAAAATCTGCCCCATCCTTACCACACCTCACGCATTGAGCATCCTCACGCAGCCCATATTTCTTCAGTTTCATCGGTGTGTAATACATTTTGTGTAAAAACCTGAAATATATTATTCGGAGCTTACAATTGGCAGATAGGCACCCGGTCAATGCACAGCATGCTTCCCAGTCCTCCCAATCCAATGGCTCCGCCAACTGTCTATTCCAGTTATCGAGGGAGGTACAGCATTTTACTTTGGGATGCATTATATAGCATAGTGATTAGCCCTTTACACTCCTCTGCTGTTAATACAATGTAATGCTTTTAACAACATCTGCTTGTAGGGGAATCCCGGGTCTAGTGTTCTAACAGCCATACGCAGTCTGGTGTAGACAAACCCTTGCATCGCACTGAAGTGTTTCCCTGATGTAAAGTCATCTAGGGATATAAATGCTCCATTTGTATACATATCCCCTAGTTTAGTGATCCCTGCACTAGACAGAATACTCAGTACCCTGCCCTCCTGTGCCATCGAAATACCCGGCTGTGCAGCAATTGACACAGCCGGTGCATACAAACACTCACGTCCTGCACGGGTGTCCAGGACCTTCCACGCTTTAACAATACATTTAACCATGTCTATCTCTTTCCTATTCCCCTCTGTTTTATTGTGTAGTACCATAGCAGTCAGCGGGATCGGGTGAGCATTATCCTCCTCTACAGCTAAGTGTGGCAAGTAGCGCTGAGGAAAGTACCAGTAGTGTGCAAATTGAGCTTGCGCGCAAAGGTAATACAATCTTAAATCCAGGGCCTCAAAACCTCCCCTTTCGAATGGTTGCATAAGAGTGTCCCAGCTATATCTCGGCTCTTTTACCCGCCCACAGCAATACCAGCAGACACGACTGGAGGGCCTGAAATACAGCTCTATTTAGTACTATTGGGATATTCATGAACAATTACAGCAGTTTAGGGAGAATTGTCATCTAACCACAGCTATTCTGTCTGCTTAGGACAGAGGAAGGCATGTCCGCTTGGCCACTTGATTATTAAGTTTAGCCAGCACTCGCCCATAGTTCATTCTAATTACTGTATCAGGGTCTCTGTACACCCAGACTCCAAAGTACCACGCAGGTTCACTCGACCAGGCCAGCGGGAACTCCAAATCCGTGCACTCAGTAAGAGGAAAGACCGTAGACCTATTACAATTGATGCACAGGCCTGAATATCTCACAAACCAGATATATTCCTGTATTAGGGGCGTTAGGTGTGTTGCAGGTTCTCTAACATACAATAGCATATCATCAGCGTATAATGATATGGCGAGCTGTCGCTGCCTGAAATCCAGTGCGTCATTGGCATGGTCCTGCCTGATCTTGCATGCCAACGGCTCCAGTGCTAAAGAGAACAGCAGCAGGGAGAGGGGACACCCCTGCCTGGTACCTCTACAGATATCTACTGGGTCAGTGACCACTCAATTCACGGGTATCCTGGCGACTGGGCCTGAGTAGAGGAGGCGCATCCACTTCAGAAAAAATTGTGGTATCCCCATATGATGCAGGACCACAAACATATAGCCCCATTGTAACGAATCAAAAGCTTTGACCGCATCTAATAATACGTTGAGCAAAAATAATGGGGTGACCCGGTGTCCCTCAGAACCTGGGTGAGCGTATTATATAAATACATTGGTTCTGTCGGGAATTTCTAATTTCTTTTAGAAAGTTCCAAAAATATTCATTACATGTAACAGATATCAGATAAATAAGGAAAAAAGCACACACCAATAAAAAGTTTGCAATTTGGTAATTTAAGGGAATAAAGTATTATGTGCTGTCGTAATACATAAGTTCAAAAGAGCAAAATATTGGTGACTTGTGGTGATAAAGTGACATGTGATGATAAATAGTATATACAATATATTTCAAATGCGGCAAAAGTGAATAAGTTGAATAGAAAGGTACATTATTTCTTGATATGTCTTTATGGTTTTTCACATATTCTACAAGATCCTATGTGAATGAATCTGTGATCAGAAGCATTGTGTAGACATATAAGGGTGCGTCGACGTTTCGACCCCGTGTACTGCGCAAAATATAATAAGCGTCATGGCGGGTCTTCCTCAGGACAGTGCAGATGGGTATACAGCCTACGGAATGAATAAAAGCTAGTTTAGGGTGTGTGCTCAGAGATCAGCCAGAAAAGGACTGTTCTCTATGAGGGTAAAAAAAAGCTTACCCAAGCGCAGATTTTGGTTAATATCTGCGGGCGTGAAGGTTTTCTCAGTCAAAGTTGTAGTCCTGGTGAATAAGGAGGAGGCCTATGGAGTGATAATAAGGTTATAAACACTCCCATGATTGCGATTATCAGGGCTTTATACAGGGGGAAAGGCCTCCTAGAAACAACAACATTTAATGAAGAGCGGTGATCTATGGAGAGTTAATGTAATTGTAAACACTTCCATTTCCTGTGTTCAAGGTGAAAGAATTCCTGGTATTATGAAAATCTAATATTAATAAATTAGGTAAGTATGTAACACTGAACAAAGCTCAATGGAATTTAAATCATGGCTTAATACACGCACCTCTGACATACAATTCACCATGTCCCACAACAATGACACTATCGACTTCCTGGATATTACTATACAAAATGAGGATGGAAGATTGCTCACCACACTCTACACCAAACCTACAGCGCGCAACACCACCTTGAAATACGATTCACCTGGGACAGGCTCATGCCCCCTTCCCACTGGAGGGTGACTTAATAGTGGGTGTACCCACCTCAGGGAAGGGACTCATTGGTCCCTGCTTTTAAGCTACCTTCAACGCCCTTAAATCTAGTATTTAGGGGCACCCTGAACCTTGCTTCCTCAGACGAGAAGAAACTACAATAAGAAAAAGGACCGAACAGCCGTGCAGCAGCTAACACGAGGAAGACGCCCACTGACTTGGCCCCAGCCCTACCGGCCTGTCTCCCCCTCGAACCTGCGAAATCCCGGTGTGTCCTGCAGCCAGCAACCTCGAAAACCCTGGAGGATCTGCCTGCCTTCAACTACAAAGACTTTGTCTCCCGTGAACACCAGATTTGTTCATCTACAACCTCTGGTTCCGGACGGACACCACAAATCAGCCCCACTCTGCACCCGCCGTCCATGGCCCGAGCTCAAGTGGGCAAACACCACGAGGAGGTCACCCCGGCGATACGGACCCGAGATACGGGGACCCCTGAGCTGCCTCGAGCCTCCAGTCACACCCAGAAGAACTTCGTCCCCAAGCCTGCAGTGCCTTTGCAAACCGGAAGTTCCCTATTGAAAACAACAGGGCGCCCAACATCAAAACAGCACCCTGCATCCGGCCGCCCTAGTGCCGCTGAGGGTGCACTTGTGGTGCTACTTGGTTTCCGCATTTGCCCTGAGCTAAAGTCCAGGAGTTTTGCTCCCACAACGAAGTGGCCTGCTTGCCAGCAGCCACCAACCGGAGGCCCCCTCTCCCTCATTGGATAACATTGGGCCTCAGCACTCTGCACCCGGCCGACCTAGTGCCGCTGAGGGTGTAACTAGAGTGCATCCTTGACTGTGGGGGACCCCTGAGTCAACCCCCATAACCTCAACTTCCACTACCAAATACTTACCTCAAAACCGATAACACTATTTTCCTCCATAGGATAACATTGACTGTTTTTCTGTGAAAAGTTTCTAAGTGTGGAGTTTGAGAAACTAAAGAAATTAATTAAAATTGCATAAACTAGGGAGGCGTGGCTTGGAAGGTCAGCATGGCGGACGCAGCCTGATCGGGCTTCGAACGTCCACGCCATAATCCGACTTATATCCAACATTTATCCTGTCCGGAGGACTTACTGTAGTGCGGTTCCTGCTCCTGATCACGCCGGGCACAACATATCCAGAGCTTGGCGGCTGCAGAGTCCTGACGCGCGCTCTCTACCAATCAAGCACAGAGGAGAGCCTCTGACGGGGGCCTAGCACGCGTCTTCCACCCAGAGGCGAAACTGGGGCTCTGAAGTACACCGGAGGCTAGGGGCTTGGTCATGGTCCCGGAGGTGAGCGGGCCCGTGGGCAGTGGGGCACCCTGGGACCTTGCACGGTCCGTCTTCAATCCCCAACTCTAAGCGGGGCCGGTCAGCCACGAGGCAAGACACGGGCCTTTAACTGCAGATCCGACGAACGGCCGAGTCGCGCAGGCACAGGCGCAGCCAGTCAGCGGAGAATTTGGCTGCAGCCAATCTGATCCACCTACTGGCCTGTAGGCTCCGTGAGTCACAGCCGAGATTAGGGGGCCATTGAGCAACAAAGGCTCTAGCCCTCACTACAACCATCGCGTGGCCATTTCCCCCAATTAGATACCTTCAGTCCTATGAGGCCTACCAATTCAGCATAGTACCTACCAGCATATACGATCCAAGGGCCCGGTGACTGGGAGCATCATAAGCTGACTACTCCACTCGCATCACTGGCTGGAGGAGCTCCACGAATAGCGATCACAAGCGACACATAGCCGGCCACAGGAGTCCCCCAACCCCTGTCATGGCCCTCGTTCCACCCCGCACCCCCACATGCGAACAAGAGCACTTGCACGGCACCCTCCTCCATTGATGACGTGCCTGTGAAGGGGGTAGAGCGCGGTAGACCTCCTAACACAATACCCTACGACAGATTGAGGTGGCCCCTCCCCCTCCAGCATTAAACCTTTGGAACACTTGAGGGCGGCGAGATACACATGGCCCCTGGCGGTCTTCACCGCACCGTTGAACACCCAAGGCAAGAGGGCCAGTGGGGAGTGATGTTGGGGGGTGCTCCAGCGAGTCTGGTCCCCTT
The DNA here is from genome assembly GCF_964204655.1 of Triturus cristatus. Classification (NCBI taxonomy): domain Eukaryota; kingdom Metazoa; phylum Chordata; class Amphibia; order Caudata; family Salamandridae; genus Triturus; species Triturus cristatus. Next base: position 905,613,190 of record NC_140591.1, read on the forward strand.
ACGGGGCCTCCTTGGCGGGTGATTGTGGACTGCTGAAGCGGCCAGGCTAGGTTCTGTGCTGCTTGCGGCCCAGGGTTCACCTGATCCCGTGAGGACCCGCTGACGGTGCTCCACTGCAGTGAGCCCAGCAACATCCCTGCAGCTCCTACGGGCCAGAACCATACATCCCGGTGACAGTGCAGGCGCAAATCAGGCATCTCACCTCTTGAAAGGCCCCGGCTTCCCTGATCAGTCTCTATGGGCAGAGCCAAACCGGGCAGTTCTGGCCCCAAACAGGGCATCCTGGACCAGTTCACCAACCCCGTCAGGGGAGCCACCAGTAGTGACGGAGGGAGCGCAGCACCAGACAATGCTGCCCTCCTAGCAGCGATCAATGATGCCAGAGACAAACTAGATGCGAAACTCAGTGCGGTGGGGTCATAAGTCTCATTCCTGCGCAAGGACCTTCGGCAAGCTGCAGACCGCATCACCGAAGCAGAAGCTTGGGTGTCGACAGAGGAGGATTCCGTATCTACCCGGCAGAAAAAGGTCAATAAACTGACGGTAGTCTCAGAAGAACTAGCCTCCAGGTTTGAGGTTGCTGAAGGTTGCGCAAGGTGCAATAACCTGCATTTCGTTGGCCTGCCGGAGGGGTGTGAAGGATCCTCTATGACCCGCTTCATCACCCAGTGGCCTGCGGATCTAATGCCAGCGGAACGGTTATCCACATGCTTTGTCGTCGAGCGGGCCCACCGGGCGTTGACAAAAAAAACACCCCTGGCGCAAACCCCAAACTAGTGATTGCAAAACTTCTGAACTAAGCTGACTGGGACGCTATCCTGCAGTTCGCTAGGTCCCATAAAGAAAAGTTCCAATACGACTCAAAGCCTATAATGATTATTTCGGACTACACGCGCCTGGTGCAACAGCAACCCCAGTCTTTTGTGGCCGCAAAGCGTAGGTTACGAGACCTTACCCTGCAATATATGCTTCTGTACCCTGCCACAATGCGAGTCATATTTAACACCAAGTCATTCTTCTTCGACTCACCTGAGACAGTCTTTGCATGGACTAATCAACAATCACATCTCCGACCACATACGCCTCCGCCACGAAAATCAGACTCTTCCCAGAGCTCGCAGTGCAACAGATCTCGCAGGCCCAATTCTAAAAGACGCCACAGATCCGGCTCCGACAGGCGATCCTCAAGCCCCGAACATATTACCTGAGCCGTCAAGTTGTGCCAGGGCGGCAAAACCTGCTAGTCATAAGCCTCTTCTCATTGAGACTATACATGTGTTTAATGTCCTCTGAATGGGTGTGGGCACCCAGCCATTGAGTGGCTGCGCCCCAGACTCTCCTATCCCCCATTGTTAATGTTTTGTGGGTGGGATGGGTATTGTTGGCGTGGGGGCCTGGTCTCCCCCTGTTGGGGGCCCGGTGCACCCTACACTGCAACAGATGCTCCTAGTTTTCAGAAGTGTCGGGTGGGGGGAGGGGGGTGTCTTGGGGAATCAAGTTGTAATGTTGTTGGATATGCAGACTTTTTATGTAGATTCAGACAGTATTCTTATAATGCCTTCAGAGATGCGGGATGACGGCACAGTCAGATAGTCCCCCTTTCGGGGACCTGACGGTGATTTCATGGAATGGCAGGGGTCTTCTTAATAAGATTAAAAGAGGCGCGGTCCTATGCCAAGCCAAACGCTTTGGGGCCGACATTTTACTCCGGCAGGAGACTTAGCTCCTAGGTACGAAAACCCCCTGTCTGGCTATATTCGGGTTCCACCAGGTGAACCACGCAGGATTCAACAGAGGGTCACGAGGCACAGCCATCCTCATTCACCGCAGAGTCCCCTTCCAGCACACGTGCACCTGGGTAGATGCTGGGGGCAGGTTTGTCCTGGTCACGGCCACACTCCACAGGGAACACATCACCTTAGGCAGTATTTATGCCCCCCCGCCATTAAGGGCAACCTTTGTCGACAGGGTCGCCAGTCTTTGGAGAAGATTTGCCGGGGGGCTCACCCTCCTGGGCGGCGACTGGAATGACACCATGGGTACCGCTGACACGCAGTGGAGCACAGACCGTCCCTCACCGGTGGGTCCCTCTAAACTGAATATTCTGACATCCACCCTGGGCTGGGCTGATGTATAGTGGGCATACCATCCCACAGAGCTCGGCTACACATTCTTGTCGGCGGTGCACGGTTCCGAGTCTCGCCTTGATCATTTATTTATGCCCCATCTATTTTTACATAGGATTTCACAGGTCGCACACCTTCTTAGAGGTCTCTCCGATCACTTACATACCAACTCTCGTAAACCCCCCTTTAGGTGGCGGATGTCTATATTGGCACCTCCGAAACCCAGACTATCAAGCCATGCTACATACGGCAATAGAAGAGTATCTAGTCACAAACGTCACTTCCGCTCCTTCTCAATGCATCCTTTGGGAGGCCCTGAAACCCACTCTTCGTGGCGTTGAAATCAGCTATTGTACAAAAAAGAAACGTGCGCAGCAAAAACACTTAGCAGACCTTGAGGCGCGTCATGCGTCTCTGGCGACACAACTAAACCTGGCCCCCAGCCCATCTCTTTGGCGCAATTTGCTACACACGCAACTAGAAATACAATAACATCTAATGGGGAAAGCCAAAGAGATCTGGGTGGCATCACAACATAGGATATACCAGTGTGGCGATAAGTCGAGTAAAATGCTCCACAGGTTATGCCAAGCCGACAAATCCCCCGCAGTGGTCCCAACCATACGAGATGCCGAAGGGGGCCTATGCTCTTCACCAGACCAGGTGGCTCGGGAGTTCGCCCGGCACCTTTCCTCACTATATGACCGTCGCGAGCAGCTTTCAGAGGCCCAAATAGCGGAATTTCTTACAGACATACCACCACGCAGACTCGCCGTGCGAGACCACCTAGAAGCACCTATCTCGCTAGATGAGCTGACTGGGGCCCTACACACTCTCCGTCCAGGGCGGGCCCCCGGACCCAATGGGTTCCCTATGGAGTTCTTACGACCAAATATGAATATTCTAGGCCCCCACCTACTGGCTGCCATACAAGATGCACACAAACAGGGTATCCTACCCTGGGATTGGAGACATGTGGAGATAGTTTTATTACTCAAACCTGGGCGCCCCCCGGAGAACCCATCATCGTACCGCCCCATTTCCCTAATTAATTTTGAGCCTAAATTATTAGGGAAGGTCCTAGCTGACCGTCTCTGGGCGTGTGTGACAAACCTAATTCACCTGAACCAATCGGGTTTCATGCCCCATAGTTCCGCCCGCCATAACATACGGAGAGAACATAACGCCATAGCTATGGCCCCCACATTGGGGCGTCCAGCAGCCCTATTATTAGCGGATATAGATAAAGCTTTCGACTCACTCAGTTGGGTTTATTTATTCCAATTACTCAAGGCGGTAAACTTCGGCCCTCGCTTTATAGCATATGTCCGGTTAGTCTACACTAGCTTAACTGCTTCTGTTCGTATAGCCGGACATCTTTCTGATCCCTTCCCCATCCGCAGAGGCACATGGCAGGGCTGTCATCTATCCACACTGTTTGTCCTAGTGGTGGAACCCTTGGCGGCCTGCGTTCGTAGTGACCCGGTGCTCCGTGGGTTTGAATGGTCCCAATCACACTCAGACCACACTGCACTATATGCGGACGATGCTCTCTTCTTTATGACAGACGCGTCGATCTCTGGACCTCGCATCCTACAAATCCTTAGAGTGTTTGGGGAAACTACCGGTCTACACACCAACCCTGCTAAATCTGTGCTCTTCCCAGTATGCAGCAACCAGGGACGGGGCACTTGGGCGACACTGCTTTCACACGCAACAGATGGTTTCAAATTTTTGGGCATCTTCATATCACCAAGCCCTAAGATCTCACGGGCCAATAATATCAGCTCACTACTAGCATGTCTAACTAATGAAGCAACAATATGGTCCTCCTTCCACTATCACTTTATGGTCGGTTTGCCATCTTCAAGATGGTTTCTTTACCCAGAATTCTCTATAGACTGCAAAACTTCCCTTACCAGACTCACCTTCTCCAGGTCCTCTATAGTTCCGACTCCTTGGAGCAGTTACCTTCGGCCATTAAAGTGGTCATACAGCTCTGGCAGGATACGGTCAGACGGATGGGGTGGCGCGGGACACTAATTCAAACAACTCCCCTGTGGAACGGTACATACCACCGTCTGGTGGCAGGCTTGTGGGGTTTCCGTGGGTGAGACTTGGTGGGGATCTCAACCCTGGGGGATGTGATGCGGGGTGCTACATTGAAATCATTGCAGCAACTCCAAGTAGATTTTCAACTACATAAGACCCAGTTCTATAAATACCTCCAACTCCGCCATGCTTTGACCCCCCTGATCCAGACCCTGGAGTGCTTACCGGAATTCCATCCTCTCGAAGGGAGCCTCTTAATGGGTGATTTGGGCCTACATAAAATCAGACAAACCTATCGAACACGGACTACTCACACCCAGACCACCCCTCGACAAGACCAGACGCACGTGGCAGGAGGACATTTCCGATTTGACCGACGACTGGGCAGAGGCCATTGCCAGCCCTTGGGGCGCGGCAATTTCCACACGGTACCATCTCACACAATTCAAGTATATACATCGTGCATATTATACCCGAACCAGTCTCTGGAAGATGGACGCCATCCAATCTCCTACATGCTTGCGATGCAACAGAGAAGGGGGGACATTTTTCCATACAGTCTGGGGCTGCTCCGCTTTGCAACACTTCTGGGGCAGGGTATCCTCTTGCCTCAGTAATGTACTATCATGGGAACTCCCATACGACCCGCAACTCTTCCTTTTGCATAGTACAGATGAGATAGGGGGCAATAAATATAAACAGCATTTACTCTTTCTAGCCCTTACTATCGCCAAACGCGACATTCCACAGTTATGGAAATGGACTTCCCCCGACTTTGGGCAAGTGGAAAGCAGAGCTAGATAAATGTTTGGGTGCGGAGATTGCGGTGTTTTTGGGACATGGTTGCCCCCATAAGCACCAGTAGATTTAAACCCGCTGGGAAACGTACCGCGGGATCGAGCTCCCTCCTCTACCATCCCCGGACCCCTAACCAAAATCACCACATAGGTATATTCCTCTAGACATGTGTACTGCACACTATAAACTTGTCATTCTGTGAACGTATCTTGGATATGAATACGTAAGTCTGGAATTGTTGGAAATGGGATTTCTGGTTGGCTAAGGCTTGCGCCTAAGCCAGGCAGAAACCACCACTCTAGTCAGGGCAAGGGAGTTACACGCTGAAGATAACCCCATCTCACCTCCTTGGTAGCTTGGCACGAGCAGTCAGGCTTATCCCAGAGCAATGTGTAAAGCATTTGCGGAACACACACACAGCAGCAACACACTAGGTCCACCACAAAAGAAACTCCACACAAGGTTATATATAAAAATACTCAATAACTAAATATATCCGAAAACTACCAGATACATCAAAAGGGGCCCAGGGGAAAATTATTTATAGACCACTAGGTTTCTAACCCCCTATTTCTAAATGTATTATAACTACAAAAACGAAACCTATGGTCAAACTATGAAAAGAAAAAAAAAAGAAAAAAATAAATAAAAAAAAAAAAATAAAAAAAAATTGAGAAGCACGTGAGTACCATTACTAGTGGAAATGAATCCCATCAGCCTCCTGGGTAGCAACCCACATCATCTGGGATCCAGTGGCCCTTGCTGTGCCATCAAGATTGAACAAGGCAACAGCTTGAACGGGCAACTAGACTCTTACTCGCGGTTTAGGATATAGTATCTGCCGTAGTATAAAAAGATGTGGTATAATCGTTAGTGGTGGTGAGGAAAAGCAGTGCAGTGAAAAATGTGAATGTTAAAATCATCTACTGAAACAGATATAAAGCTTTAATAGTTCTGTTTGAGTGACGAAGTAAAACCAGTGCAAGAGCTGCTTTGAAAAAATAACTGCTCGCGTCCAGTTGGAAAGGAGGTCTACATGTTTCAGCCTATGGATTATGTGGAAATCCGGCTTTCGTCAGGACCTAGGAGTATTTGCTACTGCTATATGATAATGTGTGTTAACCCAATTGTGAAAAAACATCAAATGTGAAAAAAACACAATAAATGGAAGTTGTACAACCTACTTTGGTTGTTGAGTATACCATTCAACACTCTTTTCTGATTTTTTCAGGAGTGTTCATCTATTTCTTAAAAGTAAAAATTAAAAAGAAAATAGGTGCCTGTCATAGTACAATCACCTGCTTCATTGATTCTAACTGTGTTTATAGGGTACTTTCTCAACTCTTAGCATGATAATGCAATTCGCAATACACATTATAAGCCACCCCCAAAAAACATCAACATGCTTACCTGTCACAGTACGGGCGCACTCTCCTCCTCACCAGGCAACCGCTCTGGAAAATGAGGCCCCGCTCTGAATAAACATAAACGGGTGTAAAGTTTGTTGCAACAAATCACACATGTGTGTAGGATAAACTCTAATGAACATAAACACACCCTTTGTCAAACCTCAAAACAAGGGAAAGTCATAATGATGCAGCCTCTAGTCACTGCCTCTTTTGTTAACAATCGCAACGCGTAGTAAAAAAGACGGACGAGACCGTCAGTTGCGAAAGTTTAAAGACAAATATTGATGATATCGAACAATGGTTAATTGTCTAAGAACACCCCCATAGTTCAATATTCTCTTGTTAAAAAGGGCTCTACAAGCTATTATCAGTTAAGAGCTCGTTGTTGAATACACGATAGCGAAACATGCTTTCAGTCACTGACTCTTACATCGTCTGATGTTAAAGACAAATGTAGAGTTGGCAAAGCGTCAATAGATTGCGACGCCCGGTCAATAATTCCTGTCTGTAGAGCTATATAGTAGACTAACCTGTCCGTCGGTACCCCGGTCTTAAATCGAGCCGGAAGGGGAGGCGACGGTACATGTATGTTAATGGTTTAAATAAACTGGTTTGCTGGCGCCAACCTTCCGCATCAGAGTTGCGCGCCGGTATCAAAGCCTCATGGGAATTGTAGTTTTTACGTGAAGAGACTCCGCCAATTAATCGGGAAATGCTACGAGAAAGTGCCTTTTCCACGGGATCGAAACGTGAGTCCCTTTTCATAAACGACTAGAAGCACGCGGAAAAGGCCAGGTGCTCATAAACCATTGTGAACAATTGTATACACGAAACCGTTATTAGGACCATACCGTGCTAAGGCATCCTGGGAATTATAGTCCGTCTGTCAATGACTTATAAACCTGGCGATAAAACAACCTGAATATTCCAAAGAAGACCCCTCGTTTTTTTCAAAAATAGGTAGTCATAGTCAGTTCTAAGATGTTTGTTAATAAACTAACTAGTTCTTTGTGTACCTGTAAAAATACGCTCTCGTTGTTGCGGACATTAAAATATGTCAAAAATTCTTCAAGAGACTTATAGTGCTGCCCAGGGTATTTCGTCATTCAGTCCCTGTGTGTCACTTTTTAGTTTATAAACCCATCTTTGTTCCTTCTTAAAAAGAAAGCGTGTGATATCACTTATATGTGAAGGAATGTAGGGTTGTTCAAGCACTAGCCATTTCAGATCTTCAGCTTTGTGTTTGAAATCAAGAAAATGATTCGTTAGTCTGGTGGACTGCTTTTTGCACCTAATGGTTCTTTTATGTTCACTGATCCGCAGCTTTATTTTACGTGTAGTCATCCCTACATAGCGCAGATGACAAGGACAAGTGATGATGTAGATGACCTTGTCTGAATTGCAGTTAGTATCTTTATTCAAAACCCATGGTCTCGTTGTCCCCATGTCCACATATTTAGTGTGTTGAGTTTGCGGACATACTGAGCAAGAGCCAAAGGGAAAGTGACCTTGCACTGGTGGTAGGTTCCACAAGGTATTGATTGGTGTAGTTGTTACACTCTTAGGTCTGGTATGTACCAGGTTGTCACGTATGCTGGTTCCTCTTTTAAAAGAAAAAAGTGGAGACGGAAGGGACTCTGATCCTATGTTTAAAATACGCCAATGTTTGCGTATAGTCTTTTGCACCTGGTTGGTTAAGGTGCTGAAAGTATGAACAAAGGTAAGCCTACCCAATGGTGGTTGGTTAGTCTGTGGTTCCAGAAGGGCCTCTCGTTGTTATTGGAGGCTCTCTTCCAGGCTTTTTTTACCAGCTGTTGGGGGTAGCCTCGATCTCTCAAGTCTCTTGATAGATTTTTTGCATGTCTCTGGAAACTTTGTTGTTCAGAACAGTTTCTCCATATACGAAGAAACTGGCCCACTGGCAGATTTTCTCGTAGAGCTTTTGGGTGATGACTAGCAAAGGATAGAAGTGAATTCCTGGCCATAGGCTTTTTGTATAAGTCACTTCCCAAATAGCCTTCACAAGGGTATATAGAGATGTCTAAAAAGGGCAGATTCTTCCTGCTAAACTCTACTGTGAATTTGAGAAAGGCGTTCTGCTGGTTGAGCCATTGGTGAAAAGCTGTGATATCTAGTGTAGTACCTCTAAAGATAACCAGAATATCATCTATGTATCGCTTCCATAGCAATATCTGATCTCTAAACGGGTTCGTATAAGCAAGGACATGATCTTGCTCAAACAGGTGTACGTACAGATTCGCTAGCGACGGAGCAAAAATACTGCCCATTGACGTACCCGAGATTTGAAGATAGATATCCTCTTCAAATTTAAAGAAGTTTTCAGTCATTGCTATCCGAGCACACTCGAGGATAAACGGTGTAGGAGTCAGCATTTCTCTGTTACCAGTCGTACATTCAAGTAGCCCTCGAATAGCGTCAAGAGTTTCTTGCTGAGGGATGGACGTATATAATGATTCGATATCGAATGATATCATATAGTCCAGTTCTGGATTGAACGGTGTCTCAGATAGAAGCCTCAAAACATCTTTCGCATCTTGTAGATACGTAGGCATTGTTTTAACCATTGGTTTGAGAAGGAAATCAACGAAAGTGGACAAAGGCTCCAACAATGAACCAATCCCTGAAATTATAGGGCGGCCTGGAGGAGGTCGCTGTACTTTATGAATTTTAGGGAGAGTATAGAACTGGGGCATGACTGGATATTTTGTCACCAAAAACTCAGCTTCTTTGGTAATTATCCACCCATTTGCCTTTGCTACGTCAATTAAAATCGTGATTTCTTTAGTCAATCTGGACGTAGGGTCTGTTTTTAAACGACGATATGAACGCTCGTCGCCAAGCTGGCGAAGGCATTCTTGTCGGTATACCTCAGTATCTTGAATCACAATTGCGCCCACTTTATCTGCTGGTTTGATAGTTATCGTAGCGTCGTTTGATAAAGTCAGCAACGCATTCTTCTCTATTGCAGATAAATTCTGGTAAGGTTTGTCTTGAGAAGTCTTCAAGGTACCTATGTCATATTTGACCGCTTTCTCAAAAGTTAATACCTGTTCAGGTACTAAATGATAAGGAGGATTAAAATTTGACGGTGGTTTCAGGCCTGTATTGGTGGAAGTCAAAACTGTAGGTACTACAGAATCACTTTCTTTATTTTTGAAAAAGAAGTGTAAGCGAATTTTTCTAAAGAAACGCGCCAGTTCACACCTGATTTGGAAAGGATCACCAGTATTAGTAGGAATTAGAGGTCTTTCTCGTACACCCTCGCAGCGGCTGCCATTAGATAGGGAAGGGAGAGGGAAGCGCAGCTGGGACGTAGGAGTGGGAACCGGACGGGGGGGGGAGGGGCTGGAGGAGCAGCAGCAGCGGGACAGGTGCTGAAAACGGGCACGGAAGGCACAATGAAGGGAACAGTATAACAGTATAAAAATAGTAATAAACAGGTAAAATAAAACAAAATAAGAAGAGTCAATTTACAGGCACATAAACAAGAGAGACAACAGACAGAAAGACGGGCACAACACAGGACAGACAACAGCGGGCCAGCAGAAGAGCAAGGCTCTCCCACTGGACCACCAGGGATGAGGCGCAGGCAGAAGCCTGCGGGTGGAGGAGGGCCTCGAACACCTACCAGCTAAGGTGAGCGGGGTGCAGCAGCACAACAGCAGAGCTGCTAGGGGAAAGAGCAGGTCTCGGTCCAGGAGTGGATAGCACAGCGAGTTCTAAGCACTATTTTCTTTATATATGCATTTTCAGGCTAACTCTGCTTTGGGCACCCACGGAAATGAGGTATAATTTTTATCTGGAGACCAAGGAGCACGCTGGGTGGTAAGACATTTGTGCTGGCGGGGTGATCCCACGCACAAATGTAATGAAAATGTGTTTTAGGCTAAATTTGAGGTTTGCAAGGGATTCTGGGTAGGAAATAGTTGGGGGGTCCACACAAGCGATACCTCCCTGGAATGCCCCGGCTGTCTAGTTTTTAGAAATGACTGAGTTAGGTAGGTTTACCTAGATGGCCGTCAAGCCCGTAACCAAAAACGCAGGTGACCCCCTTGCAAAACCAGGTCGGTTTGTGATAGGTAATTTTGATGTCCCCTGGGTGTCTAGTTTTTTTAAATGTATAGATTTGCTAGGTTTCCCTAGGTGCCGGCAGAGCTAGGGTTAGAAATCCATAGCAAAGCACATTGTAAAAAAGGGGTCAGTTTTCACTGGGAAAATGTGATGGGTCCACGTTGCGTTTTAGGCTGTTTCCTGTCGCGGGCACTAGGCCTACCCACACAAGTGAGGTACGATTTTTATTGGGAGACTTTGAGGGATGCTGGGTGGACTGAAGTTTGTGGATTCACGCAGATTCCAGAACTTTCCATTACGGAAATGTGGAGACTCAGGGGAACACAGAATAGAATAACAAGTGTTATTACCAATTGGCTTTCTCTGCATTTCTGCTTTCCAAATGTAAGACAATTTGTAAAAAAAAATAAGTCATTTTGAAAAATGACCTCTAATTCACATGCTTGTATGGGTACTCACAATTTTGGAGATGTGCAAATGACCACTGCTTCCAAACTATATTCTGTTCCCAATCAGAAATATATAGGTTTCCTTGGTACCTATTTCTCACACTTTATATTTTACCAAATTAATGGCTATTTACCCGGTACAGAATGAAAAACTATTTCAGGACGCAGCTTGGTTATTGGCTCTGGGTTCCTCGGGTTCTTGGTGAACCTACAAGTCCTATATATCCCCGCAACCAGAAGGGTTCAGCAGATTTAATGGTATATTGCTCTAAAAAATCTGTCACATTTAGAAGTTGCAGGTGAATATGTGGGCACAAAAGGCTGTTTTTTTTATTTTTTAACTCAATTTCAATATTTTTCAACTGTTAGTTTCTCTGAAAAAAACATTGAAGGATCTACACAATGACTTCTTGTTGAATTCAGAATTTTTTCTAGTTTTCAAATATGTGTAGCTTTCCAAGATCCATTATTGCTTTCACACCCATTCCTACCAATAACTGGATGGAGGTTGAAAGCACAAAAAATAGCGAAAATAGGCTATGTTCGGGGTAAACTGCCAAAACGGTGTGACAAATTTTGGGTTTTCTGACAAAAGTCTGCCTGTCCCTGAAAGCTGAGAGGATTGCGATTTCAGAACCACAAACCCTTTGTTGATGCCATTTGCAGGGTAAAAAACAGGCACTTTCTTCTGCAGCACTTTTCTCCCCCAATAAAAAAACATACTGGATTTTGGCAAATTTCTGGGTCCCCTCCAGGGGAATCCACAAACTATGGGTACCTTTAGAATCCTCAAGATGTTGGAAGAAAAGGACGCAAATTTGGCATGGATACCTTATGTGAACAAAATGTTACAGGGGCCTAAGCGCGAACTACACCAGAAACCAAAAAGAGGCTTAGCACGAGGGGTTGGGTCTAACAGCGAAGGGGTTAATTCAATAGATTCCGTTCTCCTACTTCTGTTATTTTAAACATGCGTCCTAGGATGGCAGAAATAGCCAAGTTCTACAGAAAAGGTTTGGCGTTCTCAGAAAAGGAAAACAACTTTGTCTTTTCCTTCTTGCCCAGAGAAGACGAGGACAGTGTCCACTTTTGCTCTGCCGTTGGCAGCTGCCCCCTCTCTCTTTCTTCCTCTTATTCCCTCTCTTTCAGTCTAGCTCCTCCTCACTTACTGAAAACCGTGACTTCAGGAAACGGTTCTATCCCGCTCTTTCATTTATGTGTTCCCCTATGAAATGGATCCAAAAGAGTAAAACACTTTTACTGGAAATGTCGTCTTTTTCTGACAATTTCTTTCCTAAAGAGCAGCCTTGGAATAAAAGGTTAATAATATGATAAATAAATAAAGCAAGACAGAGTGGTTGCAAAGTGACCAGATAGATTTTATTCACACCCAAACACATTAGCGTCACTTTACAGAGTTTACCAGTGAAGCACAACTTTTATTTTCTTGTCTTTCTTTGAACAGTATTGTTTTCCCCGGGTGGGGAAGTAAACCAATCCTGGAGGCAATGCCATGCCTGATTGATGGGTGGATTGGAAAACAAAATGTGTACGTCACGAATGAGGTATTTTTAAACCATATTGCTTAGATTTTGTTTTTACACATGCTAACAGTCTCTGGAAACATTTTGCCTTATTAGTACCAGTGTAACATACAAATGCAGCAGTGAGAAAGGTGATCAGTCAACCTTTGCAATGGGTCATCCACTTCGCAGCAACACAAGTCACATTTTTAACAACTTTTTTTTTTTTAATAATCTTTCTCTTGTGTCAAAAAGAAACAGAGCAGCAGGTAAACATTATTTAGCGGTCAGATTGTACAACTGCATATCAGAGAGCATTTGACTGTCGGGAATCTTAATACATTTTCCGCCCCACAATCACTTTACATTGATGGTTTTGTCCTCCAGTTGCGTTAGGCCTGTGATCTTCAGCACTGTGCACACAGCCACGGCATCCCAGAAGCCACATGCATGTTGGTAACTTTATTCTTTGTAATCCAAAAAGAGGGGACCGGGGGTTTTGTTTAAGGAGGTCCAATGTACATACCCCAAGAGACTATCACCGAAAAGGGTACAAAGTTCCTCGTGTACAGGAGGGAAGAGATAAGGAAGGCGATGGAAGTTGGGACTCAACCAACCGCTGGTTACCAAGAGGTAAGAGCTCTAGTTCCACCAAGGGAATTTCCCAGGTCTAACTTTATTCTTTCCCACATAGTGTCACTTTATCAAGGTCCAGAACATTAGCTAATGTACGACTTTCACGGCGTAATTCAACTGTCAGAGACAGGCAGATGTTCCTACTTTGCCTGTTCCGCCCACCCCACTTGTGATCCCATTTTTTGGGGCAGCCTCTGTGCTTAAAAACATCTTTTTACTTTATGGCTTTATCCATGTTGGCCGCCCAATCACGTACAGTCAGAATCACTCCCACTCCCCATCTTTGAGCAATATTTTGTTTGGCAATAGCCCATCCCAGTGATGCCCATGATTTCTCAGTCTGTGTGAGGTCCGTGGCCTCCCGAATATTAAGTAGGATTTTTTTAACAACTTTTGATCCATTTGAGCTGCAAACAATGTATTACTTAAAATTGTCAGATTATGCAGCAGATGTAATATGTGGCAAATACGGCAGAGCCATAATTATATAGAAAACATTCGCAACCTAGGATATTTTGCCATTTGAACTGCTCTTGTGGAAAAAGAGGAGAAGCGCTGATGACAAACTCCATGGCACGGAGACAAAGGGCTTGTGCTACAACATTGAAGTGCATTTGGGACATTCTGTGATTGGAAACATATCACACTTTGTGAATATAGTTTAATGCCAACAACTCATATTAAACCTTAGTAATCATATGTATCTATTGGTTGAATTAAATGACATAATAAGCTGAAACTGGTCAATGAAATGCCAAACAAATACTAAAAACTGGGATGTTTTGGGCATTCTGGACACATCCCTGACTCTGCTCACTGATCCAATCCTCTGGTTTTTCCTGCCCTCTGATTCTCGGCCCACAGTTTACCTACTATTTTTTCCCCACTGATGCAGCCTAATTGGCTTTAAACATGCGAAGCTGAAGTGCGGCGTGGCGCGAACACTACAAAAGTAAATAAATAGAAAAGAAAGGTGTGCGGCCGCCATGTTTAAAGCTAAAGCCAAAGTACAAGCTTCAAAGCCAGCAATGATGTAAAGGCGGGCATTCACATTTCATTTCCATTTATTTTCTTTTGTATCATTTGCGGCACACCGCACTTTAGCTTCCCATGTTCACAGCTTGGAGCGTTAGTTCTGAAACCAAATCTTCACCTGTGGGGGAAGAAAGAATATGCGTCAAATCCCATAGGCTAACAACAAGCTCTTTTTCTGCTCTGTTCCATCATACTCATAGCTGCCAAGGTTTTAGATTGCTATGTGTGACATTTGTATGATTTCAGTTTAATTATGATTGACATTTCAACGACTATGAGTGACACTTTCTTGCTAGCAAAATCAAACAATGAAGACGATGGAAACATTTAAATATCAGAAATTACACTCATCTGAGCAACCAGAAACTCTAAGATCTTAAAACTGCTCCAAAGTAGAATAAATGGAAGTGCACTAACTGGAGACAGACTGCGTGACTACAGTTCTCAGTCACAGAGGGCAGATATGCACTGCAGCTGCTCAGAAGATGATCGTTGATCTGATCATTCGTGACTGTGCGCTAGCCTAAAAAGCAAGTTTTAAAACATTGCGAGGTTATACTGTCACTCAGTTTCACAGCAGGCTGGATCACGTCAATGTATTTGAAAGGCTGCTCCACTCACCTGGGATGGACAGCAGACACTGCAGCCCAGCATCTGCTCTCACAATACACATGGAGGGGGCAAGAGAAGGGTTCAGCGTTTGCATCCCCATGCCGGGCGGTGGTAAAATGCTCTGGGAGGGGAGATTGCTGAGGCTAGGGTTGCCATCTAGCTGGTTTTCTACCAGCACCACCAGTATTTTGATGTCTCGGTTAGTACAAAAACAAGCAAGATCACTGAAAGACAGTATTTTGTATCCATTATCCTTACATACTTCAAACAGAACACATTTAAAAATAGCTTTTTCTATTTATATTTGCTAAGCTACGTTAACGATTCGTGGTAAATAATTAGGCAACAACGGCAAAAAAGGGATGTTACAAATAAATATATATGGTTTTGTTTAAAATCCTATTTAGTATCATACCCCGGCCTGTCAGACTCTTAAAACAACAGCAACTGGCCAGTATTTCTTTCATGGCAAGGAGGCAATCCTAGCGGAGGCAAGACCACTAAAAATACAGCAGTCATATTGGTTATACTCAAGCCTGCCCTGTGCCATGGCGGAGGAGAGGCTAGTTGACCTGTCTCCCCGTGCCACAGGCTGGCAAGTGAAATAGAGGGGCAGTGGTGAAATTAAAGACTAGCAACTTGAGTGCAATGTTTTCCATATTTCGTGGTAAATTAACTGTGTAGGGTTTTGTTGTGTTTACTGTAGCGCGCAGCACAAGTGCGGAGCGCTTTTAAATATAAACTTGTTTGGGCACGGACCCGTGTTGACTCGATAGATGTTCTAGAGTCTGGGTCCGTGCCGGGCAGAGTTCTGGGGAGACAGTTGAGAGCCTGGTGGGAGCTGTTGGCAGACGTATATCTAGGTGGGGCTGTCGATACAATAAATCTACGTGTCAAACTTATTGGGTATGAGTATTCTTCACAACAGGTTTTTCGGAGAATTCTGTTCTGCCTGCTGTCGACGTGGCATTTCATCAATGATGAACACATATATAATACGCTGCGGTTACGCGTCTTCACGGAGAACAGTGCGAGTGTGTGACAAGTAACAACGTACTAAAGTGGCAAGCAGGCTGCCTGGCCAAGTACTTACTGTCGCTGCGAGTCTGTCAGAGTCCTGGCTGCGAGGTAACTCCGCAGCGCCCGAGGCCTCTCAGGCGCCAAATTGAGTGATGCTGCCAGGCCGGTAATAATGTGCTGCGCAGGGCACTTACTTCTACCTCTCCTCACGGTCTCCCACCATCCCTCCCCAAATCTCACGAGCCACTAATTGGGCAGTTCGCTGATCCACTGTGCAAAACCGCGGAACCAGGCAGTGGAACTGTTTTGCTTTCCTAAGCCTATCATGCTCATTATTTCCTCGGAGCAAGCATGCATAATTTTCAATGTCCACTAAAATCTAAACGGTGGGTAAGAAGGTGCATACATACTTTGGCTCCAGCATCCCATTGCAAGGATCCTGACACGTCACCAGGCCATGGTGCAAGAACCTCGGAGAGAAGGCCCTACTTTCACTATTCCAAAATAGAACAGAAAAGTGAAAGCATGTCGTTTATCTAAATTGAACACACAGACGATGTGTATGCCAAAGCAAGCTGCACATGTCCTGACATTAGGGAATTGGACATGGTTTATTTTGTTCACTCCTTTGGTGGAGAGACCCGGGCAACACACATCACGCCTGACACAAACTCACTGCCAATAACACCGTGTATACACACCACTGTGTCTGGAAGAGGTCCACCGTCTACAGAGAATGGCACACGCCTCATAGACAATAGCTACTACTAAGCTGCATTTATTTTATCTTTAAATTATTTCCCGTATACTTTCTTCAAATGCCACAGTTATTGATCAAATCCTATTTACATATGACTTTGAGAAAGATGCGCCTGTTTAAGTGCAGGTGGTGATGGAGCAAGGTTTCGTGAAAAGAAACTTGCTTGGACGCAATCCTCTCAAATAACATGTAATAACGTAACCAACTTGTTTGTAAATACTAATAACTCATTACACACCTTATACTGTATCCAGGGGACGCTTGACTATGTGTATTACTAACAAGTAACTAAAGATGGCCGCCAAAAATGTGGGATTTCTATTGCGCATGCGTCTACTGCATCTACGTATTATGACACTGTATGCTTTTGGTGGGAAACTTTGCAGCTGCGCAATAGCACTAAATATGGCCACTTGAAACTCACGTTAACGCATATGCTACTGCTTGAACTAAACCTCGTAAGTACTACTAAACACTAATGCAAAAGATTAAAATAAGTAAATGAGGATAGAGTAGAGATAAGTGGTATACAGTGAAATCATTTGTTTCCGTGTTCTAATGTGTCTTTTTCTGACTTTATTATTAGTTTATGTTTGGGCCTCCGAGGGTGACTGAAAATCCCTACCCACTTGATGTTCACGCAGGCGCACAAGAACCTGCTTAAACCCTGTGACAGCACCACTTGAAACCCAGCCAAGGCTACATTGAACTGAGACGCCTGGGAAAAGGAACTGTTGACCTGAACACAGAAAAAAAAGAAAATATTGTTTAAAAAATGTATTGATCATAACGTGAAATGCGGGTGGGAATAAAGCTATGGGAAAGTAAATTAAGGGGAGGAAACATAGAACAAAAATCCAAAGAAAAATATTACTTTTAATATGGTGTGATGAACTCACCCCCTCGTCCTAACCAATCAGAATAGGGGAAAACATGAAAATGGAAACTTTGGGGGTGGTACATAAACACAGAATAGTATAATGGAGGTAAGTTAGCTAGAGACTATTGTCAGACTTGTCAGATCCGTCATTCCGACTGGTCACCAACCCAACTCGTAAGCTGCTACAGATTCTATCCGAGACGCAGTCTCAGACCCTGTTGCTGCCAGAAACTCTGCTTGAGAAAATGAGATCCTGATCGATAATCTAATCATCTAGAAGGGAAAATCGGAAGAGGGACATTTGAGGAGAGTAGTGCCAGAGAGGGGTGCGACGCTGGTGTTGCACTTTAGAAAAGGTCACCTTCCCAGATCTGAATCTGCCTGATCCTGTCTACGTCCTTGTTAGACCTGTCAGCCCTTTGGGTGGTCCCTCCTCATCATTATTTATTTTGTCCCACTTTTGCCTCAAACCCTGTTTGAATTTTTCCTTTTTGGGAACCACCAGACATTTTAGTGTTGCTGCAGATTCAGGGAGCCATTTTATCTACCCCTGAAACTTCTGTCTGAGGGCCTGGAGCACAAAATGGTGGCCACCTGTGACATCACCAGCACCCACAGGAACCTACTAGCACCTTCCAGAACATTCCAGAACCCTGTGACAGTTGGAGGCGGTTTAGAATGTTGGGAAGCTAAGACAGAGAGTTGGCAGTTGGAGCTGGCAGTTGGCACCTGACTGGTGAAGGGAGAGCAGCAGAAACCTGAAGGAGGAAGGAGTGAGGCAGCAGGGGTGGAAACTTGTGCCTGGAGTGGGGTCCATAAACCCACCCTTGATACTAGTCCCTACTGACTGAGCCCAGCCTGGAGCCCTGTGTGGGAAGAAGCAAGAAAAACCATCTTAAGGACCTGGACAGCAGGAACAGGCCTTAGAAGCAAAGAACAGAAAAGTCCTGACCTGATTATTGGTTTTCCTGGAGACCGACGTCGAGAAGCCTAGAGACCCGGAGCCCGAGGTGGAGAAGCGGCGCTGACTGGAAAAGCAGACGTCGTACCCGGAGCCGCCAGAGGTCGAGAGAGGGCGCCGGCGGAGGTCGTAGAGAGTACCAGAGGTCGAGGAGGAAGTCACCCGAGGTCGAGTGAGCGGCGTCGACGGGGGAGTGAAGTCCGCCCTCCGGAGTCGCCGGAGACCGAGGTGAAGCGTGCCGGAGGTCGGGAGTGGAGATCGCACTCCGGAGTCGCCGGAACCTGAGGAGAGGAGCACCGGAGGTCGGGAGTGGAGATCGCACTCCGGAGTCGCCGGAACCTGAGAGAATCGTGCCGGAGGTCGGGAGTGGAGGTCGCACTCCGGAGTCGCCGGAACCTGAGGAGAGGAGCACCGGAGGTCGGGAGTGGGGATCGCACTCCGGAGCCGCCGGAAGTCGACATCGAGCCAAGGCCGGCCGACGTCATCGAACCTGAGGTCGCCATCGGACCGGAGCCGCCCGAAGTCGACATCGAGCCAAGACTGCCCGACGCCATCGAATCGGAGGTCGAGATCGAGCCGAGGCCGCCGACATCGAACCGGAACCGCCTACCAGCGTCGTCAAGAACTGACATTGTGCCGAGGCCGCCGACATCGAACCGGAACCGCCTCACGGCGTCGACACGACTCCAGCGGCGTCGGAGCTTCAGAAAAAGGGCAGTAAGTGGAACAGAGGGCGCCTAAGGCCCTGTGGAATCCTAAGAGACTACTCTAGGGGTTAGAGAGGTGCAGGAACCAGCTGGACTGTGCCAGGGGTGAGCTGAGACTAATTCAGAGGGGTTGTGTAGAGTGAGAGAGCCAGGTCTCTAGTATTCCCCCCTTGATCTACCTCAGTTTAGGCCTCAGCCTTGTTCAAGCCAGGGAGTAGACACCCTCAAGCCCTCCACATCACCACAAGCTGTGCCCGGGCCAAATCAGCCCATAGAAATTTAAATGTGATCTGATTCTATGAGTGTCACTGTCAGCTTTTAATTATTTATTGAGGGCACTGTATTTATTGTATTTAACCTATTTATTGCTTCACTGTATTTATTGGTTTACAGTATTTATTGCCTCAGAATATTTAATTGCCTGTATGCATGCACTTATAGTTATGCCTTTATTATTTATGATCACCCCTATTTATTGAATCATTAAGACAGTATTTATTTGACTTGCACTATTTGAAAAGCCTTGTATATTGTGATTGTGTTAATATTTATCTAATCAGCAACTAAGAGAAAAAGAGGATAAAGAAAGATATTTTCATAATTTTTACGGTGTAGAGTCGTTTTTGGAACGGATGCACGCATGGTTATTGTATGGGTATGACGTATGCTTAGCACGGTGCCTGATTCCTGACCACTCGAGCCAAGCTACCACTGTGTGTCTGGAAAGACCCCGTTACCACCAACCCTTTCCGGTGTGGGAGTGGAGGATTTCCAACATTAATTGGTGGCAGCGGTGGGATAGAGCTGTGCCTACGTATACTCAACAATAACTGTGGGTAGTCCATAGGCCTACACCAGGAGTTTTCTCAAAGCGGCCTTCCTAATTGCGGGTTTTTGTTTTTTCCAAATTTACTCTGGTGGTGGGAGGAGGTATTATATAAGGTACCCCCCTGCATTGTTACTGAAAATAACTGTCCTCTGACCTGAGTGGGCAAGATGGAGTTTGTACTGGAGAATTTAGAAACGTACACTGTGGCCCAACTCAGGGAGTTTTGTCAGCGGGAGGGGGTGTATTGTGCCCCAGGAGCCAAGAAGGGTGCACTCCAAACCAGCTTAAGGGCTTGGGGGGAGGCACGCCGAGAAAGCAAGGCTGAGGAGGAGGACAGGGATAGAGAGCCCGACAGTGAGGGAGCTGGTTTGTACCAACCTGTGGTGGGGAACCTGTCAGCGGGGCCCAGGACACTTTCCAGGAAGGGCAGCAGTGCCTCTAGCGGTGGCTTGTCTGAAGTGGAGTTAACAGACCGGAGGGAGAAAAGACAGCTCACATGGGACTTAGCAAGGCTGGAGAAGGAGAAGGAGGAACAGAGGATGGCTCATGAGATAAGGCTGAAAGAGATAGATCTTCAGATCCTGAGAATCGGGGCACACCCTGTACCTAACGGTGGCAGCGAAGAACGAGAGTACACCAGGGAACCCAAACCCTACCTGCCAAAGGACATAGTAGCTAGCTATGGAGTGGGCGACGATATTGCCAAGTGGCTAGCGGCCTATGAGGTCTCGTTAAGGGCCCATGGGGTTCCAGAGAAGTACTGGGGAGGGGGATTGTACAAGTACATGCCTCCAGCTGGTAGGGATGCATTATTGGCCCTCGAGGAGGATGAGCAGACCCACTACCCCACCATGAAACTGGCGCTCATAAGAAAGTTTGGACTAACACCCGAAAAGTACAGACAGAAGTTCAGGGGTAGTCACAAACTGGGCACACAGAATTGGGTGGACTTCCTGGACTATGCAAAGAAGGCACTAGAGGGTTGGATTCAGGGCAGTGAAGTGAGGAACTACGAGGGGTTGTTTGATCTAGTACTGAAGGAACACCTGCTCGAGAAATGTTTCCCTGAACTGCGTCAACACCTGGTGGATAGCAAGCTGACCAGTCCCCGGAAGCTTGCTGAGGAGGCGGACATTTGGGCTAGTACCCGGGTGTCCACAAGGGGGACTGGAGGGGATACTCAAAAGGCCGGACAGGGCGCCCCCCAGAAGAAAGAGGGAGGGGAAAAGAAAAAGGAGTTCTCCAAAGGCCCCCAAAATAACTTCCAAGGTAAGGGAGCAGGATTCACCCCTAGGGCTAACCCACCCAGAAACCCTAATCCTGGCCAGAGTCAGCAGCCAAGGGTTGTCCATTGCTACGAGTGCGGTGGCGTTGGACACTATAAAGGAGATCCGAAGTGCCTGAAACGACCACCCCCTCCCATTGGAGGAAAGACCCCTGGAGTAGCTAGTGTAGTGCTCGGGGAGGAGATGCCCTTAACTAAGGGAAGGGAGTGGGCGGGTGTCACTTTAGTGTCCCTGGGAGAACGGGAGATGGTTCCTAAGATCCAGGTGCCCGCAAATACTGTAAAGTATGGGCAGTGGGTCACCATCAACGGCCAAAGAGGGGAGGCTCTGAGAGACACAGGAGCCAGTATGACTATGGTGCGTAGCCAACTGGTGTCTCCAGAGCAGGTAATTCCCGATGTACTCCACCCAGCCGCGATGGCTGACGGCAGAACAGGCCACTATCCAGTGGCCGAGGTTCCCTTTGAATGGGGGGGGGTTGCAGGTTCACTTCGAGTTGCCGTAAGCCCTGCCGTGCCAGTCGATTGTCTACTGGGGAATGACATGGAGCACAACGCTTGGAAGGAGGTGGAATACCGGACTCACACTGAGATGCTGGGTACACCTGACTGGGCCTGTGTGAGCACAGGGTCCGCGACTACCCGGAGAGGGAGTTCGTTTCGGCTGGAGCCTGGAACAACGGCCCAGCCAGCTGCCAGTCAAGGGAAAAACCGAGGACAGGAGGAGCCTGCCTCGGCGTCCGCACCCCGTAGGACGGATAGGCCACCGGAGGTGGTGGACCAGGAGTCTGCGGTGGGGGACGTTACCAAACTGGAGGACCTACCCATCCCGGCCGAGTGGCACGTGGAGGGAGGAATTCTGCCAGGGCCAGAGGGAGTGCCCTACCCTTCAGGGGCTGAGGCGACAGGCCGAAGCCCAGGCAGCAGGGAACGTTGAAGGGAACTACAGTGTTTACTGGGAGGATGGCCTCCTCTACAGTGAACCCAAGGCACCCCTACACGGATCGTCACGAGCCTTGGTAGTCCCTCAACGTTATCGAGCCTTCCTTCTGGAGTTGGCTCACGAGATCCCCTTGGCAGGACACTTGGGGCAAGACAAGACCTTCGCCCGTCTTGTCCCACACTTTTATTGGCCTCAAATGAAAGTGTCGTCCGATACCTACTGCCGGACATGTGTGTCTTGCCAAGCCAGTGGGAAAACAGGGGTGAAGCTGAAAGCTCCCCTGGAACCACTTCCTGTCGTTAGCACCCCCTTTGAAAGGGTGGGCATCGACATTGTGGGTCCGTTAGATCCGCCAACGTCAGCTGGTCACAGGTTTATCCTGGTTCTGGTGGATCATGCCACACGGTACCCAGAGGCAATACCTCTGAGGACCATAACAGCACCTGTTGTGGCTAGGGCCCTAATGGGAATCTTTACCCGAGTGGGTTTTCCCAAGGAAGTTGTGTCCGACAGGGGGACCAACTTCATGTCAGCGTACATGCGGGCGATGTGGAAGGAGTGTGGAGTGACATACCGGTTCACCACTCCTTACCACCCCCAGACCAATGGTCTGGTGGAGAGGTTTAACAAAACCTTGAAGGGCATGATCAGAAGTCTGCCTGAAAGCCTGCGGAGGAAATGGGACGTCCTCCTACCCTGTTTACTCTTTTCTTACAGGGAAGTGCCACAGAAGGGAGTGGGCTTCAGCCCCTTTGAGCTTCTGTATGGGCACCCTGTACGTGGACCTCTCAACCTGGTGAGAGACGGATGGGAAAGAACTCCCAGAAAGCTTCCCCAGGATGTGGTGAGCTACATGCTGGCCTTCCGGAGCCAAATGGCTAAGTTGTGGAAGCAAGCTTCTGACAACTTGGAAGCCAGCCAAGCAGTGATGAAGGCGTGGTATGACCACAATGCTCACCCGGTGGAGTTGGAGCCTGGCCAGAAGGTGTGGGTGATCGAACCAGGAGAGCTTAGTGCCCTCCAGGATCGCTGGTCAGGACCCTTTGAGGTGTTGGAGAAGAAGGGTAAGGCTACCTACTTGGTGGACCTGAAGACCCCTCGTCAGCCCCTGCGGGTGCTGCATGCCAACCGCCTCAAACCCCACCACGAGAGGCCCGAAGTCATCTTGATGATGGTGACTGACGGAGGAGAGGACGTGGAAAGCGAGCCTCTCCCCGATTTGTTTGCGTCTCAAGAAAAGGATGGGTCGGTGGAGGGAGTGATTCTCTCCCCATCTCTAACTCCTGAACAGCAGGAGGACTGTCGCCAGGTCCTGGGGCAGTACTCCTCGTTGTTCTCCCTTGTCCCGGGTAGGACTCACCTGTGCGTCCATGACGTGGACACAGGAGACAGCCCACCTGTGAAGTCCAAGATCTACCGGATGTCAGACAAGGTGAAGGCCAGCATTCACAGTGAAGTCACTAAGATGCTGGAGCTAGGAGTGATCGAACCTTCTAGCAGCCCCTGGTCCAGTCCGGTGGTGTTAGTACCAAAAGCCGCACCACCGGGTGGCCAACCGGAACTAAGGTTCTGTGTGGACTACCGGGGACTGAACTCAGTGACCAAAACTGATGCTCATCCGATCCCTAGGGCGGATGAATTGATTGACCGGCTGGGAGCTGCCCAATATCTAAGTACCTTTGACCTTACTTCTGGGTACTGGCAGATCTCTTTGACTGATGGAGCAAGGGAAAGGTCAGCCTTCTCCACGCCCAATGGCCACTACCAGTTCTGTGTGATGCCCTTTGGGCTCAAGAACGCACCTGCCACGTTTCAGCGCCTGGTAAACCAGATCCTCACCGGAATGGAGAGTTTCTCTGCTGCTTATCTGGATGACATAGCCGTCTTCAGTAACAGCTGGGAGGATCACTTGCGTCACCTGCAAGCTGTTCTCCAGGCCCTGAGACAAGCTGGATTGACGATCAAGGCCAGCAAGTGCCAGATCGGGCAGGGGTCGGTAGTGTACCTTGGACACTTGGTGGGTAGGGGAGCGGTGCAACCCCTCCAGGCGAAGATCGAGGCCATCATGGCCTGGGAACCCCCCAAGACACAGACTGAGGTCCGAGCTTTTCTGGGCCTCACGGGATATTACCGCCGCTTCGTGAAGGGGTACGGTACCATCGTAGCCCCCCTCACGGAGCTCACGTCCAAGAAACAACCTCGATGGGTAGTCTGGACGGAGGCTTGTCAGCAGGCCTTTGTGAGACTGAAGAAAGCCATGTGCGAGGCCCCGGTCTTAAGGGCCCCAGACTTTTCCAAGGAGTTCATTGTCCAGACGGATGCATCAGAACATGGCATTGGGGCAGTGTTATCGCAACTCAACGAAGAGGGTCTGGATCAACCCGTGGTCTTCCTATCCCGGAGACTACTCCCCAGGGAACAGAAGTGGAGTGCAATTGAGCGTGAAGCCTTTGCAGTGGTATGGGCTCTGAAGAAGTTGCGGCCATATCTGTTTGGCTCGCACTTCCTAGTTCAGACCGACCACCGACCCCTTCGTTGGCTGATGCAGATGAAGGGGGAGAATCCCAAGTTGTTGAGGTGGTCTATTTCCCTACAGGGAATGGACTTTCAGGTGGAACATCGGCCTGGAGTGGACCACGCCAATGCAGACTGTCTCTCAAGGTATTTCCGCCTTAGTGATGAGAACTCCCAAGGGGTTGGGTAGCTCTCCCCACTTTCAGCTGGGGGGGGACGCGTGTTAGACCTGTCAGCCCTTTGGGTGGTCCCTCCTCATCATTATTTATTTTGTCCCACTTTTGCCTCAAACCCTGTTTGAATTTTTCCTTTTTGGGAACCACCAGACTTTTTAGTGTTGCTGCAGATTCAGGGAGCCATTTTATCTACCCCTGAAACTTCTGTCTGAGGGCCTGGAGCACAAAATGGTGGCCACCTGTGACATCACCAGCACCCACTGGAACCTACTAGCACCTTCCAGAACATTCCAGAACCCTGTGACAGTTGGAGGCGGTTTAGAATGTTGGGAAGCTAAGACAGAGAGTTGGCAGTTGGAGCTGGCAGTTGGCACCTGACTGGTGAAGGGAGAGCAGCAGAAACCTGAAGGAGGAAGGAGTGAGGCAGCAGGGGTGGAAACTTGTGCCTGGAGTGGGGTCCATAAACCCACCCTTGATACTAGTCCCTACTGACTGAGCCCAGCCTGGAGCCCTGTGTGGGAAGAAGCAAGAAAAACCATCTTAAGGACCTGGACAGCAGGAACAGGCCTTAGAAGCAAAGAACAGAAAAGTCCTGACCTGATTATTGGTTTTCCTGGAGACCGACGTCGAGAAGCCTAGAGACCCGGAGCCCGAGGTGGAGAAGCGGCGCTGACTGGAAAAGCAGACGTCGTACCCGGAGCCGCCAGAGGTCGAGAGAGGGCGCCGGCGGAGGTCGTAGAGAGTACCAGAGGTCGAGGAGGAAGTCACCCGAGGTCGAGTGAGCGGCGTCGACGGGGGAGTGAAGTCCGCCCTCCGGAGTCGCCGGAGACCGAGGTGAAGCGTGCCGGAGGTCGGGAGTGGAGATCGCACTCCGGAGTCGCCGGAACCTGAGGAGAGGAGCACCGGAGGTCGGGAGTGGAGATCGCACTCCGGAGTCGCCGGAACCTGAGAGAATCGTGCCGGAGGTCGGGAGCGGAGGTCGCACTCCGGAGTCGTCGGAACCTGAGGAGAGGAGCACCGGAGGTCGGGAGTGGGGATCGCACTCCGGAGCCGCCGGAAGTCGACATCGAGCCAAGGCCGGCCGACGTCATCGAACCTGAGGTCGCCATCGGACCGGAGCCGCCCGAAGTCGACATCGAGCCAAGACTGCCCGACGCCATCGAATCGGAGGTCGAGATCGAGCCGAGGCCGCCGACATCGAACCGGAACCGCCTACCGACGTCGTCAAGAACTGACATTGTGCCGAGGCCGCCGACATCGAACCGGAACCGCCTCACGGCGTCGACACGACTCCAGCGGCGTCGGAGCTTCAGAAAAAGGGCAGTAAGTGGAACAGAGGGCGCCTAAGGCCCTGTGGAATCCTAAGAGACTACTCTAGGGGTTAGAGAGGTGCTGGAACCAGCTGGACTGTGCCAGGGGTGAGCTGAGACTAATTCAGAGGGGTTGTGTAGAGTGAGAGAGCCAGGTCTCTAGTATTCCCCCCTTGATCTACCTCAGTTTAGGCCTCAGCCTTGTCCAAGCCAGGGAGTAGACACCCTCAAGCCCTCCACATCACCACAAGCTGTGCCCGGGCCAAATCAGCCCATAGAAATTTAAATGTGATCTGATTCTATGAGTGTCACTGTCAGCTTTTAATTATTTATTGAGGGCACTGTATTTATTGTATTTAACCTATTTATTGCTTCACTGTATTTATTGGTTTACAGTATTTATTGCCTCAGAATATTTAATTGCCTGTATGTATGCACTTATATTTATGCCTTTATTATTTATGATCACCCCTATTTATTGAATCATTAAGACAGTATTTATTTGACCTGCACTATTTGAAAAGCCTTGTATATTGTGATTGTGTTAATATTTATCTAATCAGCAACTAAGAGAAAAAGAGGATAAAGAAAGATATTTTCATAATTTTTACGGTGTAGAGTCGTTTTTGGAACGGATGCACGCATGGTTATTGTATGGGTATGACGTATGCTTAGCACGGTGCCTGATTCCTGACCACTCGAGCCAAGCTACCACTGTGTGTCTGGAAAGACCCCGTTACCACCAACCCTTTCCGGTGTGGGAGTGGAGGATTTCCAACAGTCCTGTTCTGGGAGATTCTATCTGGCCCATCTTCAAGGAGTTGGGTTCATCTATCACCATAGGTAAATATAAATCTGTGAGATCTGTCATTGTAACTGCTCTCTCTCTTCTTCCCTTTTACAGGTACCGTCTTCATTGATCATTATAATGACTTTGCTATAACTGATTTTTATCTTGCCTCTTGGGAGAAGTTGTTTTTAACTGTATTTGATTCTGACTCACAAAATTATTGATTTAGATAAAGGTTTTAAAAAACTTTCGAGTTTGTGGTTATTTCAAGTTTAAAGTTAAATGTTATGTTCTACCTTAAACTATCTCAGCAACCCGATTCATTGAGTAAAGGAATTATTAAGGAGATCAAGTTGGTAAGACTTGGTGAAAATAAAACTACAGGAAAAACTCAGAAATTGATGACAGTGGGGTTTACTAGCATATCAGTGTGAATGTTTTGGGCCCAGGTGAGTATTAGGAATGTGTGTGAGTAACCTGAGCTGGTAACCGCGCTCCATCAGGGGGATACGTTCGAATAATACTGTTTACATACTCCATTGCACCATGAATTGGTTAATGCAATGGGGGAGGGGCAGCTGATTTCTGTGTCTAGTGAGCAAATAAAGGAAGGAAAAGCGAACAACGTTAGCTCGTGTGTAGCACAAATACGGACTATTATAACTCAAAGACGTCGTAACTTCAGGTTGATTTATTTAGAACACCCACCAGCTGTACATCGATTCTCTCAGCTCCGTGAACATAACCGTCTCCACTACTCAAGTACATTCTTTCTGATGTCACAACATTCTCTTGAGTAGCCCAGACTTAAAGGGAAAGTTACAGCACATCTTCCTTATATAAACAATATACATAAAAATAACAAATAAAAATAGAAAAAAATATGAAAACAGGAAATTGCAACTTAGATTGTTTACATAAATAACTAATAGACCAAAAGACTAAATAAATACTGGACAACTCAAAATAATGAAGTAAAACAGTACTGATTCTACTAATATTTTACAAAGTAATCTTGCAGATACAATGGTGGCCTTCTGACTCTAGAACCATGAGTAGGTGTATCAGAACGAGGACAATCAACATTACATTTGGGAAACCTTG
The DNA here is from genome assembly GCF_964204655.1 of Triturus cristatus. Lineage (NCBI taxonomy): Eukaryota > Metazoa > Chordata > Amphibia > Caudata > Salamandridae > Triturus > Triturus cristatus. Next base: position 905,641,201 of record NC_140591.1, read on the forward strand.
ACTGAGGTAAAGAGCTTCTGTAACCACTCTCCTTTGAATATTTTGACAAACGAGACATACTCCATACATCACCCCCTTCAAGCATTACCACATTCCTCATCACTTTGATAATACGCCTAGGGCCAAAACATTTTGTTTCACCTTTAGGAGACAAAACTGCTTTCTTCACAAGATCACCTATTTTCCAGGTAAAATGACATACTCCATTTTTTGTGTCAAATCTACGCTTATAATTATCTTGGTATCTATTAACCCCTTGCCCGCTCATGACGGAACCGTTCCGTCATGAGCCACGGTTGGCGTGTGCTCATGACGGAACGGTTCCGTCATGACAATCCTGTTGGCGGCCGCTCCGCCTGCGCGGCGCTGTTTCCCCGCCTGTGCGGGGCGACAACGCAAATGGGCGGAGTCATGACGGAACCGTTCCGTCATGAGCACAGCTCAACTGTGGCTCATGACGGAGCGGCTCCGTCATGAGCACAGGCCCACCGCGCTGCCCCCCTGCCCCCCCCAGCGCTGCAGCGGAATGTCCGCAGCAGCGAAGGGGTTAAATCTCCAATTGCTCACAACACAACCCCTGTCTTTTACACTCAACCAAAGTTGATTTAACTTTGAACCAGCTGTTCTCCCCTTAAGTTTTTTTAAACGGCGAGCATCCAGTCACACTGTTAGGTGTGTTTCTGTGTGCCCACAGTTTTTCCCTAAGAATGGGCTTGAGTGGAACTCTTCTTTCCAATGCCACCTGAGCAGAAGCTCTAATTAATCTATTCATGCTCTCAACTAAACCATTCGCCTGAGGAGAATAGAGGGCAGTTCTTTGATGCGTGATGGAAAGCTCTTTTAAAAAATCTGACATCTCCTGGGAGGTGAACTGCACACCATTGTCTGAAACAAGTACATCAGGTACGCCTTCACATGTGAAAGCATCTTTTAAAAATTCAATGATATTCTTAGTCACCACCGAATTCATACAAGCAGCAGAAACCCACTTAGAGGTATAATCAACAAGTACAACAACAAACCTCTCTGAAGGAGACAAGATGTCAAAAGGGCCTACAATATCCACAGCAAGCTTTGACCAAGGACGTTCAGGTATTGCAACAGGAGAAAGAGGAATAGTCCTCACATTCCTCGACTTGTCATTGCCTGCACACATTACACAATCCCTGACAACACCTACTTGTCGATCAACTTCATGCCACCAATAAGACTCTCTAACTCTTGCTTTGGTCAAGCTACGACCAAGATGACCCTCATGTGCTAGATTGATGATTTTCTCTCTCATATCATTAGGAGATATCAGTCTTTCCCCACGCAAAAGCTCACCTTGTAAAATATTCAATTTAAAATATTCAATTCATCACGAACATTCCAGAAACCTTTCACAGAATTTGGAACTTCATTCAAAGAAGGCCAACCATTGATGATAAAATTCATGATTACACCTCTGACCTCATCACTCTCACAACTAGATTCCCATTCTCTCTTGGCTATGGCTGACTCTTTCACCCAAGAAACAATATTGTCAAAATTGTTAGTTGAACTTTCTTCAACAGGCATTCTAGATAGAAAATCAGCTGGTACATTCTTTAAACCAGGCAAATATTCCACCGTAAATTTGTATTCCCATAATCCTTCCACCCACCTTTTGATTCTAGGTGTAGTGCTCTCAACATTCCTACAGGAAAACATATGCACAAGTGGTTTGTGGTCTGTTCTAACAAGAAACGGTAGACCCCACAAATAAATTCTGAAATGATTGATAGCCCAGTAACAGGCTAGAGCTTCACGCTCTATCACGGAATACCGCTCCTCAGCTCCCTTCAAAAAGCGAGAAGCAAAACCAATAACTTTCTCACTGCCATCAACCACTTGCGATAACACCGCACCTAAACCTCGTACACTGGCATCTGTGGTCAAGATGGTCCTTTTCTGAACATCAAAATGTCCCAAAGTTGGCATACATGCAATTTCTTTAACTTCTTTAAAAGCTTTTTCACACTCATCAGACCAATTAAAATCAGTACCCTTCTTCAAAAGTATTCTTAAAGGTTGCATTACACTTGCAAAATTGTACACAAACTTCGAATAATATTCAGATAAGCCTAAAAAAGCCTTTACTTGATCTTTATTTGCAGGAGATGGTGCCTGCAAAATTGCCTTTGCAGGATCAACTTTAGGGCTAATTCCCTCACCAGAAATTGTGTGCCCTAAGTAGGAAACAGAAGTAACTCTGAATTTGCATTTTTCACTTTTCAATGCGAGTCCCCATTCTTTCAACCTTGACAGAACACGGAATAAAACTTCATCATGTTTATCCTTGTCCTGACCATGAACAAGTATATCATCTTGGAAGAATAAGACCGACTCAATGCCACTCAAAACATTTTTCATCACTCTTTGAAAACAGGCTGCAGCACTTGCCAAACCAAAAGGCATCCGAATAAACCTGTAAGCACCTAGTGGAGTGACAAAGGAAGTAAGTGGTTTGGATTCTTCATGAAGTAGAATTTGATGATATGCCGCAGATAGATCCATCACACTGAAAATATTGGCACCTCCAAGTTTCGATAAAGCTTCATTAATATTGAGTAAAGGTTGCCTATCCACCCAGATACAGTTGTTTAAACTTCTCAAATCCACACACATCTAGATATTTTTTCCATTATCCTTGGGAACCAAAACTATGGGAGCCAACCATTCAGAAGACTATCTCTTCAATCACTTGCAAATCTAGCAGCTTATTGATTACTTCTTGTAAGGGTTTCATCATAAGGTTGGGAACTTTCCTTACTTTGTGTACAACTGGTATTACATTTTTAAAAAAAAATGATTTTATGATTAAAACCATTGAGGCAACCCAGTTTATCACTAAAAACTTCAGGAAACTTTCCTACAATGTCTTGAGCATCACTCTGTTGCGAAACAAGCATAACTTGATTTGGCGCATTAGGGTTCAGAATAATACCCAGGTCTCTTTGATGGCGCCAACCCAAAAGATTGTCCCCTCGCTTCGCAACATAGATTTTTCCTACTGTTTCTCTACCTTTGAATACAATCGGGTGAATAGAATAACCTATTCGATCAATTCTTTGTCCTCCGTAACCCACAGGATTGATGTCAGGTGATATAAGTTTTATATCACATGAACCAAATGTGGAATACCAAAATTTATCACTCAAAAGCGTATAAAGTGAACCTGAGTCTGCTAAAACAGGAACACATTTACCTCCAATATACACATCACACTTCGGCATATTAACATTACCAGTGTCTACTATTCCTTCATCATTTACCGATTCAACCATGCTGTCTGTAATACAATGAATCGCTAATTGAGAGAATTCATCAGCATCATTTAACATGTTCACTTTTGCATTCCTACACATACGAGCATAATGTCCTCTTTTGCCACAGTTCCTGCAATTAGTACTCTTTGCAAAACAATTTGGAAAATTCGGTCCATGGTTTTGGCTACCACACCTAGGACATTTTAACTTGTTATCCTTATTAAAATTAAAATTAAACTTTTGTCTGTCAAACTTAGTGGCAGTCTTTTCCTGGTTGGTATTCGCTTTACTAACCACTGCAACAGATGTATCACATGGTACATGTTCCTGATCCACTTTACTGACACTGGAAACCAAGTCACCAGTGGTCGTGCTGCTCCGCATCTCTTTGACCCAGAAGGACGTGTGTTCAACACTCTCCACAATCATAATAGCTTCTTTAAGATTTGGATTTTTTGACAACAACTTTTCCTGGATTTTCGGGTCATTAGTGCATCGCACTAATTGGTCACGGATGAGTGAGTCAGTTAATTGCTCAAACTCACAAGTTTGCGCCAAAGACTTTAATGTCGCTACATAGTTGCCAACTCTCTCCCCTTGTGCTTGCACCCGCATAAAAAAATGTATGTCTTTCCATAACTACATTTATGCGAGGTCCAAAATGTGTCTGTAACTGCATTAAACTCATTTCATACACATCATTTGGTTCACCTGCACCTCTGCCTATTGGTATAGGATCTAAACTGTCATAGATATTTCTTCCTTCAGTACCAAGGTTGTGAAGTAAAATAGCTTGTTTCCTAATTGCCGAAAATTTTTCACCACCAATGGCCAGAAGATATGAATCAAAGAGCGGTTTCCATTTCTTCCAAGGGAGTATCGGTTCCCCCCTTTCACTTAAAAACTGTGGAGGTTGACTCATACCACTAGATGTCGCCATGCTAAAACAAAAAGTTAACACAACGAGCTAATAAAATAAGCTAATACAATTATTTAAAATAATTAACTAACAAAGAGATAAAATAACAAGTTAAACAAACTTGTCGACAAATTCTTCCGACTTCCTTGAATACTATTCTGGATGTTCAAAACAAAATTCAGGAGTCTCAATTTGAGCGCAAACATGAAAAGTAAGATTATATGTCAAAAAGTGGCCATAAAGCAATGAGTTCATGTCCACAATCATTTAAAGAAAGAACAGCTTCTCCAAAAATGGTGCCAGTTTAATCCTTCCTGTATTTCCATGAACTCTGCATCTTGAAACAGACATCAGACAAAATACCCTTCACGCTCCATTATTTCCTTGAGAAATGCTCTTTAAAACATTGAGCCAGCACATGTATCATCCACCTTCCTTCTTTAATCCTTTGATGAATAAAGCCTCACACATGATTTCCTCCGTCTCTGTTTACTTTGACTTCGAGCTCTGAAGCACTCTAAAACATTAGGCCAGTGTATGAGCCATCTGCATTCCTTGCACAGCTGATCATTAGAGTAATGGCCTCACGCGCTGACTTCCTTCACCTTTGTTTACGTAGACTTCACACGCAAGGCTGACTCTCATCATTAACATTCTCTGTCTCGCGCTCCGTTTAATGCGCAACTGCTAACCTTTAACACCTTTTGTCATTAACACTAAAAAATATGTAAAAGCACTCTTCAGCATGCACTTTAAGTTAAGGATTATTCTTCCTTTATCCTTGCCTCGCCTCGTAGCAGTCAGTTCCGCAGACAGCACTTCAATTAAAAATGAAAGAAAAAAAAAAAAAAAAAAAAGAAACGGACCGACCTTTTTCCTTCCGCCCGTTTTTCACATTGGCACGCCGGGTTCTTTGGTGGGTGTTTCCTTATCAATCGTCGCCAGTATTATAACTCAAAGACGTCGTAACTTCAAGTTGATTTATTTATAACACCCACCAGCTGTACATCGATTCTCTCAGCTCCGTGAACATAACCGTCTCCACTACTCAAGTACATTCTTTCTGATGTCACAACATTCTCTTGAGTAGCCCAGACTTAAAGGGAAAGTTACAGCACGGACCATGTAGGCTTTTGTTACTTTGTGTGTGAGGACGTGTGTGGTATGTTGTGTAGGCCCAGATGCTCCTCCCTAACACCATAATGTATGTGGAAACGGAGTTGGACTGGTTTTTGGTTTGCAAACCAGGATGCATTTTTTGTAGCGAGACATTAGGGTAAGATTGTTTTGGCAGTCTGTATTTTTAAGTCTCTGTTGTTGTGAAAGGTGTTTTGCAGTCTGTGTTGTCACATACAATTGAGGACTCACTTGCATTTACACACCCTCCAGAGTTTTGATCTCTTGCTTTCCTTGATGATGAATTAAATTCAACCAATGAAAGAATATCTAGGATTCCCTTGGGTTCAACGGGACAAATGTGTTTTTAAGTGTAGATTGCTCACTTTAACTGGCATGTTGAAGCTGTGGGCATGTACACACGGTGTGCGTATATGTGAGTAGACAGGAAGAGGCATATGCACACCCCTCTGCCATATATTTTGAAATAGTCAAATAAGTGTATTATTATAGTTGGTATTTATGTGTATATGCAGCGTTCTTCAGTTATTCTTATGAAGTTTTGCTAAGCACTGTGAGTCTTCTTTTGGCTACTTCAGAGCATATATATCCCATTTGTGAGAATGCAGCTGCCCAAAGAATGAATGTCATCTTTTGAGGAATGAAGACAAACCTATCTCACTTTGAATGTGCAGCACCACATACTTTTCCACCTTCCACACAATGCATCATCTGCCCAAATTAGATTCGAATTTGGGTTATCGACACAGCTAATTACTAGGAAATGCCAATTCATAAAAGTGTGGAAAATAATTAAAACAGATGACTCTAATCAAATGTGCCATTAGTTATGGCGGGAAATACAAACAAATCCGAAATCTCAATCTTAGAAGTATTTACAAGCTGCCTTAGATGAATACTCAGCACATGCGATTTGGGATATGCCTATAATTACAGAATCTTAAAAACAAACACTAATGAAATAACAAAACAACTATAGATGCATAAAGATAAAGAATCCTTCGCAAAAAGAACGCATGTATGGACACTAAAGAATGAGTACAAATCTGTCAAAGCACAATCCAATTTAGAAACCCCTTAGTCTTTAAAGCTAAAAAATATTTTAATTAAAGCACTATTTGGCCTTTTCCCAGGATTAGTTCACGCAACGCCAGAGCTGCGCACAACAGAACGGATACCTTGCCGATTATGTACAAAAGGGGAAGAGAACATTATCCATTTGTTTTGCATATGCCCAAAATTGAAGGAAGAAAGAAGAACGACACTTTAGTGGCATTTTAACACCAATGGAATACGGCCTTGTAGGCAAGCACTTGTGTCTAAAATCAAATGACAGTTTTGAACTCTGCATTTGTAAAATTCATACTAATTATAAGAAAGAAATTAGACCCTGATGATTTGATCAAACAGAACACATAGGACGTGTTTAATAGATAATCTGTACAATAAGATTTGCACTATTCAGATTTGCTATATTTTAAAACATGAATTTCTGTGAGTAACATAATAAGTATGTTTTTATTCTAAAAGAATGTTTTTACTCTAAAGGTATTTGTTATAATATGCATTATCGTTTTTTACTATTGTATGATTTTAAAGAATCAAAGAATACAATTAAATAATAATAATCATCAATCTAAAAAAAAGAGCGTTTGCGCCACGTGGGTTCTCTCCTCATGACTGTATCTGTATTTGCATTTTTGAGTGTAGCCATGTGAAGTATCTTGAATGAGAAACAGGATACAGAGTAGATGAAAAGTAGAAGATTTATTACAGCAAGTAAGATCCCATCCAACCGCCAGCTATCAGTCTTCAACTGGAGGTTTTCCAGAACCTTGTCAGCTCAACAGTCCATGACATCAGCTAGTGATGACATGGGAATGCTAACACTCTAATACCCCTCAACATGAGATGCCACACATCTCCCTTCCCCAAATACAGAAAACAACATTGTATAGAAAATAATGAATACAAAGAAGTAAAGAAGATTAAATGAAGTCTGCCAAATAACTTGGCTTCATAACCACCCTGTTGGATTTTCTACGACAGTCCAATTTCTCACCCACTCCATCACCACTGTGTGAAGAATCGTTATCATTCCCCTTTGGATCGGTATCCACACCACGTTCCAACTTTCCCCTACACACAACAACCCTATTCAAGTTCCAAATGCGATGATCTTGAGTTTGGATTGCATTATTAAATATTTTAGTCACCTTGATAGGCTTCATGTACTTGGACATAGAGCTGCCTAGAACACCAGGACGTTTAATCATGACCCAATCTCCCACATGTACTACAGTCTTCCTTACAGCATGTTTCCTATCAAAGTATTCCTTCCTCATTCTCCCTTTTTCTTCCTCAACTCTCACCATCTTTTCTCCATCACATTCCTTTTCTTTTCCTTTTAGCAACTCATACTTATTAACCCAAAATGGTTCAACACACGTGTTCGGAAGTCTACCCCGAAACAGTAAGAAAGGAGTTTTCCCTGTAGTTGTGTGTGGAGCTAGTCTATATTCCTCAATTTTCGCAATGACCTCTTTTTTCCAATCAATACCAACACTTTTTGCTAAGGCAATAGTCTCCTTGATCACTTTGTTAAACCTTTCTACCATCCCATTGGTTTCTGGGTGATAGAGAGCAGAGGTTTTGTGTACAATTCCCTTGGAAGACAAGAACTGTTCCATTTCTCTTGAAACTAACTGAACCCCATTATCCGATAAAATAGAAATGGGCAAACCTTCCCTGGCAAATAAAGACTTCAAACACTCAATAACATTTCCAGTGTTGACAGATGTCAAGAAGAATATCTCAGGCCACCTAGAAAACATGTCTATGACCACTAGTAGATATGTTAGAGATTCTTTCCCATGAATGGGACCCACTATATCCAAAGCAATTTCCTGCCAAGGTCCACTTGGACGTTTCCTTAAGACCATGGGTTGTTCATGCGTACACTTGGATTTGTCGCTGATGGCACACGACACACAATCTCTAATAACACGCTCAACCATTCTGTCCATACCTGGCCACCAATAAGACATGCGTAGCCTTTCTTTGCACTTAGTTAAACCTGAATGTGCCACATGTACTGAGTCTACCAATTCCTTTCTTAGAGTAGTAGGAGGAATCAGTCTTGTTCCCCTAAACAAGAAATCATTGTCAACCGACAATTCATTTCGTACACCCCAAAAACACTTCGCATTCTCTGATACATCTTTGTTGGAGCACCACCCTGCCTTTAACAAGGACATAACTTCACACAATGTTGAGTCCTTCCGGATTTCATCTAACCACCTATCTTCCGATATAATAACCTGATCCACAACACAAACAATTTCATCATCCTCTTCGTAGTCAGGACTATACTCATGCAAACTGACAGAGGGCACCAAACGCGATAGAACATCCGCTACACCGTTTTCAATACCCGGAATATACTTGATCATGAAATTATACTCCTGCAGGCCAATCACCCACTTGGTAATCCTACCAGATATTAAATCCAAACCTTTTTTACTGAAAATCTCCACTAAAGGCTTATGATCCGTATGGACCTCAAAGTCTACACCCCACAGAAACTTTTTGAGTTTTTTTACCGCCCAAAACACAGCTAACGCTTCCCTCTCAACAACAGAATACCTAGTCTCTGGATCTCTAAGACTTCTGGACAGAAACATAATGGTTTTCATGCCATTACCACCACTCTGCTTCAAAACTGCTCCCAACCCCTTCTCACTCGCATCTGTCACCAAAATGGATTTACCAGAAGGATCAAAACTCTTCAAAGAAGGAGCTAGTCCTAGTTTTCCTTTCATAGCCACAAATTCATCCTCACATTTCTCAGTCCACACATACTCCTCACCCTTTCGTAATAACCTTCTCATATTCACAGTTGCTAAAGCAAACCCCTTGATAAATTTGGCATAATATTCAATCATCCCTAAAAATTTCATAAGGTCGGACTTATTGGTAGGAGAACACATTTTCGTGATGGTTTCAACCAACTCGGACTTGGGCTTTACACCATCTCCTGAGATGCTATGACCCAGATAATTGATGGTGTTAGATCTAAATGAGCATTTTTCCACTTTGATAGTGAGGTTGTGCTTACTCAAAGCCTTTAACACAGATCTCAATCTAATGTCATGTTCCCTATCGTCTTTTGCAAAAACCAATATATCGTCCTGGTAGACACACACTCCAGGAAGATCCTTTAACACTCTTTCCATTACTCTTTGGAATACAGAGGAGGCAGATACCAAGCCAAAAGGCATTCTTCTAAATCTAAATGTACCAAATGGAGTAATGAACGAGGTACAATCTCGAGACGACTCATCAAGTTCAATTTGATGATACGCCGAGGTCAAATCTAACGTGCTGAAAATTTTTGCTCCATCAAGTAATGTTAACAACTCTGTAATGTTAGGCAATGGGTATCTGTCCACCACAACACTCTTGTTCAGTTGTCTTAAATCAATGCACAAACGCAAATTACCATTTGGTTTGCGAGCTGCGACAACCGGAGCAAGCCATTCCGATCCTTCTACCTCCTCAATGATCCCACCACTGCTTAGTTTTTCTATTTCCTTTTTCATGTCATCTTTAACTGAAAGTGGAACACTCCTCACCTTACACTGTATAGGAATTACATCAGCTTTTAATTGTATCTTGTGTCTATACCCCTCGAGACATCCCAAGGTATCCCTAAATACCTTTGGAAATTCAGATTTAAGCATAAGAGCATACGTTTCATTGGCATTCTTATCAACAGAATGAATCCTCTCCCTCAATTGTATCGGAAAATCTGCATTTGGATCAAGAAACACTCCTAAATCCCCTTGATGCAGCCAACTAATGATGCTGTCTCCACGCTTTGAAACATAGATTTTCCCATTAATCAACCGATCTTTATATTCTATTAGACCATTGAAATACCCATGTAACTTTATTGGTTCTCCCCCATAAGCTAACGGTATAATGTCTGGTTTGATGAGAGTAATCTTTCCCTTAAGTTTGGTTATATAAAAATCATTAGATACTATGGTGATCTTGGCACCGGAATCAAATAGTACCTTGGTACTTTCTCCCTCCACCATAATTTCATCATATGGTCCTGTTTTTTTACTAGTTTTTTCCTCGACTTGTACTACAATTTGTCCACAAATTGAGTTCTCAGAATCATCCTCTTGATAAATTTCCACCTCTTTGACCTTTGTCTTGAGTTTAGTTTTACAAAAGGCAGTGAAATGCCCCTTTAATTTACACTTAGAACATGTTTGATTGAGAGCTGGACATTTCCTATCATTAGCCAAATGATCCATTTTACCGCATCTATAGCACTTCCTTTCCATCCCCACTTTGTCTGATTGTGTTTTAGTATTTTGGTCACCTTTTTCTGTTTTAATCTTTACCACCTCAACCTTTGACCCTTTTTCAGCATCTTTCTTTATCACCGCAACACATTTTAAAGAGTGTTCAATGCGTTTTGCAACATTTAACACCTCATCTAGGGACGGTTCATCCCTCAACCATAACTCTTCTCTAACTTTTTCCATGTTGCACCCAAACATGAATTGATCTCTGATGCGTTCATCAGTTAAATTATCAAACTTGCAAGAAGAAGCAAGCTTCCTTAACTGAGTTATATAATCTTCAATTGACTCGTCGGTGGATTGCATTCTCTTTGCAAATTGATACCTTTCCAGGATAGTGCTAACTTTTGGCAAATAATGCTTATCCAGCTTCTTAATACAAATGTCATAATCATTTAAGCCTCTAGCTTCTTCAGCCGATAGATCTGGCAAGTTGTCAAACACATCTTGGCCTTCCGAACCTAAACAATGAAGTAATAAGGCCGACCGTCTTTCAGCACTTAATGACGGACCACATACCCTAGCATACCTTTCAAATACCACCTTCCATTTTTTCCATTTGATTGGAGGGGCACCAGGACATAAGAAGAAAGGTGCTGCAGTAACATTCTGCATGGCTGGATAGCTAATGTGTTAAATATCAAGTAATTAATTAAATTAATAATTAATGTAATGGCCAGCGTTATAGTGATAGAGACCCTGATCTAAGTTAACTCAGCATGTTAACTTTTTTTTTTTTTTAAAAACAAGTACTAACAAATTCGTTCCCTTGCTTTTTTTTTTTTTTTAAATTAACTCTCGACCTTTTTTTTTTCCTTAAAAACTATACATGCACACCAACAGTATTACTTACTACGGACTTATTGATGCAAATCACAAGTATTATATGGCAAAACCACAGTCTCGGACACTAACAGATGAATATGTAAAAAAAACTTAGTTGCTAAGCAACCAGCAACAAAATGGCTACCACGCACGTCCAAAGTAACGTGATGCGCGATGACGCACTACAGGATGCCAGAGAAGTCAAACTCCGACTCAGCGCGATGAAGAATACATGTTCCAAAGTTCTTCGGAGAATCCTGTAACGTCAATCACCGAATGAGCGCGATGAAGGTTAACCATGGAATGCCAGGAGCAGCTCACAGAAAGAAGAACTCCAACTTCAGGATGAAAGTTCTAGTTCCAGGTATGCCGCACCGAGTCCGTTGCAACGTAAATGTTTGTCTTTGAATGTTAGAGATTGAAGTCGATTACTCTGTTGTAGAAATTATATATTTCTGATCTGAATCTCGATACCGGTTACAATGCCGATGAAAGTGTTGTACCATATGAGTCCATTTGCACAAAACCATACACGGCACACCACCAGTTCAGAAATTACGGAGCCGATGTGTATGGCGCTGAGAAAACCAAAAGTCTCGCCGCAAGTGCACCAGGCTTCACGTTATAACTGCAGACAGATAAAGATGCGGGTGCACCAGGCTTCACGTTGTAACTGTAGACAGATAGAGATGCGAGTGTACCAGGCTTCACGTTGTGATCACAGGCAGTTAGAGATTCCATACAGCCAGACGATCTCTGTGGCACACCACTTCTCAAACGGAAGACAATCCGGGTGCACGCATCCAGTATAATCCAATATTCAAATTTAATGGAGACTGATGTGGCTTCCTTTTTTTTTAAAATTCAGAGGAAAAGAGACCATTTAATAGCTTGACTCCCGTGTTGAGATCTTCCTGTTCCAATGCCGACTACGCCAATGAAGTATCTTGAATGAGAAACAGGATACAGAGTAGATGAAAAGTAGAAGATTTATTACAGCAAGGAAGATCCCATCCAACCGCCAGCTATCAGTCTTCAACTGGAGGTTTTCCAGAACCTTGTCAGCTCAACAGTCCATGACATCAGCTAGTGATGACATGGGAATGCTAACACTCTAATACCCCTCAACATGAGATGCCACACCATGCTCTAGAGAAGCCCGTTATACGGGACATATTGCAGACTTTCAGTTTAGTGAGACCCGCTCCGCGCCTGGGTGGTGGTTACAGGAACTTGGGGGGCCTAGGAGGCCAGTGACAGGTTTAACTCCACAGACTGAGCTCCTTCCTGCCCGTTCTGTTCCATGGGACAAGGGGATCAGAATCGCCGGGATGGACCACAGCTTTGTGTACAGAAGAAATGTGCAACACGTAAGAGCAATGCAGTAAATAAAGTGTCTAGATGACAGTGCAGCACATAGATCTCCATTCGCTGTGTGTACAGCAGAGGGGTGGAGCATCTAGAGAGTTGCAGTACATTGTAGTGTGCAGCGAACGTCTAGTGTGTACGGCAGTAAGATGTAGTGCGTGGATGTGCAGTCGCATGTGTGGAGAGTGGCATTGCTCACAGGGGCAGGCGCTTTGTTTCAACAAAGGGATACAAGGCCCAAATGGACAGCCTCTGCGTGTACAATAGAAGGGTGCAGTGCCCAAGTGGACAATAGAGGTGTGCAGTGCCCAAGTGCTCTGTGTATAACGGTTGGGGGCAGTGCTTTGCGTGCAACAGGGGACACAGTGCAACGCTGACATACGCTCCATGTACAGCAGTGTGGTGCACTGTTCATGTGGACAGCCGCTCTGTGTAAAACAGCTGTGGACAGTGCCCAGATAGCTGTTCTACGTACAACAGAGGGGTACAGTGCCAGCGCAGACACCAGCACCATGTACAGCAGACTGGTGCAATGCCTACTACAGGTAGAGCCATGCTGTGTATGATAGCTGGGGGCAGTGCACACTGCCGCTCTGCGTATAACAGTCGAGGGCAGTGACCAACTGAACAGAGCATTGTGTACAGAAGCTAGGGCAGTGCCAGCATGGACAGTCGCTCTGTACACAGCAGACTGGTGCTGTGCCCACCACACGTACAGCTGCGCTGTGTATGACAGCTGCAAGCAGTACCAACAGCCGCTCTGCGTAAAACAGATGAGGGCAGTGCCCAGATGGACATCCCTTTGTGTACAACAGAAGGACCCAATGCCAGCGCCGACACCTGCTCTGTGTAGAGCAGACTGGTGCACTGCCCACCACACATCTGTGCTATGTATGACAGCTGCAGGGCAGTGCCCACAGCCGCTCTGCATATAACAGTTGAGGGCAGTGACCAGATGAACAGAGCGTTGTGTACAGCAGCTGGGACAGTGCCAGCACGAACAGACACCCTGTGTACAACAGAGTAGCGTGGTTCCTACCACACGAACAGCCACGCTGTGTAAAACAGCTGGGGCAGCAACGACCACTTGTGCAGGCACCCTGTGTAAAACAGGTGATGGCAGTGACAATATGGACATCCCTTTGTGTACCACAGAGGGGCCCAATGCCAGTGCTGTACCCTCTCCAGACATAGCAGACTGGCGCTGTGCCCACCACACATACAGATGAGCCGTATACAACAGATGCAGGCCGTGCCCAGATGGATAGCTGTTTTGTGTACAATTGAAAGGACAGATGAAAACGGAGAAAGGAGATTCATAAATAGTAGACAAACAACTTAAATGTACTGGCGTGCATATGTTTAAAATGCTACAAAAGTAAATAAATAGAAAAGAATAGCGGGTGGCCGCCTTAGCATCATTGACTGCTGCAGCCTGCACGTCAGCTTTAATTTTAAGCATGACGGCCACCCGCCTTTCTTTTCTATGTACTTGCTTTTTTGTAGCATTCGTGGCTTTAGCTTTAAACATGTGAAGGTGTGACCCATATAACCACAAGGAAACCATAGAGAAGAAAGCTTATCGGGTAGACACACACTGTAACCAATCAGCAGCAAGGGTGTGGCCAAAGTCCATAGAGGTAAATACAGCATGTCTTTTAGACAGCTCATGCATGCTGCTTAGGCACGACCTAGAAAAGCATTTGCAATGCAATGTGTCTTGCATTTGTGAGATATTGAGCTGCCATTGCAAATGGCATTGTCTTTTATTATTGCACGTCTTTTAAACACAAATAGAATGCAATATGTCTTGCATTTGCGAGATTTTGAGCTACTGCCATTGTAAATGGCATTGTCTTATTATTGCACGTCTTTTGTTGAACATATTTTTATTGGCATTTAAAGTAATCACATATGAGCAGTTACAAACAATATTATCGTCCAATCTTCCAGTGTATTACAGTACAGCACATCTGTAGTATATAATGGTCCATTGCGCAATGCATAGTCTCAGCACCCACCAAATGCAGCTAAAGCGATATCACATGCATTATATACAATAAGGCTCAAGGTTCCTAGGCACTGTTATAGTAGTAAAGTGGTGCCTGCTCTCCAAACTTTGCGTAGCTATAAGCAGCTTCCAATCCAACTTAGATCAAATAGGGGTTACAGCAGAGGAAGCTCCTATGCACTGCATTTTGTTTCAAATCTGCTCATCGGGATTACATTGTCAAATAAGAGCGATGTAAACAACAAAAGCAATACAAAATTGAGAGGAGTGAAGAAGAAAGAGTGAAGAGAGAGAAGGAAGCCAAGGGATAGAGGATGGATAGAGCGGAGAATGGTCTGCGTCTTCCCAGGACGGGGGGGCGTGGGCTATCAATGCAAGGGCACTGAAAGATCTATAACCAGTGCGTGTCGTGGGCGACATTCAAAGGGAAAGCAGTCCTGTCGGGGCTGGGAGCGGGGCGCCGGGATCTTGCAGCGAGAGTCCCACCGAGGGAGGGGGTCGAGCGGCACCGCCAGCGGTACTCTATATGCTACCTGCCTCTGGAGGGGGTCACTGCATCTTCAAAGAGACGTAAAGCCCGGAGCTTCGGGGGCTGGAGACGAGCATGTTCTAGCTTGCAAAAGTAATCTACCAGCGGCTGCCAAAGCTTGGTGAAATTGGCATCTCAAAACTGCAGACGTGCCGTGAGCAACTCCATTGCCATAGTATGCCACAGGCGAGTGAACCAGACATTGACCGGGGGCGCTTCAGCCTTTTTCCAGTAGAGAGCAATGATTTGCTTGGGTGCGCCAAGCATATGGAGGCTTAAGTGCCAATCACGGCGGGTCATTGCACGCAGGCTCACTGTCCGGAGCCCCAAAATAACTGTGATCAGGTTTCGAGCAACGGGTAGTCAATTACCAGCCTAATATGACTAAGGATCGCCTTCCAGTAGATGGTCAAGAGTGGGCATGTCCACCAAATGTGGACCAAGTCCCCAGGGGCGTTCGTGCAGCGCCAGCAAAGAGGTGAGGAGGTAGGGAACATTTTGTGTAGCCTATATGGAGTGTAATACCAGTGTGTCAAAACCATATACGCGGTTTCCCGCTGGGAGATGCTACGGAAGACCTTCGGTATACCGCGCCACAAGTGATCCCATTGTGTGGGTGTGATGTCAAACCCTGTGTCTGACTGCCACCTTGCCTGATACGTATGTGGGGTAACCCGCTGAGAATGTTGGAGCACGTGGTATGTACGAGAGATTAGTCCCCCTGAATTTGTCAAAGGAGCGCACCAGCAGTTCAAAAGGGGTAAAGGGACGATTGGCCGCCCGTGCAGAGGATAATGCCTGAATCCAGTGTCGGAGTTGAATATACTAAAACCTAGCCTCCGCCAAAAGCTGGAAGTTCCGTTTACAATGATCAAAAGATTTAAAGGAATCCCCCGAAAAGAGATACAGAATCATTCGACACCCCCCATCTGACCATTCAGAGAAAGACTGCGGGTAGAGGGCAGGTGGGAAATGGGTGTTGCGAGCGATAGGAGTGTGAGGGGACGGGAAAGTTGTAAGGCCTCTGGACAATGCTAACTTGTCCCATATATCCAGCACAGTCCTTGTGGGGATAGCTATATAGGCACTACGAGAGCGGGCCTCCCGCGGGAGCCAGGTCAGATCCCACATGGGGCGACAGGTCACGGCTCTATCCGTGTGGAACCAGACCTTCTCGCTTTCCCATGCCATCCATTCCGAGATAAAACAGAGATTGGATGCCCAGTAGTATTCTAGCAAATTAGGGCAAGCCAGCCCCCCTCTGTCTTGAGGCAACATAAGAATCTTGTTGGAGAAATGTGGTCGGTGCCCTCCCCTGAGGAATGCGGTGAGCTCACGCTGGAGGCTTTGGATCTGATGCTGCGGAAAGGGCGTGGGTAGAGTCTGAAACAGGTAAAGTATCTTTGGGAGGATCGACATCTTGACTGTATTCAGATGCCCCAGCCAGGATAAAGGGAGGGATTTCCATGCTTGCAGATCGTCTAGAACAGCTTTTTTACACTCCTGCCAGTTAGCTTGTGACCACGTGGCTAGGTCAGAGGTTAAGATAAGCCTGAAGTATCGAATGGAATTGGAGGCCCATTGATATGGGACAAGAGACTGGAGCACAGGAATCTCCGCCTCGGGGATTGTGAGGTTTAGGGCCCACGATTTAGCGTGGTTAATTTTGAGGCCGGAAACTAGTTCAAACGACTGGAGCACTCTATGAAGAGCAGGCAAAGAGGTTCTCGGGCGGGATATTGTGAAAAGGAGATCTTCCGCAAATAAGGCGATTTTATGATCCAACCCACCCAGTGTGATGCCATGGATATCGAGGGATTGGCATATCATGTTAGCAAGGGGTTCTACCACCAGGGCTAATAAGAGGCATCCCTGGCGAGTGCCCCTATGAATCGAGAGGGGTTCCGTGTGCCGGCCATTGACCCGTATCTGGGCTAGCAGAGAGAGGTAGGGAGTCATGATCCTAGCGATCATCTGGAGACCCACCCCATTTTGTGCAGGAAAGACCGGAGAAATACCCAGTCCACCCGTTCAAATGCTTTCTCAGCATCGAGCGACAACAAGCATGAGGGTATCTTCCAGTGCTGAGCCTTCCCGACCAAGTGCGCAATACGTCGCACATTGCCCATGCCCTTGACGAATGAAGCCGACCTGGTCAGGTTCAATAAGCCCTGGTAGGTGCGGGTCGAGTCGCTTAGCCAGCATTTTGGTGTAAAGTTTAAGGTCTGTATTTAAGAGCGCAATAGGGCGGAAAGATGAACATAATGCATGATCCTTCCCAGGTTTAGGGATCAAGGCGATTTCGGCCATGGCCATAGATGCGGAAGGCCCCTCGGTGTCTGAGAAAGAGTTAAAAAGACGAAGTAAGTGGGGCTTGAGTTGCAGGAGAAAAGCATGAAAGAATGAGATCGGAAGGACATCCGGCCCCGGAGATTTACCGAGCGGGAGGTCCTTCAGGGCGCCTTCAGGGCGCCGGAGGGTTCTTCTGAGGTAAGCAGGTCCTCCAAGAGCTGAGCATGATAGCAGCCGATCAGAGACCAGTTGCAGTCTCCCAACGCGGCCTGTATCGGTTCCGGGCTGGGCGATTCCTGGGTATAGAGGGACGAGTAGTACTTGTGGAAAGCTTTTAGTTTCACAGTTTCGACAGTGGCCCATGTGCCATCTCCAAGTTTAAGTTTGGCGATGTGCGCCTTAGCGGCCCATGCCCGGAGACGACGGGCCAAGACCACGCCCACCTTATCTCCCCCCCTCATAGTACCGTTGTTTCATGGCTAAGAGCGTGCTCAGCCTTGTTGGTTCTACACGCCATCAGCTGGCCTCTAAGCATGGCCAGTTGTCTCTTGTGGAGAGCCAGGAGTCATTCCTGGTCCAGTCTTTCAAGGGCCTTTATATCACGCAAAAGATTGTCTTCGAAGAGGCGGGTTGCCTGAGCCCGAGCAATGGCAATAAACTTAATACAGCCTCGAATCATGGCCTTAAATGCGTCCCAGACCACGGGAAAGGGGGTCTCAGGGAGATCATTGGACACAAAGTAAGAGGTGATAGCAGCCCGAATTTCTGCCACGTCGACGGGGTCCCGGAGAAGGTTTGAGGCACCATGGGGGGCGGTGTGTGCGAGAAGAGTGACCCTGTATGAGAAGCTCCACGTGGGCGTGGTCAGAGATGAAAATGTCGGACATGGATGCCGAGAGGGTGTCGCTAAGCAAAGAGTGGGAAACCAAGAGATAATCAATGCGCGTGTAGGAACAATGGACATGGGAGTAGTAAGAATAGTCTCGAACGACTGGAGAATGGTAGCGCCAAATGTCCGTTAAGCCTAGGTCAGTTAAGCGTCTGTTTAAGGTGGAGGACATGGCCCCTGCCCCGTGAAACGGGCTATTGCTACGGTTAAGTCACGCATCCCAAAACAGATTGAAATCGCCCCCCAGAATTAGATGTGTGTCATCTTGTGTTAGCTGTTCTTGCAGGAGGTCCCTGAGGAAGAGGTCTTGGGCTTGGTTTGGAGCGTAGATATTGCAGAGGGTGAGAGACCACTGCCCAATCCTGACAATCAGCTTGCGGAATCTGCCATCTTCACTACGGGTCACCCTGGGGCCTCCCAGGCGGATGCCTGCTCTACAGAGGATAGCCACCCCAGCCATTTTAGTGGGTGCGGAAGCCCAGAATTGAAGGGGGTATCAGGGTGTGCCATGCGAGAGGTATTCGCCCTCAGCAGATGAGTATCCTGAAGGAATATAATGTCCGGGTTCTGTTGTTGGAAATAGCGCCATATCAGGTGACGCTTGTTGCCCTTTACACTGAGAGAGAGGAGATTCAAAAAGGGAATAGAAGTCATGTTACGGGTGGACTGCGTGCAAGCGCCATCACAGGCTTAGAAGTTAGAGTAGAACACAGCGCCGCCCCATCACCCCCGTGCGTTTCCAGGGTAAGGAGGCATAAGAGAGGCATTTCACAGGGATCTGCGTCAAGTAGGGATTGGGAGAAGCAACATTCGCATAAGATAACGCACCCACTGTAGTTAGGACCACCCCACCACCATGAAAAGAAGAGAAAGGAAGGAGAGAAAGGAGGAGAGAGCAAAAGAAGAAAAGCAAAATGTCCAAGTGCAACAGCGGCCAACGTGGCCAACAGGGCCTATTACGGTCCAGGAGCAAGCCAGGCTCAATTGAACAAGCCATTCCAGAGATGCCACTCTGAGGAATAGGAGGGGGAGCGGGTCTCCGGTGCCACTGCCAGGGTGTAGTCGGGGGGGTGGGAGAAATCAGCTCCCACCTCAGCGGGAGGCCACCGAGGACGATGATGATCCAGGAGGCTCAGAGGCATGCCCAGAAGCTGTTCCTCTGAGGCGCTGAGAGTTCAAGGGGGAACTTCCACCGTCCAAAGAGCTAAGGTGTTGGATGATGTCTTGATTTGCCTGCGAGGAGGCGCGTTCTCCTCGATGAGACGGGCGCAGAGATTGGTGCACTCTGGCCAACTGTGGTATTGCAGGGTCGCGGTTCAGAGATAGTCTGGAGGGGCTGGAGGGTGGAGTAACCTGTATTTGAAGCAGTTGCGTAGCCTCTCGAAAGGACCGCAGCATCCGACACTTTGATTCCCATTGAAAAATGAGGGTGAATGGATGGCTCCACAGATACTGGATGCCCAGCTCCCTCAGCTTGTCAGTGATGGGCTTGAAGTCGTCTTTGTAGCAACGAAGTGTGGTGGGGGCTAGGTCCTGGAACAGCTGAATGGTGGCACCCACCCTTGTAGGTGAGCTCCGGCTTCGAGCACGCCGCCCTAAGAAAGGCCTCCTTTTCCATAAAAAGTGGACCATAGTCAGTATGTCAGGGGTAAGACCAGGGCGGCCAGGAGGACCAGACACTCGGTTTGTGCAGTCAAGAGCCAGCAGGGAGGCATCCTTGTCCCCAAAGATTTCTTGAGGAAGGTCGGCTACAAAGGTCATGATGTCCGATCCCTCAGCCCCAACAGGAGCTCCCCTTAGGCGCAAGTTGTTGCGGCGGCCCCGATTTACCAAGTCCTCCTGTTTGATCTGTAGCTCCATGTGTTGCTCCTCCAAGGTAGCCAAGCGCTGCCAGAGCTGCTCCTGATCCTCCGTGCGGGCATCAACTGTCTTTGAGGTCGTCCACTCTTCCCCCAAGTTCCACAACATCTCTCCTGAGCTTCCTGACACAGGATTGTACCTCCGTTCGTAGGGTCCCAATTTCAGATTTGAGTTCCTGCATGAAATTGGCCATGAAGGATTGGGTGACAGGATCAGAAGACCCCACCGCTGAATCCTTCATTTCCCCCACAGGAGTGGGGCCCGGCTTGTTCCACAGGGCGGTCACAGGGTTGTCTTTTGGGGGTGCTGTAGAGTCTTTCACAGCCTTGGATCGTGTCATCGCCCCTCGGGATCCCACGTGTCGGGCAGGAAGTCAGGGCCAGAAACACCGTGAGGGTCAGTTGGATTCCCAAGCAGGTATTGGGGAGCACTACTGTAGAGGAGGGTGCAACGCTCCCTAGGCGAGAAGCGAGCAGTAGGGGGATCTATCTCCAAGGCCCCAAGTCCTCCACTCCCCTTGCCAGTCACTCAAAAGGGTCTAGGGCTTAGGCCTGGGCAGTGCAAGCCCACCAGTCGTCAGGGCCAGAGCCAGGCAAGTGGTGCAAGCAGAGGCCCCTCTTTAGGATCTCGTCTTAGTCGGACACATGTACCTTCCGAGGTGTAAGAATGGAAGGTGGGAGCGTCTACCCAGTGCCCAGCCGCAACACGTGGCGCACGCCCAGAATGTACCTGTCCGGCTAGCATCGTCACACTCCCCCGCACAGAGCGGCGTCCCAGAGACCCCAGGAGGTATGTCGGGGGGACAGTTCGTCCCATGCCTGGGCGCCCAATGCCCGGCGCTGCACCCGCATGCCTAAGCTGATGGAGGGCGCCACGGCTGATACGGTCAGGGCTGCGTCCTCAGGCCTGCGCGCCCCCAACCCAGCTCCCCAAGGAACGTGAAGCGCTCACCAGAGGTCAAGGAAGCAGTTGCGAGGTGAGCACGTCTTCAAGAGCCCTCAAGGGCCACACAAGGCAGCGAGCAGCGGCCGCAGGCATCCACCTCAGGCTCTTGAGGCTGTGCTGACGTCGGTCAATGTGTACTGGCCAGGGGCCCCCAGCAACGCCCCCGGGGGTCCGCAGTAAGTCAGGGCCGAGAGCGGCCCCCCCCCCCCAGCCCCGCAAGGAATTCCAGAATGGCGAAGTCTATCGCAGCAGGTCGGGGGTGCCCCCAGTGCATCTGTGAGGGGTGGCCCAAGCCTCAGAGCCGCTCCCCCAGGCCCCAGCAGGAGTTGCAAGGTCCCCAGTGGGGCGCAAAGTGGGCTGTGAAAAAGTGTAAATTCTATGTCAGCATAACCGGCAGCCAATTTGTCTGTCGCGTCCATTTAGTTTTGGTCGTGTTCATTTTACTCACTGCTGTTCGCCTTTTCACCCAGCCCGTGTCCTTAACTTTAGCTGACCTCTCTGGCATGGTCAATTTTATGTACGTGCTGGGGGGCTGCAGCTGCCGGTGCACCTGGTCTCAGATGTTATCAAATGATTGCTTATTGCCGCCATAAACATTCCTTACTCCCCCTTCTCATCTCCTGACCACCTGGTCACCCATCTGTTCTCGTTTGCCTGTAGGTATTTCCGTGTTTAAACAGGTTTCCTCCAGTTTTCCTTCCCATGCGATTACACTGCAACAAACTGTATATAAGGGTGATGGTTTCTGTGTTCAATGTACTTCCTCCCACAACACTTCAGAGTGTTGTCCGGACGCAGTCCCATTCAGGAGTGTTTTTTGATAAACTGTTTTTTTATTGTGTTTTGCGGCATAAAGAACAATATCAAGAATAATATACAGCAGTGCAGTGAACAAGGCATCAGTATCTGCAATCAGGAAAGCATCAACAGGCAATTGCAAAAACCCTACCGTCCCCTCCCATCCTCCGTCCCCACCCTCTGTGCTCCCACCCTTCAAAACAGGCCCCCCAACCATTTCCCCCATATCTTGCGGAATTTTTTGGGGCAGCCCCATGCAGCGTATAGCGACCGCTCCTGGGCCGCACACCAATCCACCCCTCTACTCCAGGTAGCCACTCTGGGCGGGTCTGGCTGTGACCACACTGCCGCTATATCTCTCTTGGCCACCATAAGGGCCGTGGTGAGGAAGTACTTCTCATTACGGGACCCGTCCATCCCGTCCATGATGCCTAGCAGGGCCATTCTAGGCTCGTGGGGGACCTCCCAACCCAGGACCTCCGCTAGTTCGGCTTCGATCGCTGCCCAGTAGTCCTCCAGACGGGGACAAGACCACACCATGTGAAAAAAATCTGCCGGAACCACCCCACAGCGAGTGCAAGAGGCGTCCACGCGGAGGCCCGCACGATACAGGCGGTCCGGGGTCAGATAGGCAGTGTGGAGGTAATAGAGTTGGATAAGCCGCAGCCTAGCGGAGGTGGTAAGCGACCGAGGGCCCATAAGGGCGTCCCTCCAGTCTGCCTCATCCAGGGGTCCCACCCAAGCCTCCCATCGCTGTTTTAGCTCGCTCCAGTCCACCGGTGTATTGTTAATTAGGGATTTATAAATGCGGGATATGCCCCCCTTCCCAAGATACCCCAACATCACCTGGGCCTCAGGCGGACTATGGGAAGGCAGTCTGGAATCTAGAGGGACGTGAGCCCGAACCGCGTGGCGCAATTGAAGGTAGCGGTAGAATTGAGAAGGCTGCAGCGAGAAGCGGGTCCGAAGCTCCTGGAAGGAACACATGCGGCTTCCACGCCATATATCGCCCAGACAGGAGATACCGAGAAGATCCCACTGCCGAAAGCCCGTTAGTCCCACCACATCCCGCAGCCACGTCCCGTGCCAAAGCGGAGTGAGTTGCGTGGACGTCCCCGACCATCTGGTGTGTCGCAAGGCCGCACGCCACGCGAGAAAGGGAGCCCGTACGACGTCGGGGAGCGACAGGGGGACCGTTGTGCCATAGAGCATGTTTTGGATGGAGGAGAACCCGAGGCAGTTCACCTCGAGTCGATAAGCCGGGTCGCCCCAACCACCCGAGAACCAGTCGTGGACCACCAGTAGTTGGGTGGCCAGATAGTAAAGGTAGAGGTTAGTCATGCTCAGGCCGCCGTCGTAGGAGGGGACCCTGCAGCGATCCAAGGCCAGCCGAGGCTGACCACCGCCCCAAAGGAATTTGGTCACCATCTTATCCAGGTCCCGGAACCACGGGCGCGGAAAGGGGCATGGAGTGTTTTGCAGCATGTAAAGAAACTTGGGGAGGATCATCATCTTATATAAGGCGACTCTCCCTAGCGGATTCAATGGGAGGGCCTGCCACCGGAGCATATCTGATCTGGCTTTGTTGACTACTGGAGCCACATTAAGTGCCCAACAGAGTTCCGGAAGGAGGGTGACCCAGATCCCCAGGTACTTAAAGGAGAGTCTCCGGAGGGGAATATCCGATTGCCAGTCGAAACATTCCCGCGACGGGTGTAGCGGGACTAGAACAGATTTTTTGGGGTTCAGATGGAGACCCGACGCCTGGCCAAACTGATGGAGGATCCGGCGGACCCGGGGCCCCGAGGTCGCTGGATCGGAAAGATAGAGGAGGACATCGTCCGCGTATAGGGCAATCTTATCGGGGGCCACAGCTGGCCATTCCCATCCGCGAAGAACGGGATCCGCGCGAATCAGCACCGCCAGGGGTTCCATGGCCAGCGCAAAAAGGAGGGGCGAGAGCGGACATCCCTGGCGCGTCCCCCGACCTATGGGAAACGGGCGAGAGAGAGCCCCATTGACCAACACACGGGCTCGCGGGTGCGTATACAGGACCGCTACCATGGCACGGAACCGGGGGCCGAAGCCCCTGCGCTCCAGGACGTCAGCTAAGTACGCCCAGCCCACGGAGTCGAAGGCCTTTTCAAAGTCGACCAGGAGGAGGGCCAGATAGGGGGAAAAGGCGGCCGCGGTGCGCCATCGCAAGGTGCAGGCGCCGCAGGCAGTGTCTGGTCCCCCGCTCCGGCATAAAGCCGCATTGATCCGGGTGGACCAAGGAGGCAAGCGACGGGCGCAACCGCTGCGCCAGGACCGTAGCATAGATTTTGAGTTCGGTGTTGATAAGGGATATCGGCCGATAGTCGGAGCAGGACCGCGAGGGAGGCTGAGTCTTGGGGAGGGCAACTATGGTTGCTGTGTCCGTCTCGGGCCGGAACGAGCCCGTCTCCACCACGGCTGCAAATAGGTCCCGAAGCCTCGGGGCCAGCATCTCACGATAGTGAGCGTAGTACTTCTGGGGGAACCCGTCAGGTCCCGGGGTCTTCCCAGGCGCCAGGCGGCCAATGGCCTCCTCAATCTCCCGCAGCTCGATCGGCGAATCAAGGGTCTCAGAAACCTCAGGCTGCAGCCGCGTAAGCGTCGCCGCGGTCGTCCCCAGCAACTCCTCGAGGGAGAGCGTGGACGGCCTGTGGCGGTACAGCTGGGAATAATAGTCGGCGAACGCCTGGGCTATCGCCACCGAGACTGTGTGGATACCACCCGTGGGGTCCGCGATGGCCGGTATGATCCTTCCCGCCCGGGGATAGGTCGCCAGTCGGTGGAGAAGAGTGCCGTTTTTGTCTCCCCAGCCGTAGACCCGGGCCACCGAGGAGCGCCACAGAATCTTCGCCGCCTCCAGGGAATGGAGGCGAATCTCTTCCCGCAGGAAGGCCAATCGACGAGACCGTGCGGCATCGTCCAAGTCCCCCAGACTGCGCTCTAATTCCAAGGCTTGGGCTTCGCATTCCGCGAGCTTCTGGGATTGGGCCCGCCGTTGGCGCTGCAGATGCCCCTTAGCGGCGCCCCGGACAGTCGCCTTACCGGCCTCCCACAGGACGGCAGGGGAGATGACAGAGCCCTCGTTATGGGAATAATAGTCGGCGATTTCGCCCCCGACCGCCTTCCGGAAAGCCTTGTCGTGGAGGAACCAGGCGTTCAGACGCCACATCGGACGGGCAGAGAGGGGTGGGGGACCGAGAGCGAGGAGCACAGGCGAGTGGTCCGAAAGGCCCCTCGGAAGAATGCGTACATCTCGCACCCCCGCGCAGTCGGTGGATGGTACGAAGATGAGGTCGATCCGGGCATGGGAGTGATGGGCCGCCGATGTGTGGGTGTATTGGCGTGCCTGCGGGTGCCAGATCCGCCAGACATCGCAGAGGCCCTGCGATTCAGCCCAGGATGAGAGCTGTTTTGCGCGGGCGACGCAGGACAGGGAGACCGGGCCCGTCGAGTCCTGGTGAGGCGAGTAGACGGCGTTGAAGTCTCCGCCGAGAATGAGGGAGCCCGCCGGGAGTGTCGGGAGGAGACCCGCTGCGTGGGAGAGGGCCGACGGCAAGAGAGATGGCGCCGCATAAAGGGACATCAGGGTAAGGGGCCGCCCCTCCAGATTGCCAGAAACCACCACTACCATACCCTGGGGGTCCAAATGCACCCGGGTCAGGACAAAGGGGAAGGACTTGCGGAGCAAAATGGCCACTCCTCGGGATCCCCGTGCAAAACCTGAGTGCCATACCCTGTCATAACCGTAGCGGCCAAGGAAGGGGCAGTTGTTACCCAACAGGTGAGTCTCCTGGAGGAGGAGTACATCAATCTCGGCACGTTGCGCATATTTGAGGACCGCCATGCGTTTAAAATGGTCCAGAAGACCATTGACGTTCCAGGATAGTATGCGCATGGCGGCCCTAGGGACAGGTGGGTCAGCCATGGTCTAGGACAGAAGAGGGGGCCAATAGAAGCGCGTCTGAGCAGGTCCCCAGAGAGGAAGGACAACGGGAACTCGGGCAAGAGAGCAGGCCAAACAGCACATGCTACCTTAGCACAACAATTAAGAGGGAGTCATCCCCCACCAACAAAGTCTTCCCAACGGGGAAGAAACAACCCCAAACCAACCCCAACCCCTCACCCCCCACCCTACACTTCGAAAACGGAAGCATCTGTCGCCCGAACCAAATGGAAGAACCACCAAGCTAAAACGCTTGGGCTTGAGCGCTAGTGGACCCCTGATACAAATAAATTCAAACCTGAGTTACCTGCCCTGGCCGAGAGCAACACTGATAATGGAGCATTCCACCCCCGTCCGGGCATCCCCCACCCCCCCCTCCCCAAAAAAGAAGCAAAGAAAGTCAAATGTTGGGACTGCGAGAGAGGTCCGAAGAGTCCACCAGTTCGGCCGGTTGAGTTGCAGGGCCCGTGAGCCGGGGTGGCACGGTCCGCTGTCCATCTGCCCCGGGACTGGCGTGTGCGGCCAAGGAAGCAGAAGAGGTTCTCGACCCTCGGCGTGACCTTCTCCCAGAGCGCGTGGTGATCACCTCCTCCGCTGTGCGCTCCCGGGGTAATGTGCGGTGCCGCCGACGGGTCCTCGATGTCCGGGGCCTTCCTCGTCCCCCCCGCAGACCCGTAGGCGATCCGCGCCCAGAGCCCTGCAGGGGGTGCTCCTCCGTCAACCAGGTCCAGGCCGCCCGCGGGGTATCGAAAAACAGAGTCTTGTGCTGGAAGACGACCCGGAGGCGGGCCGGGAACTGGAGCTGATATTGGAGTCCCAGGGAGCGCATCTTTTGTTTCACTTCCGTGTAGGAGCGGCGCAGCTCTTGGACTTCGCGGGTGTAGTCCGGGAATAGCATGATTTTGTGGTTCTGGTAGTGGAGGGCACCCTGGCTGCGGGCCTCGCGAAGGATGGCGTCCCGGTCGCGAAAGTTCAAGAGTTTGAGGATGAACGGCCGGGGGGGCACGCCTGGGGGCCAGGGAGCGATGGGCTCTCTCCACCACGAATGAAGGAGATAGGCTGTCCGCCGGCATCCAGGACCGGAACCATCGCTCCATGAAATCGTCCGCTCGGCCCGATTCAACTCCCTCCGGAAATCCCACTAAACGCAGGTTGTTGCGCCGAGCGCGGTTTTCTGCGTCCTCGACCCGGCGGTGTAGTTCCTTAGAGTGGGTGGTCAACTCCCGAACCTGGTCCTGTAGGTGGCGGATGTCATCCTCAGCAGTGGATATCCGGGACTCGGCCTCGGAAATGCGGGCGGTGGTATTCCGCAGATCTTGTCGGAGAAGAGCAACGTCCACCTTGACCTCTCCCACCATGCCCTCGAGGGAGGCGTGGGAGGAGTTGATGGCCTGCAGGATGGCGGCAAGGTCTGTGGCGGGGGCCGGGGCCGGGGCCGGCACGGCCGCGGAGCCGGGCCCCTTGTCGGAAGTCGTGAAATTGTCCATCCTGGTTTGGGTGGCCCCGGACGCTGGCTTGTTGGCTTTGTCTTTACCCATAGCTGGGGCGGCCGTCCGTGAATCGGGGCAACGGGCGAACGGCACACCAGCAGAGTGTCAGCGGGTGCTCGAGCGGACAGGAGCCCAGCAGGGGGGCGGCGGGGGGAACCCGCGGCCGGAAAGGGCCCGGCATGACCAGCCCCAGCGGTCAGTCTCCGGTGAGCTCCTCAGCGGGGCAGCGAGTCCGATCCCCCGCCGCAGTCGCGTCCGAGGGCCTCCCCCAGCGAAGCAAGGTCCAGCAGCGCAGCTCACAGTCCCCGGCCGGCGGATCGTTCCTCAAGAGCACCGCAGCCGGGAATCGCCAGGGCCAGCCCTCCTGAACATAGCCCACCTCTCCAGGGGGGACACTTCGCCCGTGCGGTCCCTCCGCCACCTCCAGGGGGGGGCACGGCGTCACCTGTCGGCCCTCTCGAGCCGGGGCCCCAAACGATGAGGAGGGGGGGGGGGGAAAACAGCAGCGACACCCCCTCGACCGCCGATGTGCGGCCCGAGTCAGTGAGGGCCCCTCCACCCCCGGGACCGGCGGCCAGTCTCGGAGCTGCGGGGCCGGGGCAGCGCCGTAGCCAGGAAGAGAAGGTATAGAGAAGGAGGGGGGGAGCGGGGGTACGGGTCCCCCCGGCCGCCGACGCACGGCCCGATGGGGGGGGTCTCCCCTCCGCCCCGACCCCCGCAGCTGCCCCGGTGAAACGGACCCCCGCCGCCTCACTCACCGCCTATGCTGCTCTCGGGCTCCGCACGGGGGGGGGGTCCCATCACAGCACTCCAAGGGGCCTCAGGCTGCATCCGTGGAGCAAGACAGCACCCAGCCGGCGTCCTCAGCATCCGCGGTAGCCTCGCGGCCGCCGCGTCCTCGTCCCAGGCCGGATCAGGCCTGTGCCCCTCGTGGGCGCCGCGGGCGAGATTAGCTGCCTGCCCGGATCGTGGTTCCGCGGTCGCCCGCGTCCGACGCCAGCCGGGCTGCGCGTCGTCCAGGCAGGCCCCCGGCGGTCACAGCGTCCCAAGAGCCGGTGTGGGGCAGCAGGGCAACCTCATACACCCCAGCGCCCGGATCGTGGTCGGCCAGGGCAGTCTAGGAGGGGATTAGGCGGATTCGCGGGGACCGGCGTCGGGAGCCTCACAGGAAGGCGTCCATGACAGGCAGGCGCCACCTAGCGCTCTCCCATTCATGAGTGTTTAATACACTTGGTTTGTTTTACTTCAACTCCAGTGCCGATCTCTCTTTGTTAGTCTTCGGATCCGAGAGGGTGACCCTGCACCAGTGTGCCCTCGAGAAGTGTACATTTCCACAGGGCACAGTAGATCGCCACCAGATAAAGGCTCCACAGGGCCCAGGGAGGCCCAAAATGGCGACCGGGATGTCACGATTAACCCTTATCTCTGTGGAGGTAGGTATGCCACCGCTCGCAGAGTGAGTGTTTTGCGAACGCAATTGCAAAACATTCATACATGGCTTGTGAGTCGCTATTAGGAAGGGAACACCCCTTTGAAATAGCGAGTTGCAAAAGCAATTTTTTGCGACTTGCAAAGTAGTGTTAGTACATTGGCCATGAAGGTGTTTGCATGTGCAAACAGGTCGCAAACACATTTGCACATGCAAAAACTGGTCATACATCTGGCCCATAGTGCAAATTTTTTCTGCCTTTACCCAATGAGATAACACTTGTGATTGCAACTTTGATTACCATGAAGACAAAGACACCAGAATATGCCTATTCGTACCGTTTGTGTTCAGGTTTAGTCCACCCTATACGCAAGAAACAATCAAGGTGATGAAAGGTTGGATGAATGACACTAGGCAGCCACCAATATTTGCAGAGGCCATGCTGACTTGCTTCAGGAGTGACAAATGCAAAAACAGTTGATGGTCAGAATGCAGAACAAGGTCATACATTCACCCCAGTACAGAGATCTGGGCCTAAATCCATCGTTTTTTTGCTCACCATGCTATTCCAGTTTGAACTCAGCCATATGCAAATCAGTCTTGACCCTGTGCCTCATGGGAACAGTCCAGCCCTAACTGCCAAGCCAGGTCCTCCCTGGACTGGAAACAAGCATCCTAGGACCGGTTTCGGCGGTCCTGGTGGTCGATTAGGTTTCCAAGACTCGGAAAAAGGGTGATAATTTCCCCTTCCTACCCGAAGGCTTCCGCCGAAGCAGCCCGACTCCACTCTGTGGAGGGTCTGAATCAAAGGACACGAATAAGACGTGTCCAATAACAGTACATGTTAACCGTACCTCATTGTAGGTTAGGTGGGAATATAGGGTGCTTTTTCCCTGATTCACCTTTTTTCTATTACTTTCACTGTCCTGATGAAGCGCCAAAGTGATCCATAAGGGACCCACGGATAGCGCCAAACATGTTGACCATCCACCACTCGTAACACTTCATTGAACACTAACATACGGGTTGAGAGCAGCGGGAGAAAATCTATTCCTTTCCCCTCTCATTCTTGCATAAACTGCGCCTCCATCCCAGTCACATTTTAACTTGACCCAGAGGACCCCCGAATAAACTTACAAGGGTACCAATGGGTTATTTTATCTTCACTCACAACCTTCACTTGGCCCACACACCCACATGCACAAATGCGGCAACTCCTAAAAGATCTCCACCAGAGTGCCCTCCAGTAGGGCCCGTGAGGGACTGTAGCGCCACCCCCACGAGGAGCAGTACCCAATGATGATGCTCTGCACCCGCAAGGGTGTGAGGGCACAACATCAACACACAGGAGTACCACTCCCTCACCCTGCACACTCGTACCTTACATGGAGACACCTACCCCGACTCGCAGAACCGACCGAAGTCTTTGGTGTGCCTGAGACTTCCAACAGGAGGCAAGAGCTACTTCAAGCTCTTGGAGAAACTTTAAAAGCAGGATTCAAGAAAGTCCAGCCCTTTCGCTGCCTAAGACAGAAGCAGCAACTGCAGGTCAACCCAACAAAGTAACAAACAGCAAAGGTGCAGTACTTTTCCTGGCAGCTATTCCAGCTCTTCTTCTAGGAAGAGTCCTTAGTCCAAAAGTCTTCTAAAGTTCTAGGGTTTCAGGACTACTACTTGTACCTCTTTTTCCAGTTGAAGTCTTTGTTCAGAAAGTCTCTCGGCTCAGTAAAACCAGTTCTGTCCTCCCTGGTACACTTTCACTGCAGGAGGTGGAGACAGCATTGTGCAGAGCACCCACAGCCTATTCAGATGTCAGTGAAAACTCCTCCCACCACTTTAGCCCAGGATGGCCTAACAGCATATGCAAGGCACACCTCAGCTCCCTTGGTGTGAGTGTCTGAAGTGAATGTGCAAACAGCCTCTGGTAGTCTAAACCCAGACAGTGAATCCACAAGCAGGCAGAGGCCCTCAGGATGGTTAAGCAAGAAAATGTCCACCTTCTAGAAGTGGCATTTTCAAAACACACAATTTAAAAACCACCTTTACTAAAAGGTTGAGTTCAGAGAGTTTAAACTTCTAATCTCTAGCTGTTCCCAATTGAAAGTTACACTTGGGCCTACCTCAGGCTGCTTTACATGTGAGAAAAGGGAAGGTTGGGGCCTGGCAAGTGGGTGCACTTGCCAGGTCGACATGGCAGGTTAAAACTGTGCGCACAGAGACTGCAGTGGCAGTTCTGAAACACATTTGAAAAGCTACTTGTGCTGCAGGCCCAATAGTAGCATTAGATTTATTGGTCCTGAAACACCCGTGCACATTACTAGGGACTTATTAGCAAACCAAATATGCCAATCATGGATATACCAATCAGTAACACAATTTACATGGAGAGCATATGCACTTTAGCACTGAATGTAAGTGGTAAAGCACCCAGAGTCTTAGAACCAAAGAAAAATAGGGGAAAAACAGGAGGTGAAAAAGCAAAAAGTCTGGGGGTAAACCCACAAAAAATGCCTAGTCTAACAGTTCCCATTCGTAGACTTGTTGTGGCATCCTGCTGAAGAGGTGTGCAACTTGATTGCTTGTCCCTGGTACGTTTTCAGCTGGGAGATGAATGTTGTGATGTACTGATAAGCTCCATGTGGTCTGGGCTAGACACGATAATTGCAGAGAGTGAGTACCCCCCCCCCCCCGTTTCTTAAGCTAGTACATGGTTGTCATATTGCCCATCCAAAATTAAGACACCCTTGTCTATTAGGTGAGGTAGGAACGCTTTCAATGCTTGGTGAACAACTTAAAGCTCTAGGTAATTGATATGGAGACCTTGCTATTTGGAGACTCATTCCCCCTGAATCGTAAGATTTTCAAGGTGAGCTCCCCAACCCTTTAGTAAAGCATCCGCTGTGAGAATGGCTAGGGGAACCGGGTCTAGAAACAGCCGCCGTTTGGACAGGTTTTTTTTATTCCACCACTGCAGAGAATGATGTGTGCGGCTGTCTATCAACACTAGATCGTGTAGTGGACCCTGCGACTGTGTCCATTGAAGTGAGAGACATTTTTGCATCGGTCTCGTATGTAATCGGGCATGTGGGACTATTGCGATTCAGGATGCCATCATGCCTAAAAGACGCATGAGTGTCCCGACTGTGACTTGAAGCCCTGTTTGAAGCTGTTGGGCTAGTGCTAGAATGTTTTGTGTTCTGGCTGTATTTGGGTACGAAAACCCCAAGTGTGCATGGAGTATGGCACCTAAATACGGTTGTATCTGTAATGGTTGTAGGTGGGATTTTTGCAGGTTGATGGTAAACCCTAGTTGATGTAGTAAGGTGAGTGTTTTTTGTGTATGTTGGCTACAAATGGGGGAGCGGTTTTCTTTTATGAGCCAATCGTCTAAGTAAGGAAATGCATGAATGTTTTGCCTCCGCAGATGTGCTGCCACCACTGCTAGGCATTTTGTGACTACCCCTTGGGCAGTGGTGACTCCGGAGAGAAGTTTGAATTGACTGTGCTTTCCTTGGAAGACAATCGTAGGTATTTGCAGTGTGAGGGATGAATGGGTATATGAAAGTAGGCGTCCTTTAGGACTAACACAGTCATGAAGTTGCCCTTTTGGAGAAATGGTCGAGATTGGGTCGAAGAGACCCGTTTTTCGGAATGAGAAGTATAGTGAATATACTCCTGTCCCTTGATGTTGAAGTGGGACTGACTCCATGGCTCCTTTGAGTAGGCCAGCTAAAATCTCTTGTTTGAGGAGAGCTTGGTGCTGTATGGGAAGCTTGTGCTTGCGGGGTGGAATATTTGGAGCAATAGTAATGAGCTCCAGACAGTAACTATGTTTGATAATGTCCAACACCCCCTGATTTGTTGGGATGGATTTTTTATGCTGTGTAAAAGTTTTGAAGATATCCCCCGACAGGTGTTAGATGTTCGAGGGGGATTGTGAGTGAGCAAGTCACTGTTCAGTGTTTGTACTTGCGGTACGGGTAGAATTTCCGTGACTCCGTGACTGCGGCCTTGAAGTCATTGCCTCCATATGTACCTTTGTAAAAGCTTTTAGAGGTGGATGACTCCGTTTTTGTAGGAGGTCCCTGCAGAGGCAGATTTGGCACCCTGGGAAAAGAGACCCACGATAGGTGGGTGTTTGGAGGGCCCCCATAAAGTTTGCCACCTCTGTCTTTTTTTTCATTTTCTCAAGGGCTGTATCTACTTGTGGCCCAAATAGGTGCTCTTTGTCAAAACGAATAAGTATTGCCTGCTGAACTTCCATTTTAAAACCAGAGACATGAAGCCAAAAGTGTCTTCAAAGGAGAAGGCAGGAATTTGTGCCTCTAGCAGCAGTGTCAGCAGAATGTAGCGCACAGTTGATCTAGCTATTAGTAATTAACTTCCCGTATCATACCCCGCTATCTATATGAGGGCAATCACCACAGAGCACTGGTTGGTATACGCTCCTCGGTCGGTTTCTGGAGGACTCTTTCCCTAGCTCCCATAGAGAAAATCACCCTAGCAAAGATGGTTCTCTTGCACCACCCCCTATACTATTTGGCAAACCTTCCAGTTATCCCTCCCCATTCCTTCTTGAGTGAATTGGGTGCCTTGCTTTGCTCCCTTATATGGGGAAGCAGATGTCGGCAAGTCGACCTAGCTAAGCTGCAGTTGCCGGTGAATTGGGGAGGCCTGGGGGCCAGTCATTAGAGTCGTATTTTTTGGCAAGTATGGCTCCAGTGGCTATCTCAATGGACAGCGGGACCTTACCCTGGGGAGGCCTGTTTTGACGCTGGACCTTTATTGTTGCCTGAAATCCACTGCCTGCTTTTACCAGGAACCCAGCCGGCCTCAACCCTTTTAATACAGGCGACTGTAAAGAGGGCCTGTATGCTTCGAATCCATCGCCTGTGCAGAGGGGCCCCACTCTATACCCCATTACTGCTGCTGGTAGGCCTGCCTCGAGACGGGGGTTACTACACTGCCCGGAAATTACAAGCCTGGGCCGACCTCTCACTCCTTGGGATGGAGTTCCTTTTTTTTTTAGGGCCAACTTCTACCCTTCGATCCGCTGGCAGAAGAGGGCGGACTCTGCCAGTGGCAATTACTTCTCCATCAGCAACTCACACCATTGCTTGTATCTCTGGGACCTATCTGGGGGTGAGCCTGCCACTCACCCAGTGCTCCACGCAGTGCTAACTGTAGGATAGTAGGATCTGCTTTTTATGGTTACCCCCACTTTTTGCTTGATGTCTCACTGTTTTTGACTAGTCTGACTGGGATCCTGCTAATCAGGACCCCTGTCTATCTGCTTTCTCCCTTAAATTGACATACATGTACTTTGATACACTCCAGATTGGATACTGGAGTACCCTTATCAGTCCCTAGTATATGGTACCCATGTACCCAGGGCATAGGTACCCCAGACGCCTCCCATGGACTGAAGCATGTATTATGCCACCCATGAGAGGCCATGTAAAATGGAACTACAGGTCTGCTACTACACCCTGTGTAAGCTGGTGCTTGCACCACTTAATTTAGATATAGGTTCTATATCTATTGGTCACTACACTTAAAACTTATAAGTCACTCCTATAGCAGGCCTTGTCAATCCTGAAGGCAGGGGGCTGGGTTGTATGTGGGAGGGTGCCCCTACATGAGCAGAGCCTCTCTGCAGCCTTCGGAGACCATTCTCCTGGGTTGTCTGTGACTTAGCCGCACATATAGGTAGAGGTGCATTATAATCTCACGGTAAATGCTATCTCGAAAACGGCTGCATAGAAACATACCGTGTTTGGTATCAAACACCTTGGAATCATACCTCCACACCGGTAACTGGTGTGGGAGGTATGCTTCCCCCCCTCAGAAGCGAGCTTCATGGGTCACTGGTCTATCCGGTGTAAACCTTCTCGACCCAGACAGCAGAAAATGGATGCTGCTGACCAGAGACCCATTTCTGCCCTCCTGCTGCTGAACCAAGCTCGTGCAGAGGAAGGCAGCACAATAGGCATCCTGTCACAGGGAGGTGTGACCACCTCCCAGACAGGATTTAGTGTATTGAGGCTGGGTGAGTGCCTTAAAGTCTGCACCTGGGGCACATTTGGTGTCCCTGTGCATAGTCCAGCTCAAACCAGTTCTGGGAGCCATTGGCTCCAGCTCTGGCGCAAAACTGAACAAAGGACCTGGGTGTAACCACCCCTCTGTCCTGCCCCTCCCCTAGGAGGGTCCCCTGAATCAGTCCAACCCTCTCCCGTGGGTACAGAAGGGCTTATCTGGGTGTAGGACTTTAGATTTTATGCGGAAAGGATTCTACAATAAGAAACCACTGACCTTCGACTGTCTGGACACTATGGACTTCACTGGACATTGACTGGGCCCGACTTCGTCTCACTCTCCGTCCAAAGCTTTGTCTGTGCCCTTGCTCCATACAGGCTCCGTGCAGGACCTATGGTGCACTAAGGACAATCGAAGAATCTCCCTTGGAGTGAAGGAGTCACTCCCCTGCAACTGCAGGCACCGTAAAGCAACTGATCGGTCTGCTGCTCCTGAGCTCCTGCAGACTCTAAAGATTTCAGCAACACAGGTAGTGGGTTTTCAAAGGTCCCTGAGGTTGATCTGCGAGTTTGAGGCCAGTATCCCTTGCATAACTGCATAACCCGAACCCCTGTGCACCGATGGGGTGCTTTTGCAAAGGCTTGTTGGTGCTCCCGCCGGACACCGAACCCTTTGCACGCGACCTCCTTCGTGGGACAGTTCACCTCTGGCTCCTAGTCATCCTCAACGTCTCCTGGTCCTCGTGGCTGCAGAGTCAAGCATCCCTTCTTAGCACCTGAAGCACCCGACATCGGTGGGCATCCGTCTACCGAGTCCCTGGTCACCCTGAAGTGACATAGACTCTGTCCCCTCTGCTTTCATGTTCCTTCCTTCCTAAACCCAGGCTTGGATTCCTCCAGACCCTCTTCACCTTCACGGCAGCAGTACTTCTTCACAGCCCTCCATTGAGAACGATGGCGGTTTCCGACACCACTACAGACCTATGCACTCCTCTGGGATCGGTAACTCGGGTACTACGGTATCCACGGTTGGGGTAGCTCTCCAACCTCTTGAGTTCCAAAGGGTTTGCTCAAAGTCCTCCTAGAAGGGTCCTTAAACTTTAACCGCGACTTTCCCATAGAATCGTGCGGAGCCGGCAGTCATGTTAGCACACTGCACCCGTCCTCCGTGGGGTCCCCATCTACTCACCTTGGGTGGTTCCTTGGGGACCCAGAGATTCTATGTGTGCTAGACTGTGTTTTCACTCAAGTTGTGATTGTTATACCACTATTTTAGTATAGGATTTGGTCTCCCCCCTGGAGCCCACTGTGTATTGTGCTACTTACAACTGTTCAATTGATCTCATATTGTGTGCTTTGTGTTCTATCCTCGTGTAGAGGATAGTAGAGAGTTATATTAATAATACATATTTTTATATAACTACGGTGTGGTTCCCCTTCATTTAGTCATTCAGGAGGTGATATTCTGGTAAAACAAACTGCTTTATATTCCTTCAAGATTAAGCCTGACGGCTGCTCTCCACAGCTACCACTAGGATAGCTTTCTAAAGGTTATCTTTGACCTCATACATCATAAGGGTCGTTTGGACTGGTGCAAGGTGCCCACTTTAATTAGTGGACAGCATATACCAGGCCAACTTCTCACACTAACTATGGGCCTTAGCTTATCACTTGGATCGAATATGCTACTTACCAGTATGCATCTGTTCTTGGCATGTAGGGCTGCTGACATTCATATCTGTGCATAGATCGCCGCCTAGTGTTGGGTCCGGATGATTGCACATTGTTGTCCTGGAAGAGTCTTCGAAGTATCACGAGATAGGTGGCTCCTCCCCTGGACTACAGTGCGCATGGGCATCCTCTCCATCCTCAGATTGTTTTTCGCCATTGTGGCAGTGATGGAGTAGATACAGTAAGTGATGACCATGCTATACAGTAATTCTGAGTGCTGCAGCCGCTACAGGCGCCGGGGAGGAGGGTGGGCGATATGAATGTCAGCAGCCCTACATGCCAAGAACAGATGCATACTGGTAAGTAGCATATTCGGTTCGAGGCATGTGGGCTGCTGAATTCATATCTGTGTATAGATTACATAGCAGTCCCTCCATTAGCGGCGGCTGCCCGTGTCAGCTGCAGCAGTCTGAAAAAGGGTCTTGAGAACAGCCTGTCCTACAGCTTTTTTGAATGTACATCTACACAGTAGTGTTTAGTAAATGTATGTATAGTGGACCATGTGGCTGCTCTACATATTTCCTCTAAAGGAATGTTCCCGAGGAAAGCCATGGACGCCCCTAACTTTCGTGTTGAGTGGGCTCTTGGAGGAATCGTTAATGTGCGTTTAGCTTTTTCATAGCAAATTTGAATACATTTACTGATCCATCTGGCTATCCCTGCTTTGGAAATGGCGTTGCCCTTGTGTTGTGGAGAAAAGGCAACGAACAGTTGTTTTGTTTTCCTAAAATCCTTTGTTCTGTTTATATAGTACATGAGGGCCCTCTTTACATCTAGTGTATGGAGCATTCTCTCTGCGACATTTTCTGGATTTGGAAAGAAAACAGGCAGTTCAATAGTCTGATTCATGTGGAACTGCGATATCACTTTAGGCATGAATGTGGGGTTGGTACGTAGTACAACTCTATTTGCGTGAACCTGTATGAATGGCTCTTGAATGGTTAGTGCCTGGAGTTCACTAACTCTTCTCAACGAAGTGATTGCCACTAAGAAAGGTACTTTCCAGGTGAGGAATTGAATCTCACATGAATGTAGAGGTTCAAAAGGTGGACCCATCAATCTGGTGAGGACCACATTCAGGTTCCACACCGGTGCCGGTGAATGTGTTGGAGGAATCACTCTTTTGAGTCCCTCTAAGAAGGCTTTGATGGCAGGCACTCTGAATAAAGAGAGGTGCTGCCTGTTCTGAAGATATGCCGCTATTGCGGTTAGATGTATACGGATGGAGCTGTATGCTAGATTGCATCGGTATAAGTGTAACAGTTAACAGATGATGTTCTGAATGGATGCATCCAGCGGATTAATGTCATTGTTTTTACAGTAAATGACAAATCTTTTCCATTTAGCCGCATAGCAAGCTCTGGTCGTGGGTCTCCTGGCCTCCTTGATGATATTCATACATTCTGGAGGCAGGTTCAGGTAGCCAAACTCTAAGACTTCAGGAGCCAGATCGCCAGGTTCAGCTGTTGCGGATCTGGGTGCTGAATTTCGCCATGGTTCTGTGTTAAAAGTTTGGGTGTTAGCCGCTGTCTTTGAGGCGGCACCACGGAAAGTTCTAGTAACGTGGTGTACCATGGCTGGCGTGCCCACATCGGAGCAACCAGGATGAGTGTCATTGAGTGTTGCCTTAGTTTGCGTGCCACTAGCGGTATTAATGGCGCTGGGGGAAAAGCGTACGCAAATCTGCCTGACCAGTTCATCCATATCACATTGCCCTGCGACTGTGGATGCGGGAACCTGGCGGCAAAGCTTTGGCATTTTGCGTTTTCCCTTGTGGCGAATAGGTCTATCTCTGGATGACCCCACTGCTGGAAGTACGGTTGGAGTACTGATGGATGTAGCTCCCACTCGTGCATTTGGTGGCTGTGTCTGCTGAGCAGATCCGCCATTTGGTTGTCCTTGCCCGGGAGGTGTTCTGCCATGAGGAACATGTTCCTCTGAATGGCCCACCTCCACATGCTCTGAGCCAGATGAGACAACTGTGGAGAGTGTGTTCCTCCCTGCTTCTGTATGTAGTACATGGCAGTCATGTTGTCCGTCCGGATCAACACGACTTTGTTGCACAAGTGTACTTTGAATGCCTTCATTGCCAGGAAGATTGCCATCAGTTCCAGAAGGTTGATGTGCATCTTCTGTTGCTGTGTCGTCCATAGTCCCTGCACTGTGTAATTGAGTACATGTACTCCCCATCCCTGGAGAGACGCGTCCGCCGTCAGTATTATTTGTGGAACAGGCTCTTGGAACGGTCGGCCCTTGCAAAGGTTTTGTGGATTCCACCAATGCAGAGAGTTGTATGCCCGACCGCTCACCAACACTCGGTCTTTCAACTGTCCTTGAGTCTGATTCCATTGACGTGCCAAGCACTCCTGAAGCGGGCGCATATGTAGTCTCGCGTGCGGGACTATGAAGATGCAGGAGGCCATCATGCCTATCAACTGCATGAACACTCGCGCTGGAAGGGAGTGTTGAGGTTTGAACTTTTTTATCAGCAGTTGCATGCTGTTGATCCTCACCAAGTTTGGCTGAGCTTTGGCTGCCAGAGTGTCTATGGTCGCGCCCAGGCACTGCCGTACGTGGGCGGGTTGAAGATGTGACTTTGGATAATTCAGTGAGAATCCCAGACTGTGAAGAAGGTGAATGGTGTGGGATATGTGGCTGGCACACTGCTGGGCTGACTTTGCCTGAACAAGCCAGTCTTCCAGGTAAGGGAAGACGTGAATGTGCTGTCTCCCTAAGTGTGCAGCCACTGTCGCTAGGCACTTGGTAAAGACTCTGGGTGCCGTTGTTACTCCGAAAGGGAGGACTTTGAACTGATAATGCTGATCCTGAAGAGTGAACCTGAGATATTTTCTGTGTGATGGGTGTATGGGTATGTGGAAATACGCATCCTTCAAATCCAGTGTTGCTAGGAAGTCTCCCTGACTGAGTAACGGCAGAACCTGCTGGAGGGTGAGCATATGAAAATGCTCTGACAGAATGTATTGGTTGAGAGGTCTGAGGTCCAGTATAGGTCTGAGAGACCCGTCCTTTTTTGGGATCAAGAAGTACAGAGAGTACACCCCTGACCCTTGTTGATCTACAGGCACGAGTTCTATGGCTCCTTTCTGCAGCATACTTAGTACTTCCTGCTGCAATAATGCCAAGTGCTCTGCAGACATAGGACGGTGTCTTGGTGGTATGTTGGGTGGATTGGATGTTAATTCCAGACAATAACCGTACTGGACAATTTCTCTGACCCACCTGTCTGTGGTGATGGATCTCCAGACTGGCAGGAACTGTTGGAGTCTGCCCCCGACCGGTGTTATGTGGTCGGGGGGCAGTGACAAGACGTCACTGTTTGTTATTGGCGGAGGACCTGGTGTTGTTGTGTCCTCGCCCTCTGCCTTTGGTGCTGGATCCACGATATCCACCCCTATTGTTCTTATTATAGGTACTCTGGGTACCTCCTTTATTGTACTGCTGCTGGGACCCCTGACCACTAGCTGCTCCTCTATTCCCGGGGCGACGAAAGGAGCCACTCCGAAACTGCTGCGACTGTAGAGCCCCCATAGATTTCGCAGCTTGTGTCCTTTTTAATCTTTTCTAGCGTAGTGTCAACCTCGGGGCCAAATAAAAAGTCTGGGTTGACTGGTTGATTCAAGATATTGTTTTGAATTTCAGGTTTGAAACCTGATATTCTCAGCCATGCGTGCCTCCTCAACATCACACTAGTGTTGATTGCCCTTGCTGCAGTGTCAGCTGCATCTAGTGCGCATTTGATGGACGCATTTGTAATGAGTTGTCCCTCTCTGATGAGGAGCTCCACTCCATCTTTGTAGTCATCTGGTAGGTGTTCTAGCAGTGTTTCTAGGGTATCGTAGTGTGACCTGTCGTATCGGGCCAGGAGTGCCTGAGTGTTGGCAATGCGCCAGATGTTTGCTGCTTGTGCTGCTATCCTTTTTCCTGATGTTTCTAGCACTTTGGACTCCTTGTCCGGAGGAGGAGCATCACCGGTAGTTTGCGAGTTAGCTCTCTTGCGAGCATTAGAAACTACCATGGAGTCCAACGGCAATTGACCCTTAATGTACATTGGGTCTCCTGGGGCTGGTTTGTATTTTTTCTCTATTCTCGGGTTCAATACCCGTGCTCTGGTTGTCTCCTTAAAGATGTCCTTAGCATGTTTAATAACCCCTTTTAACATTGGTAGAGTCTTGACCGTTCTTTCTGATGTGGAGAACGTGTCCACCAAGAAATCCTCCTCCACAGAGTCAGAATGAAGTTCCACTCCGTGATTGGCAGCCGCTCTTTCAATGAGGGCGTTAAAAGCAGCAGTATCTTCAGTGGGAGATGGTTTTATATTATAAAGATGAGTGTCAGGAGCATTTTGTGGGTCCCCTGGGTCATTAGGGTCTCCCCATGCTGGATCCTGGTCTTGCTGTTGTTCATCAGGGTCATTATCCACAGGATAAGTGGTATCCTCAGTATAGCCCTCTCCTGCATCCGCCTCCGAGTGTGCGGGAGAAAAGGATGGTGGTTCCTGATCATATGTGTGGTACGGTTCTACAAGCACTGGTGTCGAACCTGACGCCATTTTCCTTTTTAGTGGAATTTTGTATGAGTCTAAAGCCTTTTCTGGAACAATTCTCCGTTTGCGGAACAACAGTCTACCAGTGTCGACGTCGATAAACTGGTCCTGTGAGTCTTCGACATCGGTTCTTTCTGTGGACACTGTTCTTGGTTGTTCGATGCTCTTCCTAAGTTCGAACATCTTCGGTGCCCCCGGTGGTGGCAATCCAAACTTGATCGGCGCCGAGTGAGGCTTGGCGACCTTGTTCGGTTCGGGAGCCGTTTTCGGTTCGAGAGCGTCCCGTTCCCTGATGCGCTTTAGGGACTCTGACACCTGCTGCAACGTGAATGCCGACGGTGCTTTTGATCCGACAGGCTCTTTGGAGACAGGCCTCGACGCGGTCTCCGGTTTCTTTCCAGTCTTCGGGGCTTTGATCCCAAGTTTGGGATCGACGCCTTGTTGATCCGGTATTTTGGCAGTCTCAGCACTCCTCGGTGTTGATGTAGTCGGATCGACCACCTTGACCTTGGTCGTTGGTGCCCCAACCTTCGGTGCTATAGGCCTCTGCGTCTTCTCGGGACCGAGGGCCTTTTTCTGTTTCTCGGTGCCGAAGTCCGTTTTTGGTTTCTCGGTACCGAAGTCCTTCTTTGTTTGTTCGGCTCCGATGTCCTCCTTTTGTGTTGACGGATTGGAAGGTTTCGATGCCTTCGATCCGACCTGAACCAGTTGCACTTTCGGTTTCGATTTGAGCGGTGCAGGTTTTGGTTTCGATTTCACGGAATCGACTCCAGTCTTTTCGGATAATTCTGGCTCTTTTGAAATGTTCGAAGCTGGGCTTTCAGGCGGGGCTGTAGAACGATCCGAGCGATCTTGGGTAAGGCCCGCAGGCGATGCCTCGACCTGAGCCTTATCAAGACTATCTCCCTCGGCCTCCGCATCGACGGATTGGCCTAGCTCCTCGCCTGAGCTATCTTCCTCGGCCCCAAGGGCCTCATCGTCGTCTCCTACCTCGTCGACGACGTCTTCGTCCTCGAAGATCTCCTCATCATCGTCGTCATATTGGGATTCATGCTCCGAAGCAGGGCCCGATTGTACCTCTTCGACGCTCTCGACTTCTTCATCCTCGGTGCTGAATATGTTAACCGGGTTAGGCGCCGATTGTTTGGCCTCCAATCTAGCCGCTCGTCTATTCCGAAGGGTCTTCTTCGACCGGAACCGGGCGCAGGCCATACACCTGGTCTCATCATGATCCGGTGATAAACATTTGTTACACACCGGATGGACATCAACGTGTGGATATTTTGCGTGACATAGAGGACATCTCTTGAAGGGAGTCCTCGATTCCATCTTCAAACGTTGATCGATGTTCGGACCGAAACTCGGTCCGAGTAAGGTGAATAAGTCCGAGAACAAGTAGAATAAGTTATCGATACCGGACGCAAACAATACCGACGATATCTAAAGGCTTTTGGCCTTAAATAAAGTTTTCCTAACTTGAGCTAAGATAAGCACATCCGAACTCAATGGCGGAAAAAAACAATCTGAGGATGGAGAGGATGCCCATGCGCACTGTAGTCCAGGGGAGGAGCCACCTATCTCGTGATACTTCGAAGACTCTTCCAGGACAACAATGTGCAATCATCCGGACCCAACACTAGGCGGCGATCTATGCACAGATATGAATTCAGCAGCCCACATGCCTCGAACATGTAAGGCCATCCTTGAATTAGCACCTGCCCCACTTGCCCAGCTACGCCATAAATGGAAGGGCACACCATGATAAAGAGATGGAGCGAGCTCTAGAATTCCTGAAGGTTTCCCGAAACTCCCGCTTCAAAAATATACATTTCTTCATCCTGCACCAGGCCCACCTGATGTGGGTGCAGCTTCAGCGGCACTTACCAGAGTCAAAGTTCGCTTGCCATTGCGGTCCTGCTCCTAGTGCAGCTTTCCTGCACATGTTTTGGGCCCGCCCAGCCTTATAGCATTATTGGAGCTCTATTCATGATACTTTGTGTGAGGTCACGGAGCTTCCCGACATCTCCTCCTGGGAAGCCTGATCGCTAGGCACATTCAGACATAGGAAGCATCACAAAGTTCAGTACGGTTTTCAGCCCTGGCCTTCCTTCTAGACCAACCGAGGAATCACTCTATACATTGGTGCGCACCCGCGGGACCCCGCCTCTGGTGCCCTAGGTAAGGATAGTATACAAGTAGGTCGCTGCTGAGGAGGGTGCGCTCCACAACGAGGAGATGCACCAGCAACCCATCTCCCCCGAATGGGCAATGTAGCTCATGTGCTTTCGACCAACAATCGACAATGAGACTGCACCCTGCAGTGGCAAGGCCAACCCTGGGTGCCTCGTTGAGCGCCTTCTCTAGGGGTCAAGGGAGGCCTGCCTTCCTAAGGCCCCCCCCACACACATTGGCCACTGGTTACCCTTTGAGGCGCCACAACTTGCTCCCCCTCAACTGAGCCCGTAGCCCCAAGTCACTTAGAAAGCATCAACAATCACACCCAACCCTCCCTCCCCTCTCGTCGCTTTTTCCAGTTTAGTACACCAAGTTAACAGTTTATCTCACTACTTCTCTCCTTTTGGGTACAAACACAGGAGGCCATACTTTCTTCAGGAGAGATCCATACTTCCAAGGAGTTTCATTGCTACCCTCTGGCGTCTGCTTTGTAATTATTGCATGTAATGATGTCTCAGTACCATTAATGTACCCTTCATGTTTCACGTGTAACCATGTATGGTAAAAGTATGTAAAGATTTCTAAGTATTGAAAACCCAATAAATGGTTTAACAACAAAGAAATT
The DNA here is from genome assembly GCF_964204655.1 of Triturus cristatus. Taxonomy (NCBI): domain Eukaryota; kingdom Metazoa; phylum Chordata; class Amphibia; order Caudata; family Salamandridae; genus Triturus; species Triturus cristatus. The sequence goes on from NC_140591.1 coordinate 905,685,470, forward strand.
AATAACTAACTTCTCATTGACTAATTCATAACCCCGTTTTTTGCGTTCTTCTGGGAGATGCTGGAGGAGCCCCACCATTTAATCCCAGTGAGTCCTGTCATAGCATGCCAAAAGGGCTTGGCTATTGACAATTTGCCAATGATTAGCAGACTGGGCTGCAACCCACTTTCAGGAGGCGTCAATAAGTTTTGACTCCTTGTCTGGGGGAGGAGAGTCATCACTTTGTGAGTTAGCGCTTTTCTTTTCATTTGCAACTACCAAGGAGTCTGGTGTTAACTGTCCTCTAATATATATAGGGTCAGATGGTGATGCCTTACATTTTTTGTCAACCCCTGGTGTGATTATACATGCCTTTACGGGATCATTAAAGGTTTTGTTAGCATGATGCAGCACTACTTTGAGCATTGGTAAATGTTGAGACCCTTGTTGAGCAGTAGTGAGGGCCTCAAAGAGGGAGTCATCCTCTACAGGATCCTGTAAGGGCACCTGGTGGTATGCTGCAGCTCTGGCTATTAAGTACTGATAAGCTGAAGCATCATCTGGTGGGGATGGGCTTGCAGGATAAAGATATGGATCTGTATCCCCTTGTGGCTCCATATCATAGGCTTCCCATGGGTCCCTAGGATGTGTGCCCATTCCTATATTGTCATTCTCATCCAACATGGGTGAATGAGGTGAAAAACTGCCTTCTTCAGATTGGTCTGGTGAAGCAGGTGGTTGAGTGGAGCCTGGGTGTATTGTTGGTGGAGTTGGAGAGGTATGATCAGGAATATGTAAAGTGCTAGTGGCTATGTCCTTTTTTCTTCCTCCTGATAGGTGGGATCGGAGCATCAATCGCCTCTTCTAAACACAATTGTCTTTTAGAACGTTGAGGCATTGCTAGCTGAAGAATAATCTTCCTTGTTCTGAGCTGGATTTGCAGTCTGTTGCCTCGGATTGAGCCGCACTTGCATGGTTTCCAGGATAGGCTTGGTTGGAGTTTTCGGTCCGAAGGTGTAGCATTTTGGTGCCGGTAAATGTTTAGTTTTCGATACGGTGTGGTCAGAGCCGAAGCACTATGCGCCCTTTTCCTTCTGTGCCGAACTTAATGTCCAATGTGTCGGTGCCGAATCAGATTTGAAGGCCACCACGGCTGTAGGCTGTTTCCGTGCTGAGCGCAAGTGCGGGGCGCCAGAGTCTTGTACTTCGGTGCGCGCAATGGTTTTTGTGTAGTGGCGGCCCATGACAGTTTTATCAGTCGGAGACGATTTTTTGGGCTTCAGATCGGGGGCAGGTGTACTCACGGACCAATGGTTCCCAGAAGACTCCAGAATGAATGGATCTTGTTCAGCCTCCGACTCGGATTCATGGATGGAGAAAGATTACTGTTGGGCTGCTGAGTCTTCCTCTTCTTCCCCGTCCTGTCAACCAAAGATGTCAGGTGTATCATCTGTGATGCATTTTGAGGAGCAGTGCACATCGATCCCGAAATGTTTTCTTAGATCAGAAGGACCTGCAGGTCTCACAGATATCTGCCCCATGATCGGGCGACCGACATAAGTAAGAAACAGAATGCTGGTTGGTATGAGGGTAATTTGAATGGCAATTCGAAAAGAAACTAAATGGAGTGTGTTCCATTAGCAGTTCATTTTTCGGTTGGAGCAGTTACATTTGGAAGGGCCCGGTCAGATTCAGCAAGTAGGCCATGGAGACAAGTTGAAGAACCCACCACACAAAATTGTTCTTTTGCTTGGAACGCAAGAGTGACTACGCGATTGAGACAATACCGTAAAGTAAAGGGATCTAGTGGTGAACATAAGGGAGCCCGAAAGGATCTCGAACCAGAGCCCCTTCCCATAGTTTTTAACCTTCCCCGCTCACCCCACTAATAAAGGGATACCTGGGGATGAGTTAGGGATCTTCGTTATATGTAAAAAAAAAAAAAACGAACTATAAAATCATGTTTTCACCAAAGTGCTCCCTGGAACATGGTTGAGCCCAATGTTCCAGGGAACCAATGATTAAACATGCCACTATTGGAGTGGGTGAGGTGTATATGTATATGTATATGTATATGTATATGTATATGTATATGTATATGTATATGTATATGTATATGTATATGTATATGTATATATATATATATATATATATATATATATATATATATATATATATATATATATATATATATATATATATATATATATATATATATGGTTTCTCCTATTCCCACCTCTGAGTGATGTGGAAGTATATGTTTTCCTTTCCTCTTTCCCCTTGATCATTAACTCCCAGTAGAGAGGATACTATTTTTGAGTTAGGATTGTTTCAGTGGGAGTACGTATCCCCTCACCTTTCGCTTAGAAAGGTATCCCCAACCTCTATAGGTCCCTGATTTATCCCTTCAGACCCTACTTGTTATAAGCATCTGTCTAACCACCTGAAGGACCAGAGTTTGCATCATAAAAAGAGGAGGATAGACTTCATATAATCAACGGCTGTTTTCAATGTTAAATGAGTGTGTATTATCACTACTGTGTTAATACGGATTACGGAGGATCACCAGCCGATGATGGGGAATATTAAGCATGTGTATCTATGATCCAATGTTGGAGAAACATGCATTTGCCCATTTGTGTTGCTCTTGCCTTAGTCTTTTAAATTTTCATCCATCCCTTGGCACTTTGGGGCTCAGAGCGCGAAGCATATAGCACCAAAAAGCTCATGAACACATACATAAATGCATCACTTTCTACTGTATGTTTAATGGGAACAGGACTGTACAGTCTTAAAAGTTAGGGTGACTTAAAACAATCGGCGGCTCGACAAACATCTATTCAAGATAGTTATGACAAAATATTAAATCAAAGCAAATAAACAAAATATGCATTCTTTTAGCAAAGTACATTATTTGAAGATGTAAATAATTACAATGAAAACTTAACATAAGCAGTTGAAACAGTGAGAAGCAAGCTCCAATAAACATAAACCTTCACACGATTCCCCTCTTCCGCAGGTATACAACTAACAAATCTGACGCTTCCCCCAATAGTCAGCCAAAGAATCTTCAGCATAACCTCAAAACAGTGTAGATCCTTTTCTTAATAAAATCAAGCATTTGCAATGCAATAGGTCTCGCATTATTGATAGTTTGAGAGATTGGCGTTGCAAATAATAATGCAACGCCAATAGCTCATATTTTCAGTAAGGCGAGACCTAGTGCATTCCAAATGGTTGCGTAGTGAGCCAGGAACCAGCATTGTATGTCTCAGTGCAGTAGCGCAACCTGCTACTAGAGCTCCCTAGCGAGCAAGGCACCAGCACCGCATGTCTAGGTGCAGTACGCAAGCTGCTTCTAGAGGTCCCTAGTGAGCATCATAAACTTTAAAGATATGGTAAAATCACCCTACCCATAATGCATTGCATGCAAGACAGTAGCCCAAGAACATTCAAATAGCTTTGAAATGTGACAAAATAATAGTAGCTAGGCTGCGCCCCTTAATCTTTTTGGCTCGCATTAGGAGGACCCCTGAGCTTTCACCCTACGCAGAGTCCCTCACTGAGATTATGAGTCTCAACACTGGGGGAAAATTGACTGGATACGCGAAATCAAGAAAATGCAATTGGGCTCCGTGGTTGTTGGGCCAGTCAGGAACCCCCGAGGAGAGAGGATCTCAAACGCCTGTACTGGGAATGGGTGGAACAACAAGAGATCAGCAAATCCAATGTGGAAAGCTGACAACTGAATTTTACTCCCATAAGCAAAGTAGATATTATGAGCCTTACCTCGACTTAATCAAAGTATCTAGAGACAGAATACTCTATATGCACTTTAGGTACGTCTCTCTCTCTCTCAGTGGGTGCAATGCTAGTAAAATGGTCCATAAACAATGGAAAAGTCTGTCCCAGCTGAAAAGTTCATGAGGAAAGTATAGCCCGGCGTATAAAACACCACGGAGAAAATGGCTGACCCCACTCTGTCGGCAGTTTGGTACACGGGACCATCAGGTTGCACTCCGCATTCTTAGGTCAGACTCTAGACCCTTTTTATCTTGCTGTGTAGCAAAATATTTGGGCCAAGCCTGGCTGATAAGGTGGAAAGCACTTTCGAGGAAGACATAGGTTCCACCATGTAGATGTCACCCAGGATTACAAAGCTACAACAGTACTGTTGTCAAAATCATCATGCACAAGCACTTTATTGTTTTTAAACCTTGGTAATTAGTTTGAATAACAGAGAGCTTTTCCTTGTATTGCATTGTGTTTATATATAATGATGAATTATTGCTTTTTTTTAACTAGATCTTAAGATGATTAAGTGTAAACTTAACACTGTATTATTTTTCACTTTTTTAATTCATCAGCTATGTTACCTTTTATGACCTATGTCGAAATAAAGCTTGTGATGATGATGACAAAATAATTGTTATATTTATTACGGATTAGGTTGTACTCTATGTGGAGTTGATGAAGGGAAATATATAGGTCTAACATAAATGTGAGATGTGGTAGGTGCAGTACCGCAAGCTGCTCCTAAAGGTCCCTAATGAGCAAGACCTCAGCAGTGCTTGTCTAGGTGCAATGCCCTAAGCTGCTCCTAGAAGTCCCTAGTGAGCATCAAAAACTTTAAAGATATGGTAAATCCACTCTACCCACAATGCATTACATACAAGACAGTACCCCGAGTACATTCAAATAGCTATGTCCATATATACAAATCAGTAGTTTTGAAATGTGACAAAAAAAATGATTATATTAATTCCCGATTAGGTTGTACTCTATGTGGAGTTGATGAAGGGAAATTTATAGAAGGTCTAATATAAATGTGAGATATGGTAGGTGCAGTACAGCAAGCTGCTCCTAGAGGTCCCTAGTGAGCATCATAAACTTTTGGTCACATATGCAAAATTCACACTGTGGTTCTACAAAGGAGTGGAGAAGTTCATGAAGGAGTTCGGGTTGGAGGCTGCCGTCCCCACCACAGGGACCCCGAAGCTTGTCCAACGCGAGATACGAGCAAAGGATATCAGCGAACCAATCAGCGCCCTCCCCTCTGCCACAGCAGACCACGCGTGGAGGAACGTTGCATCCAAGCGCCTGACAAACCAGCATTAAGACATCGCATGAATTGCCATCCAAGGAGAACCCAGCACCAAGGGATGGTCTGAGACACCCACCAGTGAGCTTCTACCTAGGAGCCGACTAGGGAAGATCAAATACCAAGCAACCCTTCAAATGCCGTAAGTGCCAGGCCGTGGGACACTGGGAAAAGGAATGCCCGGAGAAGTTCTGCAGGATTTGCAAACAGACCAGACACGAAGCAGGCTCATGCAGCGGGATAAAGCAGTGCTACTTTTGCAGTGGAGAGGGTCACATCTACTACTACCGATGCCCCAAGTCTGACCTGCCAAAGATCTACGCAGCAGCAGCAGGGACCCCAGCCTGGAGACACACCAGACTGACGGTTTCCCCTTACAAAGCCAAGTTGAACGCCCTCCTGCAGGATGCCAAGCTACAAACGGCCAAAATAACAGAAGCACCCAGGAACGCTGAACAGAAGGACCAGGCTCAAAGGGCCCAACACCCGCAAGACCAGGCCCAAAGATCACAGAGAACCCCAAGGCAGGACCAGCCACAACAGAGAAACAACCGACTGGAACGGCACATGCCAAGGAAGTCCATCATCCCAAGGGAGTCCCAGAGGAAGGAGCACCACAAGTAGCCCCGCCAAAGGTAGCCCCAAAGGACACAGGCCCGGAACCAGAGGCACAGGAGGAGCAGAAGGCGACAGAAGACACTGCAATGGCAAGGGGAAAGGGAAAGAAGGGGAAACAACCTTAAGTTAAGACGGTAAGCAGCAGCGAGGACGACGACTTGCTTCAAGAGACATGGAAACAGGTCCGGTCCCAGACGCTGCACCAGAAGACCGCAAAAGGGAGGGAGGAGGCAGAGAAATGGAGACGGTCCAACGTTAAGGCCCAGCAGGCAACCCGCATGAAATACCACAGCCCGGACCAAAGCCAGAGAAGATGGAGGAGGAAACCACACCAGAGACAACCCTCCAGCAGGAAGAGGACACTGGCGAGGAAAGAGGACTTCCTGGCCATCAAGAAGTTGAACAAGGCAGGCAGAGAGGAAGAGGACGACTACGTCATCGTGGAAAGCGAGGAAGATGACCACAACAAAGAGATGGAGGACAAGGAAAAAGACCAGGAGGAGCTCGAATCAGTACTCCAAGAGCTCCATCAGCAGCTCAACATGATGCGAACCACAGAAACGACAGCACAGTGGATCACAGATGTGGGATCAGAAGTGTGTATCGGAAAGACTGAAGACAGCACAGGAGAGGGAGAGCAGGACCAGCAGATGGCTCAGTGCCCCAAGTAGAGCACCCCAGGGCCTTCAACCCCAGTAGTTTTGGAACCGCACACTGACTGATAGCGTGGAGACAATGGCTTTATCATTATTCACCCTAAACATCACAAGTGTTAGGCGGGTTGGCACATTACCCTTCCTGGACGCTCAGAACTGAGATATCTACTTTCTGCAAGAATGTGGGATTCCGTATATGCCCAGTCATACAGCCAGCTCAAACGGCAATGGACACACCGGCCATCGTTTTGGTCTGGAGAAAACGAGTGCAAATCATCTGGAAAGGCCATTCTGATCAAGGGTAGGTATTTCACCGTGGACAATGCCACCAAGCAGATCAACGGCAGAGTGCTGGTCATGGACACCTCGTGGGCCGGTGAGCCCGTTAGGCTCATCAATGTCTATGCCTCCCCAGGGAAGAATGAGCGACACAAGATGTTCAGGGTGCTCAGGATGCAACTGGTGACCTTCAGAACCATCCTGATGGGTGGTGATTTCAACTGCATAGTAGAGGTGGATGGACGCACTGGGTCAGACTCTGTTGGGATGGACATGACATCCAGGCTGTTGGTGGAGATGGTAGGTGAGGCGTCCCTCCAGAATGTTTTCGGGAGCATGGTGCCGAACCCCAGGAATTTTTCCTGGAGTAAGCCGGACGGATCCGTACGTTCACGGATCGACTTCCTATTCACCTCCCCAATGGCAAAGCATGGGCGAAGCTCCATGGTCACCGTCTACTTGTCTGACCACAGAGCAGTCAGTTTCGAGGGGGAACTTTCAGGGAAACTCCCCGCCAGACCAGGATCGTAGAAACTAAACTGCTCATTGCTGGAAAACAAGGAGGTAGTGGCGAACCTCAGAGTCGCGTATGTAGACTGGAGAAACATGAAGGACCTTTTCACTCTGCCAGTGAGTGGTGGGAATGGGTGAAGGACAGGTTCCAGGGCTTTTTCTGGGATGCAAGCAGAGCTGCTGCATGGGAAAAGAAGAGGTCGTTAGGAAATTGCAGAGCAAACTGCAGCAACTGTACGAACTCGAGCTCCGGGGATGGGACGTGGATGACTAACTGGAGGAAACTTGAAAAGGGCTCACCAAGCAAGTCAAGGAGGAATCCAGGAAAATCATCTTCCGGACCAAAACCAAGAACCTCGAGAAGGACAAAAAATCCAACTCGTTCTTCCTCAAGAAACTTCACTCAGCCCGCACACTGCTGGTAGAACTATGGGACTCGGAGGGCAACCTCCAAGGTGAAAAAGAGCAAGTCATGAGAGTCGTAACCGACTTTTATGGCGAGCTTTACTCAACGAAGTCGTCAGAGAGCCAGGCGGATAGTTTCCTAGAGGGCATCTCAAAGACACTCAGTCCGGAAGAGAAAGGGGGCCTGAACGCGCCCTTCACCCTGGAAGAGCTGCACTTGGCCGAAACGATCTCCAAGAGAGACAAGAAGCCTGGAAATGACAGTCTCCCAGTGGAACTTTATGTCGAACTGTGGGACCTGATCGGGCCGAACTTGCTGGACCTCTATGAGTGAATGGTAGACAAGGGTAGTATGCCGCAATCCCTGCAAGAGGGTATGATAACACTTTTGTGCAAGAAGGGAAAGAGAGAAGACCTCAAGAACTGGAGGCCCATCCCTCGCCTCAATGTGGACTACAAAATTCTTGCGAAGGTGATGGCCAACCGCCTAAAGAAGGTAATAGCAAAGGTAGTCCACCCAGAGCAGACTTGTGGGATACCGGGTCAGCAAATCGTGGACAGCCTGGCCCTGGTCTGGGACAAAATAGAGTACGTCAAGGGTACGACGGCCTTGGTCAGCCTGGATCAGGAAAAGTCACTCGACCGAGTTTCCCATGAGTACATGGACCAGACACTAAGAGTACTGGGGCTGGGAGACTTCTTCAGTGACGTGGTGACCACAATGTATAGAGATCTCTAGCATGGCGTTGGTTAACGGCTGGAAAAACGAACCCTTCCCTGTCCGCTCTCCCCTCTTCTGTTCATCTGCTTGATTGAACTCTTCGACGAACGCATTCGACAGAACAGGAATATCAGAGAGTGATAGCCCCAGGAAGCAATGTAAAGGGCGAACTGAAGAGTTCCCTCTACATGGACGACGTCTCAGTCTTCTGTGCGGACGGACCATCTGTGAGAGAACTGGAGAGGACTTGTATCGAATTTGGAAAGGCGTCAGGAGCGAAGATCAACAGCGCCAAGTCGTAACCCTATTCTTGGGACACTGGACCCCCACCAGAGACTCACTGCCATTCCCCATCAAGCAGGACTTTCTGAAGATCCTTGGAGTCAGGCTTGGCGGGGAATGTGCAGTTGAGAAGACTTGGGGAATGAGACTGGCAATGACAAGGCAGAAGCTGGAACTCTGGAGCCTCCGTAAGCTGACAATCGAAGGGAAGTGTTTGGTCCTGCAGAACAAAACCCTGCCAGTGCTCCAGTACGTCGCCCAAGTGTGGTCTTTGCAGTCCGCATGGCCAGGGCCATCACAAGAATGATCTTCTACTTCATCTGGAGCTCAAAGATGCACAGGGTTTAGAGGGCAGCTATGTTCAAGATCCACCACGAGGGAGGCAAGGAAGTGCCAGACATCGCCACCATTCTGAGGTGAATCTTTGTGTGCCACTGCATGAGGAGCACCCTGAGGACCAAAGACGAGAGCCACAGCGGCTTTCTGATGGCACAATTCTCCCGTTGCCAACGTGGAGGCGCCTCGGATGGGCAGAGTGGGTGAGCGCCGTCCCGTACAACTGGGAGACCCCGTAGTTATAAAAGGAAGTGGAGAAGTTCATGAAGGAGTTCGGGCTGGAGGCTGCCGCCCCCGCCACATGGACCCCAGAGCTTGTCTAACGCCAGATACGAGCAAAGGACACCAGCGAACCGATCTGCACCCTCCCCTCTGCCACAGCGGACCACGTGTGGGAAAACGTCGCATGACCAACCAGCACAAAGACATCGCCTGGATGGCCATCCAATGACGACTTCCCGTGAGAGCCTTCATGCACCCAAGAGAACTCAACCGATACAAGTCCTGCCTAAAAGAGTGCATCGCGGACAAGACAACATGCATTCTCTTCTGGGAGTGCGCGTACGCACAGGACCTGCTGAAGGCCCTATGCACAGAGCTTAGGGCCTGGATACCTACAACCTGCATCACTGCGGACTCTGATGTATGGTTTGTACCCAGAGACACATGCACTGAGTGACCTCCAGAACTGCTGGAGGCTCCTGTGCGGTTTTAAAGATGTTCTTCTGTTTTCCAGAAACCGCCTGGTAGTAGGGAAGAAGGAGACATAGACCCTGGCGTGTCATAAGATGATTCACAGCCTCCTGTGTAACTACGCAGCACTATACGGATCAGGTGAAGACAGCAACGACGAAACCTGAGGACCCAAAGGCGACCCCTTGTGCCCTCCCACGGGGGTCCCTGGAAGGCTCAGGCAACGAAGAAGACGATTACAGCTGAGGACCCAAGGGGTGCCCCTGTCCTTACGTGGGTGGGCATAGGGGCCACTAATCTGTTTTGACCTTTTTCCCCACGCCCAGGAACCAGTCAGTGACAGGGGAGAGGAGAAGGCGGATGAAGGCAGGTGGAGTAGATGTAGTTATTTACTGTATGTATTTGACTAACGTGACCTTTTTCCTTCACAGGTAAAAGGTCAATGGGATAGCTTGTGCACTTGCTGTCAAGTTTGTTACCAACGACTTACCATTAAAATAGGGCTTTGCTGAAGGAGACGATTGAAGTATCTGAACCAGAAACGAGGCCCTAACAAGAGTTAGTTTAAAAAAAAATAAAACACCCAACCCATTAACCCATAATGCATTGCATTCAAAACAGTACCTCAAATACATTCAAATAGCTATGTCCTTAAATACCAATAGTAGCTTTGAATTGTAACAAAATATTTATTATATTACTTCCAAATTAGGTTGTACTCTATGCAGAGCTGATGAAGGGAAATTTATAGAAGGTCTAATATAAATCTGAGATGTGGTAGGTGCAGTACCCCAAGCTGCTCCTAGAGGCCCCTAGTGAGCAAGGCACTAGCACTGCTTGTCGAGGTGCAGTACCGCATGCTGCGCCTAGAGGTCCCTAGTGAGCATCAAACTTTTGGTCACATATGCAAAATCCACCCTACCCATAATGCATTGCATGCAAGACAGTACCCAGAGGACATTCAAATAGCTATGTCCATAAATACAATTAGTAGCTTTGAAGTGAGACAAAACAATTATTATATTAATTACGGATTAGGTTGTACTCTATGTGGACATGATGAAGGGAAATTTATACAAGGTCTAATATAAATGTGAGGTGTGCTAGAGAGTAAAGTAACCAATGCCAATCGAGTTTAAGACCAAGTGAAGTTTCTGTCTGAAGGCCTTTATGAATATAGTGCCATGAGGCTGTAATTAAAACTCGGGGCATAACAACACATGTAACAGAGAGTCCTCATGGGAGGTTACAAAAAGAGACAAGGCGGTACTATGGAGGGACTACAAAGCCTAAGGACCAATGAAAAGACCCATTCATGAAGGACAGGAGCCAATTAAAAAGATGGGCGGGAAGTAGGCAGAGCTTTATACACATATCCTGAATACAGCATGTCTCGAAGAGACAGCTCAAGTGCTGCCTAGGTGAGACCTAAAAAACTAGCATATACCCAGACAACCTCCCAAACTACAGACTCAATGGAAAAAGCAGTATACATTGTACAACAGAATCGAACCTTCAAAAAGGACAAGTTGCTTAACTGTAATCCTAGCTCTCCTTCAGGGGAATTGTAATTGAAAGCTTAATCACTGAACTAAATTGTCCCATCTATGTGTGGCACTGTGGGGCACGTCTTTACCCAAAAAATACAAACATAGAAACTTTTATTTAGAAAAGTCATCTTGTTAAAAAAAAAAAAAGACAGGGCTAATTTAAAAAAGATACTAAAAAAACTTTTTCGGAAACTTTTTTCGAGGAAAAGCAAGATAATACTATAGCAATGTAGCTAAACAGGCGGTAGTTCAGAGAAGCTGGACAACTGACACTGCTCCTTTCAGGGAGTACACTACCCCACGATCCAATCAGGCATTGCATATGGCAGCTGCTCCAGTTCCTTTTGATTAGTCCTGGGCTCCCTCTCTTGAAGAAAACTAAGCTTTTACCCTTAGTAGAATGTGCTTTGGATTGAGCTGTTAAGCACGTATTTGCTTTTTGAGAAACGGAGGACAATGCACATGGAATGTTTCGGATGTGGGCTGTTTCGAAGTGGCCCAACCTATACAAAACAGGCCCTAGATTTACAGAGACTTAGATTTATAAATGTATTTCATTTTATCCTCCTTACATCCAGAGTGTGTAAAGATTGTTCAGATGGTGAAGGATTCTGAAAGTATGTGGAAAAATGACTGATTGACATGGAAGTAAGAGACTACTTAGGGTAGAAAGCCTGTATGAGTCCAAACGAAAAGTGTGTTCTTATGGAACACTGTGTAGGGTTAATGTGAACACACTGCTTGACTTTCGCTTCTATGAGAATCCTTCAAGCAGAGGTCATCAAGACTAAGAAAGCTGCTTTTCATTAACTATGGTAAGGGTTTCCTGCTTTCAGTCATTTCCATTTTCTCATGTTTTTTTTTTCTTTAGTCCTCATTTCAGCTCAGGCAGTGTGCCTTCCTATTGCTTTCATAATATATTCGATCATAACAAGCCTTGCAGTACATCCTGAGATAAAGCCCTCTTCCACACCTCTAACTTGAGAAGGATTCCCAAGTATGTTGAAATGCAGGTGTAATGATCGGACTCGGTCGGACACTCTCTCTCTCTGTGTCTCTCTCTCTCTGTGTCTCTCTCTCTCACCTACCAGTGCTTCCCACTTCATACCATCTTGAGACCCACAACCACTTTTCTGCTCCCCTAGCTGACAAGCATCTCCGTTCTAGACTGGATACAAATATGGGGGATTTAATCTACTTTGTATAGCTAGGTGGGGCTGGGGAGACCCGACTTTTTATATATTTCCCTTCTGGCCAATAACACCAAGCGAAATGACAGAGAGTGCAGTTTCTTTGACATTATGGCACTCAACTCACACTCCACTCGGGTACTATAAAACAGCAGTGAGAGGCTTACCCTTGAGATCTTCAAGCATTATCTCAGTTAATGCCTTATCCACTTTTTGGCAAAAGGTCAGAATGTTGGGACACTGCGCGAACATGTGCACATCAGCCACATTCTCAGAACCGCATTTGTAGAACTTCTTCACAGCGTGACTCCCCTCTTTAGATAGCTTCTGTGGTGTCCAGTGTGCTGTATGCAAAGTAAGCAAATACTTTTCCCTTAAGAAGGCAGATTTACTCGGGTCATAAAATGTGCATAGATACTTGCCACTTTAAATAGCTCCAGCGATGGCAAGTCTGTAGTATCTTCCTGTTGTGGTTATAATGATCCCTGTTACCTGGTTCCTAGCTGCTCAGCCAGTGTGAGTGTTCTGTATGAAATGTTGGTGTGATGGACATGTTTTATTGGGGAGGATGGGTTATATTGCTTGTCAATCTATTTTATTGCTTGTCAATTTATTTACTCTTCCTTTCAGGTTACTTAAGTGTTCAGACTCTCTCGTGATGTTGTATTTTGATTTGCATCCTTGACTTTTGAACTACTTTCTGCTTTTGTACATTCTTGTGTATAGTTTCTCCCAAGTTGTATTGTTCTTTCCCTTTTTCATTTAAAAGGAGGGGTATATGTTATATCCTGCTTATCTAATCATATGTATCCTAGTTTACCTTTCTCCTAGCTGCTCAGCCAGTGTGAGTGTTGAGAGTGGAATGTTGGTGTGACTGTGATGCTTGGAATGCTTGGGTGCCTGTGTGGATGAGGTGTGACAGTTGGAAGATGGGCTGAGCAGCAGGCAAGGCTGATCCTGTTAGGGCTGTACATAAGGATCACCAGGCTGATGTACTTTATTTCCATCATGCAACTTGATCTTGATAAAAGAACTTATAAAATACAACTCGGCTACGTCTGGTAAGATACAACAAAGTCTCTCCTCCAGAGTTCCTTAACTATTGTGCCCAGATACACAGTTGATAATATTTTTATCTGGAGAGCTTGCCATCCGTTAATAGTGTCCTGAGGTAGCTGGTGCCAGCTGTCTAATCCTGCTTTCTTTATAGGATCCACTAGCCTGTCTCTCATGCATTCTGGCGAATTCTAGATGCGGGGAGAACTCATTACGGTATCCCAGCAACTGTTCAAATTTGTACCCTGAGTCTAATGGCTGCTTGGACAGTCTTCAGTTTGAACTTATAGAAGAATTGTATATCTCTAAACTTATATGAGAAGTGCGACTCTGCCGGACGTATTTTCTTAACAATAGATTGCAGCATAAGGCCGATCTGTGATTGATTGGGGCGCTTCAGCAACATCCTAATGTTCTTCAATTGAAAGGCCAAGAAATATTATTGAAAATCTGGAGATGTTAACCCTCCTTTCTCTTTCCCTCCGTAGCTTCTTCCAGGCTATGCCAACTCCTTTAGAGGCCAATAGAACTACTTACAATCCTCTGCAGTTTGTTAAACCCCTCCTTTTTAAAATGTCAGGGGAATGGTGCTAAAGAGAAATGTGAACTTGGGGTAGGATTGACAACTTAACTAGATTAGATCTGCCATACACTGTTACGGGAATATTCACCCACGTTCTTAACAGTTTTCACATTTCCATCATAACTTTATTAAAATGTACCTGCACCAGCTTGTCTAAATCCTGCACTAACTGTACCCCAAAGTAGCTTTGCTAATATTTTAAGTAAAGAGCTGTCACTAGACATATTTGAGGCCATGACCTCTTACATGCATTCACTGAGTTCCCTTAAACTCTCGAGAATTTGTTAATTATCTTGTGTATTATAGGAAAGGAATTCACAAAGCTAGATGTGTAAACTATCAAGTTATCTGCATATAATACAACTTTCCTTTCCCAACCATTGTTGGAAAATGGTGTAATACCAGGATCTTCCCTAATTTGTTTTTGCCAAAGGCTCTATATACACGTTAAATAACAGGGGTGAGAGTGGGTATCAGTTCCTGGCACCTCGTATTTTAATTTGGGATGTAACCATCTTGTTAATAGCAATTCTTGCTACTCATTTCCTGTATGTTGACAGGACAGCCATGCAAAAATTAGCGCCCATGTGATTATGCCTAAAACCAGCATTCAAATAAGGTTAACTCATTCTATTCAAGGCTTTTGCAGCATCAAACATTAGTACAGCTAAAAGAAGTTTTGAGGATGTTGCTATATCTGTTGTGCCAATGAGCCAGTGGGCCAGCTCATGTAACTGTCGCCCCACTATAAATTATTTCTGATCTTCGGGGAGCAAAGTCCCTATCTCTTTATTTAATCTTTTTGCTCAGATTCTTGTGTAAAGCTTATAATCACAATGTAGCAAAGACATTTGCCTGTAAAATTCACACTGCTTCAGGTCCTGGTTTGGTTTTAGGAGCACACTAATAACTGCTTTCCAACACCCCCTTACCCAAGTCTGTGGCAGAAAGTTGCCCCGCAAAAAGATGCACTCCTAAAGATTAGTAAATACTGGAACAATCTTGTCCGCTAATGCCATGTACAGTTCACTGGGTAGACTGTCAGGGCCCACTGCTCTACCTTTTTTGCACTCTTAGCACCTCCCTGATTTCCTCTTTTCGTATTCCCCAGTTCAGTTCTCCCTTCTGTTCAAGACTGAACTTCAGGAGTGAAGCTTTACTTAACTAGCTCTCAATTTCCCCCTCAGCCACCCCAGGACCTTTAGTTTATAAATCCTGATAAAAAGCAACTAAGGTATCTTCTATATCCTTACTATTGGTCAACAGCTCCCCTGAGGCCTTACCCTCCATCTCCCTTATCATATTTTCTGCTCAGCATACTTTCATTTCAAAAGACACTAGCTTGCATCAACTTTTGCTGTCTCAAAGTTATGTTACGTTACCATCACCTGGTTTGGCACAGTGAATCATAGCCAAAGGAATAGCTCAGCGCTTAGAAAGTGAGATAGCTTACTCACCTCCCACCTTCTCTACATGCTCACTTCCAAGTGCCCCAATAGCTTATCCCTGGCCCCCTGCAGGCTATTCATTAAATTGGTGCTCTCCACTCCACCCCTAGGTTTCTCACGTAATACCCTTTCTAGCCCTAAGATACATCATCTAGCTCCTCAAGCTTATTTCTGGTCTATTTAGTCCTATAAAAATAGGAAACCATATAATAAAATAGTAGGATGTGAACCACAACTTAAGTCAAGACTATACCCAGAAGACGTAGAAGTCCTGAGGACCCAAGGAACCACCAAGGTAAGTAACCTGGAACCCCACGGAGGCCAAGGCAGAGTGGGAACAGGACCCCGTGCTCAATTGATGTCAATGGGTTAGTTGCTGTTGCGATTTTAAAGGAAAAGGACCCTTTCCAGTGGACCCTGAAGAAACCAAGTGACAGACGGCAGGTGGGAGAGCCGTGGATACCCTAGGAACCAGGATACCTTCACCAGGGAAACCGGGTGCATAGGTGTGGAGTGGCATCGGAAACCGCTGTCGAACTCAATTGAGGACTTCAGGAAGATGCCGCTGTCGAAGAAGGTGAGAGTGTCTGGTGGAATCCAAAGGTGGATTCAAGATGAGAAGTACCTGCAAGCAGAGGGGACAGAGTCTATGCCACTCAGGAATGACCAGGAGGCACAGAAGACAAATGCCCACCGATGTTGGGTGTTGCAGGAGAGTTCACGGTGGTGAGCTCGGGCTGCAGCTGTGCTGACCAGGCGACTCTGTGGAAGATCAGGAGCCGTTCACGAGCTGTTCCACGTGGAATGTCAAGAGTTGAGGGGTCGGTGTCCGTCGGGAGCACCAACAAGCCAAGGTAACTGCAAACAACGTGGAAAGCGAAAAAGGTGCAGCGTTGGGACCAGCAAGGTTCAAGTGACTCACCACAAGCAGGGGAGTCAGAGCAGGCCCGAGCAATCGGGGGAGCCCGCCGGAATCAAAGAATACCATCAAGAGGACCCTCAGGCCTGAGGCACTGAGTCGCATTAGGACCTCGAGCAGCTCACCAAAGATGCAGGCCCATGGTGCAAGAGAAGCAGTGAGGAACAAGATCTTGGTCACAGGAGATGCTTGAGGTGGGGGCTATTTGGAGCCCAAAGATCTGAGGAAAAGAGGCAACAAGCCTTTGCAACGAAAGCTGACGCGGTGCACAGTGGTTCGGTTCCAGCGGTTCCGGCGACGGATACAGGCCTCAAACTCAGAAGTCAGTGCAGGCCTCGAGGGAGTTGAAGAACCACCACCTGTGTTGCTGAGCCTTTCAGAGTCCCTGGAAGCCAAGGATCAGCAGACCATGTAGCTGCGTTGCGGTGCCTGCAGATGCAGGAAAGTGACTCCTTCACGTCAAGGGAGGTTCCTTCAGGTGTCTTGAATGCCCACAGGCCTTGGAAGGTTCCTCTATGGAGCACAGACATGGTTGTTGCAGCAGACGAGCAAAGCGACGAGACCAGGAACAGCAGGAGTCTTCAGAGTTGCAGTCTCGGTGCCCAGAGAGAAGTACCACGAAGTCCAGAGTGCCCAGACAGTTGAAGATGAAGTGGTATCTTGATATGAATCTTGTCCCATAACGAATCTAGGGACCCACCCACAGGTAAGCTCGTAGGTACCCAGGGGAGGAGTTGGACAGTGGGGAGAATACTCCCATGTCCTTTGCCCAGTTTCACGCCAGAGTGGAAGCCACCAGCTCCCTGAGCTGGCTTGAACTGGAGTGTGCAAGGAGGGTACCAAATGTGCCCCTCAAGCAGACTGAGTGGCGCTGGCAAGCGCCCCCACCCTGTCCTAATACACTAAGCCCTGTCTGGGAGGTGCCGAAGTACTCACCATAACCAAATTAGGGAAGAAAGCACAGAGACTGGAGTCCTGATTAGCAGGATCTCAGTCAGACTAGCCAGAAACCATACCAACACCAAGCAAAAAGTAGGGGTAACCATGCAGAAGGATCATACCTTCCTACAATGGCCGTATTTCTTGTTAAGGAAAGTGTATTCCTTATACCTGTCTGCTCTCTGTCGCCATACATCACATAACTGTAGGTCTTTGATCATTAATCTAACCTGTGCCTGTATTCTGGGTGCATTTGCTTTTTTCCTTAGCATAGAGATCTCTAGTATGTTACATATCAGGACATTAAAATCCCCCCCACACACACACACTATTACTGATAATTTATACTCCAGAAGCTTGAAATACAGGGCCGGAAGGGGACTGGGATCATACATTTTTGGACGGTAAAATTAAAATCTATCACATTTTGTATAATGAACTCTGTATCAATACCTTTGTTGCCATCAACCTTCCGCCTATATCCACCATGTGCTCCACCACTCTTGCATAGACTTTTACATTTAAGCAATATAGCCACTCTCTTCCAGCAGAGTTCCTAGTATGTATAAACATACTCCTTAATCCACATTAGGGCCCTAGAAAGTTTGCAACTTTCCTTATTGAGGATGTGCATCTACTGTGATATTATGATCTGTGCATCACATTTCTTTAGCTATTCTAGAATCCTCAGTTGTCTACTCTTGACTCAGTCCAATCAATTCCAGGACAATACACACATAACACCCCCCCAACCACTACCTGCCATATCCCATATTTGTCATTCTATATTGCTCACTTGCGTATTGAACCTCCTCCTGTGTGCCTTTTCCCTCTTGACACCTTAACCACGAGTGGGGCATTCCAAAATATATATATTTTTTTTAGCTTTCCCCCATGCTCCCCATCCTATATCCCAAACCTACCCATAACCCCCGTCACCTCCCACGGAACACTCCCAGATTTAATTAATCTGTCACTACTGAGCTACTCCTCAAGTACTACATTAGACCTTAATCAACTTTATTTGCTTAATCAACCCCTCCAATACCTCTGGCTCCCTTGAATTATGCATTTTGCTCTTGTACATAACGTTCAAGGTAGCCAGGAATTGAACTTAAGCAGTGTCACCCATTTCCTTTACTTCTTTTATGTACTTCCCCAGATCCTACTGTCTTTCCTGTGTCACCCTCGAAATATCAGATCTTGTACTGAAAGTTAGATCATCCACTTTCAAACCTGCTTCCTTTAGGGCCGCTGACAATATCTGCTCTTTAACAGAATAAGTCTTTAAGTTCACCATAATTTTCCTAGCATTTTTCCTGTTTGAGTTCCTCTTAAAGGGGTCACGATCCACCCTCTGAATATGCTCTGAAGGTTCTATCGAGGTGTCTTGCAAGGGGGTGGCTTTCCTTAGCAAACTTCTCACAAAGCTAGCCTGGTTGATGAGGGGTAATACCCCGAAACCAGCCCCAGGATGCTTGTTTCTCGTCCAGGGAGGACCTGGCCTGGAAGTTCGGGCTGGACTGTTCCCACAAGGAACAGGGTCAAGTCTGATTTGCATATAGCTGGGTTCAAACTGGGGTGCCATAATGAGCAAAAGAACGGTGGATTAAACCCAGATCTGTGACTAGGGGCGAGTGCTTGAAAAGTTTCAGCACTCTGTCCATCATCTTGTTGTGTTTTCTACATTGAGTGGTGTCTCCACGATGATCCTGCCCTCAGCATTTACCAAGTGGCTGCCATGTTCGTCCTCAACATCACAGATTTTAACTTCAACCATGATAGTCTCCTGTTCAGCTTCTACATCTCCCTCTGTGGGAGTCTTTAAAGTGAGGTAAAGGGCACCCCAGATATTCCTGAAGCCCATTCCAGACATCTGTAATGGTCCTCCTGCAGGAAATGAAGACAGATTTTATCACTTTCAACCTAGTCTGATACATCCTCCTGCTATTTGTCAGTATTGTGGGAGATTGAAGTCAGGAAGATCAACAATACAGACTGCATTAGGGTCAGTTTGAGCAGTTTTTCATCCTCAAGATAACACTTCATAAAATGTACTGTTAGTTTGTGAACAAAATATATAATTTCTAGAGGAAACTGAAAATGAGCACTGCTCGTCTTAAAAGACATCTAGTTTAGAGGAAACTGAAAATAAGCACTGCTCGTCTTAAAAGACATATAGTCCACTAGAAAAAGTCAACGTTTGGGAAGAAATTCCAAGAAAAATAAAAACACAGAGAAGGCAAAGCTCAGTGATCTATTCAGCGCTCCTGTTGCCAGGAGCTGGAACAAAAAGAACTGGAATTACTGCCCCTGAAAGGGCATACCATAATAGGATACTGGTGCAGTGTCACTTTTCCAGCTTCTCTGTACTACAGCTTCTAAAGAGTGAGACGACATGATCACCCCCTCCAAAGAACCTATGAGCCTAACATTCTAGGTATATAGACTCCAAGCTACCAACTCACCAACACATGAACACATGTACACTACTAAATCAATGCCTCCCCCCTCTGTGTGGGGGCTATAGGGAACTTCTTAGTTTAAGTGCAAAGCCTTCGACGGACTCCTTTATCACGTGAGAGCAAGTCACTAAGGTGACTATCAAAGTGCACGCAATCCACTAAAATCAACTTCCATCGGTTATGTGAAAGCCAATAGATTAACATCTGTCACATGTGTAAGCCAATAGATTAACATCTGTCACATGTGTAAACCACTAGATTGACTCTTCATAACATGGATGCAAGACATTAGACAGACTTTTCTCCAACAGTTTTGCGAAGCACAAGAATAACCCTTCTGTTATATGTAAAAGTGTTAGTACATTAATTACCCACCATGTGCATGGTTTACCAATAAAGCAACTTAAAAGCTAATGTATACAGCCACCACAATTGCAAAACTTATGATGACCGCTAAAATAAGTGAAAATTAACTTACAAATACAAGTTCATGCTTTGCAATTATTCTTTTCTTTGTGGGTTTCGACGCAGGATGCAGAATGAAGGTTGAGTTGCTCGATACTTCACCTAAATCACAGGAATTTCCGCACGTTTGAACTTCAATTCCCAAATCTTCTAGCACGGGGGAGGGATCCGACAAAGGTCGAACTTGATCATTTTTCTCCTGGCACTTATCACACTCCTTAATATAATCTTTCACCTCCTTTAAAATTCCTAATGAAAAGTAAAAAACAATTTAGAATCCAACAATTTACATTATCACTAGTTGGGTTCCAAGACACCTGCATGACATTAATTTGTGGGAGTTTCCTGTTATCTACTCTACACATTTCTCAATACAACAAAGATTAAATATTTTTGTTTACAAGCAGTACAATAATGTAATCCAGCCCTTCTGCTAACAATGTTCCTAAGGCCCTATTATGGATTCAAATTAGGTAAGCAATATAAATTCTGGCAATCACAGTTCAAAGACCATTAAATGAATATGCAACCGGATTACATGATGAGCTTTGAAAGGCGACAGGACTAGGTTTAGTCTATACTGGTGTTTACAGCACTTTCATTCCCTCCAAAGCAAGTGTTCAACAAACCAAATTTTCAAGGATATCAGTGCAAGATCAATGTGCATACAATCATTCTCAATGGGAAGTCTGTTTATCCAGAATCTGGGATGGCTTCTAACAACGTCAATGGTCTATGATAAATGGCTTGATAAGGTAGGAAAAGGGGTTCAATTATTGGCGTCACTAAGGGTATCTGGATACTAGAGCACTGAAACTCCTTCCTGGCTTGGACACTCAGGTCTTGGGCCTCCTCTGCATCCTGCTTCATGTACAGCAATGTTTCATCGTAGCCGGTTTTCCCTCTGCATCCCTCCCGGGGTAACACAACTAACCTCTTAAAAAGTTTTACAGGGAGCAAAGGTTGAGTACAGAGCACTTGTGATTTTAGCAGTCAAGGTCTTGCTGTGCAGGTTAGGGTCCTCCCTCTGCATGTTCTTCCTTGGATCTAACCTTTCTAAAGTATCAGCTTAAGTGGTTACAGATGGCTGTGTGATTTAAGGCATGGGGTTGTGTGTTTAGACCAAGGGCGCGCAATTACACACATACATGATGTGTGTATTATTCATGTTAACAATTAAGCCATTCTTTTCAAATGGTCAACAATTTTACCATACTTCTTAGGTGGATGAGTACGCCTTGTGGGACCTTTGGCCGCTGTGGATAGTTTAAACGAGCAATAAGCTTTAGTAACCCTTCTGTGCCAATTTAAGTAATATTTACTAAGTGTCATCCAATGTTTACTGCACGAATGTTTAACAGCTGTCAAAGACAATTTTGTGACTGAGCTATACAATTACATATCATTCTAATATACAAATGAATACTCCCTCACCGACTACCCTTAACACGCATGCAAGGGATTTTGTTTTTAATTTTTAACTAAGAATCAAGTAACAAAGAATAGACTTTGGGGCCAGGATTAAGTTTAAATTTGCAGGTATAGAAAACGCTATTTGAAGCCAAATTATTATTGGAAGCAAAAGCCGGAATAAGACAAGTTGCAGATTGTTTTATTAAGGACTAGGTTGATATTTATGAACACCTCTTCATTTATGTAATTCCTCAGCAGCAAACCTCACAAAAAAGGTACTATGATGACAGAAATTGGATTATTAATTGTGGTGGATGACTACCCACTTCAAAGAACAATCACAACCCTTGTCAGGGTGAGCCCTTAAAGAAACTCAACCCCCTGGTAGCTATGGCACACTAGCTTAAGGTAGAGCAATGTGTAAAGTATTTATCCAGGAGCAAAACAGTAATAAACTTGAAACGCAAAACAATAAAAACCACAAACTGAATTAGAAAATAGGGTAACATTTAATAAATAAAATCACAAAATCTAATAAGGGGAATCGGAAATAAGAATTTTAAAAGTTTTACGTAGGAACAGCCCAAAGAAGCTTAAGTCCCAATTATAGTCCATGTTCACAGTAGACCGGAAACTAGGCACAATTTGATGCTGATCGCGATGGAGAACGGGTCAGATACACCAACCAAGTTAATCCTGGTCAAAGATTTTACCTCTCTCTTTAATCCTTTAAGTCCCAATCCACCACAGGAGTACACTTCTAAATTCCACCCCAAAAATCTCAGGGGAGGTACTTAGAGACTCAAAGGGTGTCAGGCAGAGGACAAACAGCAGGGTCAAGTCCAGGTCCAGTTGCCACTGATCAGCTGGACAGGTGCAGAAAAGGCCTATTGTAGCTGTGTGTATCCCTGTAGGTTGAACAGGAGGTTAGACTTATCACTCCTGAAGGCCACTTTTTTGTCCTGGGTACAAGAGAGAGCAGGTCCCGTCCATCAGGCCTCTTCTCAGGTTGCAGACAACAGAATAAGGCCACTTCAGAACACTCCTGGAAAGGAGGAGGATGAGAAATGGGTGCCTGGAGATGCCACATTTATGCCAGGCTTGAGCTAGAAGGTAGAATGACACATGGGCACCCCCATTCAATGGAGGTAAAAGTTCCCAGGACCAACCTTATCCACTTTTGGCATTTCCAAGATGACGGAAGTCTTCAGCCACACTAAACATGGCTCCGAGGGCTGGGGTTGTTTGGTGAGTGTACAATGTTAATCCAAGTATCCTCTAACATCTAACACTGAAATACAGTTTGGGGCAGTAACCCAGAGAGACGTCTGGTAGAACAAAGCTGAATTTTCTAGCAACCAGTCAGTGGATACACAATAATTATTTTGGCTTCCTGTTTCACTTACTTTCAGGTGTGCCCCCAGTGTTATATGTGAAAACCAGAAGTCTGGTGGGACAAAGGAAGGGCCCTGCCCAGGTGAAAACTACCATTTTCTTGTGACAGGGGAGGCCTCTTTGAAGTTAATCCAGTTCCTGGGCCACACTCCACTGTTAAGGAAATACACCCCCCTAAACCCAGGCCTTTGTTTTCTGCTCTGGGTGTAGTTTTCAGACTTCTTTAAATGCAAATAACAGTCTGGTAGAAGTGGGAGAGCAGATGCAAATTTAACCTCCACGAAAGAAGAAGAAAAACTAACCTTATATAAATTATTTTTCCTTAATATTTATTAAAAATTCACCATAACCATTGAATTGGATTTTTAATAACAATTAAAAATGTTGGTTTAATTATTTTTCTATCAAATCCCATTCCTGAAATATGATATCAGGATTTTTAGTCGGTACTCTGGTTTTTCGACATAGGGCAGTTTGGTATACCACAGGGAAAAATTGCTTTTGGTTGCTATTCACTGTAAAGACATGTTAACATTATAATTTCTACACATCCTACTTTAAAATACCATGAACCCTGCCTTGTGGAAAACAAGGTTCATATAGGGGTGACAGTATTAATATTTACAAGTAAGATTTTGACTGATCAATAGGGTTTCTTTTGACAGGTGGATTTGCACTTTTTACACTGCTACAGACAGGTAGGCCTGAAGCTATGTTTCAACTGCCACTGTAGTAGATGGCACAATCAGTGCTACAGTCCACGGGTGGCATTTAACTTCCAGGCCCTAGGTACGCTTTGTACCATACACTAGGCACATATAGGTAAATTAAATATGCCAATCAGGTGGTAACTGATTTTGCCATGTTGAAAAGGGGAACACAGACACTTTACCACTGGTTAGTAGAGGTGAAGTGCACAGAGTTATAAAGCCAGTAAAATAACTAGGGCAGAAATTTGGTGGGACACCACACAAAAGTGTTATTGTCTACAAATTACAAACATTGAAACATCTGGATATCATTGAAAACAGCATTGTGCTGTAAAGTGTGACATGTAACAAACAGCAATTTAATGGCAGATATGATCTGCTGAATAATGACAGATTGGATGAACAACAAGAAACATGCCAGTGGACCACCACCATCACGGACATTTTTGCTGCTGTCTACAAGAGAAGATGTAAAACAATGGTAAAAAGTAAATATTTGCCGTTTACAGAATCTGTGTATTGTAGGCTCACCTTCTATCCACTGAGTGCAAAGTAATATCCTCAACTCCTTAAAAGTGGTGATGGATGCATAGTGGAAAATGAGGATTTAAATAATGTCTTTAGAGCTTTCTAACCCACTCTAGTGACTATTCTAGCGTGAATATATATGCTTGGGGCGGGAGGCTCAAACATACCTGCAGAAATTAGCTCTTGCTAGAAATCTCTGCTAATAAAATACTAGTTTGATTACTCAACATTTGATCTAGCAAATGAATCATGGCTGCATATCTCTTGGAGAACAATGTTTAAGACTGTGGAATGCTCTTTGTGCCACTTTGAGATCAGCACCCATTCATGTATTTCAGTAAATTCCTGAAAACTGAACTACTCAGACTTGTAACCTCATGGACATTCCAGCCCAAAAGAGACAGAAATCACAGATCTGGTGGTACAGACACTCACAGTTACCCAATTGGACCCATTCTCTACTGCAATTACTTATTTGTCTCAGACATTGCTTCATTCCTCACCCCACACTCTAAACCAACTGAAAACTTACCATTCTGCAAATGTCTGCATTTAGTATGTTCCATAGAAAGGCTGTGATGTCTTTTTTTGCACACAGAATGTGCTTGAAGTGGAGCAAGTGTGTAACTAGTTTGTATGCATATCAAGAGTAAGTAAGGAAAACATTGCTATGTAAAACCATAACCAAACAAAAACAGTGTAGGGGTCTAAGTACCATGTAGGGTACAGAAGCAGGTCATAGACAAAAGAGTCTGCTGGCAAGCAGTATATGGCCAAATTGGAACCCTACTAAATCAATTCTGAAAGTTAACCCACTTGGGAATCTCACTAAGATATGCCTTAATCTAGTGTGACAATTAGATTGGATGAGAAAACCTCACACACTATTTGTGGCATGTTTCATCATCGGCAACCTCACCCCACCCCGGAAAGACAGTACTACCAGAGCAGACTCAATCTCTTTAAGAGAGAGTTCTTAATAAAACAAAACTGGGGGTGTGGCCAAGATGGCGGAGTGAGCGGAAGTGCTTTGCTGGTGCTCCGTCCCTGCCCGAGCTAAAGCACATTTCAATGCATTACCCTGGCTGGTGTTGTAGCTGGGGGGATCGCAGAACATCGGGGGAAACGAATACCATTCAGGGGCCTGACCGTGCCCAGGTGGTGGTCTCACAGAGGGACCGGAGGCCCGAAGCAAACAGCGACTTGCAGCTCGGGCACGCTGTGATGCATCCAGACGTCAGCAGAAGTGGAGCACATGCGCCGGCCCAGGCGCTTACAAGAGACGGGTAAATAGGAGGCCCGCATCTGCACTTGTGTGCAGGCTCCCGCGATCACGGCCTGGACCTCCGGAGGTCTCTTGCGGTGCCGCTGAAAATGAGAGGGCCCGCATCCAGGGGTAGACCTGACTTGGAGACCTGGGGCCTCCGGCGGTGGGAAGCGGGCTGTAGCGGGTTGAGGCTTGGCACTACGGCCCGCTCCTCCCAGCACAGCATTCCCCATATCGGGCCCCCTCCTCATCTCCTCAGTCCGCAGCATTATTGGAGCCCCGGGGGGGCCTTAGGCCAATGGAAACTGAAAGGGGCTGTATGCCGTGACGCCATTGTAACGATCCCTCTCACATCCTGGAGTCTGGCGACAGGTGGGAGCTGCCGTCTGAGGCCTAGAGCAGAGGTGAGACCTGTTGGGAAAGATCCGGTGCGGGGCCTGCCACCTACAAACAACTCAGCCCACGGCCTACTGGGAGCAATACTAAGAGGCACACAGCGACACTTTGGCACACGTCTCCTGCATTTCGCTGAGGCCTGGGGCCCCCGTTTTACAGGCTGGGATCCAGGCGGTGCCCTGAAGCTCCGCATCCCCTATTGGCCCCAAAGCACTCCTTCAAGTGGGCCGACCGCAGAAGAAAGCATGAAGAGATTGCCATCCGCGCTCGGGTGTGGTCTGCAGCTTCCCTGATTGGCCCTGGCTTTCTGCTCCCTCGGGCCCACCAGAGGACTGTCCAATGCCTTGTGACCTCCAAAGACAGGTGGCTGAGTGTTCCCCAGCCTTCATTCTCCTGTGGCTTTTCTTTTTTGTTCACTGGAGTCGACCCAAGCTAAGAGCTCTATGGGCAGCAAACAGAGACGAGCACACCACTGTGGGGCCTGGCTGCTGAGCAACAACACAGAGGAATTACAACCATAAGCCCACCCTGACAAAAGTTGATCTGACCGGGCCCTGGTGGTGCACCAGAGTGTGTTCAGGCTGTGATTCCGACTGTGCAGCCCCGTGTCTTGCACTCCCTGGTCCCTGTGCTTGGAATTGGGGAGCTATGGCCACAGCAAAAGGGAAGAAGTACAGATCTGTCAAAGACTTGCTGCTTAAAGACACAGTAGAAGCCCAGCAGGAGAAGCCGACAACGAAGGACCCGAAGCACATGGGAGGCGGGGATGATGCAGAGAGTTCAGTGACCCATGAATTCTTAGAGGTGCTGTTCACATCCCTGGGGGAAGATCTGCAGACAGTTGAAAAGGACTTCACGATGGAGCTCTGGGAAGTGCATCGCGACATCGATGAGATGGGTGAGAGTGGTGGCCGTGGAGGAAAGCTCCCTGACCAGACACACAGAAATGGAAACACTTCAACAGGAAATGATTCGACTGCAGGACCAGCAACTTGACCTCAAGGTCCATGCTGAAGACCTGGAAAACAGGTTGAGAAGGAATAATGTACGCATTCGGGGGGTCCCAACAGGTGCAGAAGGTACGTACCTCGAGGGCTATATCCAGGCCCTATTCAGCAGCATTCCTGGGGACAATGCACCGAGCATCACTAAGATAGACCAATGCCAGAGTTGGCCCCCATGCACATCCTCACCCACCAGCTGACATATTGGTCTGTGTCCACAATTTCACGGAAAAAGAGGTAATCCTCAGGACTGCCAGATCCGATCAGAAAACGCAATTCAGAGGCCACGCACTCCAACTATTGCAGGATCTAGCAGCCTCCACCCTACAGAAAAGGAAAGAGTTTTGTCTGGTCAAAAGCAAGCTTCGCTCCCAGGGCACCGCCTACTCCTGGGGTCACCCATTTCACCTCACTTTCAAAGTGAATAATAAAACCTACCAAATGCGCTCTCTGACGGAGGTCTGTAACATTCTCGAACTTCCTGAACAGGATTCCCATCGCCCACTGACCAACGAGAAAGTCCAGGGCAGGAAAAATCGTGGAACCGGGCGAGGTTGGCGCCCGGAGCTCCACCACCCAGATCCGGCCATCATGGCTAAAGAAAGGTCAGAGGTACTATGTTCCCTCTCCAGCGAAAGCAAACCTGATGCCGATCCCCCCAATATGAGGTACTGTGCATCTGTACAGGGGAGGTTAACCTCGGGGTGGGGAAGGGAGTGCCAAATCCTACTGCTCCTTGTTGGAACACTGCGCCCTGTCAGACCCTACAGATTTGGATTTCCACGTCATGAAGGACTCTTTGGAATACATGTTTACTCTAGTTTTTTTTCTGTTGGGTTTTACGGGCATAGTTTGGGGGTTTCCATTCCAACTGACTGCATCTATGCGGGCTGACACATCTCTGGACCATTATGACCTTTCCTCGAGTGCTCTGCACCCGCGCACCTTACAATCAGCCTCATGTATTGTATGCTTACATCTGCTTAGATCTCTCTTCATTCTAGATATTGGAGACAAAAAACCTTACTCTCAATGTGAAAGGCCTTAACAACCCCAGTAAGAGGTCAGCAATACTTTCCTTTTTAGAACACTCACAAGGGGATATATGCCTGCTTCAGGAAACACATTTGCTCTCCCGAGACACACTTAGAATGCACACCAAGAGATTCCCCCAACAATTTTGGTCATCGGGAAAGGGGAAGAGGGGTGGGGGGAGTGGCAATCCCTTTCTCCAAATGCTTCAACAGGGGTTATTAGTACTTGTTTTGAGATAAAGGGTCGCCTGCTGGTTACCCGGGTGTAATTAGGTATATGTCATTTCACGATAGCCTCACTCAAAACTCCAAACGAACTACAGGTGAACTTTATAATTGATGCACTAGCTAAGGTTCTTCAGTCCCCGGACTAGGCAATTTTGGTGGGAGGAAATTTCAACATAGTAATGGATGCAATACCGGATCGCTCTGTGCGAAGAATTGGGCATGCTGGGGCCGTTTCCCCGCAAGGGCTGGCCTGGTTAGCTGACTGGGGGTTTTGTGATGTTTGGCGTTTGCAACACCCCGAACGGGACTATACTTTTTACTCAGCAGTGCATAAAACCTACACTCGCCTAGACCATTTCTTAGCCTCCCCCGCGGCCTGGGACTGGTTATCGACTTCATCCATTGAGCCCCGGTCACTATCTGACCATGCTGCTATCACACTCACCTTAAAGGCCCATGCGTCCCCCCACCCAGCCGCCACCATGGCGTCTACGTGAAACACTGTTGCACTCCCCAGAAGTGGTTTCATCAATAAGGCAGACGATTACTGACTATCTGGCCCATAACGACACAGGCGGGGTACCACTCTCCTCGGTTTGGGAAGCCCTCAAATTGGTAGCCCGAGGAGCTTTCATAGCAAAAGTGCCACACGACAATAAGATCTGGAGAGATAAAAAGGAGGAGCTGGAGAAGTCAGCATTGGAACTGGAGTCCATACACAAGCACACTGGGGCTCCCAGAGTCTGGCGTAAACTAGAACAGGAGAGATTGCAACTTAAACGCCTTGACCTAAACAAGGCCGAATACACAATGCTTCGTTTCAAACAAATTTTATATGGGGACCAACAAAGGGGGGTAAATGGTGGCCACTGCCTGCGCAACCAGCAACAGGCGAATACAGTCAAGACTATACAAACGCACGCTGGCCCAGCGGTGTCTGAAGCCTCAGCTATCACAGCCATATTCCGGGAGTTCTATTCTAACCTATATAAGGGGAACTCCACGATAGTATCGGACCCCCAGACCTATGTACAGTCTGCAACGATCACACCTCTCCCACCCGCTGAATCAGAGCTACTCGACCAACCTATTAGAATAGACAAAGTGATCTCCGCGATTACAAGGCTGAAGACCATGAAATCACCAGGCCCAGATAGGCTCAGTACCATCTTTTTAAAGACTTTTGTAGGGAATTGGTCCCCCTTCTGACTCGCCTTTTCAATTCCTTCGCTGACAAGGGCACATTAACGGATACAATGCTGCAGGCTTCTATTTCAGTGATCCCGAAGCCCGGGAAAGACCCTAAGCTTTGCAGCTCATACCGCCCAATTTCCTTGCTCAATGTTGATGCAAAGTTGTTTGCCAGCATCCTGGCACATCGGTTTAACCCCCTGATGCCCGGCCTCATAGACCCAGCCCAGGCTGGTTTTATTCCCTATGTCAATGTGGGGATAATACCAAATGCGTGTGTCATTTCATTGATAAAGTCCAGCGCTCACAGGAAGAGGCCCTTTCACTGGCTATTGACGCCGAGAAGGCGTTCCATCGAGTACACTGGCCCTATTTGTTTGCAACTCTCAGGCGCTTCGGGTGGGGGAGCGATTTGAGAGGTTGATTAACAGCAAATACAATACTCCTAGCGCGGAGGTGCGAGTCAATGGCGCGAGCTCCTACAAATTCACGGTGGGGAGAGGTACGAGGCAGAGTTGCCCGCTCTCCCCGCTCCTCTTCGCCTTATATATGGACCCCTTCACACAGATGCTGCAAGACAACCCGAGAGCTTTGGGCATTTTGTTTGAGGCCGATCATCATTTGATTAGTCTCTAGCCAGGCTATATAATATTCTCTATCACCCGACCCCTGTCCATGCTTCCAGCCATTATCTCTGAGCTGAGCACATTCAGAGGCGTTTCGGGCTTCAAAGTAAGCTTGCTGAAATCACAAGTACTAAACCTCACCGTAAACCCAGGCACAGATCAAATTTTATGTTCCCAGTATGACTTCCAGTGGGTTGCGGCTGATCTCCCCTACCTGGGATTAGGACTGGCTCTGAGTATCTCTAAAACTGAGCAAGCTAACTACTCCAGTCTCTTGGCCACAATTTGTAGGCAGTTAGATCAATGGCAATGCTAACCTCTTTCGTGGTTGGGCAGAATAGCCGCAGTGAAAATGAACGTTCTATCTCGGGCCCTCTTAATTTTCCAGACACTTCTCCTCTATTCCCCACCTTAAGTGATACGCAATCTCGAAAAAGAGATCGATCGCTTTATCTGGGGTAAGACAAAGCCCAGATTACAAAAAAACAATTGCTTCAATGAACTAAGCAAGAGGAGGGCTTGGCGGTGCCTAATG
Organism: Triturus cristatus; assembly: GCF_964204655.1. Taxonomy (NCBI): domain Eukaryota; kingdom Metazoa; phylum Chordata; class Amphibia; order Caudata; family Salamandridae; genus Triturus; species Triturus cristatus. The sequence goes on from NC_140591.1 coordinate 905,715,995, forward strand.
ACTTGCGGTACTACCAAGTCGGGCAGCTGAGATACCTGATAAAGTGGAATCGGCCACTGACGGAAAAGCACTGGGTCGTCACGGACCAAACGGTATCAGGTTCACATATTTTGAGGGAGGCCTGGCTCCCCCATACCCACAGATCCTGGGGTCCCTACTCATCCCCAGTCACCAGCCTAAACTGAAAATATGGGATAAGGTAGAGGAGACTACCGGGCTTTCCTCCTTCCCTTCCCCCATGACCCCTCTGTTTGCAAACCCGGAGTTTCCCCCCAGGTTTGTCTCTGGGCTTTGATCACGCAGGTCTCATTCCATTTGAACTACTCAAGACACAATACGCCTTGAACAAGACCCATTGGTTGCACCACACAGAGACGTGCCCTACAGCTAGCAGACCTATGACTCCCTTTGAAAAATGGCTGCTCCTCAAAGAGGATGACAAGAAACTTGTATCTGAAATCTATCGCTACTTGATGAAAACACCCCACAACCTCAAGATTCCAGGCCAGATCAGATGGGAGACTGAACTTAGACGTAGTCTCACAGACAAAAAATGGGGAGATAGATTCTACAGGACGCACTACACAGCACATAATGTAGGAAATAGCAAAACATGCATACAAAAGTAGCTCATACTGGTACTACACCCCTGTACGCATTCAGAAATGGAAGGCGCTATGCAGTGGCCAGTGCTGGAGAGGCTACGGCAACCCTGGGACTCTGATACACCTCCTGTGGAACTGTCCCAAGCTCACGAGATTCTGAGAGACAGTCCTGGGCGACACTGATAGTGCTTTTAGAAACTAACTTACATGGTTCCCTGCATACATCCCCCTGGGGCTCCCCAATGCCCTAACATATCCACTCCGGTCCACTAGAGGCTGACAGATTGCTCCGGCCCTTAATGCAGCCCACAGTTTACTTTTGGCAAACTGGGGTTCAGACAAAATCCCGGATCACAGACAATGGCTCAATCAGCTCTGGTCCTTGGTGGGCGTGGAGAGGTTGTCTACGGCAGCCAGTTTGACCCTACAGCATATGCAAAAATATGGTCCCCATTCATCACTATCCTATCCAAAGAGTTCAGGGAACTGACATGTCCATCATACTTGCGTATCCTGAGACTTTTGCCTCACGATCAGGGTAAGGTCGGGCCCCATGAACTCAAGGACTCTGAAAAAGGGCAGGCCAAATTAGACACTTTACAAATCTGGTATAGTCTAGTCGAAAGGGGAGATGGTGGGGGTGGGCAAGGGTTTTTTCAATATCTGAGGGGTTTTTCTTGTCTTTTTCTGTTTTTCTTGGCATGCAAAGCATTCTACTGCACTCAGCGATACTGTGCGAAGGCCATTGCTATACAAAGTTGATCATGATGATCTATGCATTTTTTAATAGGCTTGGACGGCCTCCATCTCATGTTCCCTATATGCAGCCGGCTCATTCTGGGTTGTAGGCGACATGCTGTGTATTACCACGCACACTCGGCAGTTACTAACTTGAAGTGTGTTGGGTTGTGCTCATTGGTAAACAACTGAACTTCAGGGCCGGCTTGTAATGGGTTGTAGGCAGCTTGCTGTTTATGTTACTTGCTTTATGGGTTGCCAATAAAAAAGATTTGATCCTAAACAAAACTGGATGGAATCCAAAAAGAGTAAAAACACCTTAAGGTAAGCCCAGGATGATACCTTGAATAATGGGTACCTTAAGTAAAAGCTAAAAACAAACAGCGGGACGGTAAGTAGGTCCAATGACCCACTCATCCATGGTAAGCCAACATGTTTCTGCCTGCATCTCTATTCCTTACCCTAAGTAGAGTAAGTGTGAATGGCAGAGTTGTCAGAATGTGAATCCTACCTTGACAACCCAGGTATTTATAGTTTCCTAACTCGAGGGAACTAGAGGATTAAGGACTGGATAGAGGTGGTATCCTCTGTAGTCACACATTTATCAAGAGGTATACCAGCAAAAAACCTACTTCACCTTCAATAAACCGGATGCTCATTAGATCTTTGCGCCATTCCCAAGTGGGTTAACTTTCAGAATTCATTAAGTAGGGGCCCAATCTGATGCTATACTGTTTGGCATTGCAGTCTTTTGTGGTTGCCTTGATTTTTGTGGCGGGCGTGTGGTGACGTACCTCCATCTCTCCTTTTGGGTTATGCACATAAAGAAGTAAGGCACACAATGGGAAACGTCCAGACACAGTATCTATGGGGAAACTTTCTGCAGAACAGGGGGGGGTTGGGGGTGCCTAACTTCAAACATTACTACCTGGCCTACCAGCTCCAGTGGATTGTCCGCTGGCTATCGTCCCGACATTTGGCAGATACAGTCTCACTGCAACCTCCGATTCCGCATCATACTTTACTACACATCTTCCACCCATGCACAACGCCCAGACCCATTGGTGTGCTTCTACCCACTATAGCTTTTAAGTGTTTCTGTAGGTGCCTCTTCCTCACCAGGGCTCTCAGACCATACGCCCCACCATTCCATTACTGGGTACACCACAAGGTGACATATGCACCACGGCAACTGAACTGCGTCACTGGAACACAGAAGGTATTCAAGATATGGTAGACCTTTATCAGGATGGCTCACTCATTCCATACCAGGAACTCATGTCGGAGGAGAACATGTACCTGGGACAGTTTTTATTACATCTGGCGATCACCCTCCTTAGAAGCCAGCAAGGCTTTAATCTCGCTCAGGAACCGCCCACGCACCATACGATTCAGATTCTATATGTGATAGGGAATGGGGGGGGGGGGGGGGGGGGGGGGAAGGGGGGGGCACTTGACACGTCGGTTCGCGTCAGCTCTTTAAACAAATACATTTTTTTATATTGCACCCGGCGTACCTCGTCCCAGCCCAAATCAATAACTGTTTCACTAGATCGGATACAGCCTGCCAGAGGTGCCGCTTATTAGACACGGACATACTTCACATGTTGTGACTTGCCCTGACTTGCACGAATACTGGGCCAATGTGACATCTACACTAGCTACCTGTACCTGTCAAGATGTCCCCCTTCACTGGGAGGTACACTTACTGCATTTATTCAGTAGGAATAAGAAACAGAGCAGCCACCCGGTTCCTCGAGCTGGGGTTCATAGCGGCTATAGAGTCTTTCTGCTGCTCTTAGTTCTCTTCGTTCGGAGTTTATTTCTGTGTTGATCCACAATCTGCATGGTATGTTTCTGGTTCTTTTTAGTTTCAGGGGGGCTATTTGGTCCATAATGGAAGTCATAGTGGTGTTGTAGTGGGATGCGAGTTCATTTGTAGAGAGCTCTTCATTGTGTATGGGGAGGAGGGAGCTTACCCTTTCTTCTAGGTCTGCAAGTGAAATCTGCCTTAGATTTCTCATTAGCGAGGGGGGTCCTGCTTGTTTGGTTGGTGGTGGATCTTTTGGTTGATGTGGAATAGAATGATATGGTGATCAGACCAGTCAACAGGCAGGGTGTGGTCGATGTAGACTGTCTGCGTGAGCGATAATGGCATCCAGGATTGAGCCTCTGTTGGCGTTTCCTTTGTGCAGTGTTGGGTGAGGTTGTTATTGATTAGTAGATCGTTTAAGGTTTTGATTAGTGAGTTGTTTTCCTCATTCCAGTGTAGATTGAGGTTGCCTAGAATTATGTTGTTGGAGTCTCTGAGTGAGCACTGAGTTATCAGATCGGAGATGTGTTCTCCGAATGCATAATTTTGTCGTTGCCACACAGGGTGCCAATGCACTGTTTATGTTGTATGAAAATATGAAAATGTCAATAAAAAGATCTAACCCCTTCGATGCGCATGACTGAGCGGTTCCGTCATGCGCATCGGTTGCGCTGTGCGTATGACTGAACCGCTCCGTCATGGCCCCGCCCGGGCAATAGAACCTTCAGCACAGCGCGGTAATCCGCGCCGAAGGGGTTAAAAAAATAAATAAATAAATAAGGCACACAAAGTCAGAAATTAAATAAGAGATGTAGGTTATTTCTTTGAAGCCTGAACCACCAGACAGTTTATATAGCTCCTCGTGCCACAGATTTCAGCCTTCAAATCATCACATTCCATTCTATTACACCAGCAGTTCCCAATCTGTGCGCCGCGGCACCTCGATGCGCCGTCAGAACTAGCCTGGGGCGAGCGAACAGATGCACACCAGTCTGGGAACTACTTCTTAAGCCTTGCCATTCAATTTTCTCTCATATACTCCAGCATCCCTGTTTTTGGTCTGCCATTCCTTGAAACGAGTGAAGCAAGCAGGAGGTGTACCTCAGTGAATACTGGAATTCTCCTGCGTCTTTATTTCCTGGGCAAAAACTTTTAGTTTGGCATTTTCAAAAATAATATTTATTTTCTACCGTACATTGAATAGCAAAATGCCTATATCTGCGTTTCGGTTTTCAGAATGCATTTTATGCACTAGAGGGAGTCAAACATAAATATGCCGATTCCTCCGTATGGGGATTCTAAAACATGTCACACTGGTTGCAGTACACAAAGATAGATACAACAGGCGCATTAGACCACTATCTGCACAGGGAGAGAACAAGCAATATCCTGATTTGTAGCCTGCACTGTAGCCACGCAGTTACTGCAGTGGGCTATTAGAAGCATAAATATTACAAAATAATAAACAACACGGTCTATTCAAATAAGGCACATCACAAATAGAATTGTGATTGAATAATCATACTTCTTTCATAGTCCAAGGAAGAATGAACGTTTAAGTCCACCCTGACAGCATTGGAATCCACACAGATCTCGGCTCAGCCTACTGAGCTAGAAATGAAAGCCAGTACATAAAAGAAAGAACAATAGAGCAGCTCCCTGGATTCTTGATAGGAGCAAGTAGAATAAGGATCCCCGAAGGCAATTGCTGTAAAAACAATGAAACATTAAATATTCCATCAACCTTTGTTTCCTATTTGAAGGAAATTAAAATTCACCATCCTTACAAGTTGCAGAAGAGCAAACAGCGGAGGTGTAAAAGGATTTCATCCCCACAGTTTACTTCCACTTTCATGCAAATGGAAACATAACTATAAATGACGAGGACACAAACCAACACTGCAAACACAACATCTAATGTCAACCTGGGTTGTTTTTAAAGTCAACGAATAAGAACAAAGACAAATTAATAACAACAATAGTAATCCACCTCACGAATCCGGACCCGGCTCGCGACAGGGGCAGACAGCACTCATCTTCTTCATGCAGTTTTAACATTTCATTTGTGATTCTGTATTTATGGAGGCAGTGAACTCTTTCTGTTTCCGTTTTCTAGGTTCAACTGTGAAACACAGATTCCAGAGATTTACCTGGCGCTCTCACAATCTCCTGTGAGGGAGAGGAGAAGGCAGCAAGTTAGTAGTTCGTGGGGCCCGGGTCCTATTTTACGGGTTTCTCACGGCTGCGTCTCCAAGATCATGTGCTGCTACCAGGAGAATGGCTCCATTCGCCCTTTGGCCATCAGTGGCAGCAAGGCCAAGGTGAGAACCTCCACTCCGGGACGGGTGTACTGAGGGATGAGTGGGTGGAGAGATGGACAGCAGGTGCAGAACGCACACCTTCACCTCGAGGCACAGAGCTGGCACACTGAGGTGCCAGGTTTAGAGGGGGACGGAGACCCTAGGTATGAACTTCCACTCTGAGGCACAGACCTGGCACTCTGCGGGGGCAAGAGATTGGAGATGGAAACTTCCACACCGAGGTACAGTGCTGGCACACTGAAGGGGCTAGTGGAGAAGGACAGAGGGCACAAGGTCATCCTTCTCCTCCTGCTGCGGCATTGAATGAGTGCCAACGGCACTGTGAGGGAGATAGAATGTACATGGGGCAGCAATTCCAAGGTGATCACCTCCTTCCCTGGACAACTGGCGGTGCTTGAGGGGAGATGCAGCAGCAGACGCAAGGTGAATCCCTCCACACTGGGATGAGAAGAGAGAGCAGGCTCAGGGTGACCACTGCTCCACGTGCACATGGTGTGAGCCCTGTGGACATACTGAGAGGAGGCCAAAGGTAAATACCTTGTCTCCGAGATGCAACATGAGCACCACTGGCACACAGTGTCCAGCAAAGGCTGGAGGGAAGGGCCTGCATCGTGAATGTGCACACTGCTGGCACTGTGGGGGCTGCAGGAGGGAGGCTGTATGATCATTGGCTTCATACCAGTTATTTTCAGGGAATACAGGAAAATAAAACAGAAATTACAGCGCAGAACAGAGCACAAACACAGCAGGCAGACAGGAAAAAATAAAGGGCAGAGCGAGCGCACAGAACTTACGGCCTACCACTGGCCTCCAGGGATGAGGCGCAGGTGGTAGCCTGCAGGTGGAGGAGGGCCTCAAACTTCCAGCAGAAGCAGCAGCAGCGGGCTCAGGGACATGGACACACAGGTGGTTCTTAAACTTTTTCGACCTGTGGCTATCTTGAGCTATTGGTTGTTGGCCACGGCTCCCCATGATGCTACTTTCTTTCAGCTGATGGGGGATGTAAGGCCTGCCTCTGGAGTACCTCAATTTTTAATACTTTTATCTGCTTCATCCCAGTTATTTTCAGGGAGAGAAATGGAGGTACTCCCAAGGCCAGATTTACATTCCCCACCCGAACAAAAAAAAAAAAGTTACATAATGGGGAGCCGCAGCCAACAGCCAATAGGTCAAGGGAGCTGTAGGTCAAAATAGTTTTGAAACCACTGTATTACACCATATTGGTTCTCAGGGAGCATTCCATCATACTATGTGTACATACAGGATTCCATAGAACACTCGGTCACAGGTTGTGAATTAGCAAAAAAACACAGGGTAACTCGACGAGTAATATTAAAATGCAACATAATCCTAGGTATGAATAATGGGTGTTTAAGCAGCCGTATTGTATGTGAGTGGGTGTGTGAGGGGTTGTGGGGGAGTGTGTGAGTGGTTTTGTGGGGTGAGTGGTTGTGTGGGTGTGTGAGTGGCCGATGGATGTTCGAGCGGCCGTCTTGGTGTTCGAGCGGCCGTCTAGGTGTTCGAGCGGCCGTCTGGGTGTTCGAGCGGCCGTCTGGGTGTTCGAGCGGCCGTCTGGGTGTTCGAGCGGCCGTCTGGGTGTTCGAGCGGCCGTCTGGGTGTTCGAGCGGCCGTCTGGGTGTTCGAGCGGCCGTCTGGGTGTTCGAGCGGCCGTCTGGGTGTTCGAGCGGCCGTCTGGGTGTTCGAGCGGCCGTCTGGGTGTTCGAGCGGCCGTCTGGGTGTTCGAGCGGCCGTCTGGGTGTTCGAGCGGCCGTGTGGGTGTGCGAGCGGCCGTCTGGGTGTGCGAGCGGCCGTGTGGGTGTGCGAGCGGCTGTGTGGGTGTGCGAGCGGCTGTGTGGGTGTGCGAGCGGTTGTATGGGTGTGCGAGCGGTTGTATGGGTGTGTGAGTGGTCTATGAGTGGGTGTGTTTTTTTTTTAATGGGGGTCTGAGCCACGAATCTGCCCAAATTTGGGAGGATCCTTGAGCTACATGGAGAAATAAAAACCCTTTCCAACAATTTCTTGCCCAGGAGGGTCCCTCACAGGGCTCTGCATCAGTCCCATGGGATCAGGGTACCTATACCTTGTCCCGATGCATAAAACAGCAGACGCAACATTCCTCTCAGGTTGTGGCTAGCCAATAACAGCATTGCTGTTGGCGAGCGGATCTGCGAATCAGCCCAAACCGCATTTCTAGATATACAGAAATCTTTTTACTTGAATAACTCCAAAACTACTTAACACTAAATGACAAAAAGCACTTTTTCTAAACCAAGATCTAGCCTTCTGCCAAATTTGGTGAAATTCCGTACAGAGGTTCGGGCTGTAGTTAGGTCTAAAACCCCTATGGGAAATTGAATAAGGAATACGCATTTTTCTCAACCCGCTTGAGGGATCACACTAAAACTTTCCAGAAAGCAGCTGAAGTGACTGGCACACTAGTTTTGTGAAGAGTCGTCAAATGGCACTAAAGTTATTAGCAAAACAAAAACGACATTTCCTATGGAAACTAGGTCCTAACTAGAACTACCTACTGGTAACTGACGGTAGTAAAATGTAATATATATATATATATATATATATATATATATATATATATATATATATATATATATATATATATATATATATATATATATATATATATATATATATATATATATATATATATATATATATATATATATATATATATATATATATATATATATATATATATATATATATATATATATATATATATATATATATATATATATATATATATATATATATATATATATATATATATATATATATATATATATATATATATATATATATATATATATATATATATATATATATATATATATATATATATATATATATATATATATATATATATATATATATCCAACAAATGCCACAAACACTGCAAACTACTAATGGGCGGGTGCCTCTTCCGTGATCGTGGATGTCACGTAGTATTTATATCAAACAAAATGCCCCCACCAAGGAGACAATGGAGCACTCACGGTTCCGTTGAAAATATCTTTTTTATCGGCAAACGCGTTTCGGCGACTTCCGCCTTTCTCAATGCCTGTATTACTGAAATTACAATGGCCTCACATTTAAACATTACTGTCCTTTTCCATTGGACAGTCAGAGTGCCGTGGTGGAAAGCGGACTACGGGATACATTCCTCACTAGTCCGTGCCCGTATCCGCCATCTTTAAACTGTCCCATTAAGTTCTGGGTGCATTTTCTGCCGTCTTTGTGCACGTTAAAGTAAATGTTGCTTCTAAGTAGAAACATTAGCTGCGGGCAAAAAATCAAATATTCAGTTGAGTTCCATCACGCAATGTGGGCTCGAACCAAGGTGGGGGCATTTTGTTTGATATATATATGTGACCAAGGCCTCCAGTAGGTCGAAACGCGTCATGGCGGTGGTGCAGGTTACGGAGTAAAATAAAGAACTAAGAGCACCTATTTCTGGGTCCGTGTTCGTCCTTGGTGTTCCTATGCAGCGCATCCTGTGAGACGATTCCTTGTGGCATATATATATATATATATGTATGTATGTATGTATGTATATATATCCTACTGGCAGTTGCCAGTAGGTAGTTATGGTTAGGACCTCGTTTCTATTTAAAAAGCGCTTTTTCTTTTGCCAATATCTTTGGTGCAGTTTGACGAATCTTCGTGAACTTTTCAAAACTAATGGGGCGCTCCGGTCAGCTCCTGTCGTGAAAGTTTCGGGGTGATTCGTCAAGCAGGGGCCGAGAAAAAAAGGGGGGGGTCCCAAATTGCATTTTCTCCATGTTAATTTCCATAGGAAACTTTAGACACGGCTCCAGCCCGAGCTGCTGAACGGAATTACACCACATTTGGCAAAAAGCTAGGCCTTGGTTCAGAAAGCAGGAATACAAGAGAATAGTCCGTGACTCATTCGTAGAGAAATGTATTCTAAACTGAATAGTCTGTGATAGATAGATAGATAGATATCTCAACACTGGCATCTAATCCCCAGAAACATATATATGCAATCAACAATTATATTATAAATGCATACAATAACTGCGAGGGAAACAAAAACAACAAAGCGCCGAGAAAACAGGTATCTCTGTAATGCATTTATTCTACATATTGTATTTAATTCAATACATTTAATGATAGGTTGCAAAAGGAGAAAAGAAGGGGGAATTTGGACGTGCTCGTGCAGGGCAAGTGAAAATGAAGAACATAGATGAAAGAATAATCGATTCAAATGATTTACAAACAAACTGGTAAAGAGACCAGTGTAACGGGGCCTGTCCCAATTAGAAATTTTTTACAGTCATGTATACACATCAAACATGCACCAAATGCATTTTCGTAGTATAGAACAGGGCGACAGGTACAGGCCTCATGGGGTGGAGGGCGTCGAGGTTTCGACTTGGCTAATGCACGGAGGGAGTTTTAGAGCCTCAGCTGCGAGTCTTCTTCAGGACTGGGAAAAGCAACCTGGGGGTGGAGAAGGTGAATTACTAGGGCGCTAAGGTACTCGTGGTGTACAATCGGATGACATGAGTAGAGACACTAATCTATTCCTGGTGCCAGAGTAGCAACACAGGCATGTGAAGAATCCAGAAGGCCGGTAACAACTGTCAAAAGACCAATGAATGGTAGAAATAATGGGATTGTCTGGAGCCTGAACGCGGCTTCCTAACCACAAGAAGTGTAACCAACCAAGTTATTCGATGGTATTGGCCCCCAAAGTCGGGCGTTCCTGGTATAATATCCAGTGACTTCAGGATTACTGAGGGGTAAACATATGGGCAAGTATTAAAATCATCTATGGCCAATAGTGAACATGTATTCCAAGAATAGTAAATGTTATACCTTCCCCTGGGCAGTGCGTCCCTATTTAGGAAGCAGTGATACAAATATCCACAATGTCCGTGAACCCACAATTAAACATTCGAAACCTAAGTCTATGAATCAATGTCTGGTAAGTACAGAATTCCGAGATAAGGTACAGTCCCCTCCCCTTGATGGGTGCGTACCTAAGTAAGGGTAGGGTAAGAAACCAAGTGAGACCTGGTCTCTACCAAGGGATCAATGCATGAACTAAGACTAATTAACGGTTACACATAGACACAGTGAAAGGGCCTAGTAAAAGTAAAGTGGCCATTGATTACATGTCCTGCAAAGAACGAGAGATTTACCTTAGGTTAAGGAATTGTCGTGCACCTCACAGTGGTGTTTCAGTCAATTGCCAGGCAGACAATGAGCCAGCAATTGACGGCCGGTTAAAACGCTTCCGAGAACGGGGAGCGTGGCGTGCACGTCACCCTCGCGTAACCCGGATGACGTCTGATCCTGCCACGAGCCGACAGAACACCGAGAGCGGTGAGCGGAACGCTCATCCGGTGTTCTGATCGGCGGGCAGCTAGGAAAAAACCTGTGTGATAATAATTTACTCAGAGGGGGACTTTGGAAATGCCAAGACTTTCCAATTGCGGTACCTTAAGAGTAAGCCCGAAACCACAGACATGTGTAAGGAACAACAGCCAGCATTCTGCCAGGATATTGCGCTTACTACTATGTAACGATAATTCAATGAAGGCAATAACCTCGAATACATAGGAGAGGCCTAACAAAGACAATGGAGGATACATACATCCCAACATAAACAAGCATTTACAATGCAATGGTCTCGGCATTGTTAAAGTTAAAGCTATTGGCATTGCTCATGACATTATTTTTGTTTATGTTTTTGCTTTTAAAACATTTAAAGAAACGGCATTGTTATTTACAATGTCAATAGCTTAATCACTCTCAAATGCGAGACCTATTGCATTTGCACCCACACACAGAGCCACACCCAAAGCCACCCACACACACAGAGCCACCCACACAGAGCCACTCACATAGAGCCACCCACACACAAATAGAGCCACCCATAGAGCCACCCACACACACACACAGTTACCCACACCGCGATTGGCCTTTGCGTGCGTCTTTTCATTAAAGACTGCATTCAATGGGCTAAAGGCAGGCGCATTGCTCCGCCCATGGCCTATTGGGGTCTATTACGCGCTTGGTGTACGTAATAGACACCAATAGGCCATGTGGTTTCAATTATCGTGCCCAGACACAGGCGCGATAATTGAAACCACGTGTGTGGCTGTGGCAGGCGCGCCACTTGTTTGAGCGGATTTTGTACCTGCAGAGGGAGTTACAGGTATAAGATCTGCAGAAAATTTCCAAAATCTACTCAAAATGGAGACATCTGCATTTCTGCAGGTACATCTTGCTGCGTATTTAGATTGTCTCTGTGAGTGTGGTTCCCTAGAGAGGAAGGTATCTGGTTTGCCCTCTTTACGATGTAAACGTGGAGCCCCTGAGCCCTGACAGGGTCCCCTCAGACAGGCTTGTGGCCCGCGCACCGCTGGGACTTGTAGGTCTTCACATTTGAAAGTTGTAAATGTTTGATGCCCAACGTGACAAACGCCGCTGCTTCCGGTGCCAGGCCGGGATAAAGGCGCCCTGTTGGCAGGGGGCCTGCTGGAAGCTCACATCCAGCTCTGCCCCCTCGAGCTGTACATTCCTTTCTGTAGAACACGCATACCTCGTGGCATTGAACATTACAAGGCGCTCTCCCGCAGAGGGGCGCCAGGCCTCTCAAGGCAGCTTCTTAGAGTAAGAGAGGGTGGTGCTCCATGTAGTGGGTGTGTTATTCAGCGACCCCTTCAGAGTGCAGGAGTGGGACCAATGCCGGTTTCACAAACTCAGCTGTCCTTGGATCTCCTCCACCCCGCTCTCACCACCCGAAAACGAAGAGCTGTGCGGTTGTTTGCACAAGGCGCGAAGGATGGGGGAATGGGGTGATATGGGAGATACCTGGAAGAGTCCAGACATCACAGGATGGGAAAGGAGCTTGAATGGAGGTAAAACAGGAAGAGGGTGTGGCCTAGCGGCTAGTGCGGCCGCCCTCGTAGCTGGAGAACCTGACTCGAGTCTCGGCAAGTACGCTCAACATCCTGCGGCTGTGACTCTGGGCAAATCACTTCACCTACTCGTGCCTAATAAAAACAAGCATTGGCATAGCCAATAGGTCTCGCCTTTGGGACCTTATAAGTGTTTAGCCATGCAACAGTTGCATAACTAAATACTTATAAGGTCCCAAAAGCGAGACCTATTGGCTATGCAAAGCGGCCGTGCGGCCCTGAAAGCGAAAGTGATCGCAATCACGATCACGATCAAACATCAAAGTGGCCGTGCGGCTGCGAAAGTGAAAGTAGTTGCGGTAAAGCACGGCACGCGCGCCCGCGCACATGCACTGTAGCTCTAGGCTGGCCTGGTAGCACTTTTTGGAGCCCTCTCAATAAGTCTCGCCAGACCAGCGCATGCGCTGGGTCAGGCGAGACCTAATGAAAGTGTCCGTCTGCAATGCAACTGTTCATGTAAAGCGCGCAGATTCCTTCGGGTGGTCGATTTCTACTAGTGCTTTAAATAGACAGGTACATAGTAACTGCGCTTCTTTTATTTGGAAGGGGTAGTACCGGCACTGCTCCAGTGCTTTTAATGGAAGAATAGAACTTAGCAGCACACGGATGCTCTGGGATAAGGAGTACCTGCACTTACATATTTCCACGTCAAGTACGGTCACCGATGTATCTATTAAGGATATTTATTAAATGCAAACCAAGAACGCTACAGAATGTTTAGAAATAGTGTTTAGATCACCTTCCATAAACTCTTAGATCGCCCAAAGTTTACACTCAAACACAGGCGATTGGGAGTAAAGGGAGCCGATTATACAGAGGCGTTTTGCCCCCTCATAAACAGCGGAGGTCTGCCCGGCCATCCCCGTCCCAGCATTCGGAGGCGGAGGGAGCGACAATCAAAACATTCTTTTATTTTTTTTTGCAGACTGCGCCGCCTGGAGCGCAGTTTTTAGTTTAACATGGTTTACGTGAAGACGAAGGTGTGTAACAAAGTCAAGCGACTTCGATAGTTATCATATGAAACAGTCCGAACTGTTTTAAATGTAAGGCTTCCGTGTCGAAGTGCAAAGATTACTGTGTGACATGCGAGCCGTTGGAAATATACCACACAACTCCACTGGCAACTAGTAGCTATTGCGCGGGCAAAGTAGCTCAGTGGGTTAAGCACCCGCTGCAAGGTCCATGCTGAACTTGCTTCCAGGGGAAGAGGACGCCATTAACACCACCGCCTTTCTCCAAGGTCAAGCAGAAATGCCTCGGAGTAACGCAGTGGCGTTTTCGGATTCGGGGGCGTGTTTTTTTTTCTCTCCTCTTGCCATTGGCTGGAATGTTTACATTCCAGAGGAGAGAAAGAATCGAAAAAACATGCCCCGAATCCGAAAAGGACGGGGCTTGTTTGGAGAGACAAACCTCTTCTCCAATGGCTGACCAGCATTTAAGAGGCCAGCCAATGGAGAAGAGGTAAAAAAAAGGGGCGGGTTAAAGCCCCACTCCTAAACATTAAATCTCGGAGCGAGACTGCGCAAGCGCAGCCTTCGAGCCGAGACCTAAAAATGTGGCGTTAATGAGGGGGTGCAGCAGGGGTCGCTGTGTCGGGGCATGCATCCCTTGACCCAAGACGGCAGGAGTGCCCATTCAAAGCGTGTTTATTTATTTTTTTGTTGCATATTTATATAGCGCAAACTCGGCCCTAAGGTATTGGAGCGCTTTACATGAGCACCGTATTTACATTACACATTCAGGCACGGGGAGATTAAGTGATTTGCCCAGAATCACAGGAGGTGGACGCGACCCCGAGGCTCGAACCCTGGTTTCCAGCACCAAAGTCGGCAGTCTAGCCAACGGACCACATCCTTAGAGATTTGTGCTGCTCAGGGGCAAGATTGTAAAGCAGCTCAGTGGGTTGTGCGCCTCAGCCGCCGTAGACTCGTGTGTACCCTGCCTTTCCGCCTCCTCTGGGAGTAGCAGAAGAGATGGGGGCGCATTACTCAGGGGCGAGCAGGTCATTTCAGGGTCATTGTGCTTGTGTGTTACTTTCAACACATAGCACCTTCTGGCTGCTTCTTGGCGCTTTGACTGCTAACGTCAGCAGCCACGGATTTGAATCTTGATCGTGCCAACTAGGTCGCTACACCGAGTGTCATTAAATAGGGTGCTAGTTACACCTATTCTTAACAGCGCTGTAGAATGGCACACAGGGAGTAGGCGCTATACTCCGAGACTCATTACTATCAAGACAATGCTGAGGTTTAGTGGACACCCCACGAGTGACACAGCAGAGAGGGGGCGCGTCACTGGAGAAACCCGGGACCGAGAGTAAAATATTCAGCTGGTGAGAAAGGGGCGAGGAGGGAGGGGCAGCTGAAGAGGGGGCCAGGGGTTGGGGAGAGGAGCATTGCTGTGCATTAAGCAGGGCCTCGGGGACGTGCACTGCTCGTGTCAGCGGGTGTTTAACTGGCAGTAGCTGGGAGGTGCCCCTCCCCCCACACCCGGGGTCTGTGTCGGGATAATCCCGGATTATTGAGGGTGAATGGACAGAGGCAGGAGGCTGCGGGCCTGAACCCGTGGGAAAACCGGGAGCGGCAACTGGTGTGTACGGAACAAGAGGGTATCTGGAGGCCGGCGGGGTTGGGGTGGAGGCCAGGGCATGCCTGGGGTGCCTACTGCCCTGAGCCAGCGTTGGTGTTTTACCTCACCGCCCCCTCCCTACCACCTGGTATGTCTCTCTATGCCAGCACCAATTTACTGGGAGACCATGTCCTCCTTTCCTGTGCGTTTCCAGACACAGTTCTTTTGTAAACTGTCCTGAAAAATACCCCGGAGCTGAGCATTTTAATGATCATATCGGATACCTCATATTTAACCCAGTCACGTCCGCCAACCTGCCCCTCAAAGCGGGTGATCCGAGGCCGCGATTTACAACTGCGGGCAGGCTGCCGCAGCAGGCGCAGTGCCCCGCTGAGCTATTCCGCCTTCCAAGACAAGGGATGCGCCGGGGTTATGGCAGACATAAAGCGCTGTGTGCCTGGGACAGGGGCTCTGTACCTCCGTGATTCTGTGAGCTCTCAGGAACAACTCCTGGGAGGCGAGTAGTGGTGGTGCGGGGGAGGAGGAGGGTCGTTGACATGAACCGCCTGAGCTACCTTCTGACGTCTGTGCGTCACTGGCTGAATCCGAAATACTGTATATTGTAATCTGTGGCCTTTATTTTAGTCCCGCATTAATCAATTAGTTAAAAAGATGTATCCGATACAGTTACTGGAGCCGATGACACACAGGGGATAAGGGGGAGCTATAGTGGTCCCGAACACCTCGGACTACAAATATGAGATCCTATACCAACTTGGTGTTAGTGACAATTACACCAAACTTTCATCGGACCCCAGTAGCAAAATTGCAAATCTCATAAAGAATGTCACTGGTAAAGGCTTAGATGAGGGATACCTTAGCAAACACGAATATGATTATTTGAATAACAAACAACCACGCATGCCCACCATATACACATTACCCAAAATTCATAAACGCATGCAAAACCCGCCTGGAAGACCTATCATTTCAGGGTGTGGTTCGTTACTAGAACCACTTTGCAAATAAATCGACCATTTTTTAAAACAGATTACCATCAACACCATCACTTATCTTAGGGACACCATGGAAACTATCAATTTGGTGGACGAGTCTCCATTCAACTCCTATGAAGAAATACTTGTCACCATGGACATAGCCTCGTTATATACGAGTATACCCCAAATGGCAGCCCTTGATGTAATCAGAACTTCCTTAGACAAAAGGCCTAGACCCACTCGAGTCCCTACCAAATTCATCCTCACACTTTTAGAAATAGCCATGACCAAAAACTTTTTTGTGTTCCAGGGCGATCATTATTTCCAGACGAAAGGTGTAGCCATGGGGGCAAGCTTTGCTCCAATTATAGCGATCATTTATATGGATTCATATGAACAGACCTTTGTACTTAGCCCCACGAATCCGTATAGGGACAATATAAAATTGTGGCACAGATATATAGATGATGTGCTTATGATCTGGAGAGGGACAGAGATGCAACTGAAAACATTTCATTCTTGGCTTAACGCCAGATCTGTGGACATACAATTCTCCCTAGAACACAACACAGAAGAAATACATTTCCTGGACATCACCATTAGAACAGAGGATGGGAAACTTCATACCACACTGTATAGGGAGGCTAGTGAACGCAATACTTTGTTAAGATACTCAAGCCACCACCCTCGCAGTCTCAAGGACAGGCTGCCCTATGGGCAGTTCCTTAGGATCAGACGCAACTGCTCTAAGAGAGGATTACTTCTTCGAATCTGCAGACCTTCTTACACGCCTCAGAGATCGAGGCTACCCCATTAGGCTACTCAAAAAAGCTTGTAAAAGAGCTTGGTATAACCATAGGGAGTACCTTCTTGAACCTAAGAACAGAATATCATCGACACCAGAGAGATTAACTTGTGTCACAACGTTTTGCACAAAAAGTAACTAAATCAGCAAAACTGTCAATAAACATTGGCACTTGGTTGCTGACGATTTAGACATACACGAGCCTCCCATGCATGCATTCCGCAAAGGTAAAAGCCTTAGAAATGCTCTAGTCAAAATAAATCTTTACTTCCATCAAAA
The DNA here is from genome assembly GCF_964204655.1 of Triturus cristatus. Classification (NCBI taxonomy): domain Eukaryota; kingdom Metazoa; phylum Chordata; class Amphibia; order Caudata; family Salamandridae; genus Triturus; species Triturus cristatus. The sequence goes on from NC_140591.1 coordinate 905,733,093, forward strand.
ACGCCCAATGTACAACAACCATTATGGAACATCTCCCCTGTTAAGGGTCACTTTAAAGGTGGCAACTGCAAATCTTGCCCTTTGACCAAGGAAATGAAGGATTTCCAACACAACGATTACACCTACACCATGAGAGAACACACTAACTCACTCATCGGGTGCGATATACGCTATTCAGTGCCCTTGTGAATTTCTATACATTGACCAGACCACACAAAAAATAAAATGTCGCATCTTGCAACACTGCAGCAGAATTCGCTGTAGAGTGCAAGGGGCCTCACTAGTAGAACATTTCATTACATTTGGACACGCAGCAGAGAGCTTAAAATGGTGGATAATATAAAGAGTTCACCACAATCCCAGAGGTGGCAGTTTCTCACACATCCTCAACTACCGCGAATGTAAATGGATTCACATATATGACACCATCCAGAGGGGGTTGAACGAATATGAAGAGATTGCACGACAAGCAGCCACTCTCCACATCAGCTGAATGTCAGTGGATGCGCCGATACCTTGATATGTAGTTTGTATATAGACAGCTCTACTCACTTGATTTAGAATGTAAATAGGTAGGTTTTTTAATATTGCACTGTATATAATTGGCACATTTCATGTGATTTTTTTATGTTGGGATGTATTGCCTTTGCCTTTGGTAGGCCTCTCCTATGTATTCGAGGTTATTGCGTTCATTGAATTATCGTTACATAGTAGTAAGTGCAATATCCTGGCGGAATGCTGGCTGTTGTTCCTTACACATGTCTGTGGTTTCGGGCTTACTCTTAAGGTACCGCAATTGGAAAGTCTTGGCATTTCCAAAGTCCCCCTCTGAGTAAATTATTATCACACACGACAGGAGGGTTTTTTCCTAGCTGCCCGCCGATCAGAAAACCGGATGAGCGTTCCGCTCACCGCTCTCGGTGTTCTATCGGCTCGTGGCAGAATCAGACGTCAGCCGGGTTACGCGAGGGTGACGTGCACGCCGCGTTCCCCGTTCTCGGAAGCGTTTTAACCGGCCGTCAATTGCCGGATCATTCTCTGCCCGGCGATTGACTGAAACACCACTGTGAGGTGCACGGCAATTCCTTAACCTAAGGTAAATCTCTCGTTCCTTGCAGGACATGTAATCAATGGCTACTTTACTTTTACTAGGTCCTTTCACCGTGTCTATGTGTAACCGTTAATTAGTCTTGGTTCATGCATTGATCCCTTGGTAGAGACCAGGTCTCACTTGGTTTCTTACCCTACACTTACTTAGGTACGCACCCATCAAGGGGAGGGGACTGTACCTTATCTCGGAATTCTGTACTTACCAGACATTGATTCATAGACTTAGGTTTCGAATGTTTAATTGTGGGTTCACGGACATTGTGGATATTTGTATCACTGCTTCCTAAATAGGGACGCACTGCCCAGGGGAAGGTATAAAAGTTACTATTCTTGGAATACATGTTCACTATTGACCATAGATGGGGATTTTAATACTTGCCCATATGTTTACCCCCTCAGTAATCCTGAAGTCACTGGATATTATACCAGGAACGCCCGACTTTGGGGGCCAACGCCATCGAATAACTTGGATGGTTACACTTCTTGTGGTTAGGAAGCCGCGTTCGGGCTCCGGACAATCCCATTATTTCTACCATTCATTGGTCTTTTGACAGTTGTTACCGGCCTTCTGGTTTCTTCACATGCCTGTGTTGCTATTCTGGCACCAGGAATAGATTAGTGTCTCACTCATGTCATCCGATTGTACACCACGAGTACCTTAGCGCCCTAGTAATTCACCTTCTCCACCCCCAGGTTGCTTTTCCCAGTCCTGAAGAAGACTCGCAGCTGAGGCTCTAAAACTCCCTCCGTGCATTAGCAGAGTCGAAACGTAGACGCCCTCCACCCCATGAGGCCTGTACCTGTCGACCTGTTCTATACTACGAAAATGCATTTGGTGCATATTTAATGTGTATACATGACTGTAAAAATGTTCTAATTGGGACGGGCCCCGTTACACTGGTCTCTTTACCAGTTTGCTTGTAAATCATTTGAATCATTTATTCTTTTATTTATGTTCTTCATTTTCACTTGCCCTACACGAGCACGTCCAAATTCTCCCTTCTTTTCTCCTTTTGCAACCTATCACTAAATGTATTGAATTAAATACAATATGTAGAATAAATGCATTACAGAGAAATCTGTTTTCTCGGTGCTTTGTTGTTTTTGTTTCCCTCGCATTTATTGTATGCATTTATAATATAATTGTATATATATATATATGTTTCTGGGGATTAGATGCCAGTGTTGATATATATATATATACACACATACACACACACTCAACACAGAATATTCAGTTTAGAATACATTTCTCTACGAATGAGTCACGGACCATTCTCTTGTATTCCCGTATTGTACCCAGGTCTGGTGACGATCCTTGGGTTACCCCATTATCTAGAATGGTTGGTTCAGAAAGTGACCTTTTTTTAAATGGTGTAAATCTGTTCAGTAGTTCCTGAGAAATTAAAAAAAGAAAAATATCGATATCTGAGCACCGAGGAGTCGCCGCGACTCCTCCCGAGCATGAGCTGGCTTCTGATTGGCTGCCAACACTCCAAACCAGGAAGTGTTGGCAGCCATCTTATGACTCAGTAACCGAGTCACAAGAAAAGAGTAAATAAAAAAAAAAGGTAAAAAACAAGTAAAGGGGGCAGGGTAGAAAACACCCTGACCCCCTAGGCCTGCTGAGGGATTTTTTTTAAAACAATTGGCAGAATTCGCGCTGGGGTCGCAAATCCTGCAGAGAAAAAAAAAACAAAGCGCAGAAATCGCGCTTCGTTATTTGTAAGCCCCCGGGTGGGCCAGGTTCAAGGGGCAATGCCAAAATATATTTGCGGGGGACCCCGCACCCCGGGGACCACCACCTCCCCGGGGCTTCATTCATTGTGTGCGGGGGGCTCTTGGCCCCCTGCAGCCCGGCGACTACCACCTCTCCGAGGCTTCCAATAAAGTGTGGGGGGGGGGGGGCTCCTGGCCAACCCACGCTGCCCCGGGGACCACCACCTCCCCAAGGCATTCTTAAATATGGGTGGGGGCCTCAACGCCCCCCCGAAGCCCCAGGGACCGCCACCTACCGGGGCTTAATTTAACTTAAAAAAAGTGAGGTGGGCTCCTGCCCCCCACACTGCCCTGGGGACCACCACCTCCCCGGGGCACTGTTTATTTAAATTCGGGGGTCCGTTATGGGCCCTGGGGACCACCACCTCCCTGGGAGGGGGGCTGTCATAGCAAACACTGCTTCGCTTCGTGAAAGCAAGAGCAAGAAACCTGCTCTTGCTTCCCTGAAGCGAAGCAGAATTGCTTTTGGGCAAGGGGGACTGCATGTCAGCAGCTCCCCTTGTCCAAAAGCAATGCCAGCTCGGGGATGGGGTCCCCAGGGAAGATAACAGCCTCAGAAGGGGGGCCACGTGGCCCTCCTCCATAAAAAAATAAAAACAAAGTGTTTGTGGCCATGCCCTGGGAATGGGGCCCCCGTGGCCCAAACTATCCTCAGGAGAGGGGGGCCGCGCTACACCTTCCCGTTTTTGTTGGGGGGGGGGGGGGGGTAAACAAAAAGGGGGTCAGGCCCTGGGCTGTGGGGTCCCCCAGGCCCCAAAAATAGTACAAGAAGGAAGGCCACACAGCCCCACTTCTTTAAAAAAACAAAACCATTTTTAAAAGCCGGCATCTCGCCAGAGGCCCTGCCCCCTGCCTCCTCTACTCTGCAAATGTGCCCCCTGGCGCATTGTAAGTTGGGGAATTAATTCCCTTTGCATAGTTAGGGTCCCTGGAGGCCAACTAGCAGAGTGGTGTAAAAAGAGGCATGGCCTCGGACCACCTCTCTGCAACGCAGCTCTGTGGGGCATACTGGAGGTAGCCGGTAGGCTAGTTGGCCCCAGGGACCATCAGGATTCAAGGGGACTTAATCCCCCAACCCAGAACGTGCCAGGAGGTACGTCTGCAGAGTGGTGGAGAAAGGGGCCGTGGTCTGTGTCCACCTCTCACCAATCCCACGGTGTGCAGCTTACTGGAGGTAAGAGGTGGGCTAGTTGGCCCCTAATGGACCCCCAGCAGCGAAGGGGACTTCAATCTCCATCCAAGAGCGTGCCATGGAGCATGTTTGGACAGTGGCGGGCAAAGGGGGCATGGCCTGCTATATGTACTTACCAAGCCTGCTGTGTGGGACTTACTGGAGGTAATAGGAGGGGTAGTTGGCCCCCAGGGATGTCCTTGGGGGCCAACTACCCCTCTTGTTACCTCCAGTAAGTCCCAAACAGTAGGATTGCTAAGACGTCTTCGGAGGCCATGCCACTTTTTCTCCACCACTCTGCCAACGCGCCTCCTGGCAGACTACGGGATGGGGAATTAAGTCCAATTTTCTCCTGAGGGACTTTGGGGTCAAGAAGCCATCCTGGTACTTTCTATAAGTCCTACGCAGCGGAAATCAGGAGCGCTGGTCGGAGGCCCAGCACCCTTTCTCCACCACTCTGCAAACGTGACTATTACTTGAAGAAGCATCTTTCTGCACCTCCGACTAGGGCCTTACAGAGGAGGTCATGCCCCTCACAGGGGTACCCCAACGCATAGTGTTCCCTAGTGTATGTAGGTGCTTTCACTGTATTCTAGGTGTCTTTTAGCATAGCACTGGCTCTAGGCCTGGTTAGTCAGAGTCAGTTACCACCAGTACCTGTGAGCTAAAAGTTGTGGGCACAGGATGACTTGGCAACAAGGCCTCTTTCTGCTCCTGTTAGTTCTTTGTGCATATCTCTTGCTTCTCTCTGCACCTTTCTTCCTCTTTCTGCACATGTCCTACCTCTGTAGGCATAGTTAGAAATTAGCATTTAAAAAACCTTTGAAATTCACTGAAAAAAACACAGGTTTCAGGGACGTTATAGTTAGAAATTAGCCTTTAAAAAACCTTTGCAATTCACTGAAAAAAAACATAGTTTTCAGGGATGTTATGGTTAGTTGGACATTTCACTCGTACAAAACTAGTGAAATTCGACCGTTATAGTTAGTTCAGCTAACTATAACTCGCGCCCCCGCAATGCACTGCTGATGACATCACATATTATATCACCCATGACATTTTCAGTGACATCACTGATGAAATCTCAAATGGCATCACTGATGACATCATCCACATGATAATCTGATGCACCCCCTCAACCCTAAAACAACCTTTAATACACCCACTCTAAAATACAGACTACCATTCTGGAAACCATAGACTCACCAAAACCAATTACTACATACCCACTCACTGATTCCTAGGTCTACACACACATCCACTCACTCACCCATATAGTCACTCATACATGCAGTCACTCATCAATATAGCCACTATCATATGCACTCATACACCTATACAGACACTCACACAGTGCCACTCACCCATAGAGTTACTTACACAGCTAGTCAGTCATGCAAAGAATCAATCACACTCCCATTTACTCATCTATACAGTTATACACACACCACCTCACATATTCATACAGATACTAACATACTTTACTCTCTTCTACAATCACTGACACAAGCATACACTCATCCACACAGCCACTCTCAAAATCACTCACTCTCTCATATAGTCATTTATATACTCCAACCTTCGCATATACTGCCTTTCACATAAGTAGTTACTCACACATGTACCACTGAGACATCCATTCACTCACCAACACAGCCATACACACTCACCCACCCATACAGCCCCTGGCAGACGCACTCTTGAACCCATACACCTAGTGAATCACCCACTCACACATCCATGCAGGGAGTCACACACACCCTACCCACACACAAACACACAGGCACCCAAACAGATACTCAGACAATCAATCAATAACCCATATAGACACTCATGTAGCTACTCACCAACCCATGCAGCCGCTTACACACCCACAGACAGACTGATAGACATTTACACAGTTTAGTCACTAACCCATGGATTTCGTAAGACACGTTGTAAGACACGTTTAATCACTCACTTATGCAGTCAGTCACACACCTACTAAATCAACCATTCAGACAGTCATATACCCACTCATTCTCCAATACACCTTGGCCTATATATATATAAAACATTTAAACTTAAAGACAGTCACTAGATGATGTCATCAGTGATGTCATTTGAGATGTCATCAGTGATGTCACTGAAAATGTCATGAGTGATGTAGTATGTGATGTCATCAGCAGTGCACTGCGGGGGCATGAGTTATAGTTAGTTGAACTAACTATAACAGCCGAATTTCACTGGTTTTGTACGAGTGAAATGTCCAACTAACTATAACGTCCCTGAAACCTCAGTGAATATATATATATATATATTATCTACCGGCGGTCACCAGTAGATAGTTATAGCTAGGACCTAGTTTCCATAGGAAAAGCGTTTTTTGCTTACCCAATAACTTTGGCGCCGGATGACTAATCTTCGCGAAATTTTCAAAACTTGTGGGGCGCTCCGGTCAGCTCCTATCCTGAAAGTTTTGGGGTGATTCGCAAAGCGGGGGCAGAGAAAAAAGGGGGTCCCAAAACGTGTTTTCTCCATGTTAATTCCCATAGGAAACTTTAGACACGGCTACAGCTCGAACTGCTGAATGGAATTACACCAAATTCAATCAATCAATCAATCAATCACGAAATGTATATAGCGCGCTACTCACCCGGAGGGTCTCAAGGCGCTGGGGGGGGGGGGGCGGGGGGTGGGGGGGGGGGTCTGCTACTGCTCGAACAACCAGATCTTGAGTTGCTTCCTGAAGGAGAGGTGGTCTTGGGTCGGGCGGAGGTGGATGGGGAGGGAGTTCCATGTCTTGGCTGCCAGGTACGAGAAGGATCTTCCTCCCATGGTGGTTCTTCGGATGCGTGGAACGGCGGTGAGGGCGTGGCTGGTCGATCGAAGCTGGTGTGTGGGAGTGTAGAAGGTCAGGCGGTTGTTGAGGTACCTGGGGCCCAGGTCGTGGAGAGCCTTGTGTGCGTGGGTGAGGAGTCGGAACGTGATTCTCTTGTTGACGGGGAGCCAGTGCAGGTCTCTCAGGTGTCCGGAGATGTGGCTTTGACGGGGGATGTCCAGGATGAGTCGTGCAGAGGCGTTCTGGACGCGTTGGAGTCTCTTCTGTAGTTTGGCTGTGGTTCCGGTGTAGAGGGTGTTTCCGGTGTAGAGGGTGTTTCCGTAGTCCAGTCGGCTGGTGACGAGTGCCTGGATGACCGTCTTCCTGGTTTCGGTGGGGATCCATCGGAAGATCTTACGGAGCATGCGTAGGATGTTGAAGCATGAAGATGAGACGGCGTTGACTTGTCTGGTCATCGAGAGGGAGGAGTCCAGGATGAAGCCCAGGTTGCGTGCGTGGTCCGATGGTTTGGGTGCGCTGCCCAGGGCAGGGGGCCACCAGGAGTCGTCCCAGGCGGAGGAAGATGGTCCCAGGAAGAGGACTTCAGTCTTGTCTGAGTTCAGTTTCAGACGGCTGTTAGGTTAGTTCTGGCGGTGGCTGGGTCGTTGGTGAGGGAGAGGATCAGCTGAGTGTCGTCGGCGTAGGAGATGTTGAGGTTGTGTTGACGTGCGATCGCCGCGAGGGGGCTCATGTAGATGTTGAAGAGGGTGGGGCTGAGTGAAGATCCTTGTGGTACGCCGCAGATGACTTCGGTGGCCTCGAATCTGAACGGGGGGAGGCGGACTCTCTGGGTTCTTCCGGCGAGGAACGAGATGATCCACTCCAGAGCCTTCCCTTGGATTCCGACGTTGCTGAGGCGTTGTACTAGGGTGCGGTGGCAGACAGTGTCGAACGCTGCGGAGAGATCCAGGAGGATAAGGGCCGCTGTTTCCCCGTTGTCGAGCAGGGCTCGGATGACATCAGTGGCTGCGATGAGGGCGGTCTCGGTGCTGTGATTGGCACGGAAGCCGGAGTGAGAGGGGTCGAGGGATCCGTTCGTCTCGAGGAAGGCGGCAAGCTGTCGGTTGACGGTCTTCTGGATGACTTTGGCAGGAAAAGGGAGGAGCGAGATGGGGCGGTAGTTCTTGAGGTCGGTGGGGTCTGCTGAAGGTTTCTTCAGGAGTGCGCTGAGTTCTGCATGCTTCCAGCTCTCCGGGAAGGTGGCGTTGTTGAAGGAGCAGTTGATGATGTCTCGGAGTTGGGGTGCGATGACGGAGGCGGCCTTGTTGAAGACGTGGTGGGGGCATGGGTCGGTTGGTGATCCGGCGTGGATGGTGTTCATTGTGTGGATGGTGTCATCGGTGCTGACGGGTTCCAGGCGCGGAGGGTGGTGGTGGGGTGCGTCGGTTCGGTGGTTGGGTGCGTGGGCTGTGTGCCGAAGCTGTTGTGTATGTCGGCGATCTTGCTGTGGAAGAACGAGGCGAGTGAGTCGCAGAGTTCTTGCGAGGTGGTGATGGCGTTGGTTACGGCGCTGGGGTTGGAGAGCTCTTTGACGATGCTGAAGAGTTCCTTGCTGTTGTGCAAGTTGTTGTCTAGTCGTTCCTTGAATGCTGTCTTCTTGATGGTGTGGATCAGCTGGTGGTGTTTGCGGGTGGCGTGCTTGAGGGCAGTCATGTTGTCTGTAGTCGGGTCTTTGCGCCAGGCTTTCTCGAGGGTGCGGCAGTTCTTGGAGTTCTTGAGATCGTGGTTGAACCAGGAAGCCTTCTTGCTGCCGGGCCTGCTGGGATGGTTTTTCAGGGGTGCGAGGTCGTCAGCGCAGTTGGTGATCCACTGTGTGAGGTTGTTGGCTGCTTGATTGGGGTCCGTTGAGCTGGCGGGAGGATTCTGGTTCAGGGATGTGGAGAGCTGGTCAGAGGTGATCTTGTTCCAGCTCCTACGGGGAACCGGCTGCGGGTGATGGTGAGTCGTGGTCCTTCTGAAGCTGAAGTGGACGCAGCTGTGGTCTGTCCAGTGGAGTCCGGTGGAGTGGCTGAAGGCGATGTCCTTGCTGGAGGAGAAGGTGGGGTCAAGCGTGTGTCCGAGGTAGTGGGTGGGGGTGTTCACCAGCTGCTTGAGTTCGAGGTTGGCGAGGTTGTCCAGCAGGGTGGTGGTGTTGCTGTCCTTGTTGTTCTCCAGGTGGAAGTTGAGGTCCCCTAGAAAGGTTGTAGTCAGCGGAGGAGAGGGCGGGTGGGCTGATGAAGTCTGCGATGTCATCGCTGAATTGTGTGCGAGGTCCCGGGGCTCTGTAGATGAGGGTGCCTCTGAGTGTGGTCTTGGGGTCGGTGTGTATCTGGAAGTGAAGATGTTCGGCGGCTGTGAGGGGGTCATCGGAGTTGGTCGTGATGTGGATGGTGTTCTTGTGGACGATGGCGATGCCTCCTCCAGTCTGGTTGACGCGGTCCCTCCGGGTGATCTTGTATCCGTCCGGAATGGCGATGGTGATATCGGGCGCTGAGGAGGCGTTCATCCAAGTTTCCGTGAGGAAGGCGACGTCTGGAGATGTGGTGTCGAGCAGGTTCCAGAGTTCCACGGCGTGCCTGTGGACGGAGCGGGTGTTGAGCAGGATGCACTTCAGGTGGTTGCTGCTGGCGCTTTGCTTGGCGGGTGTGGTGCCGGTCCGGATGCAGGAGAAGTTGCAGGATTGGCAGCTGAAGGGTCCGTGGGAGCGTCGTGGGGTGGCTCGGTAGCACCCGTGGATCCGGCCGGTGTTGAGTGCGTTGAGGGTGGTGGCATCGTAAGTCCGGCGGGTGGGATGGCCTCTGCGGGGGCCAGGGATTCTGGCGCTGGGCGCGGTCCAGGCGCGGACGGGGGCAGACGGGCTTGCCTTTGGCGCGCCTTCGGCGGACAATCGGCGCGCCCGCTGCGCGTGAACGCTGCGTGTGCGTGGGGGCGTCATAAGAAGGTAGCCGGGAGGGAGGGTCAGCTGGGTGGCGGGAGCGGGGCGGCCAATGGGCTGGCGGGGGGCGGGGCCGCAGGGAGGCAGCGGCAGGAAAGTCAGGTGCGGGCGGCTCAGCGGCGGCTGGGTCGCCCTAAGCGAATCTCAGGCACAAATTTGGCAAAAAGGTAGCCCTTGGTACAGAAAGAGACCTTTTTTTAAATGGAGTAAATCCGTTCAGTAGTTCCTGAGAAATTTAAAAAAACAGAGGTCGGAAAATCAATTTCCTATAGGAAACTTTAGACACGGTTATAGCTGAAACTGTTAAACGGAATTACACCAAATTTGGCAAAAAGGTAGCCCTTGGTTCAAAAAGAGACCTTTTTTAAAAAAAAAAAATGGTGTAAATCCGTTCAGTAGTTTTTGAGACATTAAAGGAAAAATTTGTTTATATATCTGGGCGGGACCTAACTACACAAGCACGAGCTTGGCTCTAATTGGCTGACAACACTTCAATCCAGGAAGTGTTGTCAGCCATCTTGGTGCAATGCTTTTAGGTCTCATCTAGCGATGCACCGCATGCGCTGACGCTTGGCGAGATCTATTGTTGTCGATCTACCCAAACACCACTGCACTACCCTAAACCATTACCACCAGCATGAATCCCTACACTACCCAAATACCACTGCACTACCCTAAAACACGACCCCCTACACTACACAAACACCACTGCACTATCCTAAACCGTAAAACACTACCCCCAGCACAACAAGCTACACTACACAAACACCACTGCACTACCCTGAACCCTAAAACACTACCCCCAGCACGACAACCTACACTATACAAACACCACTGCACTACCCTAAAACACTACCCCAGCACGACTCCCTACACTACCCAAACACCACTGCACTTCCCTAAACCCTAAAACACGACACCCTACACAACACAAACACCACTGCCCTACCCTAAACCCTAAAACACTAACCCCAGCATGACCCCCTACACTACCCAAACACCACTGCACTACCCTAAACCCTAAATCTAGCCCAAGCACGACCCCCTACACAAACACCACTTCACTACCCTAAACCCTAAAACATGAGACTACACTACACAAACACTGCACTACCCTAAACACTAAAACACTACCCCCAGCAAAACCCCCTACACTACCCAAACACCACTGCACTACCATAAACCGTAAAACATGACCCCCTACACAAACACCACTACATTACCCTAAACCCTAAATCTACCCCCAGCACGACTCCCTACACTACCCAAACACCACTGCACTACCCTAAACCACGACCCCTTACACTACACAAACACGACTGCACTACCCTAAACCCTAAAACATGACCCCCTACACTACACAAACACCACTGCACTACCCTAAACCCTAAAACACTGCCCCCAGCATGAACCCCTTCACTATACAAACACCACTGCACTGCCCTAAACCCTAAAACACTACCCCCAGCATGACCCCCTACACTACACAAACACCACTGCACTGCCCTAAACCCTAAAACACTACCCCCAGCATGACCCCCTACACTACACAAACACCACTGCATAACCCTAAACCCTAAATCTTCCCAGCATGACCCCCTACGCTACAAAAACACCACTGCACTACTCTAAACCCTACAACACTACCCCCAGCATGACCCCCTACACTACCCAAACACCACTGCACTACCCTAAACCCTAAAACACGACCCCCTATACTACACAAACACCACTGCACTACCCTAAACCATAAAACACTACCCCCTACACTAAACCAAACACCACTGCACTACCCTAAAACACTACCCCCAGCAGGACCCCCTACACTACACAAACACCACTACACTACCCTAAACCCTAAAACACTAACCCCAGCATGACTCCCTACACTACACAAACACCACTGCACTACACTAAACCCTAAAACACTACCCCCAGCATGACCCCCTACACTACCCAAACACCACTGCACTATCCTAAACCCTAAAACACTACCCCCAGCATGACCCCCCTACACTATTCAAACACCACTGCACTACCCTAAACCCTAAAACACTACACACAGCACGACCCCCTACACTATCCGAACACCACTGCACTACCCTAAACCCTAGAAAAGAAACCCCCACCCCATGCCCAATCCCCCTTACACCTCACTCCTAGTGGTTCCTCTCTCCTCGTTGTTCCTCCTTCACGTCGGCTGAGGGGCAGTGCACATCGTTGCGAGTAAATGGAACAGCCTCTGTTTCCTTACAACGACGTGGATCGTCTACATGTTTTTTAGAACGCATGGTCATTTACCATACATACCTTTACAACGAAACTCGAGTAAAAAAGTTGTTGTAACGGCTGTTTACCGATTGAAGCTGGCCCCTGTTTTTCAGTGAGTCGTTTATTTGATAAATTAGGAGGAAGGAATGTGGTTTTTTTTTTAACCAAAAAGTGCATTCTCCGGCTGTTGTATTGTGAAAGTATCCGCGTGGCCTGGTTTCACATCCGGTGAGAGAGTGGAAGTGTCTGTTTGGATCTAAAGGAGTTCTGTTGTTGGACGGGGCCGGCGCGACACGTCATCCAAAACATAGCTAATGGAAAGCGTCCTCCCTGAAATGTGGAGCAGAGCCATGAGAGGTCAACGAGTGTGCGTCCTACCGCAGTATGACCGTACAGCGTTACCCATGTGCCGCTTCCAGGGTACGGGAGGCAGAAGCGGCATCGCAGGTCCTCTTGAAGTCTGTTGTAGCACTAATTCTACATTTTGGAACTAGGGCATTTTAACCTCGTTGTTCCTGCCAGATACAAAGAGAAGATCCTTTGTTATTCAGTGCCCTCGTTACCTTTTTTGTGGGTTGTGGTGCTCGTCACTTCGCTGCCCCGCCGGTGCACACGACTGGGCACCCCACCTCGTGTGCCATCTGCAGGGCCTCTGCGCTTCGGATCACTGGTTTCAGTTTCTGGAGTGGCAACATAAACAGTTGCTCCCAAAGGACTAGCCTGAACACTTAGGTGAATATCCCTTGCACCAGCATTCCACTGAAATTCTTTCCTAGCTCCCCCACGTCGATGAGGACGTCATAATAGCACGGCTCCGCTCGCGACACCGTATGACGTCATCGGAGCCATAAGAGGAACTCGTCGGCGTGCTGACGTCAGTTCCACCCATTTTTTCCGTGCCACCGAGGCAAACAGGCGGAGCGAGACATTTTCACATGTAACTTGTTCTTCTGATGTATACTTCTGACTGTGGATTCCTCACCTTTTGAATAGAGTCCCCAAGCCGTACCTCACCCGGGGAGGGTGTCCACCTGACTAGACCAAAAAATCTTGCACAGATCAAGCAAAATGGCCATCCCTCCTAACCTCCGAATCCAATAACAATCGAATCATTTTTTGTCGAAATTAAATTGAAAATACTTTCAAAATACTTTTATTAATAAATTTAGACCAACACAAAGGAAAACTTTTATTTATAATTAATTTAAAGATATTTTATACTTTACAGATTACGCCGAAGTCGCGACCCCAGCGCGACTTTTCAAAATGGCTACCAGAATGCACCCAACCATCGTGTAGGGTGCGCGAGGGGTTCGCAACTTCTATATAATAAAAAAAAAAAGAAAAAAGATTGACTATAGTTTTTCTAACTAAAAATTATTCACAATTTTTTTTTAAATATATATATATATATATATATATATATAAAATAAAAAATCATAGGATTGAGGTACATTAGACTTACACATTTTCATTTTAAAAAAACTTTGAAATTCACTGAAAAAACCATAGGTTTCAGGGACGTTATAGTTAGAAATTAGCATTAAAAAAACCTAAGAAATTCACTGAAAAAAACACAGGTTTCAAGGATGTTATAGTTAGCTGGACATTCCACTCGTACAAAACCAGAAAAAAATTGGATGTCCTAGTTAGTTGAGCTAACTATAACTCGCGGCCCCGCAATGCACTGCTGATGACGTCACATATTACAAAATTCATTACATGATCAATGACATCACTAATGACATCACTGATGACATCATCCACGTGAAAATCTGATGCACCTCCTCACACCCTAATATAACCTTTGATACACCCACTGTAATATACAGACTACCATTTTCGAAACCATCGACACACCAATACCAGTTACTACATACGCACTCACTGATTCCTAGGTCTACACACACACATCCACTCATTCACCCATACAATCACACACACATCCACTCATTCACCCATACAATCACTCACACATGTAGTCACTCATCAATATAACACTATCATTGCACTCATACACCTATACAGACACTCACACAGTCACTTTTCCATGGAGTTACTCACACACCTAGTCAGTCATGCAAACAATCAATCATACTTCTATTCACTCACCTATACAGTTAAACAGACACCACCTCACTTATTCATACAGATACTAACACATAATTACTCTCTTATAGACTCACTAATACAAATACACACTCATCAATGCAGCCACTCTCACAATTACTGACTCTCACATATAGTTATTTATATACACCATCACTCACATATACGGTCTTTTACATATGTAGTTACTTGCACATGTACCACTGAGACATCCATTCAATCACCAACACACCCATACACACACTCACCCACCCATACAACTGTTTCCACATGCACTCTTGAACCCATACACCCAGTGAATGAACCACTCACACATCTATGCACAGAGTCACACACCTCCCACCCACCCCCACACACACTCAGTCTCCCATACAAATACTCAGGCAACCAATCAATAACCCATATAGACACTCATGTGGCTACTGACCAACACTGCAGCAGCTTACACAACAACAGACAGACATTCACAGTTTAGTCACTAACCCATGGATTCAGTAAGACACATTTAATCACTCACTAATACAGTCAGTCATGCACCTACTAAATTCTCCATCCAGACACTTATAAACCCACTAATTCTTCAATACACCTTGGCATATATATAAAACATATTTAAACTTTAAAAGAAACACACAGTTACTGGATGATGTCATCAGTGATGTCACTGACCATGTCATAAATGATTTAATATGTGACGTCATCAGCAGTGCATTGCGGGGGCGCGAGTTATAGTTAGCTGAACTAACTAGAACGGCGGAATTTCTCTGGTTTTGTACAAGTGAAATGTCCAACTAACTATAACGTCAATGAAACCTATGGTTTTTACAGTGAATATATATATATATATATATATAAAAATAAACACACATATACACACACACACTGAAGTTAAAGGTCCAATAAGCACGCTCTCAGGATGTAAAAACACTCAAACCAGGTAGCTGAATGCAAATCGTTTATTACACTACGCGTTTCGACTGCCCCGCAGTCTTGGTCACGTTTAAAGTGCACACCCAATGAGTGCCTAATAAAAGCAAATTAGATACAAATGATGGTCGTGTACTAAAAGGTTCATGGATCAACCATCTTGTAATTGTTACAAAGGTGTAAGATATCATATCAGTTCATATTCTTACAAAAGTAGTCATGGCATTCCTACTACATTGATCGGATTTAAAATGTCTAATTCAAGCCAAATAATGATTGACAAATAAATGTGCAAATGCACATGGTCACATTGAAAGCGTGTTCATGGATTGGCCCAACTGGAACATGATACATAGGTAAAAAAATACAATGAATATGCACTTCTTTGAAAACTTAAGTGAGCAGGAGCGCACTGACATGGTAAATCATGATAAACGAACATTCAATGTCGTGATACAACGGCTGGAAATCCAGCAAACACCCAAATTAAATCTGAGATGTATTGACTAAGTGTCCAAATAAACCCTAACCATATAGAAGACCAAACATTCTTTGCTGGGCACATGGACATCTGACAGTAGGACACATGGAAAATTCCCAAAAGTAAAAACCTAAAAAGTAAATTCTACGCCTGCTGGACATGTGGAAATACATCCAGTGTATGTGTATCACATAATGTCAGGCTAGTACCTAGGAGAGAACAGGAGACAAAACCCACAACATGCTAGACCACTGGTAGTGGCATAGTGCCTGACTTGTCCATTGAACTGCATGGAGATGGGAAAATCCTGTAGACAAATACGGTAAATATGGGTGCTTGTCTGCGGCATACTCATAACCAGATGTCCCTGATCTAGCCGCAAACAGAATGGAAACATTGTCCCAATGAGAGTAGGCAGAGCCCTGCCTACCCCCCAAAATCAAACAAACTCAAACCATGTAAATACATTCTTAGCTGAGTAATATCTTGAAGTGATAACAAAGAAAAGGGTAGGGAACCCCTGATGGTGATGCCAGGTGGATCGGCCCCTTCCTTTCCTCCTGCAAAAGAAACAAAAAAGGAATAAAAAGAGAATTAAAAATGGTGATTGTATCAGTGATTGTAGAAGAGAGTAAGTATGCATTTGTTTCTGTTTGAATAAGTGATGTGGTGTGTGTATAACTGTATAGGTCAGCAAATGGAAGTGTGATTGATTCTTTGCATGACTGACAAGGTGTGCGAGTAACTATGGATGAGTGGTGGTGTGCGAGTGTCTGTATAGGTTTATGAGTGCATATGATAGTGTTGCATTGATGAGTGACTGCATGTATGAGTGATTGTAGGGGTGAATGAGTGGATATGTTTGGAGACCTAGGAATCAGTGAGTGCGTATGTAGTAACTGGTATTGGTGTGTCGATGGTTTCTAAAATGGTAGTCTGTATTTTACAGTGGGTGTATCAAAGGTTATATTAGAGTGAGGAGGTGGATCAGATTTTCACGTGGATGATGTCATCAGTGATGTCACTGACCATGTCATGAATGATGTAATATGTGACATTAGCTGAACTAACTATAATGGGGGAATTTCTCTGGTTTTGTACGAGTGAAATGTCCAACTAACTATAACGTGCCTGAAACCTATGATTTTTCAGTGAACTTCAAAGGGCTTTTAAATCCTAATTTCGAATTATAATGTTCATTAAAGCTATGGTTTTTTCAGTAATTTTGATTTTTTTGGTGATATTTTGTAACTTTAATATCCCAAAAATAGTTTTTGTATTTTTTTTGTTCGTTATTAAAATAATATGTCTTCTGTTTTCTTAAATATTAATATATATATTTGGGGGGGGGGGGGGGGGGTGAGGGGGGAGAGAAAAAGTGGAGCCGCGCACCCATCGTGTACCTAACTCGCTGGGTGTGCGGATTAAAACCGCCATATTGGTAAAGTCATGAAGGATGCGTGTTTCAGGCAGCCCACTCCGCTTACACTTACAGGGAGCGAACTACAATGCTACATGTCCTAGGTCTTCCCTGTAGTGATCTGCTGATCACAGGTCTAGTTGTCAGCATGCCACAGCCACTCCCTCACAGCTGCTTTACACCCATACCACACCCATACAGCACAGGCGTAACAGGACACGATACCCTGCCAATAAAAAAGGCCAGACGCACGTGCTCAACGCCATTTTCACTTTCTATCTGGGTGTGTCTGTGTGCTTATTATATTGGTGGCAGCCGAGGCATTTTGGCCGACATGGGCCTACTGCCACGTGGTGATGATTTGAGCTGCACTGAGTTAATGGCACCAGAGCTGTGCGGGAGTGCAGCCTGCGATGATGCGTGGCTCGATATGCTATCCTGGCAATCAAGACCCGATTTGAATTGTGAGCTTGGAAGGACTGCGTTTACGCCAAAGGCAGCTGGCTGTACAGACATGATTCCACGGCGCGGTGCAGCAGGATGCGCTGGGGGCCTATGCTGCGGAATCCAGCGACGGCTGAGGAGGTTGCTCCGGCACGTGGTGGGCCCGCTTGGAGACACACCGGTGGCGACAGGTGAGCATTGGGGTGCGTAGGGTCGGGCAGTCATCGTTGGGTGGCGGACTGGTCTGGGGACCAGGGCTGGGATGCTTGCGAAAGATGTAAGAGTCATGCACACTGCCTGAGAAGTTTGCGACGACATTAGTGTACAGGTCCCGGTGGTCCAGTTTTGCCTGCACATTGTTGGAATGCGTGTGGTTACTGTTGTGGTGATTGGGTGCAGTGCCGGCAGGGGACACAAATAGTACATGTGTGCAGTCAGGTGCCCCCAACACATGCAGGATGGTTGCTATGGCGTGGTTCCCTTGCTTGGTATCCAGTTGTTTCTGCGCCGTTTAGGTGAAGTGATCATGCATGTGTATCAAGCTGAAACTAACCCCGATGCTTACAGGTGTGATAACTCCTGCATAATGCGACCGTAACAGAAGTTCGTGTGGCTGTAACGTTCCTTTGCTTTCCTACGAAGGTTACGACCACACAAGCTTCTGTTACGGTCATTTTGTGCAGGATTGATCATACCTGTAAGCATTCCGGTTTGTCCAAGTGCAATACATTGTACCATATTACGTTTTTGACCATACTAACGCTTGACCATTATCTTCATTTATCCAACAGGTTTCTGAATA
The DNA here is from genome assembly GCF_964204655.1 of Triturus cristatus. Classification (NCBI taxonomy): domain Eukaryota; kingdom Metazoa; phylum Chordata; class Amphibia; order Caudata; family Salamandridae; genus Triturus; species Triturus cristatus. The sequence continues at coordinate 905,751,381 of NC_140591.1, forward strand.
CGGACTTTTGGGATTTCCAGGACGATCTACAGTTATTTTGATCCACAAGTTGATGTTCCACGTTGGCAATGTCACTCGTTGTTTGATGTTTTTGTGTTGTTAATTTATGTTTTTCTAATAAAGTACTGCTTTTTCACTACACCCATTTCAGTGACTATAATCTTGGATCTGGAGCCCAGAGGCGACAAGCAACGGCTGGGGTTGGTTGTGCAGGAATACTACAAATTGGGACGAGCGGGTGGTGCGGATGCAGTAACCCGAAGTTGTTTTTGTAAACATGCATCCAAGACGTGTGAGGAAGTTTAATAGGGCTGGCTGTGAGACTCCTTCGACTCTCGCAGTTGTTAGTTGGAAGATACCAGAGGTCAACAGGTGCAGCACAGCCAGCAGCTTTGTCTGCGTAACGATGTTGATTGGCCGCTGTGGCAGTGTGCACCAACTTGAGAATGGGGCGAGAATTCTTTTGCCACTTTTGCTGCGCTAAACTGCCGATAACTCGGCGATAAGCCCCAATTGTTGGGTTATAGGGTGACTCTAAAACGAGCCCTGGTGTTTATTAGGACTTTGTTGTAGCTACATGCGAATCACAAGAAAAAAGATGAAAAAACAAGAAAAGTGGGCAGGGTACAAACACCCTGACCCACTAGGCCTTCTCAGGGTATCCCACAAAAAGACCCAGGGACTAAAAATTGTTACTATTTTTTTTTTTTTTTAAAGCGGCTGGGTGCACGAATCCGGACGAAAAAAAGAAAAAACGATGGGGTGTATTCTCAAGAACTTATCGCTGAGTTATCGGCACTTTACTGCAGCAAAAGAATCGTCCCATTCTCAACCTGGTGAAAACTGCCGATACTGCCAGTTTTCCAGCGATAGCTTCCTCAAAAAAAATAACAAAAAAACTAACGCTAATGATATGCAGAATAGGCGTTCCCGTGCAAAAAAATAAAAAAACATGAAAACACCACTTCCCGATATTTTCAACAACCAGCGAAATCTGCGATCCAAAAACAGGCAATAAGCTGCAGGAGGAAATTAACATCTGCCTTTTACTGGTGTAAAGCAGGACTACTTACAGTATGAAAGGGAGCCCAGCCCAGAACCACATCTGAGGACCAACACATGTCATAGAGCTACGGACCATGCGGCTCCAACACCCAAGAAGGCCACAACACCCACTGCCACCACCCCCAGTACCTCCCCCTAGGAAACCCCCCACTACCGCCGAGGCAGCGCAGAACATAACAGCGGACCTTCCCAAAACGGCATGGCCTCTCAGCCACACAATAGCTGAATGTTGGGAGACGTGGGAACCAAGTCTGTGTGAAGGAGGCAAGTCACCCATCAATAACAATGCACACAATGCCAAGTATAGCGGTACAGTGCTGGACAGACCTCACTATGCAGAGCACAGATCTCTCCATGTGTACATACTGCTGGTGCTTGTACTGTTGTGGACAGTGGATGCAACCAGGTTACCTCAGGCAGCGGGGAAGATCTCGGTCATGTAGCTATGTTGTCCCCACATGTAAGTGGAGAGGGCTGGTCCAACGTACGTCACTTCAGCGTAGGAGTGTGAATAAATAGGCCGGGGCTCTGGGCGTGGTTCACTTCTGGGAAGGCCAACGCGTCTGTCAGAGCGGGGGCCCTCACCCTGCCAAGAGGCCGCCGCCATGACCGACTGTCTCCTCGACACAGGCCCCCTCCGAACCCAGTGGCACAGCACCTCAGCGTTATGTCTGTACAGACTACTGCCTTCAATGTACACTGCGGACAGCAGGGCTCACAATTCAGATCGAGTCGCGATTGCAGATGACGCAGTCCAGTAGGCAAGAGACATTGCTCCCAGTGCAGACCGCCCAGACCACGCATCATCGCAGGCTGCGCACACGCTGAGTGCTTCAGGTGCCACCAACTCAGTGCACCACAAGTCATCGCCACATAGCCTTATTAAGGCAGAATTCATTAGGCAAAAGAAATTGCTACCAGTGCGGCCCGCCCCGACCACGCATCATCGCTGGCTGCGCACACGCTGAGTGCTTCAGGTACCACTAACTCTGTGCAGCTCAAGTGAACGCCACGTGGCTGTTGGCCCTTCCTGTCCGCTGCCTCTGGCCTACACTGCGGTTAGCATGGCTGACAATTCAGATAGAGTCGTAATTGCAGATGACGCAGTCCAGTAGGCAACAGACCTAGCATCCAGTGCGGCCCGCTTGAACCACGCATCATTGCTGGCTGCGCACACAATGAGTTCTTCAGGTACCACTAACTCTGTGTAGCTCAAGTCAACGCCACGTGGCTGTGGGCCTTTGCTGACCGCTGCCTCCGGCCTACACTGCGGTAATCAGGGTTCACATTTAAAATGGAGTCTTGATTCATTAATTTCAGAGTCCAGTAGACAACTAACTATAACGTCCCTGAAACCTACATATTTCGACAATATATTCCATACATATTTAATCTTTTGTTCCATACGCCTACACTGCGGTCAGCAGGGCTCACAATTTGAATTCAGACTTGATTTATTAATTGCAGAGAGAATTGTACTTTATGTCCTCGGATTTTGTCAATAAGAAGAGACAAAAAGCATTCCTTGATGTCTGTGCTGACTACTGCCTTCCATCTACACTGCGGAGAGCAGGGCTCACAATTCAGATCGAGTCGCGGTTGCAGATGATGCAGTCCAGTAGGCAACAGACATTGCTCCCAGACGGCCCATCCACACCACGCATCATCGCTGGCTGCGCACACACTCAGTGCTTCAGGTGCCACTAACTCAGTGCACTGCAAATCACAGCCACGTGGCCTTATTGACGCAGAATTCATTCGGCAAAATACATTGCTCCCAGTGCAGCCCGCCCAGACCACCCATCATCGCTGGCTGCGCACGCGCTGAGGGCTTCAGGTACCCCTAACTCTGTGCAGCTCAAGTGAACGCCACGTGGCTGTTGGCCCTTCCTGTCCGCTGCCTCCGGCCTACACTACGGTTAGCAGGGTTGACAATTCAGATCCAGTCGAGATAGCAGATGACGCAGTCCAGTAGGCAACAGACATTACATCCAGTGCGAACCGCCCGGACCAAGCATCATCACTGGCTGCGCACATGCTGAGTTCTTCAGGTGCCACTAACTCTGTGTAGCTCAAGTCAACGCCACGTGGCTGTGGGCCCTTGCTGACCGTTGCCTCCGGCCAACACTGCGGTCAGCAGGGCTCACAATTCAAATTCAGCCTTGATTCATTAATTTCAGAGTCCAGTAGACAACTAACTATAACGTCCCTGAAACCTACATATTTTAACAATGTATTCCATAAATATTTTATCTTTTGTTCAATACACTGCAGTCAGCAGAGCTCAAAATTCAAATTCGATCTTGGATTTATTAATTGCAGGGCCCAGTAGGCAACAGACATTGCATCCACTGCGGCCTGCCCGCACGACCCATCATCGCTGGCTGCGCACACGTTGAATGCTTCTGATGTCACTAACTCAGTGCACCACAAGTCACCGCCACGTGGCCTTATTGACACAGAATTCATTAGGTAAAAGACATTGCTCCCAGTGTGGCCCGCCCGAACTACTTATCGCTGGCTGCGCACACGTGGAGCTCTGAAATGGGGGTCTTGCACACTCAGGGACACGTAGCTCCAGCACACAGGGGAGTGATCAGAGAGTGTTTTCCACAAATGGACAATTGTAACTGTCCAGGGGCAAGCCTCCTCAGACGCAAGCCAGTAGTCCTTCCTGGACCACGACCCATGCACCCTGGAGACAAATGTACTCTCCCTGTTGTGGAGTCTCCAAATATCAGGGGTGTGGAATTTAATAAAATATCTACTTGTCCCTGGGGCAGGTTGCTTCTTAAATCTACTTGTCCTGTAACAAAATCCACTTGCCCCTTTGGTGCCATGTAGTGCAGCGACAAATTATGGCAGCAATCTCATTATATAAGAGCTCTGATATAGCCTCCCTGATTATGCCAGGGCTCATACCATAGTGTTTGAAAACTTGCAATCTCTTTATGTTGGCAAGTTTCCGTAGATCTACATACTTGGGCTGAAGGTCGTGGTAAGCAAAAGTTCCAGGGCTAGAATGGCCTTTGGAGTCTGTGCAAACATACATGCATGTTTTAAGGGTTTTTACCAACTCTTCTCTAATCTTTTCTCATACTGAGAAATGTTGGAAATTAACTCCTGACAATGGCAGACGTAAACCTTCTTCCAGAGTTGGGGGAAAAAGTGGTTGTAGGGAAAGTGAACTTGCCAAAACTCAGATTTTTGATTGAGCAAATCTACTCATGCATATTTGCTCATGCTAAAATGCAGTTCACAAATATTTCCTAGAAGTACTATTTCTTGTCCTACTTTTCTAAATTCCTGGAAATTCACAAAAACTGTATTGCTGCACTTAATGCAGGGACATATACCATGAGTGCACTTTTGAGACTTTCTTCAATAATTGGGCCCCTAATTTGGTCAGGCGCTGTGTTTATTAAAATTCTGTCTCTTTCTCGCTGTGTCCGCTGGCTTCACTGTGAGTGATAGCATTCTGTTATGTCACAAGGAGCACACAAAGTAGTTTTGTTCAGTGCCAGTAACTACTATGGCAGTGTGTGCTTTTTGAGACCAAAAAAAAATTATTTTTGCTTTTGCCAATGTTTGTTGTAATGGAGAGGGCCCGGCAGCTCCCACACCAATAAGGTTTTACAAAAACTATGCCAAAACAAGTCCCACATTGACAAAACTAAAAAGCTGACCACCAATTTCAGACTTCCGGCTTTGCCAATACTGGTTTATTTTTGTTTCCCATAATCTTTTTGAAACTGGTTACACTGATTTTCCATAATGAATATTTTTGGGAAATACTAGGATGCATCAACACAAGTTAATAAATGATGCTGCAAAGAAATGGTACCTGGAATTTTACAGTAGTTTAGCAAAATGTTTTTTTTTCTGCTTTCATTTTTTATGAACATTTTATTTTGAAAGAAAAGGATCATCAATTTTGCTTTCAAGCTTCTGCGAATATTTGCATCAAATCAGAGAGCATTCTGGGAGCATTATACATAGCCTCATATTGTTAATATTTGAAAACGTGCACACATTTTTATACTGGAACCACTGTCAATAGTTCAGTCGGAGCTTACTTAGAGTGTTCACCCTAATAATAAATGCTTTCAATAAATGAACCATAAAAACAAGTTTGAACAGCATTAACATCTGGGCAAAAATATTACCTTACTTGCAGACAGTGCCCTTCCCTGATCCATAATGTGGTACTGCAAACTGGCAGTCAAAGGGTTTGTGCTGCAGGGGGTTAAGGCTACTTATCCCAAGGAAAAAGCACACATGAAAACTTGTTGCCCTTGACCCCAAACAACATGTCCTTGGCGTCGGGCTATAGGAATTCCACGTCCCTGAAATATCTTTTAGCCCTTCAGTTTCTATCAATTCTACCAATGCCTCAGAGGCCTGCTTCCCACGTCTCCAGCACATTGCTAGCAGTCAAGGCCAGGGTCCATACACAAGTTAAAATCACCTTCCCATAGCACAGACGCAGTGGGAAACATAGAAACACATCGTTAGAGAAGGAGATATTGGGTCCGAATACATTCGCGCCACATAATTTTACCAATATTAGTACCACCCTGCCCTGCTCGTCTACCTCCGATCTCATCATAGTGAACGGTGGGCCTTTTTTTACTAGGATCATCACACCTCTGGAGTAAGAGGAGTATAAAGAAGCTACCCTCACCCCAGCCCATTGGATTCCCACTTAATTCTCAGTATATTTGGTGAGCTGCGTTCCCTGTAGGAAAGCAATTTAAACATCCATCCTGTCCAGATAAGCTAAGCCATAACAAATTTTCTTTGGGTTATTGAGCCCGCGTACATTCCATGTTAGAAACTTTATAGTACTACACAGCACTGCATTATATCATGACCATAAAAGCTGTTACTCAACCATGTCACATATGTGAATTGTATTTCTCTCAAGGCTGTGTCCCCCCCGTGTCGCACCCGCCGCAGTACCCCCCTTACCCAGCATCCCCCCACCCACTTCAGCACCCCCAACTTGCTAAAGACATCCCCAATTAACAAAAACAGTCCCCCCATAGTGCCATAAGGAACATACAGGGTACACCCATTGGAGAACGCCAGTGCCAGTTGCCTCCCAGATGACCGGGGAATTTGGCCTATCTGTCCAATGTCATTGATACATTATCACAGTCATAGCTCAAGGACACTAGAACAACAAGTAAATCAACAATTATTTTGGAACCTGTGCGGCCCTGAAACAGGAAATTAAAAAAAATGTAAAATTATTCACTGTGAACAACCCCACACCTTATATGTCAACACATCTCACTTGGTACAATGCACGACACATGGATAGATTCACTGCTTCTTATCATTAGAGGTTTCATGCCTGCGCCGTTTGTGTTCTGGCATACTCCAGTGCAGCTTTTGGGTTTGTAAAAATCTTGAATGCCCCCTCTGAGCCAATTCTGAAGCGAGACAGATACAACATGGCATAAGGAATGCCTTCTACAGCAGGAGTTTCTTTACTGTCCCGAATTCTCTCCTTGCTGCCTGCATCATTGTTGTAAAATCCGGAAAAAAGGCCAGCACATTTCCCTGGTAGTTTATGGAGCCCTTCTCTCTCGCCATGCGTAGAACTGTCATGGTCCCTATAGTTTAATAGCCTGGCAATTATAGGGCACGGCAACGCTCCAGGGACAGGCCGAGCCATCAGCGAGCGATGTGCTCACTCCACTATCAATATTGGGAATAGGTTGGCCGCATCAAATATATCCTTGAGCATCGTCTCCACAAAGGTCTCCATTTTACCTGTGTTGGTCGATTCTGGCAGTCCAGTAATTCTGATTTTATTTCTTTTTGACCTCGCCTCCAAATCCTTGTTTTTCACCTGTATCAGCCCCAACACCTTTTCCATATTTAGGGATTTGTTGGAAATCGTACCCCGTTCGTCCTCCGTATTGGAGACCCTCTGCTCAACCTCTCCGATTCTGGTTGATTGTTTTTCCAGCTTTGCAGACATGTGGTCTATTTGAAATTTTAGAGCGTCAGTCTTCCAGTCTATTAACTGTAGACTACGCTGCACTGCTAGAAGCGTTGTTTCCAAGGAGGGGGCAGCCTCCACGGGGGTATCTGCCTCCGAGTCAGAGGCGGCCTTTGGTTGTCACCTGCTCAGTTTCCATATCTCAAACGGGGACTGAGATGTTTCAGTTTCCCCTATTTTCTTTTGTGCCACGTTCATGCAGCGGGTGCCTATGCCAGTTCTTCTTTGGTACTGCACTCACTGCGAGGTCCTATACAGGCAGCGCCACATCTATGGCTCACGATTCAGAAGTTGTTGTTTTTTCCTCCTCTTCCTCTTTTCCCTTCTCTTTTTTAAATTAATAGTTTACCCCAGGATTGCCTTATGCGCCACCACTCTTATAAGCAGCAGTCTAAATCCACACCAGCTATGGTTACGTGACAGCTGTGTCTTGTCTTCTGCAATTACCGCCAGCTTCTGTCTGTAGTATCACGCTTCCTCGGCTGGAGTAGAACCTTCACACTCATCTGACACCACCGCAGTTATATAACCATCATCCAGTGCACATATATACTTTCTGCCTCTGCTTCCCCCACGGTAGAGTGCGCCCTAATGCATACTGTTCTTTTTTTAGTTCTGATCCGTATTATCTATTCACGCTAGCAGCTGATGCAGGCCGCTTCTGTATTCAGCCCCCTCTATCCGCTCACGCAGGCAGGCCTCTCACTGATGGCTATGCTCCCGGGCACTCGTGCGGACCACGACCCCACTCACCGCACCAAATCAATGTTGCATAGTCCGGGCAGGTCATTTTTCCCTTCAGGGTGCACTGCGGGCCCGTTCTGTGCCGCCGTCCGTCTTCTCCGTCCCCGATGCCTCAGGCTCTGTGAGGCTGACCAGTTCGCTTCACCGTCCCACAAGGCCCCGCCTCACCAGTCTGGGGGACCTCAACACAACGGCACCTAGCAATGGGCAGAAGGATGGCCACCAGTCCCCCTCACTCTTGTCATGCGTTGGATCAACAGGTATGTCACTTTCCACAAGGGCATATTTCTCTCGGCCAGCAGTTGCTCAGTAATGCGCGCCCAGCACTTCCCAAGCGCGTACGTCCGCCATGTTCTCTTGTGGGCTCGGCAGAGTCACCGCAGGATCTCTATAGTATCAGGTCCATCGACACATGCAAATTTGCCTCACACCTGTCCAGAGCTGCACACATTAGCTCTGCGTCCCGTTTGACATTTCAATGCACCTTATTTCGGCTGGATAATGGTCGGATAATAGATCGGCCAGCAGAGCTGCACTGATGCACAGCTATCTTGCTGTGCACCCTATAGCGCCCCTCAAGCAGTTGCTTATATAGTTGAAATACTGCTGACATTACAACTACCTCAAAAGCCAATAAGTCAAGACAGGTTCAAAAGTTAAGATACTTTTACAAAAATATCACCTCACCCGTTTCCTTTTAACTCATAACCTTTTCTCCACATTCTCTTTATCATAGTTCTAACAAAACTTTAATGAAACATTAGCTTTCCACCCCAAAGTGTGTACATATTTATTGCTCCGCTCTCAAGGCGTCTTATCTGACTCTACATATTTAAACTAAAGTTACCTTTGACAAAACATTTTCCAGTCACGTTTCAATTTAGCAACAGGAATATAAGACATGCTTGTGCGCTGAGATTGTAGACTCTTCAAGGCTTGTTAAAAACATGTTTTTCCATTTAACAGAAACTTGCTGAACTCATGTCCTGCTTTCTAGTGAACTCTCACCTACACTGCATCTTTATGAAACCAAAGCATTTATTTCTATTTACTCTCTGCATCGCTCTCTACTAATGTCTGCAGTAGCTCGATATCTTCACATTTTCTACTCAACACACTTTTTTCTTCAAATCAAATCTCATTCCTTTCACTCTTTCCAATCTGTTTTTTGATCTCTATTAGATTCTCTAATAAATTCATGCTCAGCATCACGCAACTTACATATACTCTTTGCATTAGTAGCATTAATATTAGTACTATGAAATTATATAGTACCTCTTAAAGGATCAGTTGCTTGAAAGTTTACAATCACCTGTAAATTATCCAAAGGAAGATAATGATCTATGTAGGTTTTGTCTAAATAACAAGACAAACTATATATAACAGATAACTGAACCATAAGTCACGCCTTCAGAATCAGAATAAGTTATGTGCATGGAAACATAAAAATCAGACATATTCATCATGTCCTTATAATACCTTAGTAGGTTTATATAAGAATTTTTTCCAAACTCTTCACTATAGTAATTTCCAAATATAAATCTTGGTGTTTTTAAGATATGTTTAACTGTTATTTTGGAGGGGTGCATATACAGCAGGGAAATTATAAGTGCACTAATATTCCAACTAAGGTCACTGAAATAAAAATCATAAAGAATGTTTTTGGAAGGCCAAACAAAATTGTTCTCGAACAGAAGCCACCTTCTTTCGTTTAAAATATAGTCTTTCAATAAATCTTCAATCTCAAAAGCAAGGTACACAATTGTAAACATTTAAAAATTCATAGTCAAACAATTCTGTGGACACTTAGTATTTCTTCAACTACGTAAGTACCAAAAATTCAAATAATTCAAGAGACCATTTATGCGGGCTGTAACAGGTTTAAATCAACGCCATGCAGCGATAGTGGGTAAAAGGTAACAGAAGCTTTATTAGAACACCTCATCGATCCAGCACCAGTGGCAACTTGACTCACATTTTACATTCTATATTCTACATGACATCACATAGATGCTTATACAGCTAGATATCACACTGCCCCCCTCTTAACTTCCCCTTAGATAATAAAAAAATAATACATTACATTGGCCTTTAAAGAATACAAGAGTAACCAACCATGTACAACTTTCTTTGTAATGATATATACATGAGGTTTATAGATACAATACATTTTCCACTATGAAACAAATACATTATTTACAGGAATCTTTTAGATATGATGGGCAGGTACTTTTGCGTTTACTTCTTCTGCACTCACTAGTCTGATCCTCATTGAGCTTGTATATTTCCTTTTCACCATGAGCTAGGTTTCTGTCCTCAGATTGTTAGCAAACCCTGAAATTAATCCAACCACTTGGCTCTTATTCCATATCTTTCCATCTTCCGTTTAGACAGCATTTTACAAATATTTTATCACTTGCATAGGTTTTGTAAATTTCGACCACTACATACATCTCTCCAGGGCTCTTACTCAACCATTATATTACTTCAATCTCTCTTTGATTTACTCTTTTCCTTTCATCAAAGTGTTTTAAAATTTTTTTCTCTGCAATGCCATCTCTTGATCTCTCCACACAACAAACAGACGTTTCTTTTAAAAAAAAGGATTGGATTTAATTGTTTTCAGAAGAGGAAGAAGGTGAATTGATAGAAGTGCAAGAGGAAGACATTGAAATTACACTAGGAATTCTGACAGAAGAGGTGTGAAGGAAGAAACATTGAAGAATGTTGAATTAATGGATATAATAAGCACGTTACAGGCTGGTCAAGGCCAGTTGAAAACTTTGTTGAAGCCATGGTTTGCTATTCCAGATGAACTAACAGTTGATCGGGGAATGTTATTAAGAGGGACAAGGTGAATTACTCCAACACAATTAAGAAGTAAGTAGATAGATGAGGCACACCAGAGCCACGTGGAAATAGTTAAAACAAAGGAGAGATTGAGAACAGGGTTTTGGTGGCCAGGAATGGATTTAAGTGTTGAAAACGGATAGTAAGAGATTGTGCAGAATACAGGAGTAGTGACAACATTTTAGCACCACATTAAATACCTACGGTTTATCGCAAAATAATGAATGGCCATTGGCAAGAAGTTGCTATTGATATTGTAGGGCCATTGAGAGGGGAACAATATACACCATACTTAGTGGTTATAATGGATTTATATTAAAGATGGATAGAGGTCACCAGTCTACGAGAAGTAACTATGACCAGTGTCATTACGTTTATACAAGAGATATTTAAAAGAGAGTTTTCCTTAATGTCTTTCAGTTAACGGTCCACAATTTTGTTACAAACAATTGAGAGAATATCATGAAACGTGGGACCGAGCATGAAAAGGGTTACATTTATCATTCCAAAACCAATGGAACAGTAGAAAGATTCAACAGGGCAATTAAAACAAACCTCCAATTATCCAGAAGGAATTCCTTAGATTGGAAGGAAAAGTTACAGAATTGTATAATGGCAGATCGCATGATTCCCCATACTAGTACTCGAAAATTGCCTTTTGAGTTGTTTAAGGGAAGCTTCTCTTCTGGTTACCCAGTGAAAATGCGGTTCTTTTGTACCTAAAAAGGTGGCCTTCTACCTAGATGTGTCATGGTACTGTGGGCCTGTCGTCCAAGGATGACGATAGCGGTGACTTTTGTACAGATTTATTGTACAGAATATATTAATCCTGCTGTGTATGTCTTGGGCCGGGGATTAAGATATGATACTAAGAATCCTCATGTATAATAAATGAGGCTCGTTTTCTAAGAAAATCACACAACATTTATACGGTACATAATTAGGTAAAAGGTCAGCGCCAGATAAGTTATGTAGCGCAAGGTAGGAGAATGTAGGTAATAGGTCGTGCAGCTACCAGGCCTAGATTGGGGTTCATAACACCCACTCCTCATCTAAAGGTCAATAAGGAAAACTAAAGCTAAAATATGCCTCATGAAAGCATAAAAACTTTGACATAAAAAACCCAGTGTCTAAAAGCATCTAAAAACATGGTATATGTAAAAAATTATGCTTAAATACTAAAAAACTCTAGAAGTCCACTAAATAGTCAATATACTGTTAGACCAACTGAGTACATCATTACTTATAAAGTGAGCACGACAGGGTCACATTTTGCGCAAGATCGTAGAGCAAATTATCATGCTAGTAATTCTCCTAGTGCTCTGAAGGGTAAAGGGAGACAGCCACCCTACGTTTCAAAATGTGTAGACTAAAAGTCCTAAATGTCATAAAATAGGAAAGTCTTTATCCTGAGCATATCCAGTAATATTCAAGAGTCCATAAATGTATAGTTGTTAAGACTTCTTTCTTGAATTCCAAGGGTCCAATTTCTGCAATTTTACATCCAATAGTACATTGTTGTGCTTCAGAAATTACAGTCACAGCCAGATGAACAATGTAGCCAACACGTGTTTCGTCTTGGGGTCATCACCACCGACTTCCTCAGGGCAAAAATTAATTCAAGAGATTGTCAATGTTCCCATCAATAGTAGGAATTATGTGTTTCCTTCAAATACCTATATCTTCAATTCAGCCCTCACCGATAATAGGATGTTTTCGCATTTTAAATTTGGCTTGTTTTGGAAAAAGGGCCGAATTATTCCCATCACACGGAGAGCCAAATGTTTGTGTCTCCTGTGTGGGAGATGCAACATCACCGTCGCATGCATTTGCAGACGACGGTCCCTGTAACACCTCTTGTATCAGGTCAATTGAGCAAAGGTGATTATCTTCAGTTCCCGCAGTAACCGCTGAGGAAACACTCGAAACCTATGGGCTGGTTATAGAGCTGGTGTCCGTTCCCAATGGAGCTGAAGCATCCCGTGGAGACTAAGAATGGTAAAATCAACATTGGGGATACCCGGAGGACACTATAATACGTGGCACTTTAAGGGGCCCAGTTGTAAGTCTACATTCGGTGGCGCAACCGATGGAAGGGTTAGACATATGTCCAACACGCATTCGTATCCGCAGAATAGGCAGCGGAGCACAGGCAAGATGCAGGCAACCCAGACTGGTCTGAATGTTAGAAGCCAATGCTCGCTTAACTCTCGAAGCCAAGGTGTACCAAGATGGAGTACCATGTATTCACAAACATTGCACCAGGAGTGCTTTTTCCATCTCTTTGGAAATTCGGCCTTTCATTGCGTACCAGGAAAATTAAAACCAGGATACCTGCTACAATTAGTAGGACCAGCGGAAGCCCTCCAAAAACGCTTCAGAAAAACGGAGTGTATAAATGCTGGAATAGCTCTGAAGATTGTCTGAAAGGTACTTAATAGTCCAGAACCTATGCTCTTTAATAGGTGCGTGATCCCCCTTGTTTCAGACATGTTAAAGATACGATGTATCATTTCCCCGAAATGGAGAGGGAAGTTTGTTTGGACTAGCCCCTGTATCTCAGCTTAAGACTGTGTAACCTGGAGATCAAATTTCTCTCGGGCTGAGGTTAAGACCACATCCTTCTGAAAATGCATGGCTTTCAGTCTGCTCAGAGAATCAAACTGTATAAAGCAAACATTAATGAAGGCCATAGTGTTGCCTCCCTAACTGTGTGGGACAGTGGAAAGAATACTTGCATACAACAAGTAAACCTGAAACTTACGGTGACCAGATATGAGATGCCTGGTACCATCCCACAACAACCTTGAACATTCAACATAAAATAGCTTCCATTCGAAAGCAGCTTGAACACCGGATGAATCACGGCAGCTGGGGATCCTTTCAAATGACACAATAATATGCAAACAAAGCATTACAGGCTTTGTGAAGCAAAGGATTATTGCAAACTAGAGCCCCACTTAAAGATGTTTCACAGTTTGAAACGCTGAGAAAAACTTCAGTGTCCCCATTCCTGCCATCTAAATCTGTATTGTAAATCCCAAGATTCATCTATGTATCCCTCTCCCAACACTTTGTACCTGCCTATCTGGTGATGTCGTGACTGGCAGTGTAATATGGCCATGGATTAAACATTTTGTGGAAGGTGACTCAGCCACTGTAAAAGGTATCTGGTCCAATTTTTCAATGTGCAGCACTGTACATTTTGCATCTCTTCCTGCCAGAAAACAGAGTCGTACTGTTGATATCCCGCCAGGGCATGTGACCAGAGCGCAATGAGTGTAGCATCCAGCTCAATAAAAAATGGATCGCAATTGCGATTGTCCATGTTGTAATACAGATAAATTCTGTTCCATTATATCTATTGCAGAAGACACAATGTTGCCCAGTGAATACATACTGGATGATAATGTGGCATGCCATTGTCGACCACTGCCAAAGCCTTTTCTAGGTTAACCTTATTAATTTCACGGAGTCTCTCAGAAGCTTCCTGTTGAGAGATTTGCTAAACCTCATTGTTAAATAGTGTATAAGAAGCATTTATGATGTGGCTTCAGGGGACCTAACAAAAAATCCTTGAGATCCATGTCTTTTGAGGGAAGGACAAGTGTTGTTTCACCTGGGACAGTGTTGAGGTTTTTAGCCACTGAAGCCATAGCTTCCCAACACTGTAAGACGTCACCACCCACGAGTGTTCTCTTTGTACATAACGCAGGTCAGGCCTATGAATACTAAACCCTTTGGTGGTACCCTTGAATCTTGACTGACATCTATTTGTGTCGATAGGCCAAACCAACCATCCCTTCCACTTGGGGTCAGATGAATTGCACAAACCATCATGTAGAATTTCATCTAATGTATCCTCACTGTGTTGAGTGTAATTTTGCCATCCCTCAAAGTGCGTACGTGAGGGAACACTAGGTATGTTCAAGTCCTTGATCTTGGCTAAACCAAGACAGGAGGTCTGTTGCACTGTATCGTTCAGGAAGATCATCTGATCTGGTATGAGGCATGCAAAAGACACACAATTGATGGACGGAATGCAGAACAAATCAAAACATTCACCCCCAGTCAAGAGATCTGGGTTAAATCCATCATTCTTTTTGCTCACCATGCCACCCCAGTTTATACCTGGCCATATGCAAATCAGTCTTGACCATGTGCCTCATGGGAACAGTCCAGCCCGAACTGCCAAGCCAGGTCCTCCCTGGACCGGAATCAAGCATCCTAGGACCGGTTTCAGGGTTTCACCCCTCTTCAGCCAGGATAGCTTGATTCCAGTGGCACAGTGAGCCCAGGACCCACGTTTGGGCATACCTGGTGCACTTAGGTTGAGAAAGCAAAAGACACAACTGATGGACGGAATGCAGAACAAATCAAAACATTCACCCTCAGTCAAGAGATCTGGGTTAAATCCATCATTCTTTTGCTCACCATGCCACCCCAGTTTAAACCTGTCCATATGCAAATCAGTCTTGACCCTGTGCCTCATGAGAACAGTCCAGCCCGAACTGCCAAGCCAGGTCCTCCCTGGACCGGAATCAAGCATCCTAGGACCGGTTTCAGGGTTTCACCCCTCTTCAGCCAGGATAGCTTGATTCCAGTGGCACAGTGAGCCCAGGACCCACGTTTGGGCATACCTGGTGCACTTAGGTTGAGAAAGCAAAAGACACAACTGATGGACGGAATGCAGAACAAATCAAAACATTCACCCTCAGTCAAGAGATCTGGGTTAAATCCATCATTCTTTTGCTCACCATGCCACCCCAGTTTAAACCTGTCCATATGCAAATCAGTCTTGACCCTGTGCCTCATGAGAACAGTCCAGCCCGAACTGCCAAGCCAGGTCCTCCCTGGACCGGAGTCAAGCATCTTAGGACCGGTTTCTGGGAGGAAATCTGGTATGAGGCATGGTCTATATAAGGCCTCGGTTACCCTAACTTCCCAATCTTTAGTCCCCCAGACAGATTTTGTGTCTACAGTGTCCCTCCAAAAGTCGATACCCTGTAAGGACAGTTGGGAAATAAAGGAAGCAGAGTATGTCTGTTTTGTGTTAGAGAGCATATTTTTCTTTGCAGGTGTAGGTGCAACCTTATAGTAATAAGAGGTCAGGTCTGAAGTATTAAAGTGTTTTTGGCAGTGTTAGTCAATGTTCCCATTGATGGTAAGGGAAAGCATTACGTGGGGTACTTGCCTTGTGCAAGAAATGATGACCTTAGTGTTGATAACAGTACATGTTGTCAAAATTAGATGTGTCATCATACAATTCATTGTTTGAAAATGCAGCAGATTGTTCTAAATCCTACCGCATGGTATTTACAGTTTCAAAGTCCCAATCTTCAGACAAAGTACGGGAGGCGATGAGATCACTTAAATACATTTTAAATAAGTGTGGTATTTTAAAGGTTCAGTTGGATCATATACATCGTATGAAACTCTGTCCCAGACTATTCCTTCTGGATTCTGGAACTCCTGTAATGTTCACTAAGGACAGGTCTTGTTGTTCACGGTGTGATGATGTATGTAGTTTCAGGACCAAGTCCAGTAGTTTCAGGACCGAGATTTATCTTCAGTTGTACCTTCTAACGTCTGAGCTACATGGCTTGAAAGCCCTCTCAAATGATCTTTTACCCATGCTAAGATCTTTCCTCACCGCTGCTGACCTGTCTAATGCTCCATCTTGCGATAGATATTCATTGGTCAAGCCTTTACCTTCCTCCACCATGAAATCCATTCCCCTACCTAATGACACCTCCCGCCCTTGAAGATATGAGACCTACCTTGCGTCTGCAGATGTACAGGACCTGCTCAATTCTTACCCTAATTGGTCCAACCCCAACATGAGCCCACCGAGACAAATACATTCCATCCTTTCTAACCCAAATAGAGGATCACCTATCAATACCAGAGGCAGCAATAAGATCAACCTCACTCACGTGAATATCACCCAGACTCCTCACTCCACAAAGACACTACGAATTAAATGTGTACTGCTAAATTGCAGATCAGCCAGTAAACACGCCACTGATATCTTCGATCTCATACAACACCTGGACTTAGACATTATCATCCTCACTGAAACTTGGTTAAATCCCGCTTCCACTCCGATTCACGACATCCTAGTACCTCCCACTCATGATATTATTAAGTTAGACAGAGCTGGGAAACTGGGCGGGGGCTTAGCCTGTATTCATAGAAACACGCTCTCAATCTCTCCCGCTGAGTCCTCTGTGCCCTCCTCCTGTGAATATCTCGGTCTCAACATCTCAAGTAAGAACCTACCGGTTTGTAAACTTCACACTTTCTACCACCCCCCAGGAGACAATCTCCCCTTCATTGAGGAATTATTTGAAATCATGTCTAGCAATGTTGATTCAGCCGTGTCCCAAATCTTCCTTGGTGACTTTAATCTGCACTGGGCTAACTCCATAGACCCGGCAGTTTCAAGCCTTAAAACCTTTCTAAGTGATCAGGATCTGACCCAGTATTGTGACCAACCTACCCATACTAAAGGAAAAATTCTTGACCTCATTATGTCGAACGGGCAGACCGTTACCTTGGAGTCTATTACCCCATGTGACTGGTCAGACCACCACTGCATCCTTTTTTTTTTTTATCAACAAGGAGGTTCAGTTGTGGGAGGCCCAACCAACGAAATCAAGGATTTGGAAAAGGGACCTCAGACGAGTAAATCCTGTTGAGCTATCCGCCCACTGTACATCTGCCCTCTCCTCTCAAGCGGACCTGATTGAGGTGCAGTTACTCACTGACTCCTACAATGTGACCATCTCCAACATCATGAATGACATTGCTCCACTCAAACATAAAAATGCCTCAACTAAAATATCCAAACCATGGTATAATGAAAACCTAGACACGGAACGTCGCAACCTTAGGGCAGTTGAACGCTCCTGGAGATCGAATCCCTCTTCGCACCAACTTAAACTCCTAAGAGATGCTAGGAGCCTTTACTACAAACAAATCAGGAACGTCAAATCTAACTATTTCAGACATCAATTAGATCAAGCGGCAAACCGCCCCAAGAAACTTTTCGAATTGGTCAAACAGCAATCAATTGTAGGTCCAAATCTATCGGAACCTGGAAGCAGTCCACCCTCATGTGACGATCTTGCTTCTTTCTTCATTGTAAAATCTGAACTCATATCATCTGACCTCGCTGCTAAGAATGCTGAACTCCTCTCCTCCAGAGCAGCATCTCCCCCTGTCCTCTTTGGAAAGCTCAACTCTACCCCCCTGATCCCGAAGAACAATGGTGCCTGGGACACCTTTACCCCGCTCAGCGAACAAGACATCAAAAAGATTCTCCGGAATATCAACCCGTCCAACCACTTCAGTGACCCGGTACCCCCATCCATTTTCAAGGAAATCAAGTATGCACTCATCCCTACCTGGACAAGGATTGTAAATGCGTCTGTCACAAGGCACAATCCCTGATTGCTTAAAAGCAGCTCAAGTATCCCCTATACTAAAAAAAACCTAACGCTGATAGGTCGGAAATTATTGAGGTCTGTCCTATCTCCAACATACCCACCCTTGCGAAACTCCTTGAAAAATGCATCCAGGCCCAACTCTGTGCTCACATTGAGAACTACCAGCTCTTGGACCAACATGAATCCGGCTTTCGGACGGGGCACAGCACTGAATCGGCCCTCATTCATGTAATGGATGACATTATAAAGATTCTTGATCAAAATGAATCCTGCCTCCTGATCCTCCTTGACCTTTCCTCCGCCTTTGATACGGTCAATCATGACAACCTCTTAGCCATTCTGCAAAACAGGATGGGTTTTGGTGATCAGGTGCTACAGTGGTTCTCGTCCTTCCTCCATCACAGATCGCAAAGTGTCAAGGCAAATCACTCTCTCTCCAAGCCTTCGCCTGTTCTCATGGGGGTCATCCAAGGATCTGCTTTATCTCCTATCCTCTTCAACCTTTTCTTGGAACCATTAGCTAACGCACTTAACTCCATGGATATTCATTTCCAAATTAATGCCGATGACACGCAACTCTATTTGAAAATCTCATCCCCGGAAAACCTCATATCACTCAACACCATCCTAACATATACTCAAAACTGGTTAACTGAGAACCATCTCTTGCTCAACACCTCAAAAACAGAATTCTTGCTTGTCTACCCTCAGAATTACACCCCCAATCTCTGGATGAGCCACCTCACTGCTTTCAACTGCACTCCGCTCATCGTAAACTCAGCCAAATCTCTAGGAGTCACCATGGATAAGAACCTGAATATGAAAATTCATATCAGCAAGACATGTAAAGGAGCAAACCACTTGATTAGGACACTCGGAAACATCAAACCTTTCCTTCCACTTAAGGATTTCAAGCAGGTGGGTCAAGCGCTGGTCCTACCGAGGATTGATTACGGCAGTGCTACCCTCTGTGGCCTGCCCAAATACACCCTGGCCCCGCTAAGGGCTTCACTGAATGCTGCTGCTAGATTGGTTACAGGCTCCAAACGCAATGAGCGCATATCGCCAGTCCTAAAAACTCTAAATTGGCTCCCCTATGAAGCACGAATCCAGCTAAAAATTGCCACGATGACGCACAAAGCAATCCACTTCAAGACGCCCAGGTATCTGGCGCAAAAACTTGAACTATCTTGTGGTGTAAGAGTCTCTAGAAGCGCTACTACCTTACTCTTGAAACCACCTATCTTTAACAAAAAGAGAACCTCCCACAGAGCCTTCTCTGGCGCGGCTCCAAAGATATGGAACTCTCTTCCTCCAGAAATACGCAGAATCACCAGAACAACGGGGTTCAAACTGGAAGTCAAAAGATTCCTGATGAATAAACTCCTTCAGTAATTGGGCTAATCACCTTGGCCCATTGACATTGTTCCTACTTCCATTGTGACAACATTTATTACTATACTTTTTTTTTTGACATACTGTCAGTCAGTCAGTCAAAGCTTTTATTTCGGTAAAAATACCATAAAAAGACATAAATACATATATACATTTAAAACATGATTAAATAGCATTGCGTAGAGTGTAATCCATTAAGACATTAAGACAATTTCCATAAAACATACACAGTAAAAACGTGAACTTTTCCACGAAAATGTTAAAATTAATCCAGGGCCAAAGATATACACATTATACCTCAAAGTACTATGATGATGATAAAGATAATACTGAATCAGAAAGATGAGCGACAGAAGACAAAAATTTGGACCTTGCAAACCACATTGAGAGAAGGAATTTAGCCATTACAAACACTATCAAAGGGGTGGTATCATATTTCAGAATTCTGAACACCTCCTTGTAGTCCCTGAGACCCCTAGACTTACATAACTGGATAATCCACTTTTTCCTTGCAATAGTATATAAGGGGCAAAAGAGAACAACATGTAGCTCTGTTTCACAGATAGCAGAGCATAAGGGACACGAGCTAACGGGATCTACAACATTGCACCATCTGTGAGTGAGATCTCTCAACGGTAGCGAACCGTGTCTGAACTGGGTGTAAAGTTTCTTTGCCAAAGGTGGTTGAAGTTTTCCTGGACGTTATCCAAACTGGGGACTACACTTAATATCCAGAAAGGTGTCAGTAAGCCTACCCAGGGAGGAATGGAGTAGGATACCCTTCCTATAAGATTTTAAAACCTCCCGCAATGAATTCTTCGAGAGTGAACGGCATGTCGCTTCTGGGGCGGACCATAAATTCCTCATCCCAATTAGGTTACAAAGGTTCTTTATGTAAGCAAGCCAAGGGATCTTATCCGATTTTCCCCTTGCCATAATGTCACCAAGATCATACCTGTAGCTTACCAACTCTGGCGTTGACCAAAGACGCCTCCAGAACTGAAGAGGACGGTTCCGGGCAATCTCCTCTATGGGAACCAGACCCAGATCCCATCTTAGAGGAATTAATGGGGTGCTGGCAGGTAGTTTCAACAATCTCCTGATGAAAGAATTCTCAATAGATGAGAGGGAAGCGGGGGGGGAATATCCCCATAATTCAGCACCGTAAAGTGCTCCTCCTCTCGCTTGGGATTTATAAATTTCCATGGGGGGGCCCAAAGGTTTAAAAGAGGAGTTATTAAACACCTTCAGGATTCCCCCCACTGATTGGGCTAATCTCAAATTTGCCTTCGCCACATGGGACCCCCAATTCATTTTATCATTAAGGGTCACCCCCAAATACTCAAACGTGGCGACCCTATCCAACTCAACCTCTCCCAGTTTAGGATGGGGGCAATTAGATGAATTAGAACCGAAAACCATAAATTTGGTCTTCGAAAGGTTCAATTCCAGGTCCCTGATTTTACAAAAGGAGCAAAAGGCCTCTAATGTACGCTGGATGCCCATATAAGATTGGGATAACAGGAGCGTATCATCAGTGAACATTAGGGCCGGGACCTTACGCCCTGCCAGTACAGGGGAGTCCAAGTTAGCGGAGCGCAGTAGATACTCGATCAGCCCATTGATGAAAAGGGAGAAGAGGGTGGGGGCCAGGACACAGCCCTGCCTCACACCCTTCTCTACCGGAAATGGCCCAGAGATCTCCCCGCATCTCCCAAATCTCACCCTTGCGTAGGTGCCTAGGTGGAGGCGTTTGAATAAATGGCAAAGGTAGGGGGGGGCACCCATCTCTAGCAAGAGGGCCCAGAGTTTTTCCCTTTGCACCATATCAAAAGCGGACCGGAGGTCCACAAAGATCAGAAACAAATTACCAGCACCCATGCTGACTGTTTTCCAATAAATCAAAAGTAATCTAAATAATTGGTCAATAGTAGAAACCTTGGCTCGGAACCCCGCCTGGAGGGAGGTTAGGATTTGTTGATCCTCCATCCAGAACTGCAGTCTGGATAAAAGGACTCGGGCGAACAGCTTCTGTAAAACATCAATCAGGCTTATGGGGCGGTAGTTGGCTGGATCCAGTGGGGAAGATTTTTTGTGGATGGGTATAATTTCTGCACCCAGCCAAGTGTCCGGAATTCTAAGGCCCTGCAGAATAGCATTAAAATATACACATATATAAGGGGCCCAGATTTTTACATCACTTCTGTAGAGATCACCGGGGATCTTGTCAAGCCCCGGAGCTTTCCCTACTGATAGGGAATTGAGGGCCAATTCTATTTCTGGTATAGAAAAGAGACTAGTCTCAATTTCTTCCTGACACAACAGGTCCGTGGCAATATCAGTCCGTGGCAAGCCTGCATCGGTGCCACCCGGGGGGTTAGTGACCGAGAAGAGGGGTTGGAAATAAGCGAGCCAGACCTCCTCGCTGAGATTGGGAATAATTGCTGGGGGACTGGCAACCGTGCCCGTTCGGACAATGTTCCAAAACGCCCTCGAGTCACGGTCAACTAAAGCTTGGAGTAAATTTTGCCACCTTAGTACCTCCCACTCGGCTTTTGCTTCCTTGATTAGGTTTTTATAGGTGGCCCTAGCCGCCCGGATACTAGACGGGGTACCCTCCTTTACTTCTTTTAACAGGGCAGACTTAGCCTGTCTACAGGTGCCATTGAACCAGTGCTCGGGCCTAAAAGGCCTTGGCTTGGAGACAGTAGGGTTATAGAAGAAGCTAGCCAAACTGCCAAGGAGATCCTTGTGGATGGTCTGGAGATCGAAAAGGCGGGACTGCGGGATGTCCCCGGCAGGACTCAAAAGGTGAGAGACTGCTTCCAAGGAGCGAGACACAGTGCTATATATCTCAGCAAGCTTTAGGTCATCAGACGCTACCCTTTCCCACCTGATGCTTCTGCCACCTGCCACTAGAACCAAATTATCGCTATGTAATGGAGATTGGGGCCTAGAAGATTCACTACCACCTAACTTATTGATCAATTCCAGAGACAGTAGATTGTGATCGCTGTCGACCCGTGGAATAATAGAGAAGGCAGCCAAGTGGCCCCAAAATTCCACGTTCACCAAAACATAGTCAATGGTCGAACAGCTCCCAGCTCTGTTAAAGGTGAAAGACCCCGGCACGTCCGGGCAGAGTCTACCATTGCAGGCCCGCAAGGAGTGTGCGATAGTGAGCCTGTTAATCTCAAGGGCTAGAGGGGAAAGGCGTTTGGCCGGATAGGAGATAAGGTCTGGGATTAGATAGGTTTCGTCCTCCTCACAGGTGGGAGAGGGGATCCCAGGGAGGGGTTCGAAGTGGCAATTGAGATCTGCGCCAATTAGTTTATGGGACGCGGGTGGAAGAGATTGTAAAACATCTTCCAGGGCGCCCAGGATCGACAGACCCAACTGAACCGGCTGGGGGCGCAAGTACACATTTATTACTACTAGCGAGTAGCTAGCAGGGAAAGTGAGTAGCAGGCATAGGATGTCAGGGGACTTTGAATCCAGTAACTTTACTGAACACCCCAAGTGTGTTGCAACCCATACTACTAGCCCCCCTGAAGGTCTTCCTCTCGTCCCCTGGACTGCAGGGACCGAAAACGATGCATAACCCACCCTCCAAGGTGTAAACCGTAGCCAGGTTTCTTGGAATATGCAGATGTCATATTTGTCCATTAGCTCTCCCCACTCAGGATCAGAGAGTTTGGACTCCAGACCGGCCACATTCCAAGACCCGACTAATGGTCTCCGGATAGGTATTCGGGGGAGACTATCAACCGGAGGGGGGGAAGAGGGGGGGCTGTGGGAAGCAGAATGCACAAGGGGGTTCAACACTAAACAACCCGCTGTGGCACTGGGGGACAGAAATGAGGAAGAAGGGGGCCCAGGGCCACTCTCCGTGCCAAGAGCTACCGAGGACACAGCCAACATCGTATCGAAGGCATCCCCAACCTGGGTCCCTCCCACAGGCATAGACCCTCCCTTACCAGGGCTCAGAAGTGGTGGTCAGTCCACCGCATTAAGCACACCAAAACGGCTTTCAACCGGGATGTTAAAGAATGAATTATGAGGGACCTGGTGGAAGTATGGTAGATCAACTGGGTCCAGAATATTTGGGATGGAATAAAAATACCCCAAGTGTGATGCCTCAATGGCTCCCCTTCTATGGTACCCTCCCCACTCCAGTATGTGGCCTACTACTCTGGGGTCTCTAAAATTAATCAGGACACAGTCCCCCCCAATGTCCTTTGGGCGGGACCCCAACCAGTTAACCCTCCGAACATGAAGAATCTCTCCTCTCCCTGCTCCCTTCAATGGTCTATTTTTGGACAGCCAGTGAATGACTTTATTTTTTAGTTCAGAGTACGATTCCCCCCTTCCATTCATTAACGGTGGAACTCCTGTGAGCACGATCACATAAGGTGCTGCCTCCGGGGGAAGCTGAACTAAAGGATGGGAGTCATCCAGGCTCCTGAGTGCTCGGATCCCCCCCCCAGAAAGGCAAGTTCCATCCCTGTCTGAATTCAGAGGAGCTAAATCCCTGCAGCTGGCTAGCTGCTCATGTGATGGAGCGACAGTGGGGGCACGGGGCGCTGTCAGGGACGTACGAGGACCAGCAGTGAGGGAGGGGGCAGTTAAATGCACCAAAGAAGGCTGGCAAGTGTCCGTAACCGACTGAATCGGGGGTAAAGGTGGCTGTGATTGGGGGGTAGGATTGGTAAAAGATGCTTGAGTACTGACACCCTCCGTGCTGCCCAAGTTGGACTTTAAGTCCTGGTTTGGCTGCTTCTTCCCGAACCCTATGGTATTAACTAATGATACCAACCTGTCGATTTTAGATGACAGGGATTTTAAAAGATGGTTTAGGGACTGGTCTATGTGTGACTGTAGGTCAATTAGTAAGGTAGTCACCCAGGTCGGAGGGATAGAAGTTGGGGGGTGGTGGCTCGGGGCCAAGAGGGGAGGGCTGTCTACAGGAGGGGCTGGGAAAAAACTCCTTTTTCTGAGTTTATGTTTTTTTTTTTTTCGTGGCTTTGACTGCTTTGTGGGGGCCACGATAGAGACAAAGGAGGATGATGATGGCCCATCTACCACTAGAGCTGGTTCATCTATTTGTGCCTGAGCGCACGGTAGCTGTGTGAATGAGGGCAACATGGAAGACATTGCATCAGGATCCACCTGGTATGAGGAGAAGTCAGCCAATCCATCAGAAGGGGGGGCCATATTAAATGCTGGTGTAATCGACAACCGTTTTTCCGTGTTTTCGATGGCTGTAGCCACCGCCCCGATTGTCTTCTGAAGCATCTTATCTATCGCTGTAAGACTGGGGATCTGTGAATTGGAATTGGCTAGCTGTCTAGTCATAGGGCGACTAACTGTAGGTTTGGAGTGCTTCCCCATAATTCCAATGAGCCAGCAGCGATAAACAATGAGGAGCCTCTAGCACAAATATCTAAAATTCAAACAATATAATATAAAAGGAACACACTCTAAACAAGACAAAAGACTGACGATAGTAAATAAAATGGCATTAGCCAAGGGGGTAGGTTCACAACTGTTCCAGAACGCAAATCTTAGATGCGAGGCCCAGCCCGGCCTCCTCCGGCCCCGGACGGCCACAGACGGTCCCGCCCTTGTCCCGGGCTTCTCCCGGCGCCGACCCGCGCGCGATCCCGCGTCGCGGGCTCAGCTAAGTAGCGCCTCCGGGCGCGCAAAGGGCGTGGTCTGTAGTTCCGGGTCGCTGAGGGGCCTGGGAAATGAAGTCCCCGTGGAGGACTCCCCCCACACGGCGGTCGCGGTGTCAGGCGACGGCGGGGGGGAGACGTGAGGCCAGATGGAGGAAAACGGGTGGACCCAGGAAACACACGAGGCCACACAGGTGAGCAGCAGGAATCCGCCAGTGAATGCCAGAAACAACCCCCGCTCTGCCGGGGGCGGGCTCAGCTAAGTAGCGCCTCCGGGCGCGCAAAGGGCGTAGTCTGTAGTTCCGGGTCGCTGAGGGGCCTGGGAAATGAAGTCCCCGTGGAGGACTCCCCCCACACGGCGGTCGCGGTGTCAGGCGACGGCGGGGGGGAGACGTGAGGCCAGATGGAGGAAAACGGGTGGACCCAGGAAACACACGAGGCCACACAGGTGAGCAGCAGGAATCCGCCAGTGAATGCCAGAAACAGCCCCCGCTCTGCCGGGGGCGGGCTCAGCTAAGTAGCGCCTCCGGGCGCGCAAAGGGCGTAGTCTGTAGTTCCGGGTCGCTGAGGGGCCTGGGAAATGAAGTCCCCGTGGAGGACTCCCCCCACACGGCGGTCGCGGTGTCAGGCGACGGCGGGGGGGAGACGTGAGGCCAGATGGAGGAAAACGGGTGGACCCAGGAAACACACGAGGCCACACAGGTGAGCAGCAGGAATCCGCCAGTGAATGCCAGAAACAGCCCCCGCTCTGCCGGGGGCGGGCTCAGCTAAGTAGCGCCTCCGGGCGCGCAAAGGGCGTGGTCTGTAGTTCCGGGTCGCTGAGGGGCCTGGGAAATGAAGTCCCCGTGGAGGACTCCCCCTACACGGCGGTCGCGGTGTCAGGCGACGGCGGGGGGGAGACGTGAGGCCAGATGGAGGAAAACGGGTGGACCCAGGAAACACACGAGGCCACACAGGTGAGCAGCAGGAATCCGCCAGTGAATGCCAGAAACAGCCCCCAAATGATGCTATATGAACAGATCGATGGATTGATGAAGATCGATATCTCCTGAGGGTCCGTAGGGGACAAGGAGGGAATGAGGAAATATGAATTTTGTGATCAGTTATGTCCCCTATCGTAGACCCCAACGGCTCCATGTGCATGCTATAAGTACATGTATGTTCCCTCCAGTTCCAGCTCTGAAGACGCAAATACATGTGCGTCCACCGTCAACATGTCCTCTTTTTGATCCGCCATGAATGGGTCAGATATTCCATTCCTAAGTATGAAAGGCCACCGACTTTATGTGGTTCACTTTCCACATTTTACAGATTCAGGCGAGTAGGCCCTGAATTCTGCCATCAAGCATTTTCCTGCCTTCTGCCTCTGAAAGCTCCAGTCCGAGCCTGCATCTGTATCTTCATCAATCCATCGATCTGTTCATATAGCTTCATTTGTACTTCTTTCTTCTTCCGGGATTTTGAACGAAAACTTGGAGGTGGGATACACGATGTGGCACACAGGCCGCAAATCGCTGGCCCACATTGTAGACATAAGCAGCAACTGAATAGTATGAGGAAGCCAATACCTAGGAAGGATAGAATCCTCCATCCCCAGGCGGACAACACGCCCCAGAACCAACCGGACCAAGTCCAGGAGCCTGGACTCTGGTGTATCTGGCTTATAATCTTATGAAGGCGGGTTATGGCTTTATATACTGTGTTCTGCTGTCGTTACACTGTACTTAGTTTAACATAACTTCCATGTGAATTTTCGTGCACTTTATGGTTCATTTGTGTTTTTAGCCTGTGGTTGTTTCCAGTTCTAGTTTGATTGTAAAGCGCTCTGATATCCCTTGGGATCTTGTTCGCGCTATATAAAACTTTAGAAATAAATAAATAAAAGTACACATATGGTACTGCAGAGCGTTCCGGGAGGTAATGTCCATTCAGGAGCAGGAATAAGACAGTCACTACACCTATCCAGAGGGCTAAGAACAGCAGACCAACTGCAATCCAGAGATATAGCCAGGGAGAAACAAAGTAAGTCTTTATTAGTCAAAGGTAGAAGTCACAAATCCGGTGGTAACTCTGGTTTGCTTGATTCCAATGAGAAAGTATCAAAATCAATGAAGTAGCCAGACGCAATTCGATCCATCTCTGATAGCTCAGCAGGTTTTGTGGATCTGGCAGACGCCTCCTATCATTTCATTGCTTCAAAGGTGGTAGGATGCACTCCATAGTTCCCTAGGCATTTCAAGTAAGCTTAAAGTTTTCAAATTATTGCGGCGTGCAACCCCGAAGTGCGTTCCATCCATTCGCACAAAGGCCTGGATAGGCATTCATTGAATAAGGAATTTAAAGATTTGAATCACGATCGACATCAATTGATTACGCATTGAGACTTGGCAAATAAATTGGATTAAAATGAAACAATCTGTGAAACTCATTTGAATGGGAAGTGCTTTCTTGGCAGTGCATCCTGTGTTGGGACCTGACGAGATTCTACTACCACTGAGATGTTTCCTGTTGACCAGATAGTGTCATTTGATCAGTTCAATTGAAACAAATCTCTTTTCTTTCTTGCCGGCAAGAGGCGTAAAAGTACTGTTCTTGTTCCTTAAACAGCCAGGACAGGTACAGGCACTCTAAGACGGTCAAAATTCTTTCTTTGTCCACAATCTTTTCTCTGACCAATTCCCCAATCTTCGGGACCCAGGTAGGTCTTGCAGGAACAGCTTTTGCTTCCC
This sequence comes from Triturus cristatus, assembly GCF_964204655.1. Lineage (NCBI taxonomy): Eukaryota > Metazoa > Chordata > Amphibia > Caudata > Salamandridae > Triturus > Triturus cristatus. The sequence goes on from NC_140591.1 coordinate 905,779,303, forward strand.
AAGTGGTGGTGCGTTTTACTTGGACATTGCTTTGTAATGCCCGGAATTCATTTAGTTCCTGTAAATCAGTCAAACGATCATTGATGTCAAATGGTTTTTCATCCGCCACTGTGCTGCCACAGTAGAGGTCAGACACCCACATTCTATTCTTGAACAGGACTTTATACGGAGTATGGCCCGCCCAGGGAATTTCTTGGCATGTTCTTTAGTGCCCTCTGGACCCCATACAGGTGAATGACCCAACTGTCACCCGAGCCTACTACCCTAGCTGTTGAGGATTGCTTTAAGTCACGGTTTTTCCTCTCCACAATCGAATTTCCCTAGGGATGATATGGAGAGGAGTACCGCAATGCAACACCCAAACTTCCCATGGCTTCTTTGTAATCCTGTGAGCTAAATGCAGGGCCACGGTCAGAATGTAATGTGCCAATTGCATAACCCTATAAAGACTCGCAAATCCTTTATAACAGTTCGAGCGTCAGCCGGGAGGTGGGACCAAACCCACTGGAATCTAGAGCATGAATCCATCGCCACCAGGATGTACTTGTAAGCCAAGTCAGATTGTAAGGGGCCACAGTGGTCCAAATAGACACATGCAAGAGGTCAGTCTGATATCAGTAATAGTCTTTGTGGTGGACGTGCTATAGTGAAACCTTTTATCTGCTGACAAATGTCGCACTTAAGGACATAACCTTTGGTCTGTTTAGTAAAATCTGGCCACCAATAACGCTGCTTTAGCAATTAAATAGTTGTAGCGATACCTGCATGTGCTGAACCCAGACCCTCGGGTGCAGCTAGAATGAATCCTAATCTGCGATCCATGTTTGGTATGATTCTGTCCCCCACTCCTGGAATTTGAGCATACGCAATATTTTGCGCATCTAACTTGTAGGAGTACTTGAATGGAAAACCTTTTGGCAAGGCTGAGCTGTAATGCGTAGCATTCACAGCTATCATCTGTCCGTCTATCCTCATACTAGTACAAGTGATTGTAGCTACTGCAGCATTTCTCACTGTCGCCTTGGCGGCTTCATCAACCAGTAAATTCCCCTCAACGTGCACGCCAACACGCTGATGACAATGTGTGAATTACATGAGCCCATAGCACACATTTTTTCAGCTCTGCCACTTGTTCCCAAAACATCTTGTGCTTTTTTATGCAACCTTTGGAATCTCTGAACCCAGTTTTGCTTAATAGTGAAGATATTCATTGTATGACTGGACACAGTAAAACAAATCACACACAATGAGTGTGGGGAATTCCCAATCTGTATTTTTTAGTGCCAGTGTCAGGGCTTTGAGTTCTGCCAGCTGTGCCATGCAATCTCCTAGAGACTGCGTCTGTGTATTGCTAGGACAGAACTTGCCGTCCCGCATACATCCTTCACATCGCACATGGTGAGCGGTATTACTGTTTACTTCCTAATGTAGCCTGGGCAGATCAGTCAGTGTAAAGGATGTATTCATACTGATCTAGAGGCATTATTTCATTGGGGAGAGGACATTCTTGTTCGTACTGCAGAAATGCTTGTGTTTTAAATGTAGAGTCAAATTTGTAGTCTACATCTGTTGAAGTGAGAGAATTAACCAATTGTATACATCGCGGATGCAGTGTTTTTGCATTTGGAATGCTTGCTTTAGTAACATCCTCTAAGGTTGGTACTGGAGTCACAACTATTATACGTTTCCCCTGAGCTAGTGCTCTTTCTCTCACTACAGCAGTTTGAACTGCTGTCAGTTTCTTTTCCGTGGATGCTACACGCATTTCAGCGTTTGTGTACAACTGAGATTTGTATGCAATGGGTACAGTTTCGCCTTCATTGGGCGGATTGACCCGCGACTACACGGGTCACCAACTTTGTAGTGTTTACACATGTGTGTAGGTGTTTGAGAGCTATCATGTCAGCGTGTATGGAGTGGAGAATTTCTGTGTTCCTGTGTCCAATGTCGAACTGAGAAATTAGGTCTAATTAATTCGTAGAATGGTTTTACCTTTTCTGCGTAATCCAAAATGTATGTTTTGCCAAAATGTAGGAATCCTAAAATGGGTTGTAATCCTTTCAGTCTCTGGAGGTTGGAGCAGTGCACATTTGTCTATAAAAATTAGCTGCCAGGCTTTTCCCTTCACTTGATAACTCGTATCCCAAAAATAGGACACCGAGGTAGGCATTTTTTCAAAGTTACATTTGTAGCCCACAGTCGGGAGCCTCAAAATTATACTGGTCGCCCTGTGCAAGTGATACAATAGTTTGTCTGTCAGATAAATATCATCTACATAGGACAATGCCTCCTCATCACAATTATGAAGTAACTCTGATACTCTTGCTGAGAACAACCCCAAGCTATTTTTATACCCCTGGGGCAGTCTACAGAATTGGCACTGAGAGCAGAGGGCTGAAAAATGCTGTCAAACATCTGCTTTCAGGCGCCATATTTTAGCAGAAGAATCCATTTGAGATATTCAATGTTTTGTATTTCTTCCGCACAATGTTATTCATTAATGCGGCACTGTGTGCATTTTGTACTGCAAATGTTTTTGTGCATGTGTTCAAATGCCTGTAGTCTAAAACTAAAAAGTATGAATTGTCGGGTTTCATTACGGGAAACAAAGGATTATTTATGGGAGTGATGCAATTTTCAATCACACCTTGGTATTCACGTTGATCTCCCATTGAGGCATGTTTAATTGGGTACTGCCTTTGTGGTGCAGGAGTAGTTTTAAATGGGATATCATGGTAAGGTGACGTAGCATCCCACCCTACATGATTGTGGTAAAGTGCGGGAGCTAGCGCGAACGTCTACTCCTGCACGTATGTATGTTTGTGCGACTTTGGAACGAGGTCGGAGAAAGCTGGCAATATTACTTGTTCGCCTTTAGGGCAATCCGTGACGCACTCAGGAGGACAAGCTTTTTCAGCCAAAAGGATATCATATCCAAAAGTCAGGTTCTCCCAAAAGAGACCTTTGACTTTTCTGGGTGTGTACCCCTCCATTTGGAGCTTTATTTAATATAACTGATGTGGGATACTTAGCCTTGTATCGGGTGTTTCCACCATGATATATTCAATCAACACTGCAGTCACCAGAAATTCCATCAGGTTCTGGCGAGCTATCACTACTTCTGCGTCTAGCATCGTCGGAGCCCATTCCCCGTTCAGTAGTAGAGTCCTCAGTAGCCTGGGCATTTCAAATTTTTAGGCCAGCTACTTTATTCTTTTCAAATTGAGGTTTACTTTGGGTTTATCCTCTTGTTTGATAATGTGGTCTGAAGTGTGATGTGCGTCTCTTGGCTTGGCTCACTCTTCTGATCTGCGTCCTGACCGTCCTTCCCAGTCTGAGTTTTGTGATGAACCCTGAAAGGAACGAGAGGAACATGTATCCGTATCCTGATACCCGTCAGGTTTTTTAATATTGTCAAGGTTCCTAAGATTATATTTTCTATCAGAGGGCTCCTGTTGAGAAGACCCACCTCGTGATTGTGATGTATTCTGCTTATTATTTTTTGAATGTTTGTTTTGTCCAATTTCATTTTAGGAGAAATCGGGTGCTTTGAGTAATCCTTTTCAGGTTTACTCGTTAATTGTGATTTCACAGCTCTAGCTCCCAAATTAGCTCTATCCAGTGAAGCATAGGTATCTTGGATAATTTTAGGTAATTATCGCTCCTGTTGGGCATGAGTGCATTCCCTCAGGCATTGGTGTATAGCCACCGCTGCTGCCTCCCCTTTTATGTTAGATAACATAATTGTTGATACCTAGGCAAAATTGGCCATCAATTTCAGCCCCAAGTCCAGGTCAGGTTCTGCCCTGTACTCATTCTGTATTTGTTTCAATACTTCTGGTATGACTGCTATTGATGGGGTACCAGGAGTTCTGGTATAAACGGCAGCAAAAACTGTACCCCAGGTGGTACAATCCTCAGGGGAGCTATCCCCACTGGCAAGCAAATTGTCAGTATTCTGTGTTTTTCTTGCGTACCAGTATGAGTAAATACTGTCAAGCTGTGCTATTTTCTGTGCTATCCAGAATGGCATCTGCTCACCTATAGTGGGGGTTCTTCCCATAATTGCATTCAGTGTTTGTGGGGTGATTTTTGTCGTGGTCCCTTGCGGTTGATTACCTTGAGTGACCTTTGAAGGTTGAATTGTAAGTGTTCACATTACGAACGGTGTGAGATTTCTGTATAGTTTTATTTTTTTCTCGCTTAAGTGGACGGATGTCTGCTGCTGGCAAAGTATCTAATACTGGATGCGTATGTAAGCAGCTATGACCGGCCAAGTCGCTCAGTGTCTGCTGAGCAGACGACTCTCACTTTATCTGTCGTATGGAAAAGGGCGCCTTTAAACCAATTTATATGCTCTTAGTAAGTTTATGGGACTTCTACGTCCTCGTAGGGAGTATACTTTTCAGGTGGTTCATCTGGAATACAAGTATGAAACAAATGTGTGCGTGCATCTATAGGGAGTAATTTATCCCAAGAATAGAATACCTCTGTTCTGAATGCCCCGTGTGCCTCAATCACGAAGGTAACGGTCCACCCCAATTAGGTGACTCCATTATTTAATAATTTTAAAGTAGGTGCATGTCTGAAATTTTCTGAAATGTTCAAAGCACCTTTCTGCTCGGCTTCCTCCGCACTATCACCACTCGTGTCAGCGTATGCAGTCTGAGACATTGTGGGAGGAGTTTTAAGCAAAAAGAGTAGGTTTTGCACAATTTTAGGGAAATATAATCCTTCAAGCTCGGACAAACCTACAGCCAAAACAGTCCCCTGCACACGCTAACAGTGCATCAATTATGTCAATAACAGTGTGACAAAAGCTTGAGTCTTTGCTGGAACATGCGTTTCAGTTTATTCACAACAACCTTAGCCAACACGTGTTTCGTCACGCTTACGGTTGTGCGCAGTGACTTCTTCAGGTATATACTCAATGTGTTTTTCCGTCCCGCATGAATGAATGAATGAATGAGAGCATTTATAGAGCGCAGCGTTCACTCCGAGGAGCATCTTGGCGATATCGGAAGTGGGGGGCTGTGGTGAGGGAATTAGGGAGTACAGTTGTGTGGAAAAATCAGATGAGTGATAGCATTATGTGGTCTGGGGCCACAAAGATCCAGGTTTTTAAAGAGTTTCTTGATGTTGAGTTCAGACTGTGCCAGTCTCATCTGGGTGGGTAAGGTATTCCAGGCTTTAGTTCCTAAGACTGCCATTGATTTTCCTCCTCTAGATGACAGGTGGAGGGGGGGGGGGGGGGGGTGCTACAAGATTTTCCGAGGATGATCGCAGGAGCCATTGGGTGATGTATGGTTTAATTCTAGACTTTAGGTATTTTGATCCTGTAGGTGTGAGGGTTCTAAATATGACTACTAAGATTTAGAAGAGGATTCTTTTATGTATGGGCAGCCAATGCCCACATCGGAGGACGTGGTGTCACTGATTCAAATGGCGCCGGGTGATGGCGGATGTGACGGTTCTAACACTTCGCCGTGTTTAAGCGGGGGGGGGGGGGGGGGGTGCTTGGTGGCCTCATACACCGTGTGCTGTTAGTGGAACCAACCGTCCCACGGGCCGGGCCCATGTGAATACCTAGACTGCAAAAAGGCGAAGATTCCAGTGGGAGACTTTTACACTAAGCCGAGATCCGTACAGTCACCACGCCATGGTGGTTTCAAAGCATAAACAAGATGACAGAGGAACGTGCGGTTACCATATTAACAAGCGGCAGTGAAAGGGATCGCTTTTTTGTTGCTATGACAACGAAAGCAAGCGGCAGTGAAAGCGATCGCTTTTTGTTGCTATGACAACGAAAGCATCACAAGATGGCGTCGGGCTGTCCAATGGACACACGCATGCTGTCTGCTATGGACACATGGCAAGAGCAGCCGTGTTTGTCCATGCAAGCCCTCCGCAGAATTGATTCCAAAAGGTACTCGCAATAGCAACGCATGTGCTGCTTTCGCTAGGCGAGACCTAAAAAAAACAGTATATGTGGCAAGAGGATATCCTACAAAGTACGATCTTGTATGGGGTAAATAGTTGGGTATGATGAAATGAAGGGACCCTGCCCGACTAGAGATGGACTCAAGGGTTGATGTGGTGAGCACTCCGAAATTATCTATACTGTATAACACTCAAGATATTTGAAAATGTACTATATGGATCTAATGTCATGCTCTTGTTTTATCTTGTGTTTTTATTCGTTTTTCAAAACCAATAAAATGTAATTATAAAAAAAAAAAAAAAAAAAAAAAAAAAAGGAGGAAAGAGCAAACCCCATTACCTGATGGGAGCGAAAGAAGGACCCCGTCTTGGTCTTGGTCTTGAATTGGACACCTTGCAATAGATGTCAGACTACTGCGTGCTGGAGTTTCTGTTTGCAGAAATCTCAGCGTCTTGTGTTAGCATGGAAGCTTCTCCTCTGGTTACCCAGTGAAGATGTGGTTCTTTTATACCCAAAATGATGCCCTCAGGGTTTAACCTAGATGTGTAATGGTATTGTGGGCCTGTCGTCCAAGGATGACAACAGCGCTGACTTTTGTTCAGAGTTATTATACAGAATATATCAATCCTGCTGTGTATGTCCTGGGCAGGAGATTAAGATATGATACTAAGAAACCTCATGCATAATAAATGAGGTTCGTTTTCTAAGAAAACCACACGACATTCATACGGTTCATAACTAGGTAAAAGGTCAGCACGAGAGACGTTATGGAGAGCAATGTAGGTGAAGGGTTGTGCAGCTACCTAGGCCTAGATTGGGGTACATTGGTGCTCATAACACACCATCAATATTTACAATGTCACAAGGATGCTCTTTGCATGCCCCTTCAATTTGAAATACAATATCCTGAATGATCTCTTTCACTTCCTTATTTTGTTTTTTCTTTATTTCTACATTTTCGGAAATGCCCTTTTTACCCACAACCATGACAGATCACACCTAGAGCCAGACATATTTTCGCATTCATGTATATACACTACCACAACGAAAACATTCCCCTGTGAATTTCAGCTTTTGTTACTTCCTTTTCTTTTTATAACACATACAGTTTCTCACTCTTTTCTGACACTGAATTTGGCTTAACTTTCGCACTGTTCAACTCAGATACACACTTTATCATATATTCCACTCTTTTGGCTACCAAAATCACTTCCTCTAATGGTGGCTCATCTTTTAGTCACAATTCTTCTCCTATTCTGCTATTTGTCCTCTCTGCTTCGTAAAACAAACTGATCCCATATCCTTTCCTCTGTAGATACACCAAATTTAAATGTGGATGCAAGCTTTCTAACACGTCATATATTACTCTACTGTTTCTTCTCTGCCTTGCTCACTTAGATAAACAAGCATTGGCATAGCCAATAGGTCTCGCTTTTGGGACCTTATAAGTATTTAGTTATGCAGCACAATATCCTTGGTGCAACAACGTCAACTGTTGAATGGCTAAACACTTATAAGGTCCCAGAGGCGAGACCTATTGGCTATGCCAATGCTTGTTTGTGGTAGTATGGACAAGCAGTTTAGCTTATCAAAGGGTAGTGTTAGGCATTTGTTGAACACAGGAGTATTAATATGATTACTCACACTTAAAAGAATGGATCTATACCAAAGACACCTTGTGACTAAACCATGGATGAAGGTTGCCATCAGAAGTGGCACTGTAAAGCCTGAAATATATCGAATAATGTTCAACAATGAATGGTGCTCTGCAGAGAACCCCTTGAAAAGAAAAAAAGCGCAAGAGTGTTTTTGTAATAAAGCGAGTGCGGAGAAAGAAACCTCGGGTGGGGAGCGGAAAACATCGGGTGTGCTGAGGCTTATCAAAGGGATGCTCATCTTTGCACCTATGTGCCCTTACGTTGTCTCGCACATGACAATAACTGGTACAACATGGACACAGCTGAATACAACTACTGAATACTCTCCTAAAATCATGTGAAGGCCGAAATGTGACAGCAGGGTTTCGGGTGGCGCAATACGCAGGAATAAAGGACCGAAGATCTGCGCTGCGTGCTTGAAAGTGCACAGACTTCCATACTGCTGTGGCATTCTGCTGGTCATTTCTACTCGCCACAGAAGTCTGTTTTCTTCCCAGTCCGACCCCCATTTCATAGCAGGAGACAACCATCGCAATGACTGTCCCTTAGCAGCATGTCATGGCACAACAGAAAGCGATCCGGCGGTTGTAGCAGTGTGTATTACGGAATGGGATGTGTAAAGCAGACTCTGTGTGAACTACATTCTTTGTGATTAGAGACTGTTACTAAGAGACACCAGACAGAGGGGAGTAGCAGCTGGTGCTGGCTCCTGGTGGAACTTTATTGTAGGCACAGGTTGGACTAGCCTGTGGGAATAGCAATAGCTGCCCGTGCCCTGGATGATGTGGCTGGAAACACTGTGCAGAGAGAATCCATTCACAGTCATTGGATATGGGGGGGGGGGGGCGTTGTGTTGCGGGAATAACGGCCGCACTGCGCCCATTCAAGGAACCATACCATACTTGTGCATCTGCATTACTAAAAACACAGCCAACAATAGTCGTATGTGGTGGCAATTGTTGGCCGCAGTTTATTACTTATTACATAGTCACACTTGTACAACTCCCCCGGACATCCCCTTGGAGGCCGGGGTCATAAATCATTGTCACACATTATTGCCAATGCGGTATCGCGCATTGTCAGCTGGACATCATAAATCATGGGCCATAAATCATTATCCATCATAAATCATTCTGTCGACCCTTCCTTTGTTGCCATAAATCACTCTGCCTGATCACCATAAATCAGCAGCCATAAATCATGGGTCATAAATCATTCTGTCACCTGCCATCACAATTTCGTGGTCATAAATCATTCTGCGTGAGCATCATAAATCATCAGCCATAAATCATGGGTCATACATCATTGGTATGTCATAAATCATTCTGTCACAATCTGTCCTCCTTCCGCTGTCATAAATCATTCTGCATGAGCCTCATAAATCATCAGCCATAAATCATCGGCTGGCCATAAATCACTGGTTTGTCTGGTTTGCTCATTTGCAACTCCTAGGGTCGTAAATCACCCTGACAGCTCGTAGATTGTTCTTTGTTGTTAACCACGCCCCTTTGCGTGTGGGGGGTAGCCTATTCCCCGGAGTTAGGCCCCAACTCGCTACCTTGTTAGTCTCTTTTGTGCCCCACCTTCTGGCGGGGGCTGGGCTGCGAGCGCCGTCTCCGTTTGCTACCCCGATTTTGTTAGGCGCACTCACCCTGCCGTGCGGCATCCCAAAGTGAGTGGCCCTCCTTCTACACACCGCCCAGTCGGTGTGCTCCCATACAGACCAAAACACTCGTTGTTTCCGCCACGCCGCCAGGGAGGCTCACGTCTTCCTGCGGCTCCCCCCACATCTGGTCAGCTCCGACGGTAATCTTCCCACAAGCGCAATGATGCGCCCTGCTCCATCTTCGCCCTTACTGCCTTGGCACACCTGTGCCCTTCTTCGGTGTCGACCAGTACTGTCTCCTCCCGGTATACATGGAATCAAAATTGAGAGACAGTCAGATGCCTCTTGTGGAGGCGTAATAAAGTATACCTTCATCACACAACATCCTCTATTGTGCCCCTGTCCGACAGTGTTTAACTATCGCTCTGCTTTTCGTTTTTTTTTGTTTTTTTTTTTATTTTTATTTTTTTATTAACTCTGACATCCCACACTCTGCCGCACGGCAGTACGGTTGCGCCGATTGCTTGTTCTGGACCCGCTCAAACTCCGAATGTACAGTGGCGGCGCTGTATATGTTCCGAACATATGCTTCGAAATCTGACCTCGCCCTACCCTCGTGATCCGCATATTATATGGTCTTTGCTGCAGGTATGCTAACATAAGCCCTGTGTCACTGCAGACCAGCCTGCCGGAAAAACGCTCATTTTACAGGCGCCTAGCGGCTGGGGCGCGCGGTGCTGGAAGGCACCCACACATGCTTACTTCTACTCCTGGAACGACCCAAAAGTCTAGAGGCGCTTTCGCTGCGCGCAGGAGCTCTTACGAAGGGACACATTTATTTATTTTCCTTGCCAGGCTTTAGCGTACTATGCACCCTGGTCCCCGAACCAGAATTCGGTGTGTTACCTACTGGCGGTCGCCAGTAGGTAGTTATAGTTAGGACCCCTTTTCCATAGGAAATCCGCAACATTCTATTTTGAATAACTTTGGCGCCGGTCGATGAATCCTCGCGAATTTCTCAAAATAGGTGGGGCGCTACGCTCCGCTCCTACCCTGAAAGTCTCGGGGGGATTCGTCAAGCGGGGGCTGAGATAAAAGGGGGGTCCCAAAACGCGTTTTTCCCATGCATTTTTCCATAGGACCTTTAGACAGGGCTACAGCCCGAACGGCTGAACAGAATTACTAGAAATTTGGTAGAGAGGTAGTCCCTAGGTCAAGGAAGTGCCTTTTGTAGGTTTGGTGTAAATCTGTTCAGTAGATTCTGAGAAAATAGCCTTTAAATCAATATATATATCTGAGCCAGCTTACGGTACGCGTACCGTAAGCTTACCGTACGCGTACGGTGGCGTGCGCGATTCTGATTGGCTGTTAGATCTTAGTAAACATTCGAATCGGCCGAAACCAGGAAGCGGCGGCCGCCATTTTGTGTGTTTCACTCAGAAAAAAAAAGAGTGAAAACAAGAAAAGGGGGCAAGGAGGAGAGTTACAGACCCCCTTACATTTGTGAGGGGGTCAAAGAAGGACTGTAAAGTTCAAAGAAAACATTTATTGATTTTTAAAAAAATCACGGGGTACGCGTACGGTAAGCTTACGGTAAGCGTACGGAAGAAAAATTAAATTAAAAAAGAAATGAAATGCAGATTTAAGAGTTTAGATATTAGGGAGCTCTAAAAAGAGCCGTTGTGTTTATGAAGTCATTTTTTTAGTGGTACCTACAAGTAAGTACCGATGCAGAGTCTAAGGTTCAAGAGGAAGACTCTGTTCCCTTCATCATTGAAGTGCACACCATCTCCTCTATAAATGTCTTGCATGTCATAACGCAAGTTGTTGTGGTAAATGGCACCCATACCATAGTCACGGAGGAAAGCAGAAACAGATTTGTTGACGTGCTTTCTTGCTTTGTCAATCTGCGGACAGAAATGATTGGACCAGTTCCATTTTTGCCTTTGGCATATGTTGGAAAACACAAAGGCAGTTTTAGGGAAAAGTGAAAACAGTTGTGCAAAGGTGTCCTTCATAAGCATTTCCAGACCTACCCCAGTCAAAGTGCCTAGGTCATTGCCACCACAGTGCACTATTATGAGGTCAGGGTGTTGGATTTGCATGAAGGATTTCACCAATGGCATCAATTGGTGCCACTTTAACCCTCTCTGACCAATCCATTTAATGTCTACATTTGGCAAAGCAAGGTCTCTCACCATACCCGTTTTCTCTGCAAACTTTTCACTCCAGAAGACATAGCTGTGCCCTACAATCCACACTGTGAACATCTTCAAAGGAGAACTGGATGCACTCAGGAGGTGTCTTTCAGTAGAATGGCAATATGAAAAGAAAGACAGTTTGGAAATGGAGGCATACATATTTTTTTCAAAACAAAAAGAACTGATTGGCTGTTTCATACCATTCTAGAATAAAAACTAGGCTGTATGTGTAAATTAATAGAAGCATGTTTTGTATTGGTACAAAAAAATGTGTTACCAAAGAACAGTACTTTGGATTTGCTGTTAGGTTTGAAAAGTCAAGCACTCTTGCTCTGTGGAATTGAAACATTGTGTGGCGAACTTCTGACCTAACTCCACACAGCAGTGTTCCATGAGCTGTTGCTATGGTAGCAGGCAGAAGTCAAGTTGGGGGAAGGGTACTAGGCAGAAGTCAAGTTGGGGGCAGGGTACTTTTGGAAAAGGGTTGGTTTTCAACCAATAGAAATGTGTGATTACATTTGAAAAAAAGGGGGAAGCACTGAGATTTGAAACTTACATGTATATGTGTGGAAAAATAGAGGGAAAGTTTGCCATTATCTGGTTCTGCTGAGAGGAGAGAGGTGTACAGCTCTGAGATCCTGGCTCTGCTAATCTGCTGTTTGAGTGCCACATTTCTTTCACAACTAACTAATTTTAAAGGTGAGGTTAGAGTTTGAGAGGAGATGTATATGGTAAATTAAGAAATGAATAATAGAAATGGAAATCCTTTTGTTGAAGTTGCGTTTATCATTTTCTGTTTTGGGAGAAATTTAAATGTGAGGAACATGTAAAATAATATGGACTATGTTTTCACGATAAATTAAGGTGTACTGGAAAAAAAAAGAATAGTTTAAGGGTTTGAGGTTGGACTCAGTAATGCAAATACATTCAGCATCACTAAGGCTGGTTGCCCTTGCTGGAATGTAGGCAGCCACCCAGGTTACACATGGTGGTGGTCTGAAAAAGCAGTTTGGACATGTGCATTTAAAAAAATCAAAAAAGTGGATTCATAATGTGTCAGTCTGTAAAAGTGATTTTCACTTGCCAAAAAAAAAGAGCAGTAAGTGTGCTTTCAAATTGGCAAAGAAATTTCGTTTTGGGACTAATGTGAAAACATGACTCTGTGTGGAAATAGGAATTACAGGCAGAGATTTATTGCGTTTTTCTCTGGTGATTTCACAGTTGCATTAGTAGGAAAAAGGGGGAGCGATTTTTTGGGGGAAGAAGCAGACTCTTAGCACACACCCAGCTGCTTGCCATGTATAATCATGCACAGTATTTACAAGCGAGTGGGGTTTTCAGGTTTCAGTCTGTAATGCAAATACATTCAGCATCACTAAGGCTGGTTGCCCTTGCTGGAATGTAGGCAGCCACCCAGGTTACACATGGTGGTGGTTTGAAAAAGCAGTTTGGACATGGGCTTTTTAAAAAAACTGAAAAGTGGTTTCATAATGTGTTAGTCTGTAAAAGTGATTTTAACTTGCCAAAAAAAAAAGAGCAGTAAGTGTGCATTCAAATTGGCAAAGAAATTTCGTTTTGGGACTAATGTGAAAACATGACTCTGTGTGGAAATAGGAATTACAGGCAGAGATTTATTGCGTTTTGCTCTGGTGATTTCACAGTTGCATTAGTAGGAAAAAGGGGGAGCGATTTTTTGGTGCAGAAGCAGACTCTTAGCACACACCCAGCTGCTTGCCATGTATAATCATGCACAGTAATTACAAGCGAGTGGGGTTTTCAGGTTTCAGTCTGTAATGCAAATACATTCAGCATCACTAAGGCTGGTTGCCCTTGCTGGAATGTAGGCAGCCACCCAGGTTACACATGGTGGTGGTCTGAAAAAGCAGTTTGGACATGTGCATTTAAAAAAATCAAAAAAGTGGATTCATAATGTGTCAGTCTGTAAAAGTGATTTTCACTTGACAAAAAAAAAAAGAGCAGTAGGTGTGCTTTCAAATTGGCAAAGAAATTTCGTTTTGGGACTAATGTGAAAACATGACTGTGTACAAATAGGAATTACAGGCAGAGATTTATTGCGTTTTTCTCTGGTGATTTCACAGTTGCATTAGTAGGAAAAAGGGGGAGCCATTTTTTGGTGCAGAAGCAGACTCTTAGCACACACCCAGCTACTTACCCTGTGGAATCATGCACAGTATTCACAAGCGAGTGGGGTTTGAGATTGTTAATTTTTTTTTGCCTGCTGTTAAATGATGAATGCAATTGCTTTCACAATTTATAGTGAAATGCAATATATTCTGAAAACAGCAAAAATAAGGCAAAAATATTTTTTGAAAAATATATAAATATGTGTACTGTATTATAAAATGTTTTAAAAATATTAATACTTTTTTCTTTTTTTTCAGATTGATATAGAAAAATTTCGAAAACTAGAACCATTTTTAAAGCAATTTTTTTTAAAAAAAAATGAATAAATATTTTTTTGAGTGGGTATGGTAAGTCAATAATAATAATTGTAGTCTCTCAAGGACCTTGTAATGTGATAATTGATTTTTAGTGTTTTTAAAAAAAAAAAAAAAAAAAAAATTACGCGTACGGTAAAAAAAAAAAAAAAGTTTTTAAAAAACATATGTAAAAAAAAGATGAAAGATAAGGTTGGCTCTTAAAAGAGCCGTTGTGTTCATGCAGGGACAGAGGAAAGAAAGACTGGGAAAATTAGTCAAAGCGACAAGTGTGCTGATCTATTTTGTTGTTCACTAGGGAAACACTGGTCTCCCTATGACAAATTAGATCATGACAAGAGGCGCATCGAATATCAACCCTGGCAAACCGAGGGTTAATTTCCAGAGGGCCAGCAAAAGGAGATGCTCCCCCCACAGATGAAGGGCTCACCTGACCTGCAGAAGAAGGAGTCAGCCCTGCAGATGATGGTCCAGGCTGAGCTGCTGTGGATGTGCTTGGTTGACTTTCTGAAGAGTTACCTCCAAAAAGAAGAGCATGTGTCCTTCTGTGTACATCCTTGAGGTGTCTCTTCATGGTATGATTCCCAAAGGAATACTTCTTGTCAGGATTACCTCTTGAAAGTACACGCTTACACAGCTTACAAGTTACTAAAGGTGCATTTACCTTTTGCTGGCCTTCAGGAAAAGTAAAATAATCCCATACATAAGAGGGCTTTTGTTTCCTCGCTCTCTGCCTCAAGGTAGTGCTGCTAGTGCTAGCCTCACTCTCAGAAGAGCTCTGCTGTTCTGCCATCGTATCACAAAGACAACCCAGCTCCTTCTCCTAAGGGATCACAAGCAGAAATGAGAGGAATGGGTGTGGTGTAGGAGAGTTCTAGAACTGAAAGTAGTTTCAACCAATCAAAAGTTGTGTTTCATGATCACATGACCTACCGTACGCTTACGGTACGCTTACGGTACGCTTACGGCAAAAGTGCGCATGCGCGTAAAAAAGACACGCGCTTGCGCGCATGCGCATAACAGTCACTACCCGACACTTCCGCGTAACGTGCGCGTGTAGCGTACGCGCGCACGCGTCCCACGCGGAGTACGCGCGGCTACGCAAATTGCATAACTATACGCAAGCAGCGTAGAAAAATTACGGGCGTTGCGTAAACCGTACGCTTACCGTAAGCTTACGATACGCGTACTAAAAAAAATAATAAAAAAAATAGAAAAAATGTACTGCAAATAAATTTTACATGTTTATTTTAAAAAATATATTTAAAAAAAACATATTAAAGAATTTTAAAAATTTAACCATAGTCTTTATAAAAGGTAAGAAAATTAAAAAAAATATATGTTTAAAAAAAATAGAAGAAAAAAAAAAAATAGCATTTAAAAAACCTTGCAAATTCACTGAAAAAACCATGGGTTTCACACACGTTATAGTTAGGAATTAGCATTTAAAAAACCTTAGAAATTCAGTGAAAAAACCATAGGTTTCACACACGTTATAGTTAGCTGGACATTTTACTCGTAAAAAAACAATGAAATTCCCCCGTTATAGTTAGTTCAGCTAACTATAACTCGCGCGCCCGCAATGCACTGCTGATGACGTCACATATTACATCACTCATGACATGGTCAGTGACATCACTCATGACATCACTGATGACATCTCAAATGACATCACTGATGACATCACTGATGACATCATCCTTGTGATAGAGTGGCAGACCTCCTCTTCCCCTAATATAACCTTTGATACACACATTCAAAAATAGAGACTAAAATTTTCAAAACAATGGACATACCAATAACAGTTACAACAACCTCTTCAGTAATTCTAAGATCCACATACACATCCACTCATTCACCAACAGTCCTATACAGTCACTCATACATGTACTCACTTATCATATGTACTCATACACCTATACATCCTGTTACACAATGCCACTCATCCATAGAGCTACTCACACACATAGTCACTCATGCTAATAAAGAATCAAACATACATTTACTTGCATATACAGTTATACACACACCACCACACTTACTTCTACGGAAACTTACACATACTTAGTCTTTTAAACAATCACTTATAGAAATACATACTTATTCATACAGGAACTCTTTCAATCTCTCACTCTCACATATACTCACTTATATACACCAATAGTCACATATACTAGTTTAAAACATATGTAGTTACTCATAAAGACATTATTGAGACAGTCATTCACTCACTAACACACCCATACACACACTCATCCACCCATGCAGTCCTGCACACATGCTCTGTTCAACACATACAAACAGTGAGTCACTCATTCATGCACCTATGCACTACGTCATACCCCCCACCGAACCATGCACTCAGACTAATACTCAAAAAACCAACTAATAACCTATATAGACACCCATGTAGCTACTCACCAACCCATGCAGCCACTTATACACAAAGTGAAAAAATGATACAGATATTTACATATTTAAACATTACTCACTAAGCCATGTATTCACTATGATACACTTAATCAGTCAGTTACACAATCAATTTTTCAAAAAGAAATCATCCATTTAGACAGTAATATACCCATTTATTCTTCCATCAACCTTGAGATATACATATATAAAACATATTTAATTTTCAGAAAAACACACATTCACTGTATGATGTCATCAGTGATGTCACTGACCATGTCATGAGTGATGTAATATGTGACGTCATCAGCAGTGCATTGCGGGCGCGCGAGTTATAGTTAGCTGAACTAACTATAACGGGGGAATTTCATTGGTTTTTTACGAGTAAAATGTCCAGCTAACTATAACATGTGTGAAACCTATGGTTTTTTCACTGAATTTAATATATATATATAAATGTATTAGAGGGCCCCCATAGACCAGTTCATTCTTTCGCGAGGGCAATCGTTTGGAGTCCTCTCTCGCCCCCACAGGCTGCCCCACACTGCGTCGACAGCCAGAATGGTCTTTTTTTTTTATTTTTTTTAATACAAAATGATGAACATTTTTGAATGGAGAATGCGGGCAACGCTCCCGCTACCTCTCACATGCTAAGCGACCGCTCTATCATTTGATGGGGGGGGGGGGGGAGGGGGACAGCTTTCGGATCGGATCGGAGCGCTCGGAATGGTGCCGGTGCACTAAAGTGCTTAACCTAACTTTTTCCCTTCTTCCATCTATTTGTTTAATTATTTATCTGTTTATTCAGGTAGTGGCGCGCTTTAACATGCTCGCCGGTTACTGTGCGCATTCAGGCACGAAGGGGGGTTGGGTGAGTTCAATCGTCGGATGGTATTGGCGCCATTTATATGCGCGCCGGTTAGCGCATTAAATCACAGGCTGTGGGCGCGACCCCGAGTGTCGAACTCTGGTTTCCCGCACCAAGGTCGGCAGTCGAGGCAACGGACAGCATCCGCTCCCCCGCTGCGTAAGCCCTTTTCCCGCCACTGCATAGGAGGGGCTCAGAATAACAAAGGCGCTGCGTTAATTTAGGAGCGGTAAGAGATGACTGAATGCCCCATCAATAGTTCATGAAACCTGACCCCAGCCTTTTGATGTACTGTACATAAGCAGCAGTTAGCTCACTGCATATGAATGTTTCCAACATCCCCTACTTAAGATCGAACCCATGTTCCTAGACGATATAACTCTCACGTTTTCCTCATTGTGCTATCTTGCTTGTACCGCAATTTAACCCATGAAAGACACTACTACACGTTTTCCCAATTTTTCTTAGTCAGGAGGGGATTAAGTGATCAGCTCTGAACTGTAGTCAACCGCTCTAGCCACTACGCTGCCTCTCCTCTTAAGTTACGTTGCACCCGCAGTGGCTCTTTAATACAAAAACCATTGCCATTGAACTATGTAAACCCACGCGTCCGCTAACTTTGCAAAGTAGCCGAACAGAGGCCCGGTATGCTGCCGGGCCGCCACGCTTACGACAATGGCCCAGACAAGGTCTCTTTTCTAAGTTGCAAGGGGTCTCAGCCCTCGCAGCAAAGGAGCGTTTGTAACGGGGTGAATTGAGGTAGGGCACATATCTTGCACATCATCTCTGTAACCCAGCCGGTGCTTAAACAATTCACCAAACATTCCGTTCTCTCGCACGCTATGACAGTCAGGGGGGTACTATTATGCTAACTCGCGGGGTGATCGGCCTGCAACGCCGCCACTCCCCCACCTTTAGTCCTTACCCTGACACTGCTTATCGGCAGCAAAAGCGTCTTCGACTGCTGCCCGGGGAGCTGGGGGTCATGCCCGCATCTTCCTGCCTCGCGCCTCAGTCCACTCTGCCCCGATCCTGCAGGCCCCAGCGGCGGCTGGAGCCCGTGCCACCGTCCGTCTCCCGGTGACTGGTTCTTCTTGCCGGCCGGGGGTCCATCTTCGCTGCTCCCGAGGTCGCGACGGAAACAAGACGGATCCGAAAACCGTTGGCGGCGCTCCCCCAGCTCCCATGATATGCAAGTGGGCTGCTGCAGGGGGGAGCGACGCCTTATATCTCCCCTTCCTCTTCTCCCCATTGTTCTTGGAAGGGGGAGGGGGCGAGGGCCTGGGGGCGAGGGCCTGAGGGCGTTTCGCCCTGCTGCGCTTCCCGCAGACGAGAACCGGTTTGTTCCTTGCCGGGCTCTGGCGGCCATTATGGCGCCGGCCCTTGAGCCCCCTTCGGGGGCGGCCTCTGCTAGAACGGGCTGCTGGAACAATACAGCTGGGTGGGGAGGGGGCATGAGAGGCAAAAAGCAAACGAGAGAGGGGAACACAGGCAGGGCCCTACACGAGAGAGACAGCTGATAATAAATCTGTACTTAGGGCTTAATAAATATGCTGAGTGAATAGAGAGATTAGATGGAGGGGAGGGGAGGTTTTGAGGAAAACAACAGGGATTGGAGGGAGGGTAGAAGAAACAGTGTATGGGAATAAGTTAAATAAGGGGGAAAAAACTGACGCAGCCAGCGTTGACCGGATCATAGCTCCGAAATAGTATCTGGATGCCGGCACGAGCAGCAGTTAACATTTAGATTTTGGAAGATTTCTGGCAGTACTTCTAATTTCAAAGCCTACAAATCACATGAAATCATTTGAAAAACTGCATGCTGCCCATTACTTATTAACTTACGGTCTCCATCGGCGCCCAACACCCATTGGGCTCACCGGGCTTCAGCCCCCCCCCCCCCCCCCCGCCCGTCATGTGTGTCAGCCCGCGGGCTGGCGTCCGTCTAATTGCAGCCGGACCCGAGTACTTCACAGGTCTTTAAAAGACCATTTACTCGGTAATGAGGCTTTTGTTGCGTTTTCGCCCCTTCTTACAGCCACTCTGCCTATGGCTGGAAGACTTAGCCCCCCACGAAATTTGGCTCTAGTTGGCTGCCTGGTCTCCATAGAACGTGCATGGGCTCTGTGCCGACTGGAAGCAAGCGCCTACAAGTCTCAGCATGCATGCGCCGTCCTTTTAAAGCAATCGGGGAGGAAGACACCACACGTCACGCGCCATTTGCCAGTCGGGAATGCGTTATAAGCTACTTCGAGTGCTAACAAACATTTGGAAATCAAAAGTTACAAAACGAGGCCGATTCTTATTAAGAGTTTAGTATGAAAATCCACCAAGAGAGATCCAGTTGTAGGAAAACAATCATCTCTGCAGCTCTTGCTCTTGCTTAACCACGGATAACAAAACACAGATGTTTCGAGTCAGAACCACTAGAATCACAAGCATTGCCCGTGCGGCCGTGAAAAAGACACGGCCGCGCGGCCACGAAAGTGAAAGTAATCGTGAGCGATGAAAGGCGCTGCGAGTGTAAGGGTGGAAAGCCAGAAGGCGCCTGATCATTCGCGCCCTGGCTCAGACGAGACCTAAAAATGCCCCTTGGAGTAATCCATAAATCACTGTGCCCACTTTACAGAGTGGGAAACAACTGATGAAACAATCAGGGAGAAGGGTTCTGAGAAAGGTAATCGGTAACAAAGACCAAGGAATTAACTTGATTGCAGTTCTGAAAGTTGTGTTCTCTGTAACACTGAAAGAAAGCCGCAAACTGATTTATTGTTTCGCTCTACAATGATTCTCTTACAGTGCCTTCAGGAATGTTCAAACTGTTTTAAATGCCTCCCCTTGTGCTGTAAAACACGCTGGCATTGCAGCACCAATGATAACAAGCATTGGCCGCACGTGCGCCTCGCACTTAAAGTTTAAAAAAAAAAAAAAGACAAGCCCGGCGGAGCATGGCGCGCGCGCGCTTGGGGGTGGGGGAGCGGACCCTTTGAAGTGCTCCCAAAAAGCGGATTGCATGGCGGCACGATGCGCGTGATTGTGCGCGTGCTAGCCATGCAATCCGCTTTTTGGGAGCACTTTGAAATGCCCCTTACAATACTCTCGCTTTACGATCGCTTACGCGATAGCAAGGCGAGACCTAAAAATGGTACTGATCAATAATGGTACCGACTCTAGGTAAGTAAGGACAATCGAGTTTTCAGATACAGGTTTCAAACTCGTCCAAACCTCTTTGTTCTTCTACACTGAACAGTGGAGTTATGTTCTGAATATTGAGTTTTTTTTATTTTTTATAATCACCTATAATTAGATTGAGTGTCTAAATCTGTAGCACCTATAGAAATACTTTTAAACCCACTGTACAATCAATAGGTCCTAACCAAAGAGCCTCTACAAACATAAGAACAACATTATAGTCAGCATTCCATTAACAATACAGCAAAACTGTCTGTAGAAGAAACACAGTGTTTGCCTCTTTAGGGTGTGATCGTCTCTACTACAGTGCACTTTCTGATTCTCTTACTCTTTTATGGTGTACCAAGGTGTGCCTCTCACCGTGTCAGGCTCCAAAATGCACCTCAGGGCGCTGTTGCCCAATTCAGGAAAAGGCTGTCCCCGTCATACAGAGTGTTCACTCTAAATCACTTAAATGTTTTAAAATACTATAAAGGTGTGCCTGTCACTACATCAGGCACATAAGTAGCATAACGGCGTGCCTGTCAGGCACTAACAAACAGTGAAGTGTGCCCACCTTCCTGTATGGGCCTTCAACTTGCACGAGACACCGATGAGTACTATTGCCACGGTTTTCACAGAAGAGATTTACTGGAAAATGCTTTAAACAGACCCCATCCTATAATGGCCGCCGGAGCATCCCACATGAGTGGAACTTGCGCCTGATCTCGTTTTATTGTTTAATACATGCTGCCCAATGTGCTCAAAGTCTACAAATGGCCACCCGATGTTACGCCATTGCTTTATACAGGTTGCCCATGTACTGCCCGATCCAATTAAGATGTTTGGCCTCATGTCGCTTTATGTAAAGTAATTTGCACTTCCCGCAGCTTGGCCCAGGACCATGAAACGCAGCTTCTAAGTACCTTATAAGTGATTAACCTGTGTCGTCTTAATAGTGCTTTTTAACTCGCAACGCTTGCTGTCGGCTTAACAGCTAAAAGGTAAAGGAGCGTCGCCCCACTGCTTTTTGCAGTGAAAAAAATGGAAAAATAAAATGATAATGACTTGACGTTACTCTAATTTTATTTGTTCCCGCTCTTTCCAGGTCTTGGCTGCGATGTGAGAGAAGGATCTTCCTCCTGCTTTGGCTCTGTGCATGCATTAAGGTTTCGGGGAGTACGAGGTTGGCTGATCGGAGGTTTCTTTTGGGTACATGGAGGGTGACTGTCGTTGAGGTTTTAGGGTCCGATGTTGTGTACACATTTGTAGGCATGGGTGAGAATCTTGAAAGTGACTTCTCAACAGGTAGCCAGTGGAGCTTCTGTAGGTGTTGCTGATGAGCTTGTGTCGGGGAATACCGAGGATGAGTCTGGCGGCAGTGTTTTGTATTGTCTGGAGTTTGCGGAGTAGAGTCTTGTTTATGCCTGCATAGAGGGTGTTTGCGTAGTCTAGCCTGCTGCTGATAAGTGCGTGGGTGACTGTAATCCTCGACTCGGGGGGGGTGGGGGGGGGGGGGGGGGGAAATCAATTTGTAAATCTTACAGAGGATGCGGAGAGTGTTTAAGCAGCTGGAGGCGACGGCGTTGACCTGCCGGTTCATTGAGAGGGATGAGTCGAGTACGGTGCCGAGGTTCCTGGCATGGTCCGTGGGTGTCGGCGGGCAGCCGAGGGCGGTGGGCCACCAGGTGTTGTACCATGCTGATGGGGTGGTCCTGAGGACTAGGACTTCGGTCTTCTCAGTGTTGAGCATTAGGCAGCTGTTGGTCATCCAGGCTGCGACGTCCTGCATTCCTTCCTGGAAGTTGAGCCTAGTGGTGGCGGGGTCCTTGGTGAGGGAGAGGATGAGCTGGGTGTCGTCGTGTAGGATACAATTCTGAGGCCGTGTTGTCGGACGATGGTGACGAGGGGGGCATGTAGATGTTGAAGAGGGTTGGGCTGAGAGACGACCCCTGTGGGACTCGGCAGTTGATTTCCGTGGGTTCGGAGAAGAAGGGTGGCAGTCTGATCCTTTGGCTTCTGCCGGTGAGGAATGATCGGATCCAGTTGAGGGTGGTTCCTTGTATGTCGGCGTCGTGTAGTCTGGCGGCGAGTGTGCGGTAGGAGACTGTCAAACGCTGCTGACAGGTCAAGCAGGATCAGGGCTGTGGTGTGGGCTGTGGTGTGGCCTTGGTCGAGGAGGGAGCGGATGTCGTCTGTGGCGGCGAGTAGGGCGGTCTTGAAGCTGTGGTTGCTTAGGAATCTGGATTAAGACGGGTCGAGGACAGCATTGTCTTCATTGAACCTTGTCAGTTCTGAGTTTGACGGTTTTCTTAGCGACTTTCGCAGCAAAGGGGAGAAGCGAGATGGTCTGGTAGTTCTTGAGGTCCGTGGGATTCGCTGTGGGCTTCTTGAGCAGGGGCCTGACTTCTTAGAGTTTCCAGTCGCCCGGGAAGGTGCCGGTCTCGAAGGTGGTGTTGATGGTGCATTGTAGTCCGGGTGCGATGGCGGCTCTGTGGTAGATGTGGTGTGGGCAGGGGTTGGTGGGGGCCCCTGAGTGGATGCCTTTCATGGTCGAGACGGTCTCTTCGGCCGTGATCGGTGTCCAGGCAGAGATCGTGGGATAGCTGCTGTAGCCGGAGGGCGGGCTGGCTGCGGAGTCGGGCGTGTGGTCGATGAAGTTGTCGTAGAGTTTTTTTATCATCAGGTGGAAGTAGGATCCGAGATTGTCGCAGAGGTCCTGGGAAGAGGTGATGTCCGTGGCTGCACTGCAGGGATTGGTGAATTCCTGGATGACGCTGAAGAGTTCCTTGGAGTTGCTGAAGTTGGCGAGGATTTTGTTGTGGATGAAGGTCCTTTTGGTGGTTCTGATTCATTGGTGGTAGTTCATCATGGCGTCCTTGTAGGTGGTGTAGTTTCCAGGTGTCTTGCTGTTTCTCCAATTCTTCTCCAGGCATCTGCAGGTGCGTCTGGCTTCTTGGAGCTTAGTAGGGAACCAGGCGGCTTTCCTGGGGCACTGTTTGTCGGGGTTGCCTAGCGGGGCGAGCGAATCCGCGCAGTTGGAAATCAAAGTGTGGAATTCGCTGGCTGCGAGGTTGGCGTTGGTTGCCGAGGTGGGGTTGTCATGGATGAGGGTGGAGTTGAGTTGCTCGTCTCAGACTTTGCTCCAGTTCCTTCGCGGGGGAGGTGGGGCGGGTTTGAGTGCCTTTGGTTTGTCGACAAGGAAGTGTACGCAGGGGTGGTCGATGGGGGTTGCGTCGTGTGGCTGAAGTGGGCACTGTTTCCCCCTGCCAAAATGGGGTCGAGGATGTGTCCTGCCTTGTGGGTCATTGTGGTGACTAGTTGTTTTAGTCCTATGTTGGCGAGGTTGTCATGGAGGGTGGGGGAGTTGGAGTCGCTGGGGTTGTCGAAGTGGAAGTTCAGGTCTCCGATTAGTATGTAGTTCATTGCGGCGATGGCGTGGGGTGCGATGAGGTCGGTGATGGTGTTGGCGAAGGGGGCCTGGTGGGTTTGTAGGCGAGGCTGCCGCAGAGTGTGGAGTTGGGGCTGGTCTGGATCTGGGAGTGCAGGTGTTCGGCAGCGGGGAAAGGTTTTGCTGGAGGTGGAGGGAGTTCTTGTGAACGATGGCGAGACCCCCTCCTGGGTGGTGGCTGGGGCGGTCCTTCCTCTGGATCTTTTATCAGTCCGGGATGGCGATGTCAGGGGCAGAGAAGACGTAGGTCCAGGTTTCTGTGAAAAAGGCAACGTCAGGCGAGAGAGAGTCCAGTAGGTTCCAGACTCCATGGCGTGTTTGTGCACAATGAGGAGAAAAGCTTCTTAGGGCATCGGTGGTGTTGGCGGCCGGAGCTGTGGTGAGAGTGTTGGCGGCCGGAACGATGGGGAGGGTCTGGCGGCAGGAGAACTGGCCCTAGGTCGTGTTTGGCGTGGCCTGCTGGCAGTTGTTGTTTCTTCCGGGGTTGAGTGTGAGGAGGGCGGCTGTGTTGTAGGATGGATGGTTCGAGAGTCCCTGGCGCTGGTTGCGGTCTGGTCGCAGACGGGCGCGGACGGGCTTGCAACCTCCATTAAATAGGGAAGGGGAGGGACGTGCAGCTGGGAAGCGGGAGCAGGGACTGTCAGGGGGAGGGGCCGCAGTGGCGGCAGCAGCAGCAGCGGCGGGAACGCAAAAAACCACAACAGAGCAGGGCACAAGAATAGAATTAACAGAAAAAAAAGGCAAAGGTCTCGCCTTTGGGACCTTATAAGTGTTTAGCCAGAGATATTGACTTTGCCTATGTCTTTAAGCTGTGCTGTACAGAAGTCTGCAGCATGCTGAAAAGTTAAAATAAAGAAGTGTCAGAAGTATTTTTGTTACCTTATATATGACCAAGAAAGCATTATGTACAACTGAACAACCATATTAAAAAAATATTAACAATAAATAACGTCTTGAGGATTTTTTTTGTCCTCGCAAGGCTGGCAACTTCTATCTGCCCGTCCCAATGGTTGCTTGTTATGGGTTTTTAGTTCTCGACCTTGCTATCGCGTAAGCGATCGCAAAGCGAGACTATAGAAAGCGGGTTTGAAAAGTGCTCCCAAAAAGCGGATTGCATGGCTAGCACACGCACAATCACGCGCATCGTGCCGCCATGCAATCTGCTTTTTGGGAGCACTTCAAAGGGTCCGCTCCCCCGCCTGGAATGCGCTCCCCCGCCCCAAGCGCACGCGCCACGCTCCGCCGGGCTTGTTTCTTTTCGCGTGATCGTGATCACTTTCACTTTTTCTTTCCGCGTGCTTGTTTTTTTCCAGAGTGAACATGACTACAAATCACAGGTTTTTGTGAAATGACAATGAAACACGTGCGCGTTCGTTGCCAGACTACCTGGAAAAAAACCTTTCATGGAAATCAGTCCCAAAATGAGCATCTTTTTCTACGACATCAAAGCGAATGGGTCACGTAAAACCAGCTGGCAACTTCAATGTGACTGCATGCTCCTTCATTTACAACGGATGCCCATCACACAGCCTGTCCCCTGACCACTGTCAAGCATCTTCGTTGTGTGGAGTGAGAGTTCATGCTCTAAACACGGTGCTTCTTTGCTTTTTGTTGCCATCTCTGGCTTGAATACGACGTGCTAGGGTTACTGGAGCACATCACTTTTGATAGCCAGCTGTTAGCTCAATGAACCCCTACATTGTGAGCCAGCATCATCTGTTCTCTGTTTTCTCTTTTTATGCATTTTTAATTTCCGGGTGGACAGAGTGTATCCAGCGTTTGTTCTTTGTAAGATCCCAACATCTGCTAATCCAAGAAAGCATTTTGCATGAAAGTATATTCTGTTTGAAGTGGAGATGCTTGCGATTAAAACTGTTAAAATTGTGAGCCGTTAATTTTAAGTGTGTGATTTAATCCTTACTGACGTCTGCGGAAGGGGTAAAAAGCCTTCAGTGTCTCGATTTCTTCCATTCACACCACATTCCCCTGCAATCTGTTAAAAACGTGCGCCCTTCTCTCTTCACATCTTTCTGATACTCTTCATCTGCATATCGTTTACCACACCCCTTCCCTCTTCAGCACCGTCTTGTCACTATCCCCTTTATGTACTTACCCGTATCACCTTCAGTTCACCAAACTCAACACACCCACTCAGTTGTAAGCAGTTCAGTCTTTTATTTACACCTTGTCAGTATTTTGCCCACTGTTTATCTCCTTCGCACACATTTGCATAGAATCACAGTTACAATTGGCATACATGACCACTGCCCTGTGCTCTTTTCAGAGAGGCCAACAAGTGGATGGCCATATATTCTGAACAGCTTTTTGACTCTGTGACATCCACTATGAGAAGCTCGCCCTGCGTACTCCATTATAAACACTTCGATACGACTTGCGAGTAAAATGCTTCATAAAGCAAAACTACAGAAATACAACATCAAATAGATAACAAACACTCTTAGGGAATGGAAGGTTAAGTAAAACCCGTTTAGTGTAAACATGAACTAAACCTCTGACTTGGATTATTTAATGTGTTTTACTTTCGTTGTTCAGAATTCGATCAGTGCTTTTATCGTTAAACGTAAGGACAGGATTATAGGGCACTGTAATGACCCAATGCTGGCTTTTAATTACTACCGCGCCAGGGACCTGGTCGACTTAAGGCCCTGATTACACGCATCGTACATCCAGGATTGTTGATCGGCTTTATCAAAGAAATGCATGTTGCCCTTGAGCACTGCTTTGCGCGTTTAGGTTTTTACAATGTTCTGTGATATCCCATGTCCACAATCATTAGGGGGTATATAAAAATGGGCACTGTACTGTACTGTGCATCTAGGGAAGGACTTATTTCCAGAGTTTACTTTGTTTGAAACATAGCTGAGAACTCAGCTCAAACGTGATAGATATGCTTATGAGAAAAATTGTGGGGCTTTGCTTAAAGAGAGACTTTAGGGGTCTTTTGAGCAATAGTCGACCCAGCAGGAGAGTTACTTCCCTACTATTGAACTCGTTGGCATACAAAACATTAATAGAAGCACCAAATACCGCTAAAGCTGGCTGAAAAGCAAGCCTATTTTTTGCATGCAGCACAATTACAACAGGGGCCCAGATACAGCTAACATCTAAGAAGCTTCTGGCAGGCGACTGTAAAGGCCATAAACCCCCCCCCTTTCAGTGCGAACTTAAGGGATTGTAAACATCAAGGGGCCTTCATGAGGAGCTCAAAGACCTTGTCAAAGATCAGGCGCTTATCTCCGGGAAGCTCATTCCTTAGCTGCCCTTTAAGCAGGGACAGGAAGGCAGGATGACGTTTCCAGCAACAGACAAGCATTTGCAATGCAATTGGTCTCGCATTTACGCAAGTTTAAGCTATTGGCATTGTAAATGACAATGCCTTTTATTTATGTTTTAAAAGCAAAAATATAAGGTATTGTCATTTGCAATGTCAATAGCTCAAACTCGTGTAAATGCGAGACCTATTGCATTGCAAATGCTTGTTTTGTTATGGGGGGTATAAATAACAGGAGGGTGAAGGTTGGGAAATAGTACCTGTATAACAGTCAGTGAGAGAGAGTGAGACAGTCAGTGAGTCAGTGAGAGTCAGTCAGACAGAGAGCGTCAGTCAGACAGAGAGCGTCAGTCAGACAGAGAGCGTCAGACAGAGAGAGAGCGTCAGTCAGAGAGAGAGCGTCAGTCAGAGAGAGAGCGTCAGTCAGAGAGAGAGCGTCAGTCAGAGAGAGAGCGTCAGTCAGAGAGAGAGCGTCAGTCAGAGAGAGAGCGTCAGTCAGAGAGAGAGCGAGCGTCAGTCAGAGAGAGAGCGTCAGTCAGAGAGAGAGCGTCAGTCAGAGAGAGAGCGTCAGTCAGAGAGAGAGCGTCAGTCAGAGAGAGAGCGTCAGTCAGAGAGAGAGCGTCAGTCAGAGAGAGAGCGTCAGTCAGAGAGAGAGCGTCAGTCAGAGAGAGAGCGTCAGTCAGAGAGAGAGAGTCAGTCAGTGAGAGAGTCAGTCAGTGAGAAAGTAAGAGAGAGTCAGTCAGAATCAGTGAGAGTCAGTGAGAGAGTCAGTGAGAGAGTGAGAGAGTCAGCCAGTGAGAGAGTGAGAGAGTCAGCCAGTGAGAGAGTCAGCCAGTGAGAGAGTGAGAGTCAGCCAGTGAGAGAGTCAGCCAGTGAGAGAGTGAGAGTCAGTCAGTGAGAGAGTCAGTCAGTGAGAGAGTGAGAGAGTCAGTCAGTGAGAGCGAGACTAGGAGACAGTCAGTGAGAGTCAGAGTAAGTCAGTGAGAGGGAGAGTCATTTAGTCAGTGAGAGGGAGAGTCATTTAGTCAGTGAGAGGGAGAGTCATTTAGTCAGTGAGAGGGAGAGTCATTTAGTCAGTGAGAGGGAGAGTCATTTAGTCAGTGAGAGGGAGAGTCATTTAGTCAGTGAGAGGGAGAGTCATTTAGTCAGTGAGAGGGAGAGTCATTTAGTCAGTGAGTCAGAGAGAGAGAGTGAGAGTCAGTGAGTCAGAGAGAGAGAGTGAGAGTCAGTCAGTGAGAGTGAGAGTCAGTCAGTGAGAGTGAGAGTCAGTCAGTGAGAGTGAGAGTCAGTCAGTGAGAGTGAGAGTCAGTCAGTGAGAGTGAGAGTCAGTCAGTGAGAGTGAGAGTCAGTCAGTGAGAGTGAGAGTCAGTCAGTGAGAGTGAGAGTCAGTCAGTGAGAGAGTCAGTCAGTCAGTGAGAGAGTCAGTCAGTCAGTGAGAGAGTCAGTCCGTCCGTGAGAGAGTCAGTCCGTCCGTGAGAGAGTCAGTCCGTCCGTGAGAGAGTCAGTCCGTCCGTGAGAGAGTCAGTCCGTCCGTGAGAGAGTCAGTCCGTCCGTGAGAGAGTCAGTCCGTCCGTGAGAGAGTCAGTCCGTCCGTGAGAGAGTCAGTCCGTCCGTGAGAGAGTCAGTCCGTCCGTGAGAGAGTCAGTCCGTCCGTGAGAGAGTCAGTCCGTCCGTGAGAGAGTCAGTCCGTCCGTGAGAGAGTCAGTCCGTCCGTGAGAGAGTCAGTCCGTCCGTGAGAGAGTCAGTCCGTCCGTGAGAGAGTCAGTCCGTCCGTGAGAGAGTCAGTCCGTCCGTGAGAGAGTCAGTCCGTCCGTGAGAGAGTCAGTCCGTCCGTGAGAGAGTCAGTCCGTCCGTGAGAGAGTCAGTCAGTGTGAGAAGTTGGCCTGGCATATGCTGTCTCCTAGTTATAGGGGACACCTTGCACCAGTCCAATTCGACTCTTATTGATGATAGGTTTAAGACAACCTTTAAAGAAAGCTATCCTAGTGGTAGCTGTGGAGAGCAGCCTTCAGGCTAAGTCTTGAAGGAGAGTTAAGCTTATTGTTTTACCATACATAACCTCTTGAATGACCAAATGAAAGAGTAGTCCACACAGGTATATATATATAAAATATATGTATTTATTCTAGACAGAATCCCAGTGTCTCTTTATGAGGCTAGTGGCAAAGTTACAATTCAAACAAGCATTTATAAACACAATAAATAGCACTGGAATCACAGGGCCCCAGGGGGGGACCAAACCATATATTAAAAAAGTGGTATAAGAACCACGACAATTCTACAGACAATGCCTAGGGCATTTAGGATCGCTGGCCCCTTAAGAATCCACCCCAGATTATGAGGAAGGGGACCCACGGGAGGCGCGTGCAGTGGAAATAGCTGCTATCGGGATCTCTATTAAGCCTATAGAGAATGTCGCGGTTTGATTTACACAGAATTAAGACACTTCTAGCAGGAGTTCAAAGTTAAAACTTTAGAGTTAAGCTTTTGAGGAGCCCACTACCACGAGAGTACCGAGGTACCACTGTTGCCTGCCCCAGGGAAGCCGGGTGCATAGGTAGTTTTCGATGTCGGGTCGCGGGCTGATTTTCAATGGGAAAATTTTCAAAAGTGCTGCTAGCCAAAAGCGTCAATGATGCCGTGAAGATTGAAGTTGTAGAAGTTGTAGAGAAGAACCTGAAAGGAGAGGGGACAGAGTCTGGGTCACGGCACAGTGACCAGGGTGCTCAAAGCAAAGAGCCCTTCCGTGTTGGGTGCTTCAAGTGGAAAGAGGTGTAGCTTGGATCTGCAGCCACGGGCTCCGGGAGGCTGCAAGGATGGCGAGCTTTGGGAGGGCGACTGTCCCACGTCGGATGAGGGTCGCTGCGGTGTTAGTGTCCGGATTGGATCCACTAAGCCTTGGCAACCTCAACCCACGCAAGATGAACAAATCAGCTACTGGTGCAGACCCACGAGGTCTGTGAGAGGTCTCCTTTGGAGAGACTGTAGAACAGGCCTGGAGCAACCAGGGGAACTCTTAGATGTCGAGATTGTCCTCCACTCGGGCCCACAAGTCGAGAGACAAGGGACCACGGAAGGCAGCAAAATATAGTGCGTAAAATGGAGCACACGGGCCACCGGAGGGGGCTAGGGCGCTGATCTTTGGCACAAATGCTGCTTGGTGGTTGGCTCAATAATGGGCCAAAGCACAACTTCCCCACTGGTTAGGGTCGTGTGTATGGAAGAGGTGGCCGGTGTCCTGGGGAATTGGGAATCTCGGCACCCACGCGGTCCACGGTGCTCAGGTTTGCTGAACACACTCACTGGCCTCTGGGATGCTTAGGAAACCCACCTCAAGGGTGCTGGAAGTCGACGAAGTTTGTGAGAGCAGCGAAGTTCCAACCGGGTCACTTGCAGTGTTTCAGGTGCCTGCCAAGCAGGGGGATAACTCCTTTATCCCAAGGGAGATTTCTTCAGTCAGCTGGGCAGCAGCTCGTCGAAGGTCAAGTCTGTAAAGTCCAAGATTAATCTGAGGCTCTGGGGCCACGTTATTCACCTTTATCCCCAAGATTAGGGGAGTGTCCAGAGTAGAGTCCACCAATGAGTGGTGAGGCGGGAAAGGGTGGCTACACCCTCTCCCCTTTGTGTGTTTCCCGCCTGGGCGAGGGGCAGGATGCCCCTGAACCGGTTCCAAGTGGTGTATGCAGAATGAAGGCGCTGCAGCTGCCTACGTGCAACTCTGAAAGGACATTTGGTGCACCCACCCTGATCCAATCCACATTATCATGTCTGGGGAAATGCTAGCACCTCCCTGCCACAGGAGCCCTATTGTCCAGCTGGCGAGGCTGGGATTTTCCCCACCAACCGCCAGCCAGAGTCGTGTGGGTGGCGGGTAGTAGCCATTTTGTACTACTTGTGCACTTTTAAATTGGTGTCTAAATTCTGCTGCTTTTCCCATATCGCCCCTCTAGCAGGGGGGAATCGTGCCCTCATGCCCATGGCTGGACTGGGGGTATGATTTCTACATGTTTGACACCAAACACGATATGGTTCTGTGTAGCCATTCTCAAGTTATCGCGTTATCGCGATAGACTTATAATGCGGTTAAGGGTATATGGTATGGCTACACTACAAACAAACCAGCAATGATTTTACGAAGGTTGCAGAGAGGCCCTACTCATGTAGGGGTCCCCCCCTTACACATACCTCAGCACCCTGCCTTGTAGGATTAGCAAGGCCTGCTATAGGGGTGACCTATGAGAGTATATGTGTTGTAATGGGGTGGGATATAGGGTACCTATATCCCTGTAAGGGGTGCTAGCACCACCTGACCCAGACTACAGTAGTGGTCTGGTGGTGTCAGTTTTTATGGCTGTCCCAAAGTGGCACAATAAGTGCTGCAGCCCTGGTAGGCCTACTGAGGGACCCATGCCCTGGGTACCTAGGGTACCATCTACAAGGGACTGTCAGGGCATCCTCAGCATCCAATTGGTTTGTACCTAGGGTACTCACATCGTTTAACAGAGGAAGCAGATAGGCTGGGGTCCTGGATAGCAGGGCCACAGCCTGGCTAGAGTCATTAAACAGTCAAAACATCAGCAAAAAGTTGGGGGCAACTATGCAGTCGATGCCACTCTCCTACAGTCAGTGTGAGAAGTTGGCCTGGTATATGCTCTTCACTAGTTAGTGGACACCTTGCACCAGTACAATTCGACTCTTATGGTAGTAGGTTTAAGACAACCTTTAGAGAAAGCTATCCTAGTGGTAGCTGTGGAGAGCAGCCTTCAGGCTAAGTCTTTAGAGGAATGTAAAGCAGCTTGTTTTACCATATAATCTCTTGAATTACCAAATGAAAGGACACCACACAGGTATATATATCAAATATATATGTATTTATTACTAAACAACTCTCTACTAACCTCTTTATGAGATTAGAAGGCAGGAACATATGCACAATCAACCTTTCACAATAAGTTAAGCACAAATATGGCTGGGGACCTAGGGGCGTACCAGACCATATACTAAACAAGCATTGGCATAGCCAATAGGTCTCGCCTTTGAAACCTTATAAGTATTTAATTATGCAGTGCAGCAACATCAACTGTTGCATGGCTAGAAACTTATAAGATCCCAAATGCGAGACCTATTGGCTATGCCAATGCTTGTTTTTTTGGGCAGGAGGAGATTAAGCTATTTGCCCAGAATCACAGGATGCTTGAGCCTCCCACTAGACTCGAACCTGGTTCCCCACTTCAAAGTCGGCCGCTCTAGCCTTAAGCCATATCTCTCTCCTTTCCAGTGTTCTTTTATTTACAAGACTCTACATATTTGTAACCAAACGGAGTGTGAAGGCGCAGTTCTTTTCCTGTGTAGTAAATGAGTATTGACCAGGACACTCATAATGTGAGCAGTGTCCCAGTCACTGGTGTCAGTTTCTGCACCTGTTTACGTCGCACGCAGGACACAATGTGTACGTCCTTGGGGATAGGGGTGGGGTCAGCTGCTACCACTGCCAGGCCCCCGGGGCGCAAGGGGCGGGGCTGCACAGCTGTTTCAGGGCTGCCACTTCCTGCTCCGAAGTCACGTGACGACGGCGGCCGCAGAGCGCGAGGATGTCTGCGGGTTGAAAATGGAGTACTTCTCCAAGCTTCGGGTGAGGGGTGTCCGCGTCTGGCGACTTTGTGGGCGCGGCTCTGGCTAGCGGGAGCGGGGCGGATCCCGCTTCAAGGATTTTGAGGCCGTGATGAGGGGCGCTGTATCTGTAAAGGGGGGGGAAGGGGAACAGGCCATTCCTACTTAGGGGCTTAACCGTTGACCGTGATACGGGATAGTGCTGAAGTGAAATCTAAACTGGTTGTCATTGGACTGAAATAGTTTGCGAATAGCGACGTGCCCTCAGCCTGTTGTATTCCCTCAGTCGCAATCCGGTGCTTTATTATTTGTGTGTTTGGGTTTGTAAAATAAGAAACGGGACCACGGCAAGGTTGTGGCTCGGCGACGTTCCCAGAACCGCAACTTTGGCCAGTGACATCCCTTCGACCAAATGTTTATTTATGTTTACAGTTTTGTATAGCGCGAACTCGACCTCTTGGCATCGGAGCACTTTGCACGAGCACCGGTTACACCTCACAATGTCTTGTTTGCTTTTAGAAATCGGGATATTATGTGAATAGCCCATAATTACAACATGTTGAGCTCACACGAAGGCTCGAACCTGATCCCCCGTGTTTGAAAGTCGGCAGCTCCGGCCGTACCACCACATCCTCTCCCAGTATTACAACGACAATCATTACGGGCAGGGCACAAATCCTAAACGAGGTGTGTGCACGCGCGTTAGGCAGCCGCGGTGAGGGGGGTCGGCAGCGGCGGGGTGTGTGCGCGCGCGTGTGTGTCTGTGTGTGCGTCTGCGCAAGCGCGTCTCAGAAACGCGTCCACAGACCCCGACCCCAATCGCTATCGCTGTGCGTGCCCCGGTCTGTCTCCCTTGAGAGGCATCTCGGCGACAATAGGTCTCGAGAGCGAGACCTAAAAAGAGACTTCGAGATAACGGCTTGCAAAGGGACAAGGCCTAGGGCCTTCAGAAGCATTGGGGCCTCACGAAACCACCCAAGGTAGGTAAGTAAAGGGCCCACGGGAGACGCATGCAGTGTGATAACACAGCCGCGAATCCCTATTGACTTAAATGGAGCAAGTCGCGATTGGAAATTAAGAGTTCAATGATACTTCGGGAGAGTCTACAAGCAAGTCACTTACAGGGTAAGTAGTTCTAGAGCCAACACCCACAGGAGCACCGTAGTGCTGGAGTTACCTCACCCAGGGAAGCTGGGTGCATAGGTGTCTTTTGGTGTCGGGTCGCGGCGTCGTTTTCAGTGGGAGCCAATGAAGACTTGCTGCTTGTGAAGACAGGAGAAGTGTCCGGTGGAATCCAAGGCTGGATTCAGAAGAAAG
The DNA here is from genome assembly GCF_964204655.1 of Triturus cristatus. NCBI lineage: Eukaryota > Metazoa > Chordata > Amphibia > Caudata > Salamandridae > Triturus > Triturus cristatus. The sequence goes on from NC_140591.1 coordinate 905,813,286, forward strand.
ACCTGAAAACAGTGGGGACAGTGTTCAAAGTCACTTGGCAGTGACCCGGGGCAAGGAAGATGGATGCCCATAGTCGTCGGGCGATTTCAGGTAGTCCACAGGTGTCTTGACTCTTTAGCCACGAGGTCCAGGAGGCGTCGACAACGACCAGGAGGTGGATTCGGCGTGTCCCACGAAGTCTGCAGCTTACGGCAGTGACCAGATTGGAGCCAACAAGACTTGGTAACAGCAAGTCTCGTGGAAAGGACAAAAAGTCAGTGGTGCAGACCAGCAAGGTCTGAGGGACTCACCCAGCGAGGGTAAGTCAGGGCAGGCCTGTAGCAACCAGGGGAGCCCTTTGGAACTGTAGAAAAGTCTTCAGGGGACCAATGAGCCAACCGGCAAGGGATCGCGAAGACGCCTCAGGAGGATCCACTCAACAGGGGCCCACGGTCACTCGGGACGGGGTAGGCCTCTGATCTTCGAAGGGATTCCTGCAAGAGGCTTGGACCACACGGGGTCCAATGCACAGGTTCGTAGAACGTCGTGAAGGGGTTGGGCTCGAAAATAGTGCACGGTACCCAGGGATTGCGGTTCCCCGTCACTCGTGGGGTCCACTTGCCTCGGCGTCGCTGGGGACTCACGATGGCCTTGGAGAAGTCAGGAAATCCTCTTCCTGGGCTGCAGGGACTTCAGGCTCCGGCAGGAGCTATGGAGTTTGCGACCGCAGTTTGTAGTTTTTGGTGCCTGCCAAGCAGGGGAGTCACTCCTTGACTCCAAGGGAGATTCTTCCGTCTTCCAGAGGTGGTGGAACGTTGAAAGTCCGGGATTTGTCTTCAGAGCGTCGTCCAGGGGTATCTAGTTTGCAATGGCAAGGGTTCCCTAACTTATACTAGAAGGAAGGGAGGGACTAGCTCTATGACCCCACCTATGGGAGGGTCAGGGGAGTGGGTGGCTACACCTACCTCCCTTTGTCCAGTTTCGCGCCAGAGCAGGGGCAGGTAGCCCCTGAGCCGGTTTGAACTGGTATATGCACAGAGGAGCCTACTGCTCCCCCAGTGCAGGACTTCTAAGCACTCTAGAAGTGCACCCACCCAGCCCCAATACAGTAATCCCTGTCTGGGAGGTGGTCACACCTCCCTGTGACAGGATACCTATTGTTGGGCCTCCTCCACTGCGAGTTTCGGTCATCAGCAGGAGGGCAGCCCAGTGTCTGTGACTGGTGGCATCCATTTTGTGATGCCAGGGCTCTGCAGGATTCTACCGTGTTTCCACAGTAGGTACATGTCTATCCATCTAGAAGGGTGGGATCATACTCCCACACCAGTTACTGGTGTGGGGGTATGATTCCAAAGCGTTTGACACCAAACACAACATGTTTTGATGCAGTCATTCCAAAGTTAGCATTTACAGAGAGGTTATAATGCACTTAAGAGTATATGGTTTGACCGCATTCACAAACAGCCCCAGAGAATGGACTCTGAGTGCTGCAGAGGGGCCCTGCTCAGACAGAGGCACCCCTTCACATGGAAACCAAGCACCCTGCCCTCAGAATTGATAGGGCCTGCCTTAGGGGTGACTGATAGGTTTAAATGTGTGTGCAGGAGAGATATAGTGAAGCTATATCTCAGTGATGAGTGCTAGCACCACCGCACCCAGGCTGCAATAGCAGGCCTGTGGTGTCAGATTTAGTCTGCTTCCCAGGGGTGGCATAATACATGCTTCAGCCCCTGGTAGGCCTGTGAAGTACCTATGCCCTTGGTACCTAAGGTACCATATACTAGGGACTCATAAGGCACCACAGTATCCAATCACTTGTGCACCTAATAGGCACTCCATGTTGTTTAGAGAGAACAGAGAGGCTGGGGCCCTGATTAGCAGGATCCCAGCCAGACTATAGCCAGAAACCAGTGTAAACATCAGAAAAAAGTGGGGGCAACATAAGAGGCAGATCCTACTCTCCTACAGTCAGTCAGTGAGAGAGTCAGTCAGTGAGAGAGAGTCAGTCAGTGAGAGTGAGAGTGAGAGTCAGTCAGTGAGAGTGAGAGTGAGAGTCAGTCAGTGAGAGTGAGAGTCAGTCAGTGAGAGTGAGAGTCAGTCAGTGAGAGTGAGAGTCAGTCAGTGAGAGTGAGATTGAGAGTCAGTCAGTGAGAGAGAGAGATTGAGAGTCAGTCAGTGAGAGAGAGTGAGAAAGTCAGTCAGTGAGAGAGAGTGAGAAAGTCAGTCAGTGAGAGAGATAGTGAGAAAGTCAGTCAGTGAGAGAGATAGTGAGAAAGTCAGTCAGTGAGAGAGAGAGTGAGTGAGTCAGCGAGAGAGTGAGTCAGCGAGAGAGTGAGTCAGCGAGAGAGTGAGTCAGCGAGAGAGTGAGTCAGCGAGAGAGTGAGTCAGCGAGAGAGTGAGTCAGCGAGAGAGTGAGTCAGCGAGAGAGTGAGTCAGCGAGAGAGTGAGTCAGCGAGAAAGTCAGTCAGCGAGAAAGTCAGTCAGCGAGAGAGAAAGTCAGTCAGCGAGAGATAGAGTAAGTCAGTTTGAGAGAGGCAGACAGTGAGAGTGTGAGAGTCAGTCAGTGAGACAGTGGGAGTCAGTGAGAGTCAGAGTCAGTCAGTGAGTGAGAGAGTCAGTCAGTCAGAGAGAGTGGTAGGCAGTCAGTCAGAGAGAGTGGGAGGCAGAGAGTCAGAGTCAGTCAGTCAGTCAGTGAGAGAGAGTTAGACAGACAGTGAGAGAGTGAGAGACAGAGAGAGAGAGAGAGAGAGAGAGACAGACAGTCACAGAGAAAGTGAGAGAGTCAGTCAGTGAGAGAGAGAGAGAGAGAGAGAGACAGTGAGAGAGGGGAAGACCTGGGTTGGACTCTCTGTGTCACAGAACGGCGCAGCGTCACAAACAAGATATATGGAGCATAACTTAATAATCTCCATGCGACTTGGAGTCTCATTGTAACTATAAAGAACAAACAAAGAAGAGTGAGAGGGGTGCAAACATGGAGCGCAGGCTGCTAATTAGTAACTTGATCCACGAAGAGAGAGGAATGCAGCTGCCAGCCTGCGCGCCGCTGCTCACTCCCGAGAGCAAAACGCCGTTGGAGTGAACATTTGAAGAAGAGGGGGGACATGCACCTGCCTTTGGCCATTTACGTGCTTTCATTATTGAAAGACACACGCAATGGCCAATTAGATGTGTGGGAGGAGTCCGGCCCACATGGAGAAGTTTTGAGCCCTAAGAAGATGCCTCCAATAGAGCAACGCATGCAAGCTGCGCTAGGCTCGACCTAAAAAGCAAGTACAGCCACAACCAAGGATACGGGCAATGACCGGGCACAGAGCGGATAGACAGCGACCTCAAACACTTACCAGGTGGAGGTCAGCGTGTCAGCGGTGGGGCACAGCGGAGCGAGCAGGCCTTAGGCCAGAGGTCAGAGGTCTTGCTCTCTGTAAAGTGGTATCTCTGCAAATCCACCTACAGTATACTGATTTTCCAATATGACTCATGGCCATTCTAGTTCTTTATCCTATATTAATCGTATGACGTGATACATCTCATTTTCATGCAGTATTCTGAAAACGTGGATTAAACCAGTACTTTCTTAATGTGTTCACCATTCCATCATGTCTCACATGCGTAGGCCCACACATGTTTTTCACCATCTGCAGTAGCAGTGAGTTTAGCCAAATAAACCTCATCTGTTAATTTCATCATTTTTACATCCTGATGTTTCCTATTTTTCTTTTCTTTCTTTGGTGCCTCATTCTTCAAATTCCATTAACTCATCTGTTTGAATTGTCATGTTAAGAAAAGGATTTACAATTTCAACATCTGAATCATCTGCTTCTGAATTTTCATCTAGAAACAGGAATGTGGTAGACAAAAAACCCCCAAAAAAACAGTATTTAGGAGTCTCATCAGAGAAATGATTACTCAGTGTATGTAACCATGTCACAACAACTCTTGTGTGCAGCACATTTTACAACAGCCCTTTTTTGCAATTGTAGGGCATATAACAAATAAAAATGTGTGGGCCATTTCCAATTGAGGTGCCAGCGCATAGCGTGAACCTCTGCTGAGACTACTATTGTCCAAAATCATGGACCACTCCAAAACCATAGACTATCTGCATAGACTGTAGAACTCAATGTATTGACTATGAAGCATATTCTTGTGATGATTATCAATTCAGCTACTTGTGCTAAGGTTACACTGTACAAATATGATGCTTCCACAATGTAGGTCAATGTGCAAACTGCATATGCTACTCAAAGGGTTACATGGCGATCTCTCAAACATGAGCCATCCACAAATAAAATAAAATTAGCCAACTCGAGTGGTACATCTTGAATGTATGGTCTTGCCTGGTATACAATTGTGTTACATCAATACAAGCATGATCAAAATCAATCTCATTCTCATTTTCTTCTCATAATTCTCAAGAGTGTGGTGAGGTTGCAAGCATGATCAAAATCATTAATCTCATTCTCATTTTCTTCTCATAATTATCAAGAGTGTGGTGAGGTTAAGTGTGTTGCACCTTCTTAGAAAATGGTTTCTTTCACAAGGATTATTTGCTCATATTTAGTTAAACGACTGCTTGTCAGGTGCCCACTGCCTGTGCGAGTTAACAGCTCTGAACTCTCAACTGAGAGGTTTTATCCAATACATTTAACTATCGTTTCTTTTGCTTACAAGGTCTTAAAAGCCACCTTAGTCCAAGTAATATCACCTGTGACTATCGAGTCCGGATTATAAATAATGTAAGGTTCGGACTAGCTTGCTAAAACAAATCTTTTACATAGTTTGAACAAACTATGCCAGACACACGATCAAGGGCCAAACAATCCTTTATCACAAAACAGTTGCAACTTTTCCTAGGGGGGGGGGGGGGGGGGGGGATTGAATAACTTGCCTTCTGATGTTACATGATTTGTATAGTAGACGCAAATGTACACTTAACAAACGGCCCCCCATGGGTCTCCACACCGGGGTATCCGGCTGGCAGCTACCACCCTCATGTGTGCACCACACCAAGTTACTGTTTATTTTGGGGAAAAGTTGGAGGGACCAGGATACACAATTGGAGAATGTCTCCACTGTAATTGGGGCAGCGGTGTGGGAGGTGGGAGGGCAGGGAGGCAAATTTGAAAATACGGTTGTGAGCAGGGTTACAGAGAGCACACATACTACATCAGAGTTGGGACCACAGGACAATTAATTTGTTTACATAGTAATTATGACAACACAAAACACTAGACCCCTTACACTCATGACTTGGAATGTGAGAGGCCTTAATAAACCGCAAACAAATCAGGAAAGCCCTTGCTTATCCAGACCACCATGGCGTGGACGTGGCCTGTATTCAAGAAACTCATCTTACCCAGATTTCAGCAGATAGAATGGGCACATGCTGGACGTCGTTGCGCGTAGCTTCCTCCTACTCCACGTATGCTAGGGGAGTATTGATCCTAATAAAACGAGGAGTCCCATTCACACCAATCCATACCATTATTGACGATCAGGGGCGCTATGCTATAATTCAAGGCGATTTTGGAGGGACGGCTCTGACCCTTGTAAATGCGCATGGTCCGAATGTTGACCCGGCATTCTTTGCGCAAATTTCTGCCAAATTACAAAGATTGACACCAGCGGCAATTATATGGGGTGGTGACTTTAACACATGCCTTGACCCCTTGGTGGATAGATCCACTTGTAATGATAAATATGGAAAACAGGCTGCAAAAATACTCAAAGAAGGTATGGCGGAATGGGAGATGGTGGATATATGACGCATGCGACACCAAGGGCGCAAAGAGGAAACATGTGTTTCCACGACTCACAATACACGGTCTAGAATAGACTATTGGATAGCAACCTGTGAAGTTAGCACAGACAGTCTCTATTGAACACATGCCCAAAACGCTGTCTGACCACGCACCGGTCCGCCTAGTACTAGCACTCCCCACACAAACCCTTAGACAGTTTTTAAACCGACTATGCTGCTTGACCAAGTGTTTAGAACGGAGCTACAGCAGGCCATATCCGACTATTTTGAGCACAATGTGGGTACAGTGGATAGCGCTCGAACACTGTGGGAAGCTTTCAAAGTCACAATTCGGGGGTTTTGCATAGGTAAACACGCGGGCATACTGAAAGATATACAGCAACAGCTTTCCAAGGCTGAAAAAGAAATTTAAAAAAAGCTAGAAATAGCCTACGCTCAAACCTTGTATCTTACACTTTTAGCAGAAATTAGAACCAAACTAACCACATATCATAAATTTACGGATGACGAGGTGAAGAATATTTCACGCAGATATATGGCGCGTAACTATGGCGAAGGCGGTAGACCAGGTCGCGCTCTATCTAGCAGGATACGTCCAGCACACACTGCATCCCACATAACACAAATTTCAGACACACAGTACAGGGTAAAATAGGACACTCACTCCATTATCGGATGCTTCTCGGAATCCTATACACGGCTATACTCCACCACGATGACCACGACCACTGCAGAGATAGACAAATACTTAGATGACATTGCTTTAGCCTGGCTCTCTGACAACCACCGGGAATATTTTAGTCAGCCCACAACCGAGGACGAGTTAAAAGAGGCAATCACTTCTCTCCCCAACAATAATGCCCCTGGGATGGAAGAGTTACCTGGGGAATCCCCCGTTGCCCGAAATCTGGGAGTCCTCTTTGACACCTCACTTGCCTTTGATAAGCAAGTGAATAGCACCATTTCCACCTGCTGTGGGGTCCTAAGGGTGCTGAGAAAGCTCACCCATTACCTCACCCCTGAGGCCCGGAAACAAGTCTCGGTTGCCCTCCTATCTTCGCGCTTGGACTACTGCAACGCCCTTTATCATGGGATGAGCAACAAACTGGTTCATCGGCTGCAAGTGGTCCAGAACGCGGCAGCAAGGTTTGTCGTTAATGCCCCTAGAGGCTCCTCAGGAACTGCAATCAGGAAACATCTTCATTGGCTCCAGGTGCATGCCAGAATAAAATTTAAAACCCTGATTATCATCCACCGGGCTCTTCATGATGCAGGGGCCGAGGGCATTAGGTCTCTGCTGTCGTACTACACCCCAGGTAGGGCCCTGCAATCCGCCAGTCAGAAGTTGCTAACCGTCCCACGCTTTGCAAAAGCAAGGTGGGGAGGCAGGGCCTTCTTCGCTCTTGCCCCCAGACTTTGGAACGAGCTTCCCCTTGATCTCAGGAATCAGGAATCTCTTACTCTGTTTCGCAGAGGCCTTAAAACTTTGCTTTTCTCTGAAGCTTACCCTTAATGCTTCTTCCTCTCCTTATCTTGGATCTGGCTGATTGCTTTCCATCAGTTGCGCCTTGACGCCTTCGGGCAAAGTAGCGCATTATAAATTCCCTATCAATCAAAAAGGAAGGTGGCAAACGTGAAAAGGGGGCAGGGTAGAGAGTTCCTGACCCCCTAGCCTTTGTCAGGGGGTCCCTGAAGGACCCCGAAGGCAGAAAAAAACATTTTAATTTTTTTTATAAATACATAACTTAGCATTTAAAAAACCTTGCAAATTCACTTAAAAAACAATAGGTTTCACACATGTTATAGTTAGGTGGACATTTCACTCGTAAAAAACCAATGAAATTCCCCCCTTATAGTTAGTTCAGATAACTATAACTTGCGCGACCGCCACTCTATCACAAGGATGATCTCATGAGTGATGCCACTGACCATGTCATGAGTGATGTAATATGTGACGTCATGAGCAGTGGATTGCGGGCGCGCGAGTTATAGTTATCTGAACTAACTATAACGGGGGAATTTCACTGGTTTTTTACGAGTGAAATGTCCAGCTAACTATAACATGTGTGAAACCTATTGTTTTTTAAGTGAATTTATATATATATAACAAGACGATTGACATCATTAATCACGTGACCTCACAAAACTTTTTGTTTTTATTGGTTGGTTTGAAGGAGGAATACTAACCGTGATCAAGCTATCGGCTGATAGCGAAACGCGTTGGTTGTCCCTCAATGCTGAAGCAGAAATAAGCTGAATAAAGAACTTTGGAGATTTAAATTACAGAGCCTGTGAGTGCATGCCATTTATTCCGCATTGGAATACGATTTTTTGGAATTATTACAGCGTGGCTCTGCTGAGGCGCCGCAACGGATGAGAGAAGCGCCAGGGGTCCATAACACGGAGCCAGTTTGTGGAGATTTTAACTTTCGTTGGACCCGGTGACCGCCAGTTGGAAAGTGTGTTGGCAGACTTGCGGATGAAAACTAAAGTACCTGCAACAGCGGAGGACGGCGAATCAACATCGAAGGGTGGAGGTAAGCCTTCAGTGCTGCATGCGGCCAGTAGTTTTCAGCGAGTCACCATTGTTTTGGGAAAATAACATATTGTGCCGATACTGGTTATCCCCGCAAAAAAGGAAAGAAGACTGCACTGATATAATGACCGCAATTTATCTCATTGAATGGATGCAGCGGGTGCGTTGTGTGCATTAGCAGTAATCTCTTTCTGACGGACGACTCTGAATAACTCCTAACAAAACCGCCCCCGTTATTCGCAACATCGGTGTTTGTGATACGGTTGGCACAGCTATATAAACTCTGTCATTTCGGATTTTTTGGGGGGAATTGTTAAAATGGATAAACGTGAGGCAAAACGTAATGAAAACTTGGCTTCCTTCTTCGACCAGGATACATCGTCAAAGGAAACCAATCGCAGGGAACGAAATGCAGAACCTAAAAAAACAGATGTATGCAGCAAACTTAAATTATGGGAAAAGCTGAGTAAAAAGGAAATTAATAAGTGGTGGGAGCTTACAACTCTAAAAAAATATCTGGAAGTCCGACGAGTTCCAAGAGGACTCCGCATATCCCTTATGCCCAGTCAACAAGATGCCAGCAATGAGCTTTTACAAGAATGGGGGGTATTATGTACTAAACTCATCTCTGGGTTTGATAGCCATTCTGGTCAAACACATCGAAATAGCACTTATGAAAATAAAGGAAGAATTGGCAACCTTGGAAAAAGAACTGGCAACAACTGAAATGAACCCCGAAATGACTAAACTAAAAGAAGATCTTGACAAGTATGTGGACAAACATGAAGAGGTGGTCAAGTCTAGGAAGCAATCCAAATTCCAGAGGGACAAGGAGGACTATGCGCAAGGACGCATCTTCACATATGCCAGAAAGTTCGACATTTTCAAAAATCGAGGACAAGGAGAACTAGGTGCAGAGAGCTCCGCAAGCTTAACATCATTGACATCTACAGGAGCAAGTGACGTGGAAGGTGAATTAAGTGAGGATCAAACAACGAGGAATTTTTTAGGGGATATGAGACTGGTCTTACAACAGAGGCTCTGGGAACAGAACCAACATCAATTCCAAGGTGCAAGAGGAAGAGGCAGAGGGCGAAAATGGGTACAACGGACCCCAACATCAGAAACAAGAAAGCAACAAGGAGAGGAAAAAGAAAAAAGTGGGTCAGAGGAGACAGGAACCAAAACCAGGAGCATGCGACAGAAGACCTCGAAATAGACTGGACGGCTGTCCCGGAGGACAAGGAAGAATTGGTAATACTGAACTTATCCAACCACGTTTTAACAAATGATACCGTATCCCTACTTAAACATGGTATTAATTTCTGCCCTATACAAACGATGGACCTTGCACAGACCAGGATTGACCTTTACAAATACGTTAGAAAGATCAAATTGGCCAAGATTTTTAAAGAAAATCAGGAAATGTCAAAATTTATTGAGCAACAAAAGCAGAAGAAAATTGATTTAAGGACTAAAACATCACTCTTGCAAACCACAGACATGCCGGCACTCCTAACTTTGATCAACTTGGATGTAATGGAAGAACCTGAGATGATTGATGAATCCACAGCCTGCCCACAACGGGGAGCAGGACTTAGTGGGAAAAAACCATCCTCACGCTTTTACCCGCAATTACCACCGGGCAATAAAATCGACATCTTTTAAGAGGCAGTAGTTCAGGAAATTTATAACATCAAGGGATTAAAATATAAGGACAATTTGAAGAAAGAAGAAAGAATGGCACTGAAGACACTAATGGAGGATAAAACCATTACCATAAAAATGGCGGACAAGGGAGGAAATATTGTTATCCTAAACACGGAAGATTATGTAAGGGAAGCACATCGCCAATTGGATAACAAAGAATACTACACCAAATTAGACAGGAATCCATCAAAAATCTTCAAAGAGAAGTTGGATAATAACATATTCCAATGGCAAAAACAAAACCTAATAGATGAAGATGAGAAAAAATTCCTGATTACTGAACATCCAATTATGGCAACCATATATTTCCTACCCAAGGTGCATAAGAATCCTCAGAAACCCCCGGGCCGCCCCATAGTGTCAGCCAAAGGATCATTGATGGAACCAATAGCCAGTTATATTGACCATTTCTTGATGCCCTTTGTACTCAACCTTAACTCATACATACAGGATACAACTGACCTCCTGAGACATCTGCAGGAACTTCCTTGGCAAGCATCATACCTGCTAATAACCATGGACGTGATATCGTTATATACGAACATTGACAACGACATTGGTCTGACTGCATGCGGCTTCTTTTTGAAAGACAGAGAGATCAAATTCAAACACCACAACCAGATGTTGATGGACATGATCCAGATGTGCCTAACCCAAAATGTGTTCTTTTGGGGAAGAAATTTACCTACAAACCAAGGGTTGTGCGATGGGTTTCTCTTTTAGCCCGTGATACGCATGCTTAACTATGGGTTGGTGGGAGCAACAGATAGCATGGCACCCCAACAATGACAAATATGTGGAGAAGATCATGAAGTGGTTGCGATATATCGACGACTTACTCATAGTGTGGGACGGCACAGCACAAGAATTCGAGGAATACTTTAAAATCTTAAATTCCACGGATGCGAACATCAAATTTACATATAACATCAGTAATGACAGAATTGTCTTTCTGGATACAGAGATTTATGTTGCCAATAACAAACTTGAGACCACACTACATAGAAAAGAAACATCCACCAATTCAACCCTACATGCTAACAGCTTTCACCAATCAACAGTAAAGGACAATATTCCGTACGGGGAGTTTTTGAGGCTACGCCGCATCTGCTCGGAACAAAATGAGTGGGAACAACACAGCAAAAACTCAGCGATAAGATTCAAACACCGAGGATACCAAAAAGGGACTATCCTAAGATGCTGGAGGCGTGCCAATGAAAAAAAGAGATCAACGATCCTATACACCAAAAACAAGGAAAAAAACACTGAGATGAATCAATCAGCACCTATAAGACTCATCCTGGATCATTCAAATGAAGCCAAACAAATCAATGACATCTTACGTAGGAATTGGAAGCTCCTACAACTAGACCCAGCAGTAAGCGAAATCATGGGGAAGCACCCTAATATCACGTATCGACGCGCAAAGAACTTACGGGACAAACTAATACACAGTCACCACCAGGATAACACCAAAAAGAAAGGAACACAATGGCTGACAACCAAGGGTTTCAAAAAGTGCCACTCTTGCAAAGTGTGCCAAATTGCCAAAAATATAACAGAGGTTCCTATTCAGGAAGGACACAACAGAAAATGGCAAATAAAGGATTTGATTACCTGTAAAAGCCAGTTTGTGGTGTACGTAATCGAATGTCCGTGTCCACTCAAGTATATCGGGAGCACCAAGTGTGAACTTAAAAAGAGAATACTTGAACACGTGAGAGCGACGGTGAATAAAGACAGGAGCAACGCCGTTGCAAAACACATGGAAATCCACCATGGAAGTGACTGGAAATTACTGTGTTTTTATGCTTTGGAGACAATCCCGGCACATGTAAGAGGAGGAGACCGGGAAAAAAACCTGAGACGTCGTGAATCACGTCAAATATTGAACTTCAGGACCTATACCCCGTGGGGGTTAAACCAAAGTGAGGAACTATATGTTCACCTGTAAGAATTTTTTATTAATTTGGTGGTTTTCTTTGCGATGTTGGCTGGCTTGAGGAAAGGTATATAGGAGCATTATCTATTATGCTAATATTGATGGTGATGTTGCCCACCTGACGGGCTACGCAAAAATCCTTGTCCCTTTAATTTATCCGTGCGGCAATAACTAAAACCGTCGCGGTCATACTCATTACGAGTATTATGTGCCCACTGGAGGGCACATCATTGTTACATTGTTAAATTATCACAAGCATATACCAAAAATAGAAATATCAAATTGATGCAAGCAGTGCATGACGCTGATTTTTGGTCGTGTTTTTCAATGCAATGGTTAAACCTGGCAGGGTTGTAAATGTTCAGTGACATAAGCAATGAAGACTTACGGTGTTTATCAACTTTAATGTTAATTTGAAAAACATGTAGAAGGATTTGTTGAATTCATGTTCTTTGGTATAATGTGGAAATGTGGATTTTCCTGATCAGTTATGTCCCCTATCTTGGACCCCAACGGTTCTATGTGCATGTTACAAGCACATGTATGTTCCCTCCAGTTCCAGTTTCGAAGACGCAAACACATGTGCGTCCACCATCAACATGTCCTCTGTCAGATCCGCCATCAATGGGCTGGATATTCGATCCCTAAGTGTGAAAGGCCACCGACTTTATATGGCTAAGTTACTCCATTTTTGCAGTTCAGGCAGAGTAGGCCCGATTCTGTCCTCAAAGCCTTTCCCTGCTCTCTACCTCTGACAGCATCAGTTTGAGCTCGCATCTGTATCCATGAACTTTGTCCTACTTCCTGTGCAGCTAACGGTGCCTGCCTCGGCCAGTTTCGCCTGCCTGCCAAGAAGCTGTATTTCACCTTCAAATTATCTACTTTGCTCCTCAGCCGATGCATTCCTGTCTAGTAGTTTAAGTAAACATTCTTCCAGTTACCAAGCAAAAAAGGCCCATCTTCTCTGTCCTCATGCAAGTAATTCATAGCCCTGTCACCATGGAATATTCCTACCCCCTCGCATTCAGTGTAGACACTTAGACGCTTGTACACGCACGCACAGTCAGTATAGAATAGATTCTGTCCGAGAGTCCTTCTTTTGTGGATAACATAGTTCTTTAAACATAGGATGTTAGATATGATTTGGGATTAGGTTGACTTGACCCCCCAGACTTTTTGTCTCCACATGTAGAGCTAAATGTCAAGTCCCCGTCACCCCCTAGTTACACGTCAATTACACGTCATACTGCTGCGCGCGCACCTATGCCAAGTATTATCTTATAGATCCACCTATACATGACATCATAACCAATCATGTTCCTTTTTACTCATTATTACACCCATTTTCGGTTACGCAGCCCAAACGTCAATGTCCTTATCAATTGTTACGCCTACTGTATTCATTTCATTGTAATGTATGATCTATAAAAGCAATTTCCTGTCAATAAAGTATGTACTTCACTTCCTAAACCCCCGTGGTGACGGAACCTGAAGGCCGCGACTCGAGTCGGCCATTTTGGAATAAAGCCCATTCAGAAACCTCTTATACCACGGATTCTGCCTCTTATTATTCTGAGCTATTTTATTTAAGATTCCGTATGAAATTCAGTCCAGGTAAAAGAATATTTACCACATAATGGCGCCCGAAAGGGACACTTTCTCATCTCACGCGCCGGCGGTGCGTTGCAGGCCCGGTCTCCTGCCACAGCTGGACGGACCATAACGCGTACCAGCAGGATTTCCTGTAGCTCCCTCCGGTCAAGCGGGGGCGACTGAGGCTGCGATCAACCCAGACGAGGCGGTGAGAAGTGCGAAGTATCCCGACCAGAGCCTAGCTGAGAGAGCAAGATCCGAGGTATACAGAGGCCCACCAGGTTTTCGAAGTCCCGATGTCCAGAGGGTCCGATGTCCACAGTCATCGAGTCCAGTCCATTCTCCGAGGCCTTCCGTTTTCAAGGAGCTACCCGGTGAGTACCATCGCCGGGGAGGCGTGTTGACGCGCACATAGGTTGTGCCGGTCAAGACGGATTTGGGTACACAAATCCGGTCTGCACTGTTTAGCAGTGTATATGTACTGTTTAGCAGTATATCAAGTATTCCGAAGTATCTAGTTATTGTCGAGAATTCTGCTTGGTGATTAGTTATGCAGACTGTCATCATTGTTGGTCATTTTTTTTATAATGTTTTAATGTTTAATGTTTAATGTGTTAAACGTCTTGCATATTGTGGTATGAGTGATTGTTCATTATTGTGTTTTTCGCATTAAGTGTGTTCAAGACCAGGTATCAGATCAGTTGTCAATATGCCGCTCTTTTCGAAGTTAAGACAGATTACTACTAGAAAAGGGGTGCTTGAAGAAGCAGTCCCTATTCCTCCTAGGGACACTCCAGGGCACTTTATGTATCACAAGCATGGCTTAGATGCCATATTATTTCTTGATTTATGGGTAGATTACACCAAAGGATTGCCAGAAAGTCAAAGGTGGCCCGCAGCGGGAACCTGGGATGCAGAGTGCATCATGAAAGTCGAGGAAGAATTATGGAAAAGAAAGGTCAGACAGTCACAGAAAGACGCTGTTGAGTTATGGCGTAAAGAATCTCATAGACGTACAGAAAAAGCACGTAGACAAGAAGAGAAGAGTAAAGAAAGTTCAAATAAAGTTCAAGAAAATCTATTAATTGAGGAAGGTATCCGAGTGAAATCAGAACAAATAGATAGACAAAGAAATGCCCTTATGAATGGTATGTATCCCCTTCTAGCCGAAGGATTACCTAAAGCTGCTCCAGAGATACCGAAAGACTTGCCACCCCCATTATTTCCAATTAAGGTACATCCTAAAGGACATCCCAGAACCGCAGAAGATGTTTTTCTTTCCTCATATCTAGATGACGCAGCTCCCGAGTATGCTAACCCCGCACCACATAGACCGTCTGCCGGGGGGGTTCAACGTCAGGATCAGGTATCTGTCCCTGTGCAACAGCAAGTCCCGACACAAGCTTCGGCAAGCACATCTGTTTCCGCATCTGTCTCCGCAACCGATTCTACAGTGGTGTCCACACCTATAGTTGCTGTGTCACGTTCGACGAATCCATTCACACCCGACGCCCCAGATGGGGCCACGGGAGGTGTTAGCAATACTTCTACGCCACCTAGAATAAATAAACTTGTTTTTCAAGAGTCAGCGCATTCACGTACACCCAAATTCGTAAGTGAACGTGCGCTTAAGGAACTTCTTATAGATTGTAGATATGATCCGGTGGTCGGTAAAGAGGACGAAATGGTCCTGGCATCATTACGCATCAGACGAGCCGCAGGGTATTTAGCGAAGTTACCAGGAATGGCTGCGCATCTAGATAAAATATATCATTTTGTTCAAACAGGACGAGATCCAGAATGTATTAATAGAGCTATGGAATTCCAGAAAGTAGAGATACAGGGGGAACTGTTACGTTTCCTCATAAACTGTGTGATCAGAAATCAAGACCGACCGGGGGTAGACCCGAATGCCGTGCTCATTCTTACAAGATGGAGCCAGAATATATCAGAAGGGAGACACGATAAGCAAAATTGTATAATAGCCATGTGCCGAAAGATCCGTAAAGAAATAGAACGTATTCATGAAGAAAGATTGGAAACAGACGAGTTCGAGCAAGATGAAGTGTCCGAATCAGGGGATTCCGTAAGACAGTCAGAGACCATAGCCTATGTAGGTAGAGGAAGATCCTGTAATAATACTAGATGTTTTTCTGATCCAATACACTGTGTATGTCCAAATAATAGCAGAACGTATCCGACGCCAATAATAAATCTGAAGTCTCCTGAACATTTGTTTCAAGCCGCAGATAAAATACTCCGAGAACGAAGGGGTTACCACCTCCTCGATTCCATGGATGAGCAAGAATTAGCCAGATCAGCCGTCCACTGGATTGACAGTCCTGGAAAATACGGTGATGAGACCGTAGCACACACGTTTTTTAACCTCGGTCCAGATGAACAACGTTTAGCTGGAATCTATATGATTCAGCAACTCCTTATATTATATAAGAGCCAACATGCTGATCCTGGTCCTTTACCTGATATATTAACGGAACTACTCACGAATAGATGGAGAGGTTCTAGTAACAAGTTAATTAAAGAAATCTTAGTGTCACGTAAACAGTACGTCCTTTTTGTAAGCCCAGATCCTTTCTCGCTGCCCAGCAAGGAAAGAATGCCGTATTACATGGATAGACAAAATCCCTTACGAGAAGTGCACCCAATAAAAGGCGAAGACAATCAGTTTCACCGTGTATTTGTATACACACCCATAACAAAAATTGAATTGTTAGAAATGAAGAAAGTAGTACCGAGTCATGACAAAGACCCAGCGGGTTTTCACCGAGAAATTAAAGACATGTTACTGATGGGAGAGTATACCTATCCTGATATTATGACAATATTAAAGGTGCTAATGCCTGCTGGCATTTATGAAAAACTGAAAGAAAAAGAGTGGGAAGTGGGAGACCAAAAAATAGATTGGACAGCATTAGAAGCAGAGGAAAGGGCCCGAACTGCAGGTTCAGGGCTCGGGGATAAAGTTAAAGCATTACCAGGTTTACTAGTACAAGTACTGCCACGTTTATTAACTACGAAAAAGGAAGATTGGGGTGCAATCTCAGCCTGTAAACAAAAGCATGATGAAGACACAAGTGATTATTATGCCCGATTTGAAAAATGTTTTGGTGTAAATAGTGGTATAAAAGCAAGTAGTGAGTCGTATCCACATTTATTTGTGACAAAATTAGTGGAAAATGCATTGCCTCCAGTAAAGAATAGAATATTGAAATTCGAGAGTACATGGCAAAGTAACACTCCGTCACAAATGCTACAAATGTTACAGTATCATCACAATAGAATTAGAGATGAACAAGAACACGAACAAAGACGTATGAAGGATACAAAAATGAAAATGCTAGTTTCCCAGACAGTACCAGCGGATGGTCACAAAAAGGGTGTGACACATTCCGGAGATTCAGCAGTTCCTGTAAAGGGAACATGCAATTACTGTAAACAACTAGGCCATTATGTACACGATTGTCAAGTCCTGAAGCGTAATATAGCTATAGGTATTGCAAAAGAAAGACCACGACCACTCAGACAGGATCAGAATGAACAAGGAGCTACGCAGCATGGACAGTCCATGCCAGCTCAGCAACAGTCTATGTCAGCCTCACAACAATCCATACAGTTTGTGCCAGCTGCACCATCGATGCCTGCTGCTGCCACACAAACCACAACACGACAAATGTATCAGACTGCACAGTATGAATATCCTGAGTATCAGCGTTACGCATGAACTAGCCTAGAGAGGGAAGTTGACTTACCCCTTATTGAGATTCCTGTAGATCAAGAAGGACCTTATGTACATAGTGAATTATTAGGTCAAGATAGAAAATTCTTACTCGATACAGGGGCAAGTCGAACAACTATAAAACGTAGTGAAGTTCCAGGGGCACCCCTCTCAGGCTCTCAAAATGTTTCCCTTGGTTTTTCAGGAAAGCCTATTGTTAATGAGGTATCACAGCCACTTCCACTTACGATTGGTCCTTTGACACGAACTACTGATTTATTGCTTACCAAATCTTGTCCAGAAAACCTGTTAGGTATAAAGACATTGAAAGCCCTAGGGGCTATTATCTGTTGTTCTCCGGAAGGAGTACGATTGTTTTTACGTGATTTTAAAGGTCATTATGTATCCAGAGACATGGATCGCCGATTACAGACTTTACCAGCACATCTATGGGCACAAGGCCCTACTGATGTTGGTTGCATGAACATTACACCATACCGAGTCACATTAAAGACAGGAGTGGTGCTACCACGAATGCGACAATACAAGTTACCACCAGATGCTGTAGTGGCTTTGCTGAAAATCATTGACGAGCTAATTGCCCAAGGAGTAGTTGTAGAAACAGACTCCAATGTATGTAATTCACCGATAATTCCGATTCTTAAACGAACAGATCCTACAGCCCCGCCAGTGTATCGATTGGTTATTGATTTACGCGAATTAAACAAATGCATTGTACCACAATTTCCTGTGGTACCCGATATCTCATCATTATTGACAGCCATTGATTCCGAAGCAACATTCTTTACTGTAATTGATCTCAAGAATGCTTTTTTCAGCGTCCCAATAGATCCGGAAAGCCAATATTTGTTCGGATTCAGTTTAAATGGGCGTAGCTTTAAATTCTCACGCGCACCTCAAGGATTTACAGAAAGCCCCAGCATCTATAGCCAAGCACTGAAACGAGAACTTGACAGTATCCACATGCCAGTTAACACTGCCTTGCTTCAATATGTCGATGATCTGCTGATCACCGCTAGAAGCGAACCTGAATGTGAAAAGGCTTCTCTGACAGTTTTACATTTTCTAGCAGACAAGGGGCACAAGGTGTCTCCTTCTAAGCTGCAATTCTGTGTCCAGCGAGTTATTTATCTTGGTCACTCGCTGTCCAAGGAGGGAAGGCAGCTTACACCAGATCGCATTCAGTTAATTGCTAACATGCCAATACCCAAGACACAAAAGGAAGTACGGGCTTTCATAGGCCTCACTTCATATTGTAGGCAGTGGATCCCTCAGTACGCATTTCTAGCAAAACCACTCATTCAGTTGACAACACAGGAGGCAGCCACATCGACTGTCCTCCCTTGGACCCAGGAACACACACAAGCTTTTGAAAGCTTAAAGAAAGCTCTATGTCAAGCACCTGTTTTAGCGACACCATGTTACAGCAAACATTTTACACTCTTTGTTACAGAACGCGAAGGTACTGCCTTGTCAGTACTCACTCAGGAACAAGCAGGATCACGCAAGCCATGTGCGTATTTTTCCAGTACATTAGATCCCGTAGCTCAGGCTTTGCCTGCGTGCCTGAAATCAGTGGCAGCAACAGCTTTAGCAATTAGACAAAGCGATGCCATAGTGTTAGGACATCCATTGACAGTACAAGTACCACATGCAGTAGAAGTCCTTGTGAACCGAACGCAAACACAACACTTGACCATAGCAAGACTTACCGGTTATGAACTGACATTGTTTCAGCCACACATAGAGATCCGACGTTGTAATACATTGAATCCTGCTACACTTTTACCTGTAATTGGAACAGACCCACTAGCTCATGATTGTGTTGAAGTTATTGAAATAAAGACGAAACCCAGACAAGACTTAACAGACGTTCCATTGTTAGATCCAGACCTGACGTTGTATGTAGATGGATCGTGCATGAGAACAAGTACAGGAGATTTAGTGGCCGCGTATGCAGTCACAACAGACACTGAAGTTATTGAAACAAACTGTATAGATACTTTGTCAGCCCAAGCAGCGGAACTTATTGCTCTAACACAAGCCTGTATTCAAGCCACAAATAAGAAAGTTAACATATGCACTGATTCACGTTATGCATTCGGAGTTGTACATGACTTCGGGGTGCTTTGGCGAGAGAGGGGTTATTTAACTTCTCATGGGACCCATATTCAGCATGGGTCTCTCATTCATGCTTTGTTAGACGCAATCCATCTGCCCACAGCTATATCGATTATGAAATGTAAAGCACACACGAAGGTTACTGATATCATTTCTCAAGGCAATGATTTAGCTGACAGAACAGCTAAACAGACTGCTCAGACTCACATATCCGACATGACAAAGCCAATAGTCCCGACACCAACACAGTGTATGACAATTAAGGATCCCGCACTTGATATAATTGACATACAGTCACATGCCACAACAGAAGAAATAAAGAAATGGACTGAACTAGGAGGGATCCAGACAGATCAGGGATGGGTGACAAAGGAGAAATCTGTATGGTTTCTTCCTGACTCTATGGTCCAAGCCATTATAGCTACAATTCACAGTCCGGCGCACTTAGGAGAGAAAGCTATGCTAGATAGCATTCAACACATTTGGTTCAATAAACATTTACGAGCAGCAGCTAAACAAAAAATCCGTACCTGTATGATATGTTGTCAGTTCAACCCAGGAAAAAGTGTTCCCGTAGAACAGGGTGGATTTCATACTCCTGATCATCCTTTTGAAGTACTCCAGATGGACTATATCCAGATGGAACGATGTCGAGGATTCAAATATGTTCTCGTAGTTGTTTGCGCTCTGTCCCGTTGGACGGAGGCATACCCGGTTTCAGATTACACTGCCCCGACTACTGCCAAACAGTTGGTTCGAGAATTCTTCCCACGGTACGGTTTACCACGTGTTGTATATTCAGATAACGGCCAGCCTTTCTCATCTGAATTAATGAAACATGTTTCACTTTTGCTGGGATATCAGTGGAAGTTTCATTGTGTCCGACACCCCGAGGCAGCAGGTCTCGTGGAACGACATAATCAAATTTTGAAAATCAGATTGTCTAAAATATGTCAGGAGAAAGGTGTTGACTGGATAGTAGCCTTACCAGTTGCACTATTTTACATACGAATGGTAGCACACTCTCGAACAGGGCTATCCCCGTATGAGGTGATCTTCGGCAGACCACCGAATATGTGGGGGACGCCTATACCCCGTAAAATAACTGATGTTGATTGTAATATGCTGACAGATTACCTGGCTTCCTTGATGTCTGCACTACAATCTTGTCGTTCACAGGTGGCTGCAGCCTTTCCTGACAACACTGAGGTGAAACCCCATGACGTAATCCCGGGCGATTATGTCCTTGTGAGGAACTTTGACAGAAAGACCCAACTGGAGCCGAGGTGGAAGGCACCCAAGCTAGTCCTGTTGACCACAAGGACAGCCGTGAAGATCGAAGGAAGAAAAGGTTGGATCCATTCAAGCCACATCAAGAAATTTCATGGACTTCCTTCAGATATAAACAGTCCTCCTCGTGTGTCTTCACCCATTGACTCAAAGCTACCTTTGGCTGAGGCCAGTAGCACAGACCTTTACAAACTGAAACTTAGACCCAGGCTGTCGGACGATTTGATTGTTTAAGTCCTCTCCTAGGTGAAGCGGTTGAATTTGTCCCGGCATGTATCCCTTAGGTCTGAATCATGAACAATCAAGAACAATGTTGAAACGACATGCATACTGTAAAGCACTGCGTAGCCACTGTATAATGACATTATTAATTTTGTTTTCCTTGAGTTTTATAATAATTACTGCAAGTATATTGTTGCATATGTATTATCCTGTTTCTAAACATATTCTCAATATAACCGATGAACATTCTTTTAGTGACCTACCCCCACATGAATTATCTTATAGACTTGCGCTGCGTAATAACACTTTCATTAGTATGTTACATCATTCCCATCAGACTAGTAATGCCACTAATTGTTGGGTGTGTGGCCGACTTCCTCCCTATCAGAATAACAAAGGAGTTCTGCCTTTCCTCCCCCATCCGTTCACACATAATGGCTCCTGTGGAGCATGGTTTAGTTTACTAAATTCCATAGACTCAGACACAGCAGTTTATCAACACCATTGGATATGGGGAAATCTGAATCTAGTTCTATTCAAAGTCTGTAACCCTGATAAGAAGGGTCACCCCAGTAGAACAGGAACTGATCTAGAAAATGAAGTGTATGGATTAGGTAATTTTACACCTAATCTTATGATTCTGAATGTCGAATCCGAAGTTGAACTAACTCTGCCCACTATGTCAGTATTTCCAGTTAAGGGTGAATTATGTGTAAGTAAAGTTGGTTCCATACATATGGGCCATAGCAAATGCGTTACTACAGTAGAATATAGTGATCAAGGTAAATCTTCATTTCGAGCTTCTCGCCATTCCTACTTTATATGTGGTCAGACCGCATATATGCGTCTGCCTCTAGATTGGGATGGTACCTGTTACATAGCATTCCTTTTGCCACCTGTTTTCCTAGCTCCTCCTGATTATTATCGAAATGTTCATTTAGTACACAATAGAGAGCGAAGAGATCTCCCAGTTGTCGATTATACTGAGACGGCATGGGACAAGTATGTAGACTTCAATAAAGGTATCTTTCCCTATATAGGTACAATTTCAAATAGTAAGCTGATACGTAGGCTAACCAAGACTCTTGAAGCTGTAGTGAATGAGACTATAGCCGCCCTAGGCAATCTGACAGAGGAGCAATCGGTGATGAGAATTGTTGTTCTTCAGAATCGTCTTGTCCTTGACGTCATCCTGGCCGATAGGGGCGGAGCTTGTAGGGTCATCGGATCCAGCTGCTGTATATTCATACCAAAAAATTCGCCATCTGTATATAAAGCTATAACACGCCTTCATAAGATTGTGAGCCAGATACACGAGAATCCAGGCACTTGGACATGGTCCGGGTGGTTTTGGAGTGTGATATCAGCCTGGGGATGGAGAGTTCTGTCCTTCCTAGGTATTGGCCTTCTTATACTATTCAGTTGCTGCTTATGCCTGCAATGTGGACCAGCGATTTGTGGTCTGTGTGCCACATCGTGTATTCCACATCAAGGTTTTCGTTCAAAATCCCGGAAGAAGAAAGAAGAAGAAATGATGCTCCATGAGCAAATCGATGGATTAATGAAGATCGATATCTCTTGAAGGGCAAGTAGGGGACAAGGAGGGAATGTGGAAATGTGGATTTTCCTGATCAGTTATGTCCCCTATCTTGGACCCCAACGGTTCTATGTGCATGTTACAAGCACATGTATGTTCCCTCCAGTTCCAGTTTCGAAGACGCAAACACATGTGCGTCCACCATCAACATGTCCTCTGTCAGATCCGCCATCAATGGGCTGGATATTCGATCCCTAAGTGTGAAAGGCCACCGACTTTATATGGCTAAGTTACTCCATTTTTGCAGTTCAGGCAGAGTAGGCCCGATTCTGTCCTCAAAGCCTTTCCCTGCTCTCTACCTCTGACAGCATCAGTTTGAGCTCGCATCTGTATCCATGAACTTTGTCCTACTTCCTGTGCAGCTAACGGTGCCTGCCTCGGCCAGTTTCGCCTGCCTGCCAAGAAGCTGTATTTCACCTTCAAATTATCTACTTTGCTCCTCAGCCGATGCATTCCTGTCTAGTAGTTTAAGTAAACATTCTTCCAGTTACCAAGCAAAAAAGGCCCATCTTCTCTGTCCTCATGCAAGTAATTCATAGCCCTGTCACCATGGAATATTCCTACCCCCTCGCATTCAGTGTAGACACTTAGACGCTTGTACACGCACGCACAGTCAGTATAGAATAGATTCTGTCCGAGAGTCCTTCTTTTGTGGATAACATAGTTCTTTAAACATAGGATGTTAGATATGATTTGGGATTAGGTTGACTTGACCCCCCAGACTTTTTGTCTCCACATGTAGAGCTAAATGTCAAGTCCCCGTCACCCCCTAGTTACACGTCAATTACACGTCATACTGCTGCGCGCGCACCTATGCCAAGTATTATCTTATAGATCCACCTATACATGACATCATAACCAATCATGTTCCTTTTTACTCATTATTACACCCATTTTCGGTTACGCAGCCCAAACGTCAATGTCCTTATCAATTGTTACGCCTACTGTATTCATTTCATTGTAATGTATGATCTATAAAAGCAATTTCCTGTCAATAAAGTATGTACTTCACTTCCTGAACCCCCGTGGTGACGGAACCTGAAGGCCGCGACTCGAGTCGGCCATTTTGGAATAAAGCCCATTCAGAAACCTCTTATACCACGGATTCTGCCTCTTATTATTCTGAGCTATTTTATTTAAGATTCCGTATGAAATTCAGTCCAGGTAAAAGAATATTTACCACAATATGCATAGATACATACAAAAAATGAATTGTACTGTAACATGACATACAAGCAGTAGTCAATAATCAGGATAAAGTTTTGACATGAACTACAGGGACCATAAGTCAGTGGGTTAAGGCAACAAGAAGATTGACATCATTAATCACGTGACCTCACAAAACTTTGTTTTTATTGGTTGGTTTGAAGGAGGAATACTAACCGTGATCAAGCTATCGGCTGATAGCGAAACGCGTTGGTTGTCCCTCAATGCTGAAGCAGAAATAAGCTGAATAAAGAACTTTGGA
This sequence comes from Triturus cristatus, assembly GCF_964204655.1. Taxonomy (NCBI): domain Eukaryota; kingdom Metazoa; phylum Chordata; class Amphibia; order Caudata; family Salamandridae; genus Triturus; species Triturus cristatus. The sequence continues at coordinate 905,837,265 of NC_140591.1, forward strand.
GATTTAAATTACAGAGCCTGTGAGTGCGTGCCATTTATTCCGCATTGGAATACGATTTTTTGGAATTATTACAGCGTGGCTCTGCTGAGGCGCCGCACCGGATGAGAGAAGCGCCAGGGGTCCATGACACGGAGCCAGTTTGTGGAGATATATATATATATATATATACACACACACACATATATTATCTACTGGCGGTCGCCAGTAGATAGTTATAGTTAAGATCGTGTTTCCATAGGAAATCCGCAACATTCTATTTGGAATAACTTTGGCACCGGTTGACGAATCTTCGCGAAATTTTCAAAATAGGTGGGGCGCTCCGCTCCGCTCCTTCCCTGAAAGTCTCGGGGGGATTCGTCAAGCGGGGGCCGTGAAAAAAGGGGGGTCCCAAAACACGTTTTCCCCATGCATTTTCCCATAGGACCTTTAGTCGAAGGTACAGCCCGAACGGCTGAACAGAATTACTTGAAATTTGGCAGGGAGGTAGTCCTCAGGTCAGGGATGTGCCTTTAGCATATATGGAGTCAATCTGTTCAGTAGTTCCTGAGAAAATTGCAGTTAAAAGCACATACATATCTATAGCCGCGCACCGTGCGTGCACCCTTACGTGCGCGAGCGTAATTCTGATTGGTTGTTACATGTCAGTCAACGTTCGAATCGGTCGAAATCAGGAAGTGTTGGCCGCCATTTTGTTTGTTTTCAGTGCGAGAGTGGAAAAGGAAGGTGGCGAACGTGAAAAGCGGGCAGGGTAGAGAGTTCCTGACCCCCTAGCCTTTGTCAGGGGGTCCCTGAATGACCCCGAAGCCAGAAAAAAACATTTACATTTTTTTTTTTTTTAAATCGCGGGGGTGCGCGCACCGTGCGCACACGGTGAAAAATCATTAAAAAAATGTAATACGTAGTTTATTGTAAAATAAATATATAAAAAAATAATACATACATAACTTAGCATTTAAAAAAACGTACAAATTCACTGAAAAAGCCATAGGTTTGACACACGTTATAGTTAGGAATTAGCATTTAAAAAACCTTGCAAATTCACTTAAAAAACCATAGGTTTCACACAGGTTATAGTTAGGTGGATACTTCACTCGTAAAAAACCAATGAAATTCCCCCGTTATAGTTAATTCAGATAACTATAACTCGCGCGACCGCCACTCTATCACAAGGATGATGTCATCAGTGATGTCAAGAGTGATGCAACTGACCATGTCATGAGTGATGTAATATGTGACGTCATGAGCAGAGGATTGCGGGCGCGCGAGTTATAGTTATCTGAATTAACTATAACGGGGGAATTTCATTGGTTTTTTACGAGTGAAATATCCACCTAACTAGAACATGTGTGAAACCTATGGTTTAAGTGAATATATATATACACATATCTATATATATATATACACACACACACATATATATACACATCTATATATATATCTATATATCTATATATCTATATATATCTATATATCTATATATCTATATATCTATATATCTATATATATCTATATATCTATATATCTATATATCTATATATCTATATATATATATATATATATATATATATATATACATATATATATATATATATACACACACATTTTCAACTGGCGGTCGCCAGTAGATAGTTATAATTAGGACCGAGTTCCCATAGGAAATCTGGAAATTCTATTTTGAATAACTTTGGCGCCGGTTGACTTATCTTCGTGAAATTTTCAAAACTAATGGGGCGCTCCGCTCAGCTCCTACCCTGAAAGTCTCGGGGTGATTCGTCAAGCGGAGGCTGAGAAAAAAGGGGGGTCCCAAAACGCGTTTTCCCCATGCATTTTCCCATAGGACCTTTAGTCGAAGGTACAGCCCGAACGGCTGAACAGAATTACTTGAAATTTGGCAAAGAGGTAGTCCTCAGGTCAGGCATGTGCCTTTTGCTTAAATGGTGTAATTCCGTTCAGTAGTTCCTGAGAAAGTCAAAAGTAAAATAACATATATATCTGGGCGGAGCCTAACCACACATCTCATCGTGAGATCTGATTGGCTGTCAGCACTTCATCCAAGAAGTGTTGGCAGCCATCTTGGGACCAATATACATGATAGCACCTCATTAAAAAGCATTGCAGTTAATAGAAGGTTTTAAGACTTTAGTTACATTATAAATCATTTGTTGATGGTACCATACTCATTTTAGGAATTGTGGTGTGTTCTAAGGTGATTTTATCATGTGAAAAAGCCTTCTGCTGTGATATCATGAATCATGTTTGAGAGAAAACTATTTTCTCATGCTTTTCCCACAGAGGTTTGGAAGGTGATCTATAAGCTAACTGAGCATATTTTCTGTAAATTCACATTATCTTTCTCAGTCATGTGAGAATGAAGTCTGACATTCTCAGTAAAACATGTACATCCAACAAGGGCAGAGACTGTCAGTTGATTCCTTTGTGTTCTACTGCAGCTTCCCAGAGTGTTCTAAAGAACAACTAGAGCGCTAACAGTCCTACTTATGACAAACGTATGGCACACCTGAAGCCATCTTGGTTGGAATAAAGTGGTAATTCTTAAAACATTAAATTTAAAAAGGAACAAAATGAGGGGGTTCATTTTGCCATAGAAAGTATGATTAGTGCTGCAGAAAGAAAAATTAGGGCACATTTTGAGTGACTTCTCAAATCCTCTTCTATTTCATAAAAAAATTCTGACATGCAGACTGAAAGATGCACTTTGAATACCAGCAGCAGACTTCCCTGGTGAGCAGTAGCTTTACTACAGTGATCTAATGAGCAACTAGAGTGCTAACATTCAGAATTTATGGCAAATGTGTGACACATCTGAATGCCTTCTTGATGGAACCAAGTAAAAAACTGAAAGTATTTCCTACTGAGGAGACTGCAGTAAATGAGGAAATTAGGACACTTCATAACAAATAAATCTCCCAAGATGGCCACCAGAGACAAAAGAGCCCAAATGTAGCCCAAATATCACCCAGATGTAGCCCAAGTATAGCCCAATGACAGAATGTCCCAGAGTGTTCTAACGAACAACTAGAGCGCTAACAGTCTTACTTATGACAAAAGTATGGCACACCTGAAGCCATCTTGATTGGAATAAAGTGGTAACACTTAAAACATTTAATTTACAAAGGAACAAAATGAGGGGGTTCATTTTGCCATAGAACTTATGATTAGTTCTGCAGAAAGAAAAATTAGGGCACATTTTGACTTCTCAAATCCTCTTCTATTTCATAAACAAATTCTGACATGCAGACTGAAACATGCACTTTGAATACCAGCAGCAGACTTCCGTGGTGAGCAGTAGCTTTACTACAGTGATCTAATGAGCAACTAGAGTGCTAACATTCAGAATTTATGGCAAATGTGTGACATATCTGAATACCTTCTTGATGGAATCAAAGTAAAAAACTGAAAGCATTTCCTACTGAGGAGACTGCAGTAAATGAGGAAATTAGGAAACTACATAACAAATAAATCTCCCAAGATGGCCACCAGACACAAAAGAGCCTAAATGCAGCACAAATATCACCCAGATGTAGCCCACATGTAGCCCAATGACAGAAGTGTGCAAAACACTTATTTTTTGTGTATTTGCAGTTTTATATGGTGCATACTTGTCAGGTATTGGAATGCTTTACATGAGCATTGGTTACATCACACAAGATCAAATTCATTTTGATTGTAGACATGGGGAGATTAAGTGATTTGACCACAATCACAGAATGTTGAGCTGAAGCAGAAACTCCAACCTGGTTCCCCAGTTGCAAAGTCTGCAGCTCTGGAAGTAACACCACATCCTCTCCCCTAAGTGCAACATTTAATCAAGTGGTCAACTGGATAAAAAAACAAAGATTACAAATAATTTAAAAGTTCTTTGTCACCATTTGAAAACTCAGAAAATATGTCCTCATTTTAGTTTTTTAGAGCACTAACCATAATTTTGATGCAAATAAGACCCTCTCATATATGTAATTTCTAAAGGAAATACTCTAGGTATTACAATTTTGATTACATCAAGAGGACGTCAGGCGTTCCACACTTTTGTAATAAATATAGAATGTTAGCAATCTAGTTGTTCATTGGGATACTGTTGAGAGCCAGGGGCACGGACTCTGAAAATTCAAGGCAGGAAGGAGAGTGCAGAGGCGACAATTTGACCACACTGGGCAGGCAGGAAGGGCAGTGGCAGCACAACAGACTATGGAGGGCAGTGGAAAGGGGGGCAGGACAGGACTGGCAAGAGAGGCTGTGGCAATATAATAGACCATTGTGGGCAGAAGGAAGAGGCAGTGGTAGTACAACCATACATGCCAACTGTAACGCCCTGAACGTCTCAGGATCGTTTAACAGACACGATAATGAGGACGCAACCACTTGTGAAGGGTTAGTTATTTTAATGAAGGCAAAAACAATACAACGAATACACAAAAGTTATAGTCACTGGAATCCTCCAGGCTAAGTACGTTACCAGCCCACAGCACGGATGGTCCTAACCGTCCTCTGCATATACGCCGATCCCGGCGTATGCCAACAGAGGGCAGAAATGAAATGGCCGACAATGCCAATCGGTAGGCTGTGAGGGGCACGACGAGTGTTGGGGAGAATCGAGGAGTCAGGGAAACACCCAGCCGGGGTCTCTACCTGAAGGGAGCAGCCGCTCAACCTCTTCCTCCGACTGCACCGGGACGCGGAGTCACCTCCTGGTGATGCGTCACCGATACCCCAATCAAAAGCAAGAAGACTGAACCGAGAGCAGCCGCTCGATCGATCCTGTGGACTTCCGAGTCTGTAACGCGGCAAACACCTCCTGGTGTGCGTTACAGCTGGCAGTCCCTGTATCTCTGGTCGGGCTGGGAGTTACGACTCCAACCAGCAAAAGCGCCACTGCGCTTTGACTCAGCCGAGTCAAAAAGCGAAGCTCAATGGTTGACCGGTAGAGCTTCCGGGTCCTTCACAGGTGACGATGGGGCAAGACACGGCCCAGGGAGTAACGACTCGACCTAGCTCCGTTCTTGCCTTACTGGAGCACCACTCCGGAACACTGCTCTTCACGAAGCAGGTACGTCGGTGTAAACACAATATCCGACAGCCTTGTACCTCCCGGTTCCTCCCTTTATAGGGCGTGTTTTCCTTGAGTTATGTAACAGCTCTCCTGTTTACATAAGGGCGTGTTTTCCCTTGAGTTATGTAACAGCTCTCCTGTTTACATAAGGGCGTGTTTTCCTTGAGTTATGTAACAGCTCTCCTGTTTACATAACCTCTCAACCGCTAAGCATCCTGGGAGATGTAGTCCGTTTACGCTGGTTACCGTTTTCCTCCCCTCGCATGACAGGAATTCTTGACACCAACAGACCCGTTTCAGCCAGGAAACGTCCAATGTTTTTAAGCTCAAATTGGCTTTATTTGATCTGTCTCCTGTCTACAATCTCCTCTTTTTCAATGTAACTCAAAGGGGAAAATCAATACCCCCGTTTTTTTTTTCAAAATCTCCCTCTTACTAAGTTCAAAATGTTCACAAGTATGGTACATTGAATCATGGTAGGCAGGAGGAATTGGGGTAGGGACATGGACTCGGATAACAGAGGACAGGAGGGACATGGAGAGGTGCACCAAACTGACCCTACAGGGCAGGCATCAGGGTTTGCAGCAGCACAATACACCACACAGCGCATGCGGGACGGGAGTACAGCACAACAATCCATAGAAAGCAATAGGGAGGGGACAGGACCATGCACATGGACAACAGAGAACAGATGGGAAAGAGGCAATGGTAGCTAGCTGACCATAATGGACAGACAGGAGAGAAAGCTGCAGCATAACAGACCATAAAGGGCAGGAGGGACGGATCAGGGGCATTACAATGGAACAGACAAGCCAGGAGGGAGGGAATAGGGGGTCTGCACATGGAAACAGAGGGCTGGGGGCAAGGTGGCAGGGCAGGAGCAGCAAGATGACCATGGAGGTCAGGCAGGATGGGCACTAGAAACAAGACACACCATGGAGAGCAACAATGAGACTATGGTGGCATACACACAGACCATGGAGGGAAGGTGGGAGGGGGTCAGGGGCAGCTAGCTGACCACACAGGGAAGGTGGGAAGGGCCATGGCAGCACAGAGGACCATGCATGGCAAGCAGGAGGGTTAGTGGCAGCACAATGGCTATGATGGGCAGGAAGGAGGGTGCAGGGGCATGCACAAAGGACCATGGAGGATAGAAGGGAGGGTCAGGACCTGGGAACAGACAAGAGAGTTCAGGGGAAGGGGCCTCACAACAGACCGCGCGGGGCAGGCAGGAGGAGCAGTTGCAGCACAACAGATCAGGGAGGGCAGAAGGGTGTGGCAGTAAAATGGACCATGGAGGACAGGAGGATGGGGATAGGGGCATGGCATGTGGACAGGCAGGGTGGAGGTGGCAGGGACAGGTTACAGTCATCTGACAATGCTAGGCAGGTGGTAGGGGAGTGGCAGCTCAACAGAACACTCAGAGTAGATAGGAGTGGCAGGTCCATGGAACATAGTGGGCAAAAAGGATGGAGCAGGGGCATGCACAAAGACATCGGAGGGCAGGGGGAAGGAGAATAGGGGCAGCAAGCTAAGCACAGAGGCTAAGCAGGAGGTCAATGATGGGCCATAGAATTGGGCAATGGAGGGCAGGAGGAGTGGACTGGTACATCATGCTAAATGGAGGGCAGTGGCAGCACATCAGACCATGCATGGCAGGAGGGAGGAGGCTAGTCCATGGATTCAGACAACAGAGGATAGGGAGGAGGTGAATGGGGCAGCAAGCTAACTGTTCAGAGAAGGTGGGTATTAGGAACTTTATTGTTTTTAAAATGTGTATCTGTGCAAACTACTTAAAATATGAACAAGTATGCAGCATAATCTCACTTTTATTCAGGAAGAAGAAGACGTTTGTGACTGTGACTCCGGGCTCACTTGGCAGAAACACCCCCTGACCCTCCAGCCCCATTGCAAAATGTAATGCCCGTGAAAAGGGTAGGTGGACGCAGTGTTATATAGAATATAGTCCTGAGAGCACGATTGAAAATGAAAACTAGATGTAGTATATGGTATAAACTATGCACCAAAAAGTGTGATACAAGATGAACCGGGGCGTGAAATATAATATGCAATACATTGTGCGCAATTACAGATTCATTGGAGAGCGCGAGATAGCACAGGCACTAGCGCGTGCTATGCAATATGCGCCTTGGAGTGTAATATGCACAGAGCAGTGTTGTGTAACATAACTAGTCTCTAAAGTTGTAATATAAAATATGTGCTGGGGAGTGTAACGTTGCATATGCACTGTGACAAAGATATGGATCCCAGATTGTAATATGTATGGCATAGCGCTGTGCGTTATAACATAGGTATCGAGGAAGGCATGTTAGATGGGGCAATATAACCCGTGCGAAGGCAAGTGTGGCATAACATATTCACGGGGTGGTGTTACAGTGCACATGGGCTAGAGAGTGTCATAGCATACGCACTAGCTGGTGGAATACAACACAGAGGTGTGAGGCAATCGGCGGGCACTGGTGGGTGTAACACAGCATTGGGCTCAGCCAGGAGCACGCTGTGATCTCAAGTGAGGTTCGTCTCCTTTCCAGAGAGTAAAATAAAAAGTATTACACATCCGGCGGTGGATGTGTTTTTTATTAACCGCGAGGGGGGTTTCTTGCATAGTTTGGTCGAATCCCCTTTGAATGGCTTGGTGTGCGTGTATATTAAATGTGCCCGTCAATAGCTACCCATGTTTGTATAAATAAACGACAAGGGTGTCTACTTGAAGAGTACCCACCTGCGGGGGCGCCGGGATTAGGCACGGTAGGGCGTCAGATACGTCAGAGCTTCACTAGCGGTGTAAATACATTCCATGTGGATTCATTCTATGCATAGTCGCCTTTTAATGAATATCACGCAAATCGTCATGGTGATAGGTATATACGGTTTGTCCAGCATGTCCTAGGTGTTTCTATAAATATATATATTTTTAAAATAATAAAAAACAAAGGCCGGCCCTGGGGGATGGGGTCCCCGGAGCCATAAGTGGCCTGAGGAGGGGGGCAACGCAGCCCCCTCCTAAACAATTTAAATTAAAAAAACAGGCCATGAGCCGGGGGTTGGGGTCCTTGGGAGGGCCAAATTAATTTTTTTCAACAAAGAAAAATTAGTGTGCAGGCCCTGGGGGATGGGGTCCCCAGGGCCAGTAAATTAGAAAAAGAAGGGGGGCCACACAGCCCTCCTTCTTAAAAAAATTAAATAAATAAAAGACCGGCATCGCGCTGGAGGCCACGCCCCCTCCTTGCAGCACTCTGCAAACGCGCCCCCTGGCCAGTTGTAAGTTGGGGAATTAATTCCCTTCAATACTGAGGGCCAACTAGCCCAACAGGTATCTCCAGTGTGCGCCAGGGAGCTGCGTTGCAGACAGGTGTTCTGAGGCCACGCCCCTTTTTACACCTCTATGCAACGCAGCTCTGTGGCGCTTACTGGAGGTACCTAGTGGGCTAGTTTGACCCTAGGGACCCTTAGGATTCAAGGGGACTTAATCTCGGCCACAGGGCGCGTTTACACAGTGGTGAAGGGAGGGGACGGGGCCTGAGGTGACGTGTGCAAACACGCCCTGTGGCGCGTTTTAAGTTAGGGAAATAATTCCCTTTCAATCCTGAGGGACCCTGGGGGTCAACTAGCCCACCAGGTGCTTCCAGTAAGCGCCACTGAGCTGCGTTGCAGAGAGGTGGTCCAGGCCGTGCCACTTTTTACACCTCTCTTCAACGCAGCTCTGTGGCGCATACTGGAGGTACCTAGTGTGCTAGTTGGACCCTAGGGACCCTCAGGATTCAAATGAACTTAATCTCCCAACTAAAAACGGCCACAGGGCGTGTTTACACAGTGGTGAAGAGAGGGGACGGGGCCTGAGTTAACATGGCAAACAAGCCCTGTGGCGCGTTTTAAGAGGTAGTTTTAATCCCCTGCCCTATTATAAACTAGGGGGTTACAGAGGAGGTCATGCTGATCACAGGGAGACCCCAACGCATAGTGTTCCCTAGTGTATGTAGGTGTTTTCACTGTATTCTGAGTGTCTTTTAACATAGCACTGGCTCTAGGACTGGTTAGTCAGACTCAGTTACCACCAGTATCCGTCTGAAAAAGTTGAGGGTACAGGATGATTTTGCAACAAGGCTTCTTTCTGCTCTTCTGTTTGTTCTTTCTGCACGTTATCCTTCTTCCTGCACTTTTCCTCGTCTTTGAGGACTTCTGTTGCTTCTTCCTGCATTTCTTTTTTTTCTTTCTGTGCGTTTTTTCTTCTTTCTTCACATGTCCTATCTCTGTAGGCATAGTTAGGAATTAGCATTTAAAAAACCTTTGAAATTCACTGAAAAAACCATAGGTTTCAGGCACGTTATAGTTAGGAATTAGCATTTAAAAAACCTTAGAAATTCACTGAAAAAACCATAGGTTTCAGGGGTGTTATAGTTAGCTGGACTTTTCACTCGTACAAAACCATTAAAATTCCCCCGTTATAGTTAGTTCAGCTAACTATAACTCACGCGCCCGCAATGCACTGCTGATGACGTCACATATTACATCACTCATGACATAGTCAGTGACATCACTCATTACATCACTGATGACATCTCAAATGACATCACTAATGACATCACTAATGACATCACTAATGACATCACTAATGACATCACTGATGACATCATCCTTGTGATAGAGTGGAAGACCTCCTCTTCCCCTAATATAACATTTGATACACACATTCAAAAATAGAAACTACAATGTTCAAAACAATGGACATACCAATACCAGTTACAACAACCTTTTCAGTAATTCTAAGATCAACATACACATCCACTCATTCACCAACAGTCCTATTCAGTCATTCATACATGTACTCACTCATCATATGTACTCACACACCTATACATCCTGTTACACAACGCCACTCATCCATAGAGTTACTCACACACATAGTCACTCATGCTAATAAAGAATCAAACATCCATTTACTTGCATATACAGTTATACACACACCACCACACTTATTTCTACAGAAACTTACACATACTTAGTCTTTTAAACAACCACTTATAGAAACACATACTTATTCATACAGGAACTCTTTCAATCTCTCACTCTTACATATACTCACTTATATACACCAATAGTCACATATACTAGTTTAAAACATATGTAGTTACTCATAAAGAAACTATTGAGACAGTCTATCACTCACTAACACACCCATGCACACAATCATCCACCCATACAATCCTGCACACATGCTGTCTTCAACACATACAAACAGTGAGTCACTCTTTAATGCATCTATGCACTAAGTAATACCCCCCACTGAACCATACAGACACTCAGACACTCATACTGATACTCGAAAAACCAAGTAATAACCCATATAGACACTCATGTAGCTTCTCACCAACCCATGTAGTCACTTATACACAAAGTGAGAGACTGATACAGATATTTACACATTTAAACATTACTCACTAAGCCATGTATTCACTAAGATACACTTAATCAGTCAGTTATACAATCAATTTTACAAAAAAACAAAATCATCCATTTAGACACTTATATACCCATTTATTCTTCCATCGACCTTGAGATATACATATATAAAACATATTTAATTTTCAGAAAAACACACGATGATGTCATCAGTGATGTCACTGATCATGTCATGAGTGATGTAATATGTGACGTCATCAGCAGTGCATTGCGGGCGCACGAGTTATAGTTAGCTGAACTAACTATAACGGGGGAATTTTTAGGGTTTTGTACGAGTGAAATGTACAGCTAACTATAACGCCCCTGAAACCTATGTTTTTTTCAGTGAATTTCTAAGGTTTTTTAAATGCTAATGCTCAACTATAACGTGCCTGAAACCTATGTTTTTTTCAGTGAATATATATATGCTTTGACCTAAATATGATGCTGTGGAATTCTAAGCGTATACATGTACAGCCATTATGTGAGAACATATAGAAAATGTATGCCATGTTCAAACGTTATTAAATAGAATAAAAAACTTTTACCGGGGGGGTTGGGGAACCAGATAAGCAACGAAAGTAGGAGTTGCATCTGCAGAGTATCAAACAAAAACCCTAATCCAAGTTTCTCATGAATGATATAGGAGGAGCTTTTAGGAACGCATACATCCATTTTTTTAAATGTATTCTTTGAAACATTTCATATGGAGAAGTTAGCAAAACCCCAACTATTGCTTCCATAGGCAGCAATAGGAACACACTTAGCTTTATAATGGCAAGCATGACCTAGATGGATTTTTGACCCAACCCGTTTGAAAAGTCAAAAACTGTAGCAATAGTCCTAGTTAGCAAAAGGCATTTGGCAGGAACCAGAGGGGACCAAGTCATAAATAAATGAAACAGAACTCCTAGATAAGGAAAAGTAGCAACAAGGCTAACAATATTACCTTTAATCTAATAAATTCTAGTTTTAGCGAACCGGGGGTCAATCACCATAACATGTGATGTACAAATATTTGTACTCAAGTCAAGGCTGTCCATAAAGTGTACAAAAAAGTTAAGCAGACAATCCAATCCCAATGCGGTCTGGAATTAAGGACGGGCATCATCTGCATAAAGAAACACCGGGATCGAAGAATGACCGATTGGAGGCATGTCCGTATCACCCTCAATGAGAGCCTTCTCCAGGAGGTTAATGTAAAGGGTGAAAAGGAACAGAGCCAGACTACTGCCTTGGTGAACCCCTGGTTCAGTTTTAAGTGCTTTTTGCCTTTCCTCAATGGCCCAAATCGAACAAAAGCGGACATATTAAAATGAAGATCACGCAAGAGTAAAAGTAAATTGGTTTCCACACCAAGACGCAACATTAATGTCCCATAATTTACCATACTGACACTATCAAAAGTGGTACTCAAATCCATAAAAGCAAGGTGAAAAGCCCCTTGCTTGTCCACTGTGCATTCAGTAATAATAAGGTAAAGATTGAGACATTGATCAACCTTCCCTAAACCAGGCCGAAAGCCGTATTGGATATCTGCCAAGACATTGTGTTCAAAAGCAAATTCAATAACCCATTCAAAACTATCCTGCCAAAGACCTTGACCACAGAACAGATCAAAGAAACGAGGTGATAGCATTTAGGATCAGCTTGGTTTCCCTTTTTAGGTCGAGCCTGGGCAGATCATGCGCTGCTCTACGAGGCATGCTGTATACAAGTATGGACTTGAAGCTCCACCCATTTTCCGCCCATCTTTTCAATTGGCTCCTGTTACTGTCCTTTCAAAATTGTTGCTTTGGATTCATGAATAGGCTTAGTAGCCCCTCCTTAGTACCGCCTTGTCTGTATTTGTAACCTCCCATGAGGGCTGCACTTTTTATTTGTGTTGTTACACGGTCTGATCTATCCACAGTCTGCGAGCACTATCTTCTTAAAAGCAGGGCAACACTTGTGGCTTTCTCATATGTTTTAAGACACACTTTTTTTTCAACAGCAGGGCACACGTCGGGTCAACAATGGCGCCATTGTGCATTTCTTTTATACTGAATCATTAGCGATGTACGCTAGTCCCCAGAATACCAGGTCACTCAACACACACGGTCGCGCATGCATTACATTTCAAAATGCCCTGCTAGCTGCAGTAGAAAAACCTCGGTGTGGTAAAGTGTTTACAGTGGTCATCCTCATGACCCCCCCCCCTTCGTTAACTTTAGCTAAAAAAGGGCATTCTTGCACCTTTTGGCAGGGTAGATCAAACACTACAAAATTCAAGTCGCCTGCTTTAAAGAAGGCACTGGTGGGGCTTGCCTATAGCTACTTCTGAAGGAGGAGCAGCCCCGCAGTCAGAAGTCACTCCTGTTTATGTTGGATACCGGTCCTACTTTTGGTGAACAGAGCTAGCGTACAATGCTCTGGCAGAGAAGCGCGAGTCACTTTTATCATCTGCCTCCTCTCAAACAGAGCACTGTCCGTCAGTCGAAATACACAGATTGTGCACTGGAGGTGGTCGAGCCCTTGAAGGCTCGGGCTCAACCCAAGGACCTCTTGGAGCCTGGAGCCCACCACGAGCAGAGGCTGGCCTCTCCCCCTCGGTAAACAAACAAAAAAGCGGAAACCCTTCATCCCCTTCGGCCTCCAGCTGTACCGTTATAACTCTGTGAAGAGCATTGGGTTTTTGTATTCATTGGTATATATGTATGAAAAAGGCTGCATTATAGATACTCTCCCACCTGATTGGCATGCTCTCCGATGTCCATTGTCATAATGCACTGAGATGAGGAAGCAGAAATGACCAGATCCAGGCGATGGACTAGAAAGAGCTAGCATTACATGACCCTATACCCGCCTTCCCTTCGCATAACCAGAGTAAAGGCTCCCATTTTAGAAATGTAGAAATTACCTGTAGAGGCTTTTAACCCATCCACCATGCACCATAGTCCAACCTCCGACCCTCCCTCCCCCATCCCCTACTACCTCTCTAAAGACAACGCAGTCTTGCTCTTATCTGAGTTATTGAGTCCTGAGGAGATTAAAGTGTTTGCCCAGGGTCACACTTTGTGGCAAAGCTGTAAAATCAAGATTATTATTATTTGTTTTAATAAACTTTATTTTTCAGTTTACATGTTATAAAACACAAAACACACACAAGCTGGCATCAGATCATTGTGTACGGGCAAATCTACGATATCGTTAACGGCACACAGGACTACAGGCAGCATCAGGGAGGGAACGGGACCATGGGGAAAGAAAAAAGAAATAAATAATGTGCAAACAGAGCACCGTGAGGAAGGAACCGGGCACAGCACTTTGTCGCACTGCGGACTTTACTGGGGCCGACCCTCTTGCTCCCCGTCAGGCCCAGACCCAATGGATAGATCAAACCCACTTCCCTCACGGTCAGTTGTATCCTGTGGGGAGGGCTCCCCTTCTGCTAATCCAGAAGCACACATGACACGCCAAGCCATTAAGTCGTCTTGCAGCCTCTCATCCCGTCGAGTGAGTTGCATGTGGGCTTCCTCGGCTAGGGACCACTCACGGACATCTTTAAGCCAGATGGGCACCTCCGGGGCCTTCTGCCCCATCCAAGTTATTGCCACCCTGCGCCTGGCTAGTACCAGTATTAATTGTAGGAGTTTATACGGGAGTTTCTTTTTCTTGGGTTTCCGGACTAATGCAAGCAGACAATACAAGGGTTCAGGTGCCATCTGAAGGCCTGTGACTGCAACTATCCGATACACCACCCCCACCCAAAACTGCCTAACCAATGGACAGTCCCAAGCCAAATGTAAAAAGCCAGATTTCTCAGCAGCACATCTCGGGCATCTACCTCCCCTGTCCCCAGAGATACGTTTCAGGGATACCGGGGTTAGGTAGGTGCGGTGTAAAAAATTGAAGTGCGTCAGCTTAAACCTGGCGTTGCATGAAACTATGCATGTGAGGGAACCTATGCGAGCCCATTGTCTCTCCTCCAGCGGGGTGGTGAGATCTGTCTCTCAGGCAGCCAGAGACAGCGGTACCGGGGGGTTGAATCCTGTTTCATGGCTTTGTACAGGAGAGAGATCAATTTACGACCCTTACCGCATGAAAATAGGACATCCAGGGTGTGTGTCAGTGGTGGAATGTCCGGGTATTGGGGCAAGGTGACTTTCACAACCTTCTGGAGTCCCCGGAAGTGTATGAATTGTCCCCGTCCAAGGCCAAAGGTCTCCTCCGCCTGCTTGTAGGTAAGGAAGGTCTCGTTGGGATAAAGGTCAGCCAGAACTTCACACCCACCCTCCCTCCCAGATTGAAAGGACATATATTGCCCCATGTCGATGAAGGGAGCCAGTATCCAGATCGGAAGTTCCCTGTGAAAGGGTGCCCTCCGCAAGACCTTCTCAACGATCTGGTAGGTCCCCCAGAGGCACGGAGTCCAGACCCGCGGTTAAGTCGTAATCCAGAGACCTCCCCAAACCGGTATAAGTGGTGTAGCAATACCGGAAGTGCGTCCCGAGGAGAAGCCAAATAAAACAGAGCGTCGTCAGCATACAGGGAGATAACATTGCACGTGTCACCCACCCTGATTTCCCACTGTTCCATGTCGGTCCGAACCCGGACAGTGAAGGGCTCTATGGCTAGAGCAAAGAGTAACGGTGAGAGGGGACACCCTTGGCGTGTACCCCGTCCCAGTCGCCACTCTTCTGATCTCGCGCGCCCAAGCTTCACCCTAGCGCGGGGGGCTGTATACAAAATGCGAATCCAGCGACAAAAGTTGGGACCCAACCCCACAGCGTGGAGGACCTCCAAAAGGTAACCCCAATCCACCGTGTCGAACGCCTTGGCGAGGTCAACAGACACCAACACCATCTGCTCATCCCGACCCCGCACCCCATGTAGAATGTGATTTAACCGCCGCAGATTCATAGCCGTGTTGCGTCCCGGTATGAAACCGCACTGATCCTCGTGGACCGAGTAAGCCATGTATGGCGCTAAGCGAGAGGCCAGGAGCTTGCACAAGATTTTAACGTCCGTGTTGATCATCGTGATCGATTGGTACGAGGAAGGCTCGTGGGCATCCCCTTCCGGCTTCAGGATCATGCATATTTCTCCCAGCGTCGTGCTCGGTGGGAGAATTCCGCAATCAAATGCCTCGAGATAAACCTGCAAGAGGAGTCGGGGGAAGCGTACCCTCGAATGCTTGATAAAACTCTGGAGGGAACCCATCACTACCTGGGGACTTGGCTCTCGGTAGGTGCTGCAGGGCGGATCGTACCTCGCCCAGTGTTAGGGGTTCGTCAAGGTCCTCCTGTGCCCGCGTGGGGATAGACCGTAGGGTCAGATCCTGAAGGTAAGGGAGATAGGACGCCTCGGAAACGGCAGGGTCCGTGGTATACACCAGCTGGAGATGAGACTTAAGGACCCGCAGCAGTCCCACCTCAGAGTGGACCAGGCCCCCCGTAGGCTCCCGCAGAGCCACAATCACATCTGGGGCTCTTTCCCACCGGAGAATCCAGGCCAGAAATCGACCTGATTTATCCCCTTCCCTATGGAGACGTTGCCTGTACTGTGTGAGGTTATATTTATCGAGCCTGTCCAAAATGTCATGGATGCGTGTCTGGATGTCATGTTCCCCCTCCCTCTCCGTAGTGTCAGGGGCCTCAGAGGTCTGTACCTCCAAGAGGTGGCGTTCCTCCTCCTATAGCTCTCGTTGGAGCTGCTTCCGGACCCCATATGTAAGGCTCATGCACGCCCCTCTCACCACCGCCTTCAGGGCGTCCCATTTCATGGCCAGTGAGAGGTCCGCCCCACCCCAGTTCAGGTCAAGGTAGTCAGTTATGGCAGTTTCTAGGTGATGCTTCCCCACCTGGTCCTCGAGAATCTCAGTCGGCAACCTCCAAGTCCATGGGCGACATATCGGGCCTCCCCAATTCACCACACATGCCAAAGGGGAATGATCAGATAGGAATCGCGCTTGATGGGTCACCTCAAAGGACATAGTGGCATCCAGATTTGCGAGTAAGACCCTATCCAAGCGACTATGCGTATTGTGAGTGGAGGAAAAACAGGTGTACACCTTCTGAGTTGGGTGCCTCTGGCGCCATACATCCTGGGCTCCTATATTCCCCATGACCTCCGGGAGTTTTGCTGTCATTCGTGGTTTTGTGCCAGCACGGGGTGGGAACCTGTCAAGAATGGGGTCTAAGACACAATTAACATCCCCCATCCAAAGTAGTGGGACCTCCAGCTCCGAAACCAGGACCTCCTGCAGAGACTGAAAAAAGTCTGGGTCGTCCGTGTTTGGGGCATAGGTGTTCAGTATGGCCACATCCCTACCATCCAGTTTAGCTCTAAGGAGTAGATACCTCCCATGGATGTCAGCTTCCACATATTGGATGGCAAATGGGACCCCAGGAGCTACCCACACTAGGACTCCCCTAGCATATGTAGAGAATGAAGAGTGGAAAACCTGTCCCCGCCATTTTTTCCCCAATTTCTGAGCCCCGTCGTCTGTAAGGTGAGTTTCTTGGAGGCATGCTATCGAGATCTTATGTCTGCGAAGGGAGGACAGGACCCTATATCTCTTGGTGCATGTACCCAGCTCCCTCACGTTCCAGCTCAGGAATTTATACCCTATGTGTGGTGAAGTGACCTACCCCTTCGTGTTCCGCGTCCCGTGTAGCCACACCGGCCCTGTGCCCGAAATGCTGTACATACGATGCTTAAAAAGAACCAACAACCCCCCCTAAAAACACCCTCCCCCTTCCCACAAGCAATTTACTGACAACAACGTAACATGCAGAAATGCCCTTCCCGTGCTGGTGCCAGGACGTGCACAGCTGACCCATGAGCCCAAACAGGCTGACCTACCCAACAAAAAGGAGAAGAGAACCTCTCTCTCTCCTCCTCCCCCCCCCCCCCCCCCCCAAGTCCAACTCCCGGCTCAGACCAGCCACCTCATGGCATACTTCAAAGTCTCGAACTGCCTGAGTATGTACCTGAGGAACCCCCAGGTCAGAGTAACCGGCAAACCCTACCAAAGGCGTGCCACAGCAGCTCAAATTCTGTAAGGAAGGCACCCAGATCCCCATGAGGAAAGAATCGCAAGGCCTCTAAGTACCGACCCCCTCCCCCCAACAATGGAAAGGAAAAAAAAAAAAAAAAAAAAAAAAAAGGGAAAAAGGATATCAACTGCAGGGCGATGGCGTAGCGGCCGCAGAAGGGTCCATGACTGTTTCTGGAATCACATGGGAAGTGGACAGGGCAGTCTCCGGCACCAAGCTCTCCCCGGGAGTCCCCGCCACAGTCCCCGGGGGAGGACCGTCGGAGTCAGTTGATTCCACCCGCAGGGCGCCGTCGTCTCCCACCGTGATCCGCTGTCCCTCCACTGGAGCATCAGGGGTGGTCAGACCCCCCGCATCGGTCCCTGTAGCTTCCAGAAGGTCTAGCCCCCCCAGGTTCGCCGGGATCCCCGCCTCTTGCGTGGGGGGAGGGCATCCCCCCTGATCTCCAGCCACTCCCATGCCTCCTCTGGAGATTCGAAGAAATGGGCCCTCCCATTCGCAAGCACCTTGAGTTTCGCAGGGTACAGGAGCATGTACTGTAGGTGGAGTTCTCGCAGCTTCTGCTTGATGCCAAGAAAAGACTTCCGCTGTTCCTGCACCTGGCGGGTGTAATCCGGATAAATGGAGACCTTGGCGTTGTCGAAAGTGAGGTCAGGCGCTTCTCGCGCCGGCCGCAAAATACAGTCCCTGTCCCGATAGTTCAGGATTTTAGCAATGAGGGCCCTGGGAGGAGGGGCATAGCTTAGTACATATCCAGTTCTCCAGGAAGCGCTCCGCATTACCCTGCTTCGAGCGCTCCGGAATGCCCAGGACTCTGATGTTACTGCGGCGCGCCCGTCCCTCCGCCTCCTCCGCACGTCGTTCCAGCGCTCCGGTAGTGTTGGTGAGCTGGGAGACCTGCTGCCTCAGGGTGGCCACCTCCCCCTGGAGCTGGACGATGTCACCTTCCGCTGTGGAGACCTTATCCGCCACCTTCCGCAGATCTGCCCGTAGTAGATTAACATCAATAGAGACAGTCTCAATTTGTTTTTCCAAGGCGGTGCGAGGCCGCTGTATCGCCTCCAGGAGCTCGGCTTGAGACGGCTCATTGGGGGCATCACCCTCACCCTCTGGGCCCGTCGGACGAGTGATTCGCTGCGTTGCAAGGCGTTGTGTGGTGCACTGTGTGATGGTGTTTGGGTTGGAGGCACGAGGCAGCTTGTCCCAGGCCCCAATGGAACGCCAGGCGTCTGCAAGTATAACGATCAGCCAACACAATGTCCCCCCACAGGGCGAACGAAAGCGGACTTACGTCCCTCCTTAGATGCTGCCAGGAGCAAGGGGGGCCAGGTCAAGCACGTTGCCGTCCAGCAAAACCGGGGAGCCCAAGTCTGCTACCCCTCCAGGAAGGGGCCGAGCGAGCGTCCTGAACTGACCCCAGGGCTGCTCACCTCAAAGCTGGCGCCAGGGCAAGGAAACCCGATCTGTCGTCCACCAGCGAGGGCCACCACAGTTCTCCCAGACCCCAGCGACGTCTCTACAATCTTCTCCAGTCCAGCCGTAGTTGTCTTTTAGCAGGCAGGCCGTATAGGAGTTTTCCAAGGGTGGTCAGGCACCCCTGCGACCTCCACAAGGGGCAGGCAGAGAGAAGGGCCCAGCCGGGCAGCAACTCAAACGTGGCAGGAGTACGTTTCCTGGGGCATAGCGGCCCCCTTCCTACAAAGCCGCAGCCAGGCAGTAGGTGTTCACTTCCCGGGGGCCCCAAGAACCAGAGGGCCTCCAGCTGCCACTAGCCTAGCCGGGCCGATTGCGCCCCCTCGGCCTCAGGAACTCCCCAGCAGGTCAAGAGGGGAACACGGCCGCCCGCCTCCTCCGGGCAGCCGCCGACAGGTACCGCTCCTCATAGACCCCCGTCCTGGGTCATCGCATGGTCTCGTACGCTGACCGCAGCGCACTCCAGGGCGGGGGGGGGGGGGGGGGGGAGAGGAGGGTAGGGGGGGGGGGGGGGAGATACGCTCACCGTTCCAGTGGAGGGTTCAGCAGCAACGACAGACACCTCAGCCAGAGCCTCCGTCGCAGGCGATGGTGAACCCGGTCGCACCCCGGGCGATCCTCGGTGTCCCACCAGGCCCCTCGGGCCCGTCCAACCTCTTAAGGCCCACCAGCAAGGGCCGGGGCCAGTGGATATCAGGAGGCCCCCGTCAGCAGGGGCACCTCCTGAGCAGCTATCAGAGGGGCTGGGCAAGCGGGAGGAAACACGACACCACTCAGACCTCCGGCCGATGCAGGCCTCGTCCCCAGCCTCGAGTGATTTTCAGCCGAGCGGGTCGGCAGGTGCAGAGCCGTCACAGCCAAATCCGGGCACTTCCTCCGTCCTGCTTTCCCCAAGGGTGCCCCCGTAGCAAGCAGAGTCCCAGTCGCTCAACAGGGACTGTCGTAGACGTCGGCAGACAGGATATTGCAGGATTTAGTGGCTGGCTGGCCAGGAGCCGAGGGAGCTCACGTCCTGCCGGCCATGTTGCTTGGCCACGCCCCTGAAAATCGAGATTGTTAATGTTTTAATCCAAGATCAGCGAACCAGTGACTGAATTTCATCTCCTCCTTCTGCACCACTCCGGTGGCTCGTGGCTGAATAACACAAGTTGCCTTTATTCAGTTGTTGATCATACATGTCAATCAAACAAACACATTATAATGAGCAGTGTGCCACCCCGTCAGGGCACTGAAACTCTGCACAAATGTTGTAATGCAATACAGCACGTTGATATACACAAATATAGGTTATTTATACGCACATGTATTTACTGCGCTGCAGTATTCATCGTCAAAAGTGCCTGGGAACAGTGCAAGCACTTTGATGCGCTGTACCAATATTTGTAAAGAGTGGTCTAGTATTTCGCCCAGTTATGTTAATTGTGACGTCTTTTCGAAAGCTGCCTAAACAGTAAATGTATATAATGTATACATTCAATATAATGGTCTTGCTAACAGCATTTCTTAGCAGCAGCTATGGGTCAAATTAAAAATAAGTTATGTTGATAGCTCAGTGGGTTAATGCGTATGTTGCAGAGAGTTGCTTATAAACTGCAGAACAAAGGACCACAAGCATTTGCAATGCAATAGGTCTTGCATTTGCAACAGTTTGAGTTCTTTGCATTGTAAATAACAATGCCTTTTATTTATATGTTTTGAAAACCTGCAAGCGGTGTGTAAACACATACTTTGCAAGTATAGTCCTTGCTTACAAAAAGCAAGGCTGGCAGTAAGGGAGGCGCAGTTACTGCTAGCTTTGCTTATCGTAAGCAACGACTATAAATGCAAAGCACGTGTTTACGCACAGCTTGCAGGTTTTCAAAACACATAAATAAAAGGCATTGTCATTTACAATGCCAATAGCTCAAACTCTCACAAACGCGAGACATTTTGCATTGCAAATGCTTGTTAAGGATGGGTAAGGTCACCAAAATGGACTTCGGTGTATACTGTTTAGCAACTGCATTAAGATATGCAATCATAAGGGTTCAAATCGCTAAGTTAGATTTAAAACGTCGTAAGGGACTCCATTCGGGCCAGAGGTCTGTGGTGCTATAGGTACTCCTATATATTGGGACCACGTGATAAACCTCTGACTGCCATTGTTTTAATTGACACCATGTGTTTTAATTCACCCTATCTTGAATGTATGTCATCTGAACTTGCTTTTTGATTTCATTTTGAATCTCATTAAAGCTGTAGAGTAGAAGGGTTTCAAACCAGCTTTGCCTGGAACAGAGTGTGGGGTGTGCGTTTGAAAGCATAAGAAGGGAAAATGTGTGGAATGTACTTTTCTGTCTCACCGTGTAGTGTTATATACAGTAATGCCCACATGTGCATTATGTTGTCCATTAAGAAATAAAGCGTGTTGTGCTATAGGCAGTGGAGCACAAACGTGCATTAGGTTTACATGGGACGTTTTATGAAGTTTTTACTATTGGCTTTGACATGCCCTCATGCCACCTTGAATTCGGACTCTTGAGTTTTGCACACACAAGCAGGCCCCCAGGTTACTTGCGGTTAATCAGGTTATTCACATTTAAGATTGTTTTAATCTTTGAAGAGCGTTTTTGTACTTTTTTAAATGTTTGTACTTTCTCAAACCAGTGCAAGATAAGGGAAACATTTAGTGTGGGAGAGCAGAAGAATACGTGAGAAATTCTTTGCCTTATAAATGCTTGTGGGAGATTGGCCAACTGTGGTAAGCTTCCTTGGCACAGAGGAGGTCTTCTCAGAAACTTCTAGTGCATTAAGATTATAAAACTGGGTTCTCTTCCGGAGGGACGAACGCGTACGCTCAGTGTTGTATTTCCCAGCTTCAGAAGTCTCTTGGCCCCAGGATTGACATTTGGGAGCCCCTAGTCTTGTGTGGGCTAAGAAGAAGCAATTGCAGCTGGTGAGGTATTTTTTCTGATTATTGGTATTGTGATGTGCGAGTGTCTGTGTGCACATTCAGGTATTCAGTGGCTCTTGTTTATTGCAATTTATTTCTATATGCGTTATCATCTGATGTATTCTGTGTATATTTTTTATATGTTTCCATGCTTTCCTTTCACAGGGTTTATTTTGTCTATTTGATTACTTGCATTTAACAATGCATATTTCTTGCAGTGGACGTTCAGTATTATTGTTTTCACTTGCTTGTGTTCTGTTTTTCTTGCATATGATTTATGAATGTTCCATTATTATTATTTGACTTGTAAGTGCTCATTGTTTGCGTGTGTTTTATCATTATCTGCTTGTGTTTCATCCCATGCATTTAACAATTACATTTGATTACTTGGGTGTTATTATTGCATGTGTGTGTATTATATATATATTTTCACAGAGGAAAAACCATAGGTTTCAGGGGCGTTATAGTTAGCTGGACATTTCACTCATACAAAACCATTGAAATTCCCCAGTTATAGTTAGTTCAGCCAACTATATAACTCGCGCGCCTACAATGCACTGATGATGATGTCACATATTACATCACTCATGACATGGTCAGTGACATCACTGATGACATCTCAAATGACATCACTGATGACATCATCCAGTGAATGTGTGTTTTTCTGAAAATTAAATATGTTTTATATATGTATATCTCAAGGTCGATGTTAGAATAAATGGGTATATAAGTGTTTAAATGGATGAATTTATTTATGAAAAATTGATTGTATAACTGTATTACTCACTAACCCATGTATTCACTAAGATACTGAAGTGTATCTTAGTGAATACATGGGTTAGTGAGTAATGTTTAAATATGTAAATATCTATATCAGTCTCTCACTTTGTGTAGAAGTGGCTGCATGGGTTGGTGAGTAGCTATATGAGTGTCTATATAGGTTATTAGTTGGTTTTTTGAGTATCAGTATGAGTGTCTGAATGGTTCGGTGGGGGGTATTACGTAGTGCATAGATGCATGAATGAGTGACTCACTGTTTTTATGTGTTGAAGACAGCATGTGTGCAGGACTGTATGGGTGGATGAGTGTGTGCATGGGTGTGTTAGTGAGTGAATGACTGTCTCAATAGTGTCTTTATGAGTAACTACATATGTTTTAAACTAGTATATGTGACTATTGGTGTATATAAGTGAGTATATGTGAGAGTGAGAGATTGGAAGAGTTCCTGTATGAATAAGTATGTGTTTCTATTAGTGACTGTATAAAAGACTAAGTATGTGTAAGTTTCTGTAGAAGTGTGGTGGTGTGTGTATAACTGTATATGCAAGTAAATGGAGGTTTGAATCTTTATTAGCATGAGTGACTATGTGTGTGAGTAACTCTATGGATGAGTGGTGGTGTGTAACAGGATGTATAGGTGTATGAGTACATATGATGAGTGAGTACATGTATGAGTGACTGTATAGGACTGTTGGTGAATTAGTGGATTCACCAGTGGATATGTATGTGGATCTTAGAATTACTGAGTAGGTTGTTGTAATTGGTATTGGCATGTCCATTGTTTTGAAAATGTTAGTTTCTATTTTTGAATGTGTATATCAAAGGTTATATTAGGGTGAGAGGTCTGCCACTATCACAAGTATGATGTCACCAGTGATGTAATTTGAGATATCATGAGTGATGTCACTGACCATGTCATGAGTGATGTAATATGTGACGTCATCAGCAGTGCATTGCGGGCGCACGAGTTCTTGTTAGCTGAACTAACTATAACGGGGGAATTTCAATGGTTTTGTACGAGTGAAATGTCCAGTTAACTATGTACCTGAAACGTATGGTTTTTTCAGGGAATCTCGAAGGTTTTTTAAATGCTAATTTCTAACTATGCCTACAGAGATAGGACATGTGAAGAAAGAAGACAAAACGCACAGAAAGAAAAAAAAAAAAAGAAATGCAGAAAGAAGCAACAGAAGTCCTCAAAGACGAAGAAAAGTGCAGGAAGAAGGAAAACGTGCCGAAAGAACAAACAGAAGAGCAGACAGAATCCTTGTTGCAAAATCATCCTGTACCCTCAACTTTTTCAGACGGATACTGGTGGTAACTGAGTCTGACTAACTAGTCCTAGAGCCAGTGCTATGTTAAAAGACACTTCGAATACAGTGAACACTATGCGTTGGGGTCCCACTGTGATTAGCATGACCTCCTCAACCCCCTAGTATATAATAGGGCAGGGGGATTAAAACTACCTCTTAAAACACGCCACAGGGCGTGTTTGCACACGTCTCCTCCCTTCACCACTGTGAAAACACGGTCTGTGGCTGTTTTAAGTTGGGAGATTAAGTCCCCTTGAATCCTGAGGGTCTCTAGGGTCCAACTTGCCCACTAGGTACCTCCAGTAAGTGCCACAGAGCTGCGTTGCAGAGAGATGTAAAAAGGGGCACGGCCTAGACCACCTCTCTGCAACTCAGTGCAGTGGCGCTTACTGGAAGCACCTGGTGGGCTAGTTGGCCCCCAGGGTCCCTCAGGATTGAATGGGAATTATTTCCCCAACTTAAAACGCGCCACAGGGCGTGTTTGCACACGTCACCTCAGGCCCCTCCCTTCACCACTGTGTAAACGCGCCCTGTGACCGTTCTAAGTTGAGAGATTAAGTCCCCTTGAATCCTAAGGGTCCCTAGGCTCAAACTAGCCCACTAGGTACCTCCAGTAAGCGCCACAGAGCTGCGTTGCAGAAAGGTGTAAAAAGGGGCATGGCCTCAGGACACCTGTCTGCAACTCAGCTCCCTGGCGCATACTGGAGATACCTGTTGGGCTAGTTGGCCCTCAGGGACCCTCAGTATTGAAGGGGAATTAATTCCCCAACTTACAACTCGTCAGGGGGCGCGTTTACACAATGGTGAAGGAAGGGGGCGTGGCCTGAGGTGACATGTCTGCAAACACGCCCTGTGGAGCATTTTAAGTTGGAGAATTAATTCCTCCTCAATCCTGAAGGTCCCTGGGGGCCAATTAGCCCACCAGGTACCTCCAGTATGTGCCAGAGAGCTGCGTTGCAGAGTGGTGTTCAGAGGCTACGCCCCTTTTTACAACACTCTGCAACGCAGCTCCGTGGCGATTACTGGAGGTACCTGGTGGGCTAATTGGCCCCCAGGGACCCTCAGGAGTGAAGAGGAATTAATTCAACTTAAAACGCGCCACAAGGCGTGTCTGCACACGTCACCTCAGGCCCTGCCCCCTCCCTTCACCACTGTGCAAACGCACCCCGTGGCGCGTTTTAAGTTGGGGGATTAACTCCCCTTAAATGCTGAGGGTCCCTGGGGTGCAACTAGCCCACCAGCTACCTCCATTAAGCGCCACAGAACTGCGTTGCAGAGAGGTGTAAAAAGGGGCGCGGCCTCAGAACACCTCTCTGCAACGCACCCCCCTGGCACATACTGGAGGTTCCTGGTGGGCTAGTTGGCCCCCAGGGACCCCCAGTATTCAAGAGGAATTTGTTTCCCATCTGCAAACGCGCCAGGGGGGGTGTTTACAGAGTGCTGGAAGGAGGGGGCGTGGCCTGCGGCGCGATGCCGGTCTTTTATTTATTTATTTTTTTTAAGAAGGGGGGCTGTGTGGCCCCCCTTCTTTTTCCAATTTATTGGCCTTGGTGACCCCATCCCCCAGGGCCTGCCCCCTAATTTATTTTTATTTTTTTCAATTTGGAAGGGGGCCCATGGCCCCCCTCCCGAGGCCTTAATCGGCCCCAGGGACCCCATCCCCCGGTGCCTGCCCTCTCCGTTGGGGCCCGTGGGGGGGTCCCCAATCCCCCCACGGTCCTGCCGGCTCCCCGTGTCCTGCGGGAGCCCGCATTGCTTTGCCACATGGGGAGCTGCTAAAATGCAGCTCCCCGTGTGGAAAGGCAATTTGGTTTGCATTTTGAAAGAGAGAGCAGGTTTCCCTGGTCTCTCTTTCAAAATCCAAACCAAGTTTCCTATGGCAGGGCGGGAGCCGCGAGGCTCCCGCCCTGCCATAACCAACTACAGTGTCCCAGGGGTGGGCACCCCGGGACACAACAGGAGCCGGCCCTGGGGGGTGGCAGTCCCCAGAGCCATGACAAGGATCCAGGAGGGGGGCCGCGCGGCCCCCTCCTCAATTTACAAAGCCCCGGGGGATGGTGGTCCCCGGGGCTGGGGGGTCCGTCACAGTCCCCCCAATTTTAATATTTAGAGCCCTGGGGAGGTGGCGGATTCTTTTTTTTTTTTTTTTTTTTTTAATGCTTTTTTGGGCCCTGGGGGTCCTTGTGGGACCACCTGAGCAGGCCTAGGGGGTCAGGGTGTTTCTACCCTGCCCCCTTTTTGCACATTACTTTTTCTGTTTTCTTGTGCCTTGGTTCTACCGAGGCACAAGATGGATGCCAACACTTCCTGGTTTGGAGTGTTTACAGCGAATTAGCATAGAGCTCGTGCTCGGGAGGATCCATGGCCCTAGATATATATGTATTTTTACTTTAAATTTCACAGCAACTACTGAACGGATTTACACCATTTAACAAAAAGGGTTCTTTCTGAACCAAGAACTACCTCTTTGCCAAATTTGGTGTAATTCCGTTCAGCAGTTCGGGCTGTAGCCGTGTGTAAAGTTTCCAATGGGAAATTGCATGGGGAAAACACGTTTTGGGACCCCGAAACTTTCAAGATAGGAGCGGAGAGCCCCACGAGTTTTGAAAATTACGCAAAGATTCGTCAATTGGCGCCAAAGTTATTGGGAATAGAATGTTCCGAATTTCCTATGGAAAATAGGTCCTAACTAGAACTATCTACTGGTGACCGGCAGTAGAATATATATATATATATATTCACTTAAAAAACCATAGGTTTCACACATGTTATAGTTAGCTGGGCATTTCCCTCGTAAAAAACCAATGAAATTCCCCGTTATAGGTAGTGCAGGCATCTATAACTCACGCGACCGCAATCCGCTGCTGATGACGTCAGATATTACATCACTGTATTTAGACACTTATTTACCCATGTCTTCTTCCATTCATCTTTAGCTATACATATATTTCATTTTTTTTCTTTCAGAAAGACACATTTGTCATCAGTGATGTAATATCTGACGTCATCAGCAGCGGATTGCGGTCGCGTGAGTTATAGTTGCCTGCACTAACTATAACGGGGAATTTCATTGGCTTTTTACGAGGGAAATGCCCAGCTAACTATAACATGTGTGAAACCTATGGTTTTTTAAGTGAATTTGCAAGGTTTTTTAAATGCTAATTCCTAACTATAACGTGTGTGAAACCTATGGTTTTTTCAGTGAATTTGTACGGTTTTTTAAATGCTAAGTTATGTATTTATTAATATATTTTTTTAAACAAAACTTTTTCTCGGCGCGCGCACAGTGCGCACACGGTGCGCTTCGCGCACCGTGTGCCCACTTTACGCAGTTCGTGCCGTGCGCACACGGTGCGCTTCGCGCACCGTGCGCACACAGTGGGCTCGCGGTGTGCTTCGCGCACCTCGCGCCCACTTTTCGCAGTTAGTGCCGTGCACGCGCGGTGGACACGGAGCGCTTCGCCCCCAAGGGCCAAATAAATTTTTAAAAAAAAAAAAAAAATCATGGAGTGCGCGCACGCTGCGCGAACTTCGCAGAATTTTTTCCGTTTGGGTGGTGCGCGCACTCGGCGATTTTTCGAAAAAAAAATAAAAAAAATGTTTGCCCTTGGGGGTCCTTCTGGGACCCCCTGACCACGGCTAGGGGGTCAGGAACTGTCCACCCTGCCCCCTTTTCACGTTCTCCACATTTGTTTTTCACCCCCTCAGAGTGCGAGAGACAACATGGCGGCCGACACTTCCTGGTTTCGACCGATTCGAATGTTTACTAAGATCTAACAACCAATCAGAATTGCGCTCGCGCACGGCAAGGTGCGCGCACGCTGCGCGCGTACAGATATATATATTGATTTAAATGCTATTTTCTCTGGAAATACTGAGCAGATTTACACCAAACATGCAAAAGGCACTTCATGGACCTTATGGCTACCTCTCTGCCAAATTTCACGTAATTCTGTTCAGCCGTTCGGGCTGTAGCTGCGACTAAAGTCCCTATGGAAAAATCCATGGGGAAAACGCGTTTTGGGACCCCCCCTTTTTCTCGGCCCCCGCTTGACAAATCACCCCGAGACTTTCAGGGTAGGAGCGGAGCGCCCCATTCGTTTTGAAAATTTCGCGAGGATTCGTCAATCGGCGCCAAAGTTATTCAAAATAGAATTTTGAGATTTCCTATGGAAACTCAGTCCTAACTATAACTATCTACTGGCGACCGCCAGTAGATAAATATATATATATATATATATATATATATATATATATATATTCACTGAAAAAACCATAGGTTTCACACATGTTATAGTTAGCGTGAGTTATAGTTGCCTGCACTAACTATAACGGGGGAATTTCATTGGTTTTTTATCAGTAAAATTTCCGCTAACTATAACATGTGTGAAACCTATGGTTTTTTCAGTGAATTTGCAAGGTTTTTTAAATGCTAATTCCTAACTATAACGTGTGTGAAACCTATGGTTTTTTCAGTGAATTTGTACGGTTTTTTAAATGCTAAGTTACTTTACGCCATTCGTGGCGTGCGCGCCCACTTAACGCAGTTCGTTCCGTGCGCACCGTGCGCGCACAGTGAGCACGCGGTGCGCTTCGCGCACCGCGTGCCCACTTTACGCAGTTAGTGCCGTGCACGCACGGTGGGCACGAGGTGCGATGACAAAGCAAGAAAGCACGTCAACAAATCTGTACTTACTTGTAGGTACCACTAAAAAATCATTTCATAAACACAACGGCTAATATCTAAACACTTAAATCTGATTTTCATTTTTTTTTTTTCTACCGTACGCTTACCGTAAGCTTACCGTACGCGTACCCCGTGATTTTTTTTAAAATCAATAAATGTTTTCTTTGTACTTTACAGTCCTTCTTTGACCCCCTCACAAATGTAAGGGGGTCTGTAACTCTCCTCATTGCCCCCTTTCCTTGTTTTCACTCTTTTTTTTCAGAGTGAAATACACAAAATGGCGGCCGCCGCTTCCTGGTTTCGGCCGATTCGAATGTTTACTAAGATCTAAGAGCCAATCAGAATCGCGCTCGCGCACGCCACCGTACGCTTACCGTAAGCGTACGGTAAGCGTACCGTAAGCGGGCTCAGATATATATATTGATTTAAAGGCTATTTTCTCAGAATCTACTGAACAGATTTACACCAAACCTACAAAAGGCACTTCCTTGACCTAGGGACTACCTCTCTGCCAAATTTTGAGTAATTCTGTTCAGCCGTTCGGGCTGTAGCTCGTTCTAAAGGTCCTATGGAAAAATGCATGGGAAAAACGCGTTTTGGGACCCCCCTTTTATCTCAGCCCCCGCTTGACGGATCCCCCCGAGACTTTCAGGGTAGGAGCGGAGCATAGCGCCCCACCTATTTTGAGAAATTCGCGAGGATTCGTCGACCGGCGCCAAAGTTATTCAAAATAGAATGTTGAGGTTTTCCTATGGAAACGTGGTCCTAACTATAACTACCTACTGGCGACCGCCAGTAGGTAATATATATATATATATACATATACACACACACATTTGCATGTTGTTTTGATTGTTTCATTTGACATCAGGGAAAGTGCCTTTCTGTTAGAGAGTGTTGAACTAATAAAACCTCATGCTTTCTTCTGAAAACGGTCTCTTGATGTGCCTCATTTGGCGAGGGCTGCTACGGACCTCCTTCCAGGTGTTTTTTTGCTTTATGTGGAGTGCGTCTGTTTGGAAGTGCTGAATTTCTCTTATTTATGAATATAAGGCAAGACAGGGTCTTATTTGTGGTAAGCAAACCTCCTCTTATGAAAAGTTAACAGTGTGAGAAAGTGCCCTCTTCCTGTATGGTTGCCCCCACTTTTTGCTGAATTGCTGATGTGCTTTAACTGAGTGTGCGCTGGGCTGCTGCTAATCAGGTACCCAGGGCCTATGTTCTTTCCCTAAAACTGCATTGAAGCCCAAACCCAATTGGCATCTCTGGCCAAAGGTCAGCCCCTGGTAAATGGTACCACAGGTACCCAGAGCACTGTGACCAGAGAAGGCCTCTAAGGGCTGCAGCACTTATTGTGCCACCCTTAGAGGTCCTGTACCTTCACACGAACACACTGCCTTTGCAGGATGTTTGTTTTGGTGCAGAACAAAGTGAAGAGTCGACATGGCACACATCTCTGTGTGCTATGCCTACAACCCACTGCCCTGGCATAGATCAGTCACCCCTCTAGCTTGGTGCACTGTACCAGTGCTGAGGGTACAGGTGCATGAGACCTATACCCCTACAGAGTCTAAGTCCATTCTTCGACACTAAGTGCACATGGTGCTGGGAGCTTTTCATTACAAACTCCACAGCACCATAATGGCTACACTGAAAACTGAGAAGTTTGGTATCAAACGTCTCAGCACATTAAACCCACACTGATGCCAGTGTGGGACTTTATGAAAAAGGCACACAGAGGGCATCTTAGAGATGCCCCTGAAAACTAACCTACCACTAGCATCCCGGCTGAGTGGCTGCTTTCAGTTCCCACCACCAGACATGTTTCTGGACCCCTGGGTCGAGAGCCTGCTGCTCTATGGGGCCTGAAACAATGCACATCCTGGGAAGAGGTGCCAAGCCACCTCCCCTGGGATGGGCAGGGTTCACAAAGGGGAAGCTTCAAAGGCTTGCTGCCTTTGTGAGCTTCCCCAGGCCACTTGCTGCTTTCAGCAACTGGTCTCCACTGGTTATGACCTCCACTTTGGGCGGGAGAACCGGCGGGAAAAACAAGGGAGGAAGAAAGGTGTGCCCACCTCTGCCAACTCCACCCCTCCGGTGGGGGAGGCGAGGTGAAGCACAACTCTCAGTCCCCGCCATCTTGCAGATGGGGGCACTCCGTCAACCAGGGAAAGGTGTATGCACCCTCCGACTGGAGGGTGGCATCATAGGGGGTGTACCCACCCCAGGGAAGGGACCCATTGGTCCCAACCTTTTTACCTACCTGTAACGCCCCTAAATCTAGTATTTAGGAGCACCCGGGAACCTTGCTTCCTCAGACAAGAACCAACTACAAGAAAAGAAGAACCGAACAGCCGTGCCGAAGCTAACAAGAGGAAGACGCCCAATGACTTGGCCCCAACCCTACCGGCCTGTCTCCACCTCGAACCTTCTCCTGCAAAATCCCATTGTGTCTTGCCGCCAGCAACCTCGAAAACCCCAGAGGACCTGCCTGCCGTCAACCACAAAGATGGTGTCCCCCGTGAACACCGGATTTGTTCATCTGCAACTCCTGACTCCAGTCGGACACCGCAAATCCGCACCACTCTGCACCCGCCGTCCACGGCCTGAGCGGGCAAACACCACGAGGAGGTCTCCCCGGCGATCCTAACCAGAGATCCAGCGACCCCTGACCTGCCTCAAACCTCCAGCCGACACCTGCAGCCTAAATTCGGAAGGTCCCCCCAACCGCGACCAGGAGCTGGTAAGAAGATCTGACCCCAAAAGGCACCCCTGCATCCTGACGCCCCACGGCCTTGGGTGGCCAAACCGACGGTGCCTAACCAACCCCAAACTTCCCAACTCACCTCTTGAAGTGGTGGTCGCACCGAGAAGACCTTCGTCCCCAAGCCTGTAGTGACTTTGCAAACTGGAGGTTCCCCTTTGCAAACAACAGGGCGCCCGACGTCGAAACAGCACCCTGCACCCAGCCGCCCTAATGCTCCTTTGGTGCTACTTTGTTTCCCCATTTGCTCTGAGCTAAAGTCCAGGAGCTTTGCTCCCACAACCAAGTGGCTTGCTCGTCAGTAGCCACCAACCGGAGGCCCGTAATCCCCCATTGGATAAAACTGGGCCTCAGCACTCTGCACCCGGCCGCCCTAGTGCAGCTGAGGGTGTAACAAGAGTGCATCCCTGATCCTGGGGGATCCCCGAGTCTACCCCCAGAACGTCCACTCCCACTACCAAATACTTACCTTAAAATCGATAACACTATTTTCCTCCATAGGATAACATTGACTGTTTTTCTTGGAAAAGTATCGAAGTGTGGAGTTTGAAAACCTAAAGAAATTCTTTAAAATTGTACAGTTTAACAAAAACGCTTTTACTTACCTGTTTACAGGAAAAGTCCCAGTGTAGTATCCAGGTATACTACACGGAGTAAGAAAAGTAATCTAAAAAGTAACTTACCTGGTATTTTACTGAAAAGCCCATTCAAGTCTATGTACTGTATTTACAAAGTATTGCATTTCTCTGCAACCATACTGTAAGTCAAAACAAAGTGCATATACTATTGCAATTCAAACTGTTTACAAACTGCATTACTACTGTAAAGTATTTATTGCTTACATGTGCCAGGCTTGCTTGGTTCTAGAAAATAAAATAAGTAAAATAATATTTTTATACAAAAGTTCAGTCTGAGTGTGTGAATTTATTTGCTGACAGTGTGTACAACAAATGCTTATTTATTTATTTATTTGTGTATTTTGTAGAGCGCAACAGCTGCCCCAACGGGGCGTCCCGGCGCTGATAAATCAAGGAACTAGAAGCTAGGCACCGGTGGGGCATTATATGAGGAAGAGATGTGTTTTCAGGGACTTTCGGAATGCTAATTCGGTTTGGCAGGATCGTAATGCAACCGGGAGGTTATTCCAACACCGAGTGGCACAGACCTCGAATGTTTTCCCTCCGGCGCGAGTACGTTTAACACTGTCCTCTGATACGATCTTACAGCTCAACCACAAATAGAGAGTGAGGTGCTATCTAACTTTACCTCTGCCTACCTTTGAGGTTCCATTGGAGTCTGTGCACACTATATCTCACTTTGGTATAGTATATACAGAGCCAGCTTCCTACAAACAGGAATGTTGGAAATGCAGGACACAGAAAGATCACAAAGATGGGGAATACCTAGGGGTGACAGTGTTGCTCTTTAAAAATGCTTTTGATTGATCCTCATCTATTGACCCCTCACACCCATTTTCACATGCCACCACCCTATTCCCCTCACTTCACTTCCAAATACTTTGACCGCTTGCCCACCTTCTCCCCATCTCACCCCTCCAGCCTACTTGCCATACTTCAGCTTCAACCCTTCCTTACCTCTACAACCACACTATACATATGTCTCTCACATGGAATGCCCTAAGTTTTTTTTATATACACTACATAGACTCCCTCACATATCCCTAATCACCCCCAACTGACCCCTCCCCCTCCACCCCTCAATCCTATACCCTCCCTCATCACCCTACCGACCTCCCCTTCCCACTCGGCTTCTCAAGATGTTCTTTCTGCTGAACCGGTCACCCCTTCCGAATTTTATAACATTCCCAATTAACTATATACAGTTTTGAGAACAAACTTGACCACCTCTACTTGACTATCTCCCAGCTTGAAGTCCCCATCTCCCGTTTAAACTCTGAAATTTACACTAGATTGGACTCCAAACTCTCCTTTTTTTTGTTGCAAATTCTGTTTTATTGAGTTTATCCTGTAGTACACCATAACACGTATATATGCCATCATTGTTAGGCGTTGCAGATGTTGTATTAGGTACAGCACATGCGCGTTCATGCATTCTGTTTGAATTCGTAGGGCAGTATAAAATGCTATAGAAACAAGACTCGTAGGTACATTTGCGATTGGTCTCCAATAGGCAGGCAGGAGAAAGGGGCATTGAAGGAGGGGGGGGGGGGGGGAGGGGGGGGAGAGAGAAAGACATGTCCAATATATCATAGCTTACATTCTTGAATGTCCCCCTATACATATACACTGCTGCATGCCCGCACCTGGATACTCTAACGTGTGCGGACTTACAGATTAAGCATTTGTACAGGCGCCCACATACGATTGGGTAACAAGATTAGATTCACAGGAGAGCAAAAAGGAAGAGTAAAACTTTGCATACATTAACTGTTGAAAGAAGACAGAAAAAGTGTGCAACAAACCGATCAGTTCTTAACACCCCCCCCCCCACAGTTCCATGTGCAATGTTACATATTGCTCCGTTTGTTAGTGGCTGCCAGCCGCTGTCCCACCCCTAGAACGGGTATTGGTATCTTGGTAGTCAGCAGATATCTATCCAGAAGAAGGTGACGTGGTGTACGTGCTATCCCAACATGTGTGTGTATTAGCTACCCGTCGCCTGCACCTCCAAGGGATGCCCAGGTGGCGTGTCCACACTATGTTGGAAGGCCGTATAGAGAGCGTCCCAGTATGTGGCGATTGGGAGCTTACGCAGTCCCAGGGTCTCTTCGCGTTTGATGGCGAGACTTTCCGCCTTGGACCACGCGAGCATAGAATGCCACCAAGCCTGAATATGAGGAGGGTCTGATGCTTTCCACCACTTACTAATCAACCACTTGGCCACTATCATTCCCAGGTCAAGAAACCTGGACGTGACCTTCGTGCTGGGTGTTCTACGGAATTTGTGTAACAAATAGGTTGGCCAATCGAAAGGCAACTCCCGACCCGTACAAGTGTGAAGCAGCAAAGCTACGCCACTCCAGTATGCACCTACCCGGGCACAGCACCAGAGCATATGCACCTAATCAGCCCCAGTTGTAGCGCACCTCGGGCATGTGGCATCTTCACGAGCAAAATATTGGTTAATTTTTGCAGGCGTGAGGTATGACCTGTGAACTATGTATAGTTGAATCTGCGAAAGCGCATGTTCCTGGGGATGCGTGTCGGGCTCTCAAGCACCCAGGCCCACTCCTTGTCGGTGAACGGGTGACCTAGGTCCTATTCCCACTTGTGACGAAGTGTGTCAAGGCTGATCGCTGTGTGAGTCCTGAGTGAGGCTGCAAACCAGTGTGTTAGGTGTCTACCCTGTCCCATGACATGCAAGTACTGAATGGTAAGATGTGTCCACAGTTCAGTGGTGATATCTCCCCATGCTGCTGTGAGTGAGGCCACCAGTGCGCGGTGAGCGAGTCGCGGTGGTAGTCCTTCCTCATGTACGAGTGTTGTGTATGGTGTGAGCGCCCCCTCGCCGTATAAGTCTCCAAGTGTTTGGACACCCTGTTCTTGCCAGCCCCGGATTGCAGGCGCTGTAAGCGCCATTTGTCCGCTAGATATTCCTTCTAAAAGGTATCGCCGGAGCCTAGGTTATCACAGTACAGGTTATATAGAGGCTCCGGCGGAAATACTTATGGGTCACAGCGAGTATTAGAGGTTCTGGTGATCTTAGACGTGGGCCTGGGTGAAAGAGCTCGACTATTCGCTCCAGGAGGTAGGGTGGTTGCGCAGTCGCAGTGTCTGCACAGTGTCGACCTGACAGCCACCGCGCTATCCACTGCAGTTAAGAGGACAAGTAGTAATGCTCAAAGCAGGGGGCCACCAGCCCACCTTGGTCTGTTGGCAGGTCCAGCTTTTTCAGCGCCATCCTATGTCTGGTGCTGCTCGAGATGAAGTCCCTAATCTGCTTCTCTAAGGAGGTGAAGAAGGAAGCCGGCACATATAGGGGTAGATTTGTGAAATAGTATAGGAGCCGCAGGAGGATCACCATTTTAGTGAGTGCTACCCTTCCTGTCACAGCCAGTGGCAGCGTGCTCCAGAAATGCATCTGCGATTTGATGGCAGTCACCGCCCTTCCCAGGTTCCCATCAAAAAGGTCATCTGACTGGCGGTAGATTTGAATGCCAAGGTAGCGGAATGTGTCAGGCTTCCATTGAACTTGCTTGTCACTCATGGTGAGACCCGGGTCACGGAGCCCCTCCCCGAACGGATAGAGGCAGGATTTGTCGATATTCACCCTTAAGCCGGAGAGTTTCGCGAAGTCTTCCAATAAGGGGGCCAGCTGGGCAGGGACATGGTCAATATCTCTAATGTAGATGAGGAAATCATCTGCATATAGCGACACCTGGTGTGTGGCATCTCCTAGGGGTACCCCATCCCCCAACCGGGTACGCAGTGCTTCTGCCAGTGGCTCCATTGCGAGCGCAAATAGGAGTGGGGACAAAGGACATCCCTGTCGCGTGCCCCTCTGCACAGGGAGAAAGACTGAGATGTAGGGGCCCACTTTGACTCTGATGGTGGGGCCAGTGTAGACAAGATACGTTCGTTGGATAAAGGTTGGGCCGAAGTCAAATTTCTCAAGGACGGCAAACAGGTACAGGGCTCGAAAAATCCGAAAAATTGTACTAGTCCTGCAGGTCTAGTCCCTTGGAAAATCCCCTTGACCTCCGTCTCTGAAAACGGAGCAAAAGTGACAAGATAACAAGATTTAAAGGCATCTTTATTGCTCATTCCCTTTGTGAGCACAGGGTCAGACTGATTTGCATATGGCCATGTCTGAACTGGGGTGGCAGAGTGGACTAAAGAACGGTGATGGATCAAACCCAGATCTGTTCACTGGGTGTGAGTGTTTGGTTGGTTCGGATGCTCTGTCCATCACCACCCTCTTTTGTACCGCTTTAAATCTTGTTATCTTGTCACTTTTGCTCCGTTTTCAAAGACAGAGGACAAAAGTTAGTTTGTCTTCCTACTTGCCAGAAAGGGCGAGTAGGACCTAAAAATAGTTCGTCCTCATCAATTCTCCCTCGCAAATGCGAGCGGGCGAGTGGTTTTGTCGAGCCCTGAGGTAGGCCCATTCCAAGGAATCGAAGGCCTTCTCCAGGTCTAGTACAAGGCACCCCGCCCTTGGCCATTCCCCTGTCACATGCTTTACCACCCTAAAGAACTGACGCAGGTTGAGCGAGGTACTGCGTGCTGGCACAAAGCCATTCTGATCGGTGTGGACCATCCCTGTGACGACCTGTGCCAGTCTATCTGCTAGCACCTTCGCGAGTATTTTATAATCAGTATTGAGCAGAGCCAAGGGTCTATAGGAGCCCATCTCCAACAGATCCTTGCCAGGCTTCAACAATGAAGTGTGGGCACTGAGGCCCTTGACGGTTGCTTGGCGGCACTCTCTTCCACCCCTAACTATTTTCTCTACTGAGGAGGGAAGTTATCCCGAAACCCGAGCCATGTCTCAGGCGATATTTTAAAACCCGGGACATGTATCGGGTCTAGAGATTATCTGTTTAACAAGTACTTACTTGCACCCACTGGGGTGAACCACTCAAGAACTTCATGTACCAGCTTCCCATGGGGCAACCCGGAGGAGGAGCTAGCGGTGTGCGCTCCATTGCGGATGTTTATATAAATGGCTCCCTTGAGCTTTGAGCTGACGAGCTCCTGGACGATGCACCTGCGTGCCTGTGTGGGCACTGAGGCCCTTGACGGTTGCTTGGCGGCCCTCTCTTCCACCCCTAACTATTTTCTCTACTGAGGAGGGAAGTTATCCCGAAACCCGAGCCATGTCTCGGGCGATATTTTAAAACCCGGGACATGTATCGGGTCTAGAGATTATCTGTTTAACAAGTACTTACTTGCACCCACTGGGGTGAACCACTCAAGAACTTCATGTACCAGCTTCCCATGGGGCAACCCGGAGGAGGAGCTAGCGGTGTGCGCTCCATTGAGGATGTTTATAGGCTTCAACAATGACACCAGGTGCGCTTCGCGCATAGAAGGGGGAAGCTGTTGTGTTTCCAATGCAGTGGTGAGCACAGTACTAAGCTGTTGCACTAGTGAGTCGCGGTATGCCTTGTAGTACTCCGCAGGTAGCCCGTCCCATCCTGGAGCTTTACCGGACGCTAAAGATTTTATGGCGTCCCCAATCTCCACCAGCGAGATCTTCTCATTGAGCAGCTCCCCGTGATCCCCTGTCGTTTTGGGCAACTGAAAACTATCTAGTAACCACGCCATGTCCCGCGCGTCACAGCTACTGAGAGACTGATACAGCCATGCATATTGTTGCGCCAGAGCCACATGTATGTCGCGCTGCGTGATTAACAACTGGCCCGCCGGGGTCCTCAACGTCCCAACTGCGGTAGCAGCGTGCTCCAGACAGATCAGCCATGCCAGCAATCTACCTGCTCTGCTATAGTGTGTGCGCGAGCCATATGCGGGGTGTAGTTGCGACAGTAGAGCTGTTCCATGTAGTCTGCGTGCTCTGAGCATAATTTTTCAGACTCAGTGAGTCCCTGCCCATGCCCTCTCCTTCACGCTCTAAAAGTAGCAATTGGATTTCTATCCTTGCCAGGGAGTCAGACGGACTCCAAACTCTCCTTGACAAGAATACAATACCACAAACATTTAATCCCAAGGAGTACTCTTCTCCCATGCCCCACAAGAGCTGTGCACAACCTCTCCCAAAGTGATATCGCTAAATGAATTGCTAGTTAGAACACCCCCACTTCCTACACCATTTCCTCTCCAGAAAACACTAAACAATGCACTGTATCTATACCCTCTTCAGACAATACATAACATTACACTATTCTCACCATCTCCTTGACTTGTTCCAAACACCTACAAATCAGGCTTTGGCTTACATAACCATTATTCCTAACACCACCAAAAATCCCGACACCCCTTACACCAAAACAATTATCACAGAGCTATGTTGTATGCTTCACAACTTCAAATCTGCAACAAAACACAAGTTCAAAAACGCTGATACAATCACTTGCCACGACCTTGACCTACTAATCCTCATTGAAACCTTGTTCAATGACATTTCACTCACAATTTTCGGTCTTCTGCTACTCTCTAATTATTCCATTATCAAGAGGGATAGGCTACGTAGAGTAGGGGGAGGCGTTGCCGCCATCTTAAAAAACACACTTCAGAACAGGGAACTTCTTAGTAGCTTCTTCTCTGCATTTGAATGCCCGACTCTGGAACACCATGTCAAGCAAAACTGCCCCATCAGGATTAACAATATCATCCACCTGGCAACAACAATGCCTACACTGAGAAATTCATTGACTTTGCAAGTGATCAATCTTCACAAAGTGATAAACTGATTCTCCTAGGAGACTTTAACCTTTACTGGGGTTCCTTGGAAGACTCGGTTGCCATCCAGCTTTCCATATTTCTCTCCGAAAATGATCGCACACAACACAACTCTAAACCAACACACTCCAGATGCTCCAAGACTTACCTTAATATTCCCAAAGATGACCTGCTCACAACAGCCGATCCTATTCTAGTAGACTGTTCAGACCATTCCCTCATCCCTTTCTTATTTCACCTCTCATATGGCAAACCTAGGCCAACCAAAAAGGGCAACTACCTGGTTTCACAACACTAAGAACATCAACTTTAACCATCTCAGATACACAACAAAAGAAGTACTACATAACATCAACCCTAACTACTCGGACGTCAACAACCTGACCACTTGCTGTTTAACAAGATAGGCTAGTAAAACAATGTTGCTCCTCTACAAAAGCAAGAACAAAAGACTCACACCCTCTGCCCCATACTTCAAAAATCAGTCTATGAAGAAAGGAAACGTCTAAGAATCCTGGAGAAAAAAAAATGGACAGTCACCATCTGTTATTAATCTTTCCCAACTCCGAACTGCAAGATCACGGTACCACAAACATAACTTTAGCGAAACATGTAATCATTTTAGAATTTCTCTCGATTCCCCTAAGAACAGGCCAAAGAAACTCTTTAACCTAATCAAAATCACCACAAACCTCCGACCTCCCGTACCATCAAATTTGACGACCTACTCAAGAAAGCAGAATAATTTGTACAATTCTTTGATACTAAAGTCAAAATCGCTCCTTTATCACGATACACATCCAACCCCACATGAGGTAAGCAAATCTAAAGGCTCTTGTTATACATTTGATATCATCACTGAAGATGCTCTCCTCAAAAACATCCTGAAAACCAAACCTTCTAACCACTCTTTAGACCCTATCCCAAGCGACATTGCAATAGACCTGTTTACACACACACTCCCGTAATGAACACATCGGATTAACCTCTTTCTCAGCCAAGGGTCCTTTCCTGCTGGCCTCAAATCTGGTCATGTGACCCCACTACTTAAGAAACTCTCAGCTGACATAGCTAACCTCAACTGCCTCCCCATCACCAACCTCCCTTTCCATACCAAAATCACTGAACAATGTGTAGGGGAAAAACTCAAACAACACATAAAGGACAATAATCTTCTTGACAAATTTCAATCCAGATTCAGTCAAGTCTGCAGCACTGAAACTGCATTGTTACAGGTTGTCGGCGATGCCCTTCAAGTCCTACGACTCGGGCAGCCCCTGCCTCCTGCTACTTCTCGACCCCTCTTCAGCCTTCGACACTGTTAACCATCACATACTTCTGAACACATTAAAATATGGAATGGGAATTGAAGGAGAAGTTCTCAAATGGTTTGAATCTTACTTTAAGGGGAGATCTCAGATGGTTGCCATTGAGAACTGCCTAAATTAAAAGGGATGTAGATCAAGGTGTTCCTTGAGGCTCTATCCTTGCTCAGACTCTATTTAATCTCTACATTGAACAGCTTGGAGCCCTATTAAAAGAAGATAGGATCATTTACCACCTATATGCGGATGACACCCAACTCTGCCTGAAGATATCCTCCGCAAATGACATCTTGTTTCTCACCACCACCCATTAGTCCATCCAAGAATGTATGTCATCTCGTCACCTAAAACTTAATCCCTCTAAAACTGAATTCCTTCTTCTCTCTACCTCAAAATTTCCACCTCCTGTTCAATCTTGAATGAATAATCTAAACATCCTCAACAGCAAAAGCACCATGGTTGACACTGCCAAATCCCTAGATGTCATCCTAGACAAAAGACTCATCCTCAAATCCCAAATCACCACTGTGGCCAAGAATGCACGTTTCCAACTATGACTTCTCTGGAGTTTGACATTACATTTCTGAACAGGATCTGAAAACTCTTGTCCAATCTTTGGTACTCTCCTGACTGGAGTACTGCAATTCTCTTCTTGCATGACCCACTTATCCCATTTACAATCTATCCTTCACTCAGCTGCGCGCTTTGTCTATGGGGCCAAAAGAAAGGACCATATCACTCCTTTGTTGACAACTCTTCGCTGACTTCCTATTGAAGTCAGGACCATTAATAAGACTGCTTGCATCACCTATAAACCATTCACACCTCTACCCCTCGGTACCTAGCAACAAATTCAAGTTATCAGGTAGCTCTGGACCCTCACGAAATGCTGAGAATCTGCTGCTTGAACCTCCAACCTTCAAAAGAGAAAGTCTTATGGTGCAATCATTCTCAGGGAATGCAGCTAGAATTTGGAACTCGCTGCCTTCTAACCTGCGCACCACCACCTCTTTCTGATTCTTCAAACCGGACCTCAAAATTCTTCTCTTCCAAAGACATTTTTCACAGTAGCACTCCTCTTCAAGCTCCCACCAGGCGTATGCCCTGGCCCTAATGACATGACCCTGACTGTCTCAACCCTTGAATGAACCATTACTCTGTAACCTGATGGAACACAAGTCTACTTATATCTAAGTTTATAAACTATGGCGTATAACAACTTGTATTTATCTCTGTAAATATGTATTATTTCTCTATGTAACCTGTTAAACATGTTACCTGTAATATATATTTTTGTAAATACTTAACTCTCACCCTGAGTAACCGTAAGTTTCGTCCCCTGCAGCCTTGTTACTCGAAAACTTCTCATGTAAAATTACTCTCTCTAATGTAAAGCGCTCCAACACCTCTGCTAATGTACAAACTATATAAAATTGCATAAATAACAATGTGAAGGGTATCCAAGAGAGTAAAAAACAACAATTTGATTTGGGTAATGCAATGAATCAGTTTTAAATGTGCATTAACACCACTAGGTTCAAGATTAGCAATTTTGGTGATAGTCCAGGTAGTCAAGGTGCATGACTGGGCAATTCCTTAAAAAAGGTTGCAGACTGGGGTAAACTCACTTGAATGTGGGAAATGCAACAAACCTGGCAGGAATAGGTGAGAGTATGAACAGCCAGCCTATAAAGCATAGTACACAAACCAGTCAGGTACCAAGATCAAAGAGCAAGATAGAAAGTTGGAGTATTTTGATTGTAGTCAGTTGGATGAAAACAGAAAGTTTCTGTTAATGCAAAATGTAAGGCTTGTTGGATGTATTACCTTTTCAAAGACTGGTAGATGTCACAAGCCATGACTTTATCTCCCGCTATAATTTTTCCTATTTTTTCCCCTCAAGCCCCTCCACACTCCCTAATTTGGTTTAGAAAGTTGGTGAGCACAGTGGCATAAGCAAATTGATGCCCCCACCCCATGCACAATGTGATGATGGGCCTGAGTCTCCTATATCCAGCGCCACATGTATTATCAGATTTCGCTGACACCGCTTTTTTCATATAATTAATGATCTGGCGCATTGCGACTTGGGTTTGTGTGGAATGGAAGACCCGTTGCAAAGGTTAATGGGTCATCTTTCGGTTGCTTTTTCTCTATTGGGTTGTTACAATTTGCCCAGACACTATTATCATGAGTAAAAATGACAAAATAATTAAGCAATAGTCTCAAAAAATGTGTCGAATTATGCTGCATCATTACAGTGGCCCTGCACATATCTCACTGAAATTGGGCTGATAGGATGTGCCCTGTAGGACTGTGGGCCTGCAGAAGGAATTCCCCGCCCCACACACACACACCCCCCTCAACCCCTAGGTGATGATATTAGGAAAATAGGATACATTTTGTACAAAACACACACAGAGTAAAGGCCTTCAAGCTTTATGCAGAAGTTTAAAGTTAAAAGCAGCTTTAGGCCTCAGTAGAAATACAGCACGAGGAATAGGTCAGAAAATATCATGTTAGAAAGGACAATGAGTTCAGCTGAACTTATCAGGTCACAGAGTTCGTTGAAAGGTCAGGAAATGGCCTGCGGTGACAAAGATAAGCTACTGCATGAAGCGCAGATCATATCTTCTTCCAGACTCGGGAAACCAGTAGTGTTTTAAACGGTGGAACTACAAAAACCACAAGTCCATCTGCTAGTGACAAGCTGAAAGGTGTCAATCATGTCTTTTGTAATCATGTTACTAATGCAATGTACACAGAATGAGCACACGCACAGGTTGGACTGGCCCAGGTTCAAGCCTTGCCACTGCTCATAAGTCGCTTCAGTTGAAAACCACGTCACACTTACACGATGCTAGGCATGATGGATGAAACCACAGGCCAGAGGTCAGATAAGCGCAGAGAAATAGATGTATGTAAAACGTTGTTAACGGTTAAAGTCTGAGAATAGAAAAACCACAGAGGAGGTTTCCGCCAATATGAGATGCGAGGGCCATGTGGCCCATATCTATATGTGCTTTGTTTTCAGGAAATTGTATCTGCTGATTTCAATCTACTCATTTGTGACGTAAATCCTATGCTTGTAACTTTTTTCTCTTGTGGTTTTAGAGTATATAAGTAAGGCTCCCTGTTTTCTGTTTTTACTGATTTTTACAGATAAATACAGACAGAAAACCATTTATTTTCTTGTCTGTATTTATTTCTAAATGTGGATAAAAACGGAAATTGGGTGCTTTTTGATTGATTCTAAATATATTTTACCAACACTGCCAGGCGAATAACTGTGTGGAATGATAGATCAGGGGGTTAAAAAAATAAGGAATTACAGTAAAGAGGATTAAAGAGCAGTAGATATGCACAAGGCTGAGACTGAAATGTGCATATTTTCCTATAAGTGCATTGATTTATCTTCTGCAAGTGCACACATCACTG
Organism: Triturus cristatus; assembly: GCF_964204655.1. NCBI lineage: Eukaryota > Metazoa > Chordata > Amphibia > Caudata > Salamandridae > Triturus > Triturus cristatus. The sequence continues at coordinate 905,880,888 of NC_140591.1, forward strand.
AAACCTGGCAGGCATTCAAGCAGGTAAATGTGGAAATATACCAGTTTCAGCTTTTTCACAAAACCTATAATAAATATGGATAAATACAGATAAAGTTGACAAAAAATAAATATGGATAAATACAGACGGAAATGTCAAAAAAATTAATACTATAAAACCGGGAGCCCTATATATAAGCCACTGCTTTTGAACTGTTCGTTGGACATCAGATTCCGGTCTCGGCTGAGCCTGGCTGATCTCCCTAGCTGATTACTGCATTAAACCACATTGTATTGTCAGCCTGCTCCTTTGTTATTCTTACAGAGATTTTTCCCACCAACAGTGAGGACGAAATGGTGGGGTGACGGTTGAGGAAAAACAGGGCCTTGGCCTGTGAAACACTCCTTGTATAAGCAGCAATAAATCTCAGTTAACTAGTTGGGGGTACATGGAGTACACCCACTATTTTAACAGTGTGGACGCTGTCGCCCCTGCCACTAAATTGGGTCCCACTTAAAGATGGTGAACTTGTCCAAGTGTAAGTTTCCGACAACGGGACAGATTTGTTAGTGCCTGCACATTGTGTGCTTTCTGTTTCAAGCATCAATGTGCAGACAGCAAGGGGCTTTTTTATTTTCACCTACAGCTGGGCTCAAGACAAAAGTTGAATAAAAGGGGCCTTCGGTTCTCCTTTCTTTCCACTATGATCCTGGCTAGGAGCTATCTGAGCCTCACACCTAGATGCCAATGCAATGGAAAGGAACAAAGACACACAGCATTTACTTCACAAGTACTTCAGATAAACTTTGGTTTGGAGGCAAGCTTTTGACTTTGTTCAATCCCTGTATAAGGAGATAGGCATGCACTGTCAGATGTATTGGTCTACACTAGTATGTACACAAAACCTAAAAATCACGAATTTAATTTATTTTTTCTATTACTACTCATCCCAGTATAGTGTCAGAGCGCTTTACATCGTATGTACAGATTATACATTAACAATATATAATTCAGATGTGTAAATCAAAATATAGGATTTGTTGCTAGGACTATATGAGTTTTTAGGTCTCGCCTGACCCAGCGCATGCGTGGGTCTGGCAAGACTTTTTGTGAGAGCTCAAAAAATGCTACCATGGCCAGCCTAGAGCTACAGTGCATGTGCGCGGGCGCGCGCTTAGGAGCAGAGGCTGGCAAACCTCGTCATGCTCATTTAGCGCCCGCGATCACTTTCGCAGCGCCCCTTTGATGTTCTCGTTCAAAGAACATGTTGTGTTAATGCTTTGCTGCGCCCGTTTGACTTACAATGTGCTTTTTCTTTCCACAAACTCGATGTTTGTGTTCCTTTATTTTGAGATGCTTTTAGTATTACTGTTTTGTGACTTAAAGAACATTAAGGAAATGTTACTGTGAAACTGGACAACGTTCACAGTGTTTATTTCTGATCGCAGCGGCTGCTTCATGTCCTTTGCACCATTCAGGGAGTCCTTTCGTTGGCGCTTTCATGAGGACATGATGAGGAAGCTGGAAACATTTGGCACATTCTCTTTAAAAGCACAACATGTTGGCGACTGGTTAATCGATTAGACCTATGTAGCGCTTTAGATCTCAAAGCGCTATGGTGGGTGTAGCAGTTACAACTCATGAAATATGGGGTGCAACTCACAAGGAGGGGGCAGGTTTGAGTGCACATTGGCTGCAATCGAACTCTTAAGATGATGGGCTGTGTGTATCCATTATCAGCACTTAGTCTTTGCTAAGTGATCTTGTTTGTTTTGTTGTTGTGTTAATGCTTTGCTGTGATCAAAAATAACAAGGGAGTTACCCCAATGTGACACACACAAAGGGACGGGGTATCAATATTCAGCAAAACACAAATGTCCCTATCAGAAAAGGCCTACGGGGTTGTCCTCAGCCAACACTTGGCTGAGGACAACCCCGTAGGCCTTTTCTGATAGGGACATTTGTGTTTTGCTGAATGCTTTGCTGTGCCCATTTGACTTACGACGTGCTTTCTCTTTCCACAAACTCGATGTTTGTGTTCCTTTATTTTGAGATGCTTTTAGTATTACTGTCACACACACAACCACAAACACAAAACCACACACACAAAACCACAAACACAACCACATACACACACAACCACACACAACCACACACACAACCACACCAAGCATTGGCATAGCCAATAGGTCTCGCCTTTGGGACCTTATAAGTGTTTAGCCACGCAACAGTTGATGTGGTTGCACCAAGGATATTGTGCTGCATAACTAAATACTTAGAAAGTCCCAAAAGCGAGATCTATTGGCAATGCCAATGCTTGTTACAATATGTAGGAGTCTCATGCCTTAAGATCACTGCCCTACTTAGTTCCCCAACACTGTTTTTTGGACCTGATTCAGTTATACTTTTAGGGTAGGGGTGCATTCGTAGTATTCTCTATTACGGGAAGTAGTGCCATCTCGGGAATTGCTATAACAAAAACAGTATCAGAAACCCGCGAGAGTGCGAGTCTTCACACTATAGTAGAGATGAACTGTGATGAGAGCGCCTTCTTCCTACTGGCGGGTACGTACCTCTCCACCAATATCGCTGGGAAAGTTGCTGCCAGGTTTGCAGGCGAGTTCGATGTCGGGCTTCTGATACAGGTTGGTGGGCTGCACAGATCAGGCTCAATCGGCGTTCACGCGGCAGCACCACCTCCAACTCGCAGAAGCACTGACGTCCGCGTAGTCGTCGCTGATAGTAGAGTGTGTTCCCCCGAGCGACGTAGCAAGCAGCTGCCTTGCGTATTTTACGTTTGGCATTACCCGTGGTACCAGGCGCATACGGCTGCTTGTGGTCCGTCAAGTAACGCAGGATAGCCAGGTAGCTCTCTTCGCTGGACATTGCTCGTAATTTATTACAGTTTTAGGCAAGGACGGGGCAGCTAGAGGAATGTTACACTTTTTTCAGGCTAGAGGCAGAAGAGAGAGATGTACACATGGGTCCATGAAGGCAAGCGGGAGCGAATATGGCCATACTCCAGCGGACATGACGTCAACCCAGGCTTCGACAATCTGAAGTACCTCTGGTTCCGTGTCTGAGATAGCGGGTTTATTCCCGCTGTATCGTACTAATTAAGTTAACATAACATTTCAATTTATATTTGCCGTTCAATACCAGTTGGCGTGTTGTGTAGAAACCGCTGATATGTGTAAAAACCATTGAGCAAGAACGTTTGACTCTTCTCTTCTGAATACCCCAGGGGAACCTTAGAGCGAAACATTTTCACGTTCTAGTGTCTGTGTTTTTGGCATATTTCCGGACGATTTAAAAGACTGTGCTGTCACACAATTTGTCGTTTCTCTGTTTTGTTGTAATTGTGAAGTAAGATTTTTTTTACGTTTCGCCGCCATTTTCTGTCTTGGCGGCAGTACTAGAATTGATAATTTACTACGGGAACCCTTAAATTGAGGGTCAGGATGGGTGTTGTATTGTGGGTTTCGATCTATTTTAAATATTAAGGCATTTAGTAATGTGTTTAATTGTGTGTGTGTGTATATATATATATATATATATATATATATATATATATATATATTCCTTAATTTGGACACTTGTATTCCTTCAACTGTTATGTTGTGTATTCAGTTACCGTGGTTGCAGCTGTTTTTAGGTCTCGCCTGGCGAACGCAGCGCAAAGCGCTGCTGTCGCCAGCGAGATCTATTGTTGCTGACTTGCCTCGGAAGTGGGACAGGAGATGTGCACGCGCAGGCTTTTGGCGGATTTGAGTTGGTGTACGCGCTTACAGCCACGCGGCGTGCACATCTCCTGTCCCCCTTCCCTCACAAGCCAGCATGAATTTTCACTTTCGATTGCCATTAACCCCATGGTCCCCTCCACAGTCCCGTGATTCCCGCTTCCTCTTTAACACAAGAACGTCTGGATACCTGCCCCCACAAACCAGCCCTCCCGCAGACGGAGCTCAGGCAAGAGCGCAACTTCTGCCCCCCACCCCCATTCCTCGCCGCCTCACCTCTGGGGGCAGACTGGTCGCGGTGCTCTGCCGGTTGTTGTTGGTTCTCCGGCCCCGGCCCTTGGGTGCCTTCTTTTTTTTTCAGAAAGCGGCATGGTTCCAGTCATTTCTTCAATGAGCGGCGGACAATGGGCTAGAGCTGTGACGAGCCAGCCCTGAGGACCGCAAAGCCATTGGTGCACGAGTAGCTCCGAAGAAAGACGAACTGGCTGAAAGCCGAACTGGCTGGGATACTAAATATTGCATAGGAAGGCCAGTCGCACCGCACTTTCTAAGGCGCGCATCGCTGCCTGGGAGCCATCCGGACTGTACCTTCATCATGGCGCGTCATCTCGTACTGGTGTCTCTCAACCTCAGACACTTGGGTCTGTCAGTGTACGAAGATCTCTTCTGCGTAGGGTCCTGATTTCTCCGTGATTCTGTCCGTGTGGCCAGCGTGCAGGCCGACCTACGCGGGTCACTAGGTGGACGACTCCTGTCCCGTGTTTCTCCTTCAGCCTTCTAACCAGAGGTGTGCGGTGCCGAATATCGGGGTAAGTGTACTCTTTCTTACCTGCTGCTGACAGGTGCTGCTCCACGCCCACCACAGCGGCGTGGCGGTGGTACGTAGTTTAGTGTTATTGAGAGTGTGAGGACGGGAGGCGAATAAGGGGTACATTTCAAGTTTTTTTTTTTTAAACCTCCTATTCTATCTCCCACATGTTATGGAGTAATATCTAGCTTTCGCACAATGAATGCCTGGTTTGACTTGCAGCATGCGCCGTCATCGAAGTACAGTTATGCCTTAAGATGTCCTTTTAAGGCAGGGCAAAGTCGTAAAAAAAAGAAATGGGGGTACTAACCAGGTTAGGGAGCATACAAGTGACATCATGGCGCATGACATCACAGCACGTGACATAACATATGGCATCACAGGAAGTGGCATAACAACCCATGACCTCACAGGCAGTGACATCGCAAGAAGTGAGATCAGGGTATAAAGACCTCACACATGTTTAGCAGGTCTGTCATAAGTATATTTGAGTGCATTACAATATTTAACAAATTAGATTTTGTATCGAAGTGTGCCAAAAAAGTGAGGTAAAACAAAATCTGGGCCACAACATTTACATTTTTTAAAAACTCTGCCACAATGAAATTGGCAACAATGAGAAAGGTGGCAGTAAATCTGTTATTCTTAATAGGTTGTGATGTTTGCATTCCAAAATGTCATACGGGGTTAAGGCACCTGCTGCATAGATCTTCGTGAACCCAGTAAATCTGCCATCTGTAAGCCTGTGTTTCCCCTCCATTGCATTTGCATCTAGGTGTGAGGCTCCAGATCGCTACCAGTCAGGTTACTCAATCAAAAGGAGGCCTGATGGCCAACTTCTGCCTTTGTTTTTGGTCTACCTGGAATAAAAAAACAAAGGCCCCTCGCTGTGTGCATGTTGCTGCTTCGAACAAAAGCAGATTATGTTCAGATGCTAATGAATGTGTCCAGGTGTCTGAAAATTACACTGGGACAAGTTCAACATATTTCAGTGGAGCCCAACTTTTGGCAGGTTGGATGGCGGCCACACTGTGAAAAGAGCTGATAGATGCCATCTACTACACACGTGTACCCTCGATTTGTGCTTATTTTTTTATTTTATTTTTTTGTGGTGAGTGCTTTAGTTTAAATCATTCTGTGTCCTTTCCTTAATGCAGAAGCATAGTACCCATGTGTGTGGAATGTCCCTGTCTGTATTTGTTTTTCAAAATCTGGTCACCCTAAGAAGCACTGATCTTTTAGTAGCAAAACCTTAGTCTCTGATGATGCACATTCTTATTTCAGGCCACGAAAAATCTTAACTAGCATTGACAATGTTAATAGGCCTTGCTTTAAAGGAATGTTGTTTGGTAACATGATATTTTACAATTAAATAGCATGTGTTGGAAAGTGGGTTATTGGTAGGGGCAAATGTAGGTCTGCCACTGGCAATAAGGCCACTAACACATGGTAGGACTCGGCAAAGCCTTAGAAAACTATTCCTATGCTCAACCCTTGGTAACGTGGCTGCGAGCAGACCGGCTTAACTTCAAAGGCAGGTATGTAAAGCATTTAAAAACACAATTTCAGTAAATAATTAAGACACAACACATAATAACAAGCATTTGCAATGCAATAGGTCTCGCATTTATACGAGTTTGAGCTATTGGCATTGTTAAATGACAATGCCTTTTATTTATGTTTTAAAAACCCACACATAAATAAAAAGCATTGCCATTTACAGTGCCAATAGCTCAAACTCTTAACAACTGCGAGACCTATTGCATTGCAAATGCTTGTTCAGCTGAGCGTTCGACCTGGTCTTCTCAGCTGAATGGTAGCTGGGTCTGCGGCTCCTGCCTACACTTCGTGGGCCTTTATTGGACTTGTCCTATTTTCAAATACATTACTTTGGATTCTCTACAAGGATTCCTGCCTCTTCGTTTCTGTATTCTAACATAATTGTGCAACGAGTGGAGTATATGAGGCGACCAACCTACTTTTTGTGGTGTTTCAATTGTCTACAAGAATTAACTTTGAGCTCAAGAACTTGCTTAGTTTTATAAACGTGCTTACAACTTCAGTGCGTGTGGGCAACACAGACTTTGGAACTTGCTGCTTTTGAAAAACCCTCTTACCTCACCGGAGTCAGCGCGTTTAGCCAGCGCAGCCATTACTTCTCTCTGTCATCTGTGACATTACTGCATGGAACTCTGGGGTGCGTCTGTTTCCCTCTTGGAATCCTATGTCAGGACCGGAGGTGAGTATTATGCATTACTTTCTTCACTTTGTATTAACAGCACGTTCAAAGATTAAGTAGAACACTGTAACAGAACCACGACTCCAATGAACAACAGGGAGTAACCATGGCCACTAATAGTCCAGTTAACAGTTTGTGAGTCTATATAATCCAGATCATGCCGTAGTCCTTCCTCTTTCTTCACTGTTCCTCGTCAGTTAAGTTGCTTTTATTCATTTTCCTGACTTACTGTGTCAAAGGGTGTTAGAAGGTGGTTCTGACACTATGGGCCGCCCAGATTTTTTGCTTTTTGAGCACCTAATTGTTTAGCTTTTACTGTGGGGGAGCCTCATAAGTTGGGACTCACCCACAGTGAACTCAGGATGTAAGAGACTGCATGAGGATTTTACTGGTGTTCCCCTGGCTTGACCAGGCCACTGCGCAGCAGCTGGAGTAAGGGACACCGGGCTGGTTACATGCAGACACATGTGAACATGCGTGTGCACACGTGTACTGGCTGCGCAGGGGAGATTCCTAGCGTGCGCAGTCCAGGAGCAGCTACAAAGTGAATGGTGTGGCAGGACTTATACAGTATTAGGTGGTGATATGGAATAGGCTTTATACGCTGGAAAGAAACATGCCAGGGAAAGTCAGTGTGTTTTACTGTGTTTTCACTTCATTATTTCCCTAAGAGAATGTGGGGCCCATGGCTAAATTAACTTCCACAAGGCCTACAGTTTCCAGACATGCCCTAAAGTCCATTGTATTGGAGGTGAAAAGAAGTATTCTGCAGAGTCCAAAGTCATATTTGTACTGCTTTTGGGTCATCCAGAACTGTCATATTTCTGTAAGCCAGCCAGGACCGACCCAGGCTGAGGGCTGACCCCAGCTGGATGGATTGATAACCTTTCTTCCACAAGCTAGGGCCTCCTCTCCACGAAGAGAAGATGGGAGGGGATACAGGCTCATCAATTAGCAGCTGTCACTGGGTGCCAGGCACCAGACTGCACCAAGGAGGGAAGGCAGCGTGGGGGATGAGGCTTCAGACATGTGGCCAGAAACCCTGGAGGACACCATTTTGAACAAGCTCAGAGGCTGGACAAGGAGGGAGCAGGGGCAGGGACGTGATGTGTCGCTGTTTGATAGGACCAACAGAGACTTTCTGCCAGCCCCCTACTCAACTTTTAAAAAGTGCTTGCACAGGAAGAGAAGGGTTCTCTGGGGTGTCGTCTGCTGAGGGTGAAGGTGCTGGAGCCTGGCGCAATGGGCAGTTGGAAGGAGAGACCCCCTGACTGCCCCCAGGACCCTATCAGCACCAGAAGAAGAGCCCAGGACTGGTGCACAGAAGCAGGGGCCTCTGCGCAGGGAGAACAGAGTCCCAGAAGGAGAGCCTGGCGAGAGGCTGGCGCAGGGAGCCAGTGAAGACAGCACCCTGCTGAATCAGAGACCCTGAGGGAAGAGGAGAGTGTTCCCAGTGGCGGGAGCTGGTGAGTCCCAGAAGGAGAGCCTGGCGAGAGGCTGGCGCAGGGAGCCAGTGAAGACAGCACCCTGCTGAATCAGAGTCCCAGAGGGCAGAGGAGAGTGTTCCCAGTGGCGGGGGCTGGTAAAGAGGAGCATGAAGTGCCCCATAATGCCTCGCCAGGAATTTGGAAATCTGCTGTTTTGGTGCTTTGTGGCCCCCAGAGGAGAGGGGCCACCCTCACTTGTGAAAAGGTGCTGGGGGAGCGGCTGGGGGAGCACAGTCTTTCCCCCCCCCCCCCCCCCCAGCACGAAGAAATCTGCCATTTTTGTGCCTGGTGGCCTCCAGAGGAGAGGATCAACCTCATCTGTGAAAAGGTGTGCAGGGGGGCGGCAGGAGCACCGCAGTCTCCCCCAGCATAAAGAAGAACAGTCCACCCCTAAGTTTCACGGGGCATCTTAAAGAATAACCCCTCAAGGGCTCAGCAGAAGGGCTGAGTTGGGGATGTCAGGAGAAGGGCATCCCCTGGAGGTGAAGTGGTGTGATTGCACCGAAATGCATTTACTATTGGTTATTTCTTTTTAGGTGGACTGAAAGTCACATGTGTAAAGTGAAGTACCTGTGTAAGGTGATGTTAAGCTAAATGGAGTTATGTTGCTGGACCCTTCTGCTAGGGGGTCTGGCTGTATTTACGTAATCCCATGCTTTTGTGATTCCTTTTAAAGTGAAGAGGCACACTGCAGGAGAAATGTAGTTGACAGGAGTACTTCTTTTGAAGGGACTGTAAGTCACATGTGTAAGGAGATGTCATAGGCCAAGTGGGGCTATGTGGCCAGACAGTCCTGCTAGGGTGTCTGGCGGTATATGAGCAATCCTGTGATTTCATCTGTGATGCCCTAAGGGGCTGTAATTGCAATGCATTCAAATGATCAACCAAGGTGATGAGTACTGTCATTCTAAAGTGTGCGTAAACATGGATTCTTGCTGCTGCGCTTAGGTGAAGACCCCAGACTGCTAGCCCTTAAGATATAGAGGTGCCAACTTTATGGTCAGTAGGCGATGCTTAGTCAGGGTCATGTGTCACCAAGGCAGGTTTACCCCTTTTTAATGCTTGTTGAGGTAATGGGGTGGGTCGCCACTGGGATGGTGCCAGTGTGCAGGGCCCTCGCTCCAGGTTATGTTCAACTAACTGCATTGGGGCAAGTTGATGTGCATACATGGGAGTGGTGGTACTAGACCCCACCCCCCCCCTGCGGGAGGGGTGGAGATGTTATGCAATGTCACAAAGTAATTCCAACAGCTTATGTATATTTGTAAATTGGTGCATGGTATTGAGTAATGTGTGTGTTTAATAAATGTACTTTTACTTTTATAAAGCAAAGTACAGACTGGACAATCAATTATTGAGTGTTATTTTTGTGCACCTGCAAATGGCGATTACTAGCCCACACCACCTCCCTTGAGTAAGCCTCAGACTGCTCTGCAACGCTACCCTCTGAGAGTCAGGCGCCACAATTGGGTGTTTGGTTCCCAGTGAAGGACAAATGTAGTCATGTTATTTGTGCAGGCCTCACAGATGTTGCCTCGTTTTCCAACAAAGGGTTTATTGACTTTTCTTGCATGTAGTTTTGTGGCTTTTTCTGAATTGTGTGGTGCGAGCGCACTTTCAGCAGTGGCACCCTCCTGTCATTTCTGTATTCCGCACGGTAGGCAGTTTGCCCGAGCGCGTCTATTGATGCCGCACGGATGCTCACTTTGCGCTTTCTTGAGCATTCCTCACGCCGCAGAGCAGCTTGTCAGCGCTTCTGCGGGCACGTCACACTGAGGGGAGTAGAGCTGCTTCTCCGCTCGGTCCCTGATTCCCTCCCAACCCTCGCCTGACACCGATATGTGGTAGGAGTTGAAGGGCTTTGCCCATTCTTTATACATAGTTTTTCATTGGTGAAATCATTGTGGTACTGCCTTATCTTAGAGCACCAGGGAGGGGGCTACCCTTACTAATTCTGGGTGTTTGTGCTCTCACCCTCTTTATTATGCAGTCCCAACGGGACCATGACTGTGCCCTCTCTTGCCTCTGAGGTGAAATGCGCCCCCCAGCGGCACCTTCCTGCTGAGGTGGACAAACTCCTAACCAACGCCATTTCCCAGACACTTGCTCCTCTGCAGAAGAGCGTCGCCAAACTGTTGGCCCAGGTCTTCACGGAAACAGGGGTCCTGGGGGACGGGGGCGCTGGGTCTAGAGGGGTAACTTCGGTTCCCTCACACAAGGATGGAAAGCGTTTGGCGGGGCACCGGGAGGGCTTTAGCTGTCTGGCTGAAGTCTTCCATAAGAGTGCACGCATGCTGAAGGAAGCACCCTACTGTGAGGAAGACATACTCTGGGCAATGGGCAACGATGTCGCAACTGACTTTGCCCCAGATGAGGGGTTCCCCGACTTGGGGGAGGGTGACATGGAGGACGAAGATCTATCGTCTAATGAGGCCCAGGAATTGGGGATATTTTGGTGACCTCACTCGGCCAACTCACACTCATACGATGGGGAACTTCCCCTACTGATATGTTCGACACAGAGGGCATTTATCGACTGCGCTCTGTGGAGTGGTTTCCTGAGAGGAAAGGGGCAGAGTACGTGGCGAGTAAGATTCACCAGCCCCGGGCCTCGAGCCGGACAGAATAGCCCTCTACGCGGATGACGTCCTGTTGTACCTTAGCGATCCGGCGCGCTCGGGACCGCGCGCACTCCATATCTTGGGCCGCTTTGGCCGCGCGTCTGGCCTCTACTTAAACCCGCGAAAATCGGTCCTTGTGCCTCTGCACCCCTCCCGGGAGTGTTTTGACTGGCAGGACACTATTCCCCTCCGCCGTTTGTCCTTCAGGTACCTGGGCATCTGGGTCTCTCTTCTCCCGGAATTGAGCTGGGCTCTTAATGTGACCCCCCTGGTCAAGAAAGCCAAGGTAGATCTGGTGCGATGGCAATCACTCCCGCTCAATCCGCTGGGGAGGGTGGCGCTATACAAAATGATGATTCTCCCCCGGTTCCTTTATGTATTGCAAAATACCCCGTGTCCTTCCCACGGCCTTGGTTTCGCGAGCTGGATGGGTTGGCGACCAGATTTCTCTGGGGTGGTGGGAGACCGCGGTTGGTCCTGTCGATATGTCGCCTGCCCACCTTTGATGGAGGGCTAGGCATGACCAATCTTTACCTCTACTACCTGGCCACCCGCCTCCTGGTCATCCATGACTGGTTGGGGGGGGGGGGTGGTCTGACCCGGCCTACAGGGTGGAATTAGAGGACCTGGGTTTCTCCCGTATACAGGACCGCCTGTATGGCGCCCCCATCCCCGCCTCCTGCCCCGACATCACCAAAGGGATCTTCCTGGCTTGCCGCCACACCCGGTGGACCGGGAGGCTGACTCACGCCACCCCCCTCTGGCATGGGACATGGCTGCGGGATGTTGCGGAACTGGAGGGCTTTAAATCTTGGGACCTACTCGGCATCTCCCAGCTGGGAGATGTCTGGCGGGGGGGACGCATGTGCTCATTCTCGGAACTGCAGGCGCGCTTCTCCCTCCACTCATCTCAATTTTATAGATACCTCCAACTGCGACACGCCATACGCACCTACACCCCACTGGACATTCGGGTGCCGGACTACAGCCCCCCGGAGGCTCAGGTCCTGCTGGGCAACCTGGGGAGGGGGGGTATATCCAGGATACATCGTTCTCTTATCAACAATACCCCCATGCCCCGGGAAGGCCTGAAGGAACGATGGGAGGTGTGGGTGGGTCCCCTGGACGAGGTTGACTGGCGGGATGCCCTTCTGGCCCCCAGGCTGGTGACGGCCTCCACCAAACTGAGGCTTATTCAAATTTATTACCTTCACACTGCCTATCTCACACCGGCTCGTCTGCACCGTGCGGGCCTCTCCATTGACGCAGCTTGCCCCCGCTGCGGTTTTGATCCGGCCGACTTCATCCACATGGTGTGGCCTTGTCCGGACTTGGGGGGGTACTGGAGGGGCATAGAAGCCGACCTCACGGAGGTCTTGGGGTGGGTGGTGCCACATAACCCTAGACACACCCTACTGGGTATCACTGACGGCCTAGATGGCTCGCGCGCAGAGAAGCTATTCCTTATGACGGCGTTAATGGTGGCGAAACGAGACATCGCAGCGGCCTGGAAGCACCCACAGCCGCCTAGCTTGGCCAAATAGAGTACTGGAGTGGACTGGTGTGCGGCACAGGAACGGACTCTCTACCAGGCAAGGGGCTGTCTTAAGAAGTACCGTAGGGTCTGGGGGAAATGGTTGGGCAATGTATTGTGAACATGCTGTTTGGGGGGGAGGGGGCGGGGGGAGAGTTTCGGGGGGGGGGCAGGGGGGGAGTGGTCCCGTGCTGTGCGGTTGTAAGCTGGGGGTTCGACAGGCTCAATGTTTTTCTGTTGTGTCACTTAAAACAATAAAAACTTGTTTATCAAAAAGATTCACCAGCCCCTGAACAAGGAGGTGAGGGCCCGCCACAGAGCGGAGTGTCCCAGGCCATCACTAGGGGATAAGATCACAGCGACCCCTGAGATTGACCCCAAGCTGTGTACCTTTTTCTCAAAGTACATGAGGGACCCCAAAAAGGGAATCAACCGATCCTGGAGGCCATGCCAGGACAAAACTTTGGACATGCAGGGCCCCCTAACGAAGATTTATGAACTTGCTGAGCAAGCAAAGCAGTCAGGGAAGCCTCTCCCACGGACAATGTAGCGGGTTGGGGGCAGAGGGCGATCTGCCTCCTCTGCAATGCCAACTGCACCCTCTCTGCGGAACGTCACCGTTCCCTCCTCTTTAAAGATAGATCCCAAGGTAGGGAACCTTTCGTCTTCTGAGGCAGGTCCTATAGCACAGGGCACCGTTTTCGGGGAGCCTTTCGTCGAGTTGGGGAAGTTTGTGTCAACAAAATATCCCTGTGTCAACTAACCAGGATTGTTGGCTTGTTATCATCCTCGATGCAAGCCATCTTCCCGGGGCCGCTTCACTACAGAGCCCTGCAGAGACTCGAAGCTGTTAACCTTCGGAGAGGACTCACGTAGACCGAGCTGGTGACGCTGACTCCAGAGGCCAGGACGGAGATACAGTGGTGGATCAACCACATGGAAGTATGGAATCTTCGGCCTATTTTCGGCTCCCATCGGGATCTGGTGATAGAATCGGACGCCAGTCGTCTGGAGTGAGGAGCCAGATGCGGGTCGTCCTCCATGGGAGGCAGATGGACGGAGGAGGAACTATCCCTTCACATCAACTGTCTTGAACTCTTGGCGGGATCGTTTGCTATTCGATCACTTACGTGGGACAGAGTATCTTGCTGTGTGCTCCTGAGGATGGACAACATGACAGCGGTGCAGTACATCAACTGGCTGGGTTGCCTCCACTCTCGGGCTTTGGCAGAACTAGCCAAGGACTTCTGGCACTACTGCCTCCAGAGGCAGATTTCAGTGACAGCGGAGTATCTTCCAAGGGGGCTGACTTTGTGGTGGACTGGAACTCCAGTTACCTTAAGGATGCCAGCGACTGAAAACGCGATCCAAAGGTGTTTCAGGCACTGATGGCAACATGGGTTCCGTGCCAAGTAGACCTGTTCACCTGCAGATGGAACACACAGCTCCCTCGCTACGTCAGCTGGAGACCGGATCTGGGGGCGGAGGCGGTAGATGCTTTCCCCCAGGAATGGTCGACGGAACAGGCCTGTGCCTTCCCTCCCTTTCTCTTCATCCAGCGAATAGCAGCACAAGTCAGGCGCCAGAGAGCCTCGCTAAGACTGGTCACTCCGGTATTTCGCTCACAAGCATGGTTCCCTTCTCTCCTGGAGCTGACCTGGACCGCCCGGTACGTCTACCATCGTTCACCGAGATCCTGAGGTACCCACTGGGCCATCTGCACCCACTGGTTCTCCAGGGCCACCTTCATCTCATGGTATGGAGGATTTCAGGTGACTCTGGCAAGTCGTCGGACTTTCGCAGGGAGACGATTTCCTTATACAACAGGCGTGGGCTCCAGGGGCCACCAAGAGGTATATATCGGCTTGGAGGAGATGGGTACGTTGGTGTGTGGAGAGACACTTGGATCCCGTGGGCACCAACGTTACCAATGTAGTGAACTTTTTGGCAGAGATTTTCCAGGAGGGACTGGCGTATTGTACCATCAACTCCTTCAGGTCTGCTATATCAGTGGGACATTCACCAGTAAATAATGTTCCAGTAGGGGAACACCACTGGATGAGTAAACTCCTCAAGGAGATCAGGATTTCTCGCCCCTCCTCCCCCCGAAACCCTGCCACGCAGGTCTTTGAGACGGAAACTTGGTACTGCACTTTTTGTTATCCTGGCAGGACAACCAATACCTTTCTAGGAAGGAAATATCAGCAAAACTGGCAATGTTGCTCTGCCTCATCTCTGCCAAGAGAGCTTCTGATGTGCCGACGCTAGACCTGTCGGCTAGAATTTTTACCCCGGAGAGGGTTACATTCAACATTTCAAGGAGAACGAAGACGAGTACCAAGTCGTTATCCTATCCAGCTTTCCCTGAGGCCTCTAAGTTGTGTGTGGTCAAGTACCTGAAGGCCTACGAGGACATGACAATGGAGGTTCAACCTCCAGGTGAACCGCAACTGTTGATTGCCATTAAAAAACCTTTCAAGGCCGTCTCGTCTCTGGCCATTTCCAGGTGGGTGAAATGGGTCATGGTAGAGGCAGGCATAGATACCAGTGAGTTTGGGGCTCCTTCAACTAGGGGGGCTATGGCTTCCAAGGCTGTTTAGGTAGGCGGTAGACTTGAAGATATCATGAATGCGGCAGATTGGTCCTCTGATTTCACTTTCAAAAGGTTCTATTTTAAACCAATCTATGACACAGCCGCGCTGGTGGTAAGTAAGCTTTAAAAAAAAAACATAATCCTCACCTCCGGTCCTGACATAGAATGAAACATTTCTTAGTTAGCATGAAAGAAAGTTTCAATTCTATTAATGATGCGGAGGCGAGGATTATCCTACCCCCTGGCATGCTATCTCAATGCCCCCCTCCCTGCGAAGACTTTGCAGTTATCTCTACATTTACTCTGGAATTAAAGAACTGAATCCTGTGAGGAACAGGGAAGTACTTGGTGTATACTCCTTAACAACATTTTTTTATGTATTGTTGTTCGAGAAATACTGTCTTAAACTCAACAAACAGACTTGTTGTGTAGAGTTTTATCTAATGGTGGTATGGGAGCACCTCATGTATCAAACTTGTAATAATTGCCATATCATTCTTCTCCTCGTAATAGTCACTGACTTTTAACCTGTTATGCCATTTGTGCTAGACGATACGTTATGTAGGAAATTGTTAACGTTCTTTACATATCCTCGTAGGTTCGGATTCAAAGGCGGAATGATGTCCAGGGTGCTTAACTTCCTTCAGTGAAGAAGAGGAAGAACTACGGCATGATCTGGATTATATAGATTCAAGGACTGCTAACTGATTTGACTATTGGTGGTCATGGTTACTCCCTGTGGTTCATGGGAGTTGTGGTTCTGTTGCAGTGTTTTTTTAATTCGTCTTTGAACGTGCTATTAATGAAAAGTGAAGAAAGTAATGCATAATCCTCGCTTCCGCATCCTTAATAGTATTGAAACTTTCTTTCATGCTAACTAGGACATTTTGCATTCTGCAGTGCGTTTCTCTGCAGCATGCGGATTGCCTCTTTGTGATACTCTATGGCAGGGGTCTTCAAAGTGTGGGACGCGACCCCCAGGGGGGCCGTGAAGTGATGGAAAGGGGGTCGCGCATTCCCGGTCACACTTCTGCCCAGGCCCATCGGACAATAAGGGATTCAGCCCCCCCTCCTCCCCCATAGTGGGTCTCAGCTCGAGCTGCTGTGGGCTTCGCTGGACTGTGTCTGCAGTCTTATCTCCAGCACAGCCCGGCACGCCTGAGTTTTTCACAGGTCGTAAAAGACCATTTGCATGTTTACATAACTTTTGTAAACTAGTTACTGAGGCTTAGTTTTTTTTCTAGTTCCAGTACCCCCTGGGCCCCAACTCTGCCTTTTCCTTACATTTATTTGTATTTTACATTTACTGCAGTAGTGTGTTAGAATGCATTTCATGAAAAGAAATATAAAGTAGGGTTGGAAGATGGAAAATACCAGCCATTTGATGTTTAAAGAGCCTGCAAAGGCCTCCTTTTGACACTAAATGGGATTGTAAATAAAATCATATGCATTAATTCGTAATGTGACTTTTCTGTCTTTGTTCCCTTTAATTATCAGTCATGGATCATTGAGGCAGCCCTAGAACACAATTAAAAGTGCTTTCTATTTATATTTGCTGTTCCAAGTACGCACAGATGAGTGCTGAAATATACAGCTTTAGGTGACTGCTTATTTTTGTACCGTCTGGGACATCAAAATAATGAGCAGGCAACCCTAACCATAGGATTGGAAGTGTGTTGCAGGATCAGCATATTATTTATTTCCTCCACCCTCGATCCCTGATTAATGTCATAATAGCAATAGTTTAACTTATATCTTTAAACCCTACGCTGCCGTCAATAATATGCTGAGTTACTTCAAGTATCTGGTAATGCACCCTGCATTCAGAGAACTCACTTCTCATTCTCGCACTTCACTTTCATGCTCACCATGCACTCACATCATTCACCCTCTCACCCTGCACTCACAGTGATCACTCTGCAATCACAATGCACTTGCGTTGTTCACCCTGTACCTCAGCCAGCAGTCACACAACTCATCTGCATCTGACACCTCATTCACCTGCCCCCTCACTGCTCACTCTGCAACTCGCTCAAACAAGCCCATAATTAACCATGCATTCATTCGTCCCGCTCTGCACTTACATCCGCACCCAAATTCATATGGTCACCTCACTCACCCTGCAGTCACCCCTCTTTCCCTACTCTCACACTGTTGCATCGCTCACCGTGCACTCACATGGGCACTCTTTTCATCCACAGAGTGCAGAGGGTTAATGTGCCTGCTACAAAGAATATGTACCATGCAGATCACACCAATGAGTGTGAGTAAACTATGAGTAGCGCTATAATTTGAATTTAATTTGAATTTAAAAACATTTCTATAGCGCACTTTTACCAAGCGGTTTCTTGGCGCTGTTGGATTGCGAGAAGCAAGCAGGAGCAGGGGGGAATTTAAGCATTGTAAGCACGGGAAAAGAGAAAAGTTTTAAGACCCTTCCGGAACTCAATGTAGGAAGATGACATACGGAGTTCCGGGGGGAGGGAGTTCCAAAATGCAGGAGCAAGCACTGCGAATTTCGTACCGCCAGTCTTTTTCTTGCTGAAGCGGGGGATGGTTAACAAAGCCTGATGAGTAGACCTAAGCTCTCGTCCAGGTATGTAGGGGGTGATGGCAGAACAGATAAATTCCGGGGCAGTGCCTGTTTTGGCCTGGAAAGTAGTGCAGCCAAGCTTGAACAGAGCACGCTCTTTCACCGGCAGCCAGTGCAAGGCCTGCAGTAGGGGAGTAGCTCTATGGTATTTGGGCAGGCCGTGGATCAGGCGGGCAGCCTGATTCTGCACTAGCTGCAAACGGCGAGTGGCGTAGGCTGGAGCGCCATTATAGATGATGTTCCCATAATCGAGGCGCGAAAGCACCATGGCCATCACTATAATTTTTAGGGCAGGTAAAGAAAAAAAACGAGAAATCTTCCTAATGATTCGAAGGGAAAAAAAACAGGAGGAAACAACTAAATTGACCTGAGAGTGAACAGAAAGTGAGGGATCCAGGAGGATGCCAAGGGTCTTGACCTTAGGAACTGGGAGCGGGGGAACACCAAGTGAGGTTGGCCAATGGGAGGGGGACCAGGGACTGCAACCACCTCTGGTCAAGACTAATTCCGTCTTGTCCGGGTTGAGTTTGAGGTGGTTGCAGTTCATCCAATCCTGGATGAACAGCATGACGGATTGGACATTTGAAGCAGAGGAAGTGGAGTGGGAAAGGTCAAAAATTAGCTGGAGGTCATCGGCGTAATTGAACACCGTGACCTCGAGCTGCTGTAACATAAAAATGAGGGGGTAAATGTATAAATTAAACAAAAGAGGGGAGAGGGAGGAGCCTTGGGGAACTCCACATGCAACCTTACGAGAGGCAGCGGTGAAGCCAGCAAGGTGGACTGCCTGAGCCCTGTCACTCAGGAAGGACTTAAGCCAGGTGAGGGCCAAGCCCTCTATACCCGCCGCCTTGACACGGGTGAGGAGGATGGAGTGGTCCACCGTGTCAAATGCGGCGGATAGGTCTAAAAGAATGAGGGCCTGGGGGACGTTGGTATCAATGCCCTCACGTAGGCTGTCCATCACTGAGATCACTACCTTCTCCGTCGAGTGGAGGGGGCGAAAGCCCGCCTGCCGGGGGGAGAGGCAGTGGTTGGCTTCCACATAGGTGCTCAGGGTGCTGGTTACATGGGTCTCCAAAACCTTGGCCAGGTAGGGTAACAGGGAAATGGGACGGTAATTGGAAGGGGATGAAGGGTCGGCACCGGGTTTTTTTAGAATGGGAATGACTGCCGCAAATTTATGGGCAGTGGGGACCACTCTGGATTTGAGTGAGTCATTTAAAAGTGTAAGGGAAGGGGTAGGGCAGTGTAGGAAGACTTCTCGCAAGATACGAGCAGGGGCAAAGTCTAGGGGGGAACCTGACTTTACCTTTTGGAGCAGGAGAGGAAGTGTAACTGTGGTCAGAGGGGGGAAGGAAGTGAATTTGGAAGTGATAGCAGGGGGGGAGGGATTAGTGAAAGTGAGGGAAGGGGGGGAGATATTAGCCTTGATCGTTGCGACCTTATCAACGAAGAAGTCGTTGAGGGAGTCGCAAAGCGGTTGAGAAGGGGGGATCGAGGCCGTGGCTCTATTAGACGAGGCAAGCTCATGTACTGTGGCAAAAATCTCTTTAGATTGAGATTCAGCTGCTAGTATCCTGTTTGAGTAAAACAGGGTCTTGGCGTCAAGTATGCTTTGTTTCTATACTTTGAGCACATAGAGGTAGATGATTTTTTTGGCGGGACTATATTCTCTTCTCCATGCGCGCTCTGCTCTGCGTGCGGCTAATTTCTTCTCCTTGAGATCGGGGGTAAACCAACGATTGGCAGCATGGGCACGCTTCACCGTAATCCGTCTCAGGGGAGCAAAATCATCGCCTGCCCGGGTCAGCCAGCCATCGATGATAGTCAGCTGGTCCGGGGCGGCGAGACCCGAGAGGTCAGGGCAGGAATTGGCCAAGGATGAGCAAAACGAAGGCATGTCTGCCTTACCCCATTTTCTAGCCCAGATGTTCTTTGGGAGAAGAGGTATAGGCACTGGGGCTAACGCGAGGGAGAAGGAGATTGAAAAATGGTCCGACCAAGAACAGGGGGAGATGACAGGAGAAGTGGTGGGGATATTTAGGGTCCAAACCTGGTCGAGCGAGTGGCCATGAACATGGGTGGGGCTGTGAACGAGGGGACAAAAGTTAAGACTGGTCATGAGGCTGGTGAATTCTTTGGAAAGGGGGGTTTCGACGGGATCGTTGGGCCAAAAATTGAAGTCACCCAGCACCAGCACTGAGGAGTTGTTAATAACCAGTGTGGCGAGGATGTCCTGAAGGCAGGAAACAAAATTGGAAGTTGTGTGCGGGGGTCGATAGATAAGAACAGCAGTAAGGGGGGTAGAGTAAGAGCTAGCGCGAATTATTAGGCAGTCTACCTCGGGGATAAGAGGAGAGGGGAGTATTTGAAAGGGGGAGTCAGTATGTGTTATCAGGGCTACTCCGCCGCCTCTCCTGCCCTCCGGGCGATCCGCACGAATGATGGAATAAGAGGGGGGGAGTGCGGCTAAGACGTTAGGGAGGGAGTCTGCCTTAAGCCAGGTCTCTGTTAAGAACAAGAGGTCCGGGTTGTGGCTGTCAAGAAAATCGTGTAGCTCATGCTGATGGCTAACGACAGATCTGGTATTGAGGAGTATGGCAATGGTATTATAGGACGGCGTGTGGGGAACAGGCAAGATGGAATGAATAGACGCAGCGGCCCGAGGCCGAGGAAGACAACTTTGAATAACGGCGGGGGGTGCAGCGGGGGGGCTCGTAAGGAGATTTAAATGTTGTACTGAGTTAGACACAATAGGACTAATAGTGCCAGGGATCCAGTGAGAAAGAAGCTCGGAGGAAGTGTATGACAGCGGGAGGGCATAAGGGAGAGCCCCCAGCCCCGGCCTGCCGCGGACGGGCGCAGACGGGCAGGACTCTGGCTTGACTCCGGCGAGCCTACGGCGCGCCCGCTGCGCTCGTCCGCTGCGCTGACACATGGGGGACGTTTAAATAGAGGAGCAGCGTGGGGGGAGTGGCGTGGGTGGGGTCGGGCGAGCCAGCCCGATCCAAGATGGCGGCCACTACCGCTAGGCGCCTGAGGTGGAATCAGCTGCCAGCCAGCCTCGCTGGGCCCCAGACAAAGCAGGGTGGGGGTTGAAAGGTACCTGTTAATTTTCAGTATAGGTTAAACAACAGAAACAAGCAATTTAAAAACGAGTGCGTGTCGCCGCTTTCGATCGGCGTGACAACGCGCTAAAAGCACTTAGAAGCTCAATCGCAGCCCTCAGCTCCCACGAGCAAGCCCACTGCCACCGGACTGCTCGCAATCGCTGGGGAAACTGTGAAGCACTCCTAAATAGAGGAGCAGCGTGGGGGGAGTGGCGTGGGTGGGGTCGGGCGAGCCAGCCCGATCCAAGATGGCGGCCACTACCGCTAGGCGCCTGAGGTGGAATCAGCTGCCAGCCAGCCTCGCTGGGCCCCAGACAAAGCAGGGTGGGGGTTGAAAGGTACCTGTTAATTTTCAGTATAGGTTAAACAACAGAAACAAGCAATTTAAAAACGAGTGCGTGTCGCCGCTTTCGATCGGCGTGACAACGCGCTAAAAGCACTTAGAAGCTCAATCGCAGCCCTCAGCTCCCACGAGCAAGCCCACTGCCACCGGACTGCTCGCAATCGCTGGGGAAACTGTGAAGCACTCCTAAATAGAGGAGCAGCGTGGGGGGAGTGGCGTGGGTGGGGTCGGGCGAGCCAGCCCGATCCAAGATGGCGGCCACTACCGCTAGGCGCCTGAGGTGGAATCAGCTGCCAGCCAGCCTCGCTGGGCCCCAGACAAAGCAGGGTGGGGGTTGAAAGGTACCTGTTAATTTTCAGTATAGGTTAAACAACAGAAACAAGCAATTTAAAAACGAGTGCGTGTCGCCGCTTTCGATCGGCGTGACAACGTGCTAAAAGCACTTAGAAGCTCAATCGCAGCCCTCAGCTCCCACGAGCAAGCCCACTGCCACCGGACTGCTCGCAATCGCTGGGGAAACTGTGAAGCACTCCTAAATAGAGGAGCAGCGTGGGGGGAGTGGCGTGGGTGGGGTCGGGCGAGCCAGCCCGATCCAAGATGGCGGCCACTACCGCTAGGCGCCTGAGGTGGAATCAGCTGCCAGCCAGCCTCGCTGGGCCCCAGACAAAGCAGGGTGGGGGTTGAAAGGTACCTGTTAATTTTCAGTATAGGTTAAACAACAGAAACAAGCAATTTAAAAACGAGTGCGTGTCGCCGCTTTCGATCGGCGTGACAACGCGCTAAAAGCACTTAGAAGCTCAATCGCAGCCCTCAGCTCCCACGAGCAAGCCCACTGCCACCGGACTGCTCGCAATCGCTGGGGAAACTGTGAAGCACTCCTAAATAGAGGAGCAGCGTGGGGGGAGTGGCGTGGGTGGGGTCGGGCGAGCCAGCCCGATCCAAGATGGCGGCCACTACCGCTAGGCGCCTGAGGTGGAATCAGCTGCCAGCCAGCCTCGCTGGGCCCCAGACAAAGCAGGGTGGGGGTTGAAAGGTACCTGTTAATTTTCAGTATAGGTTAAACAACAGAAACAAGCAATTTAAAAACGAGTGCGTGTCGCCGCTTTCGATCGGCGTGACAACGCGCTAAAAGCACTTAGAAGCTCAATCGCAGCCCTCAGCTCCCACGAGCAAGCCCACTGCCACCGGACTGCTCGCAATCGCTGGGGAAACTGTGAAGCACTCCTAAATAGAGGAGCAGCGTGGGGGGAGTGGCGTGGGTGGGGTCGGGCGAGCCAGCCCGATCCAAGATGGCGGCCACTACCGCTAGGCGCCTGAGGTGGAATCAGCTGCCAGCCAGCCTCGCTGGGCCCCAGACAAAGCAGGGTGGGGGTTGAAAGGTACCTGTTAATTTTCAGTATAGGTTAAACAACAGAAACAAGCAATTTAAAAACGAGTGCGTGTCGCCGCTTTCGATCGGCGTGACAACGCGCTAAAAGCACTTAGAAGCTCAATCGCAGCCCTCAGCTCCCACGAGCAAGCCCACTGCCACCGGACTGCTCGCAATCGCTGGGGAAACTGTGAAGCACTCCTAAATAGAGGAGCAGCGTGGGGGGAGTGGCGTGGGTGGGGTCGGGCGAGCCAGCCCGATCCAAGATGGCGGCCACTACCGCTAGGCGCCTGAGGTGGAATCAGCTGCCAGCCAGCCTCGCTGGGCCCCAGACAAAGCAGGGTGGGGGTTGAAAGGTACCTGTTAATTTTCAGTATAGGTTAAACAACAGAAACAAGCAATTTAAAAACGAGTGCGTGTCGCCGCTTTCGATCGGCGTGACAACGCGCTAAAAGCACTTAGAAGCTCAATCGCAGCCCTCAGCTCCCACGAGCAAGCCCACTGCCACCGGACTGCTCGAAATGTTTGTCAGAAAGGTGCTACAGAGAGATGAGGTGCTTTGTTGGTGAGTGGTAGTAAGGGAATTTATGGAGAAGGAGGAAACGGGGCACCAAAAAAGACTGTTCCGCCATGTGTGACCAGTGCTATGGCCAGCCCTGCCTGGGAGTGTAGGCCCCCCGCGAAGGTTGGGTCTAGTGGCTCCCATGCTTCTGCCTATTACTATTATTATTTACATTTGTAGTGCGCTACTGTTACCAAAAGGTGTGCTGGGGCTAATAGCCATCTGCTGCCTGAAGGTAAATGCGAAACATACAGAAGGGGAAGGAGAACCAGTCAAATGGGGTGACCTACAGAGCATAGAGCCAGGTTTTTATATCTTCCTAAAGGATAATAGATTCTTGGTGGAGCGAAGCAAAGGAGGGTGCACGTTCCATAACTGTGTGGCCTGCACCAAAACAGCAAGACAGACAATTCATGCCTTCCTGAATTAGGGAACAATAAGCAGAGTGGCACAGGCCAAGAGGAGCATATGGGTCCAACCCGTGTGCTCGGTGTGGAGAGATGAGAGGATGAGAAAGGGAAGCAAGGGAGTGAGGGAATTTGATTGAAGAGGTCAGGGATGAGGAGAAATGTGAAGTGCCGAAGGGAAGTGCGGACACGCAAGAAGTGAGTGTGAGGGAAAGTTGAGGTCACAGAGGAGAGCTACTGTCAAACTGTGAGAGAATATAGCTGAGAGATGATCTGTGACCTAAAAAGTAATTTGATGCGACAGGGGTGAGGGACAGCAGCGATAGGGGAAGAGAGTGAGTACTGGGGTGGGTGCTGAGCAGTGATTAATTTGTAATAAAACATGTGCCAGGGACCTCACCAGTAGGCCACTGCAACTTTAACCACCCACCCATTGCCTTGCCTGTGCGGCCAATGACAATACCTATGCAACTACCAACCATAACACTGTACAAGTGTGACTATTTCAAGCCCCCAAAGCTATAAGAATGGCATGGATGTCAGGAGTTTATCGTTTTTAATGTATATTGAATTAATAAACAGCTGCTCTGCTCATCTCTAAATTACACAGACAGAGCCACCATGTGGCAGACGGTCATAGTGCCAGTGTGCACAATTAGGTGCAAGTACGGAGCACCGGAAACCACCTGCTCAAATTAAGCACTGGTGCTGAGGAAACAGGGGAGAGGGACTTTGGTTCAAGAAGGTGTGAAAAAACAAAGGAGAGATGTGAAAGATGAATGGGGGGACTGGAGAGGTGTAAGATACAAATAGACAACAATTTGAATGGAGAGACTTGAGGTGAATGAGAAGTGCTGATGGGCACGGGAGGTGACGGGGCCAGAGAGGCCATGCGATAAATGCGAGAAACTGTTAGAGATGAGGGCAGTGAAAAGGCAGAATGGCAAGAGGTGATTAAGGGTCAAGTGAGAAGTTGAATGGGGAGAGTTCAGAAGTTGTAAAAAGGGGTGAAAGAAAATGGCCTGCAAAGGAGAGGAGGGAGGGATGGAAGGGAGTGGTGAGAGGAAAGCGGCATGGGTAAATTGCTTAACTCTGCACAAGACCGCCAGGGTTTTAAGGAACCCCTGCTGCTTCCGGCCAGGGCCAGGTGAGCTTCTAATGTGGCAGCACGTATTCCTGCGGAGTGGAAGGCCCATCACAAAGGTTGACTAGACATCTTTCTGATGTTAATTGCTGTATTTGGTTATAAACTGGTACTGATGAGGTGAAATCTTTCCTCAGTGTTACTGTGTGCAAAAAATGTCAAAATAATGAAGCAATTCTATCCCAAAATAACGCAGCATCACATAACATTATTTAAATTTTCTTCCCACACTATTTAGTCAAGCCTGTCGTGTAATTTGGTTCTCACCTGCCTCGTAATTCCAGAAGCCCTGCCTACAGGTTTAGAAATGTTTGTCAGGAGGGGGTCCTTCTGACTGAAAATGTTGACAGGGGGGTCTCGGCACCCAAAAGTTTGAAGACCTCTGCTCTATGGACTACAGCTATGTGTCGCAAGGCATTCTGGGGTGCACACAATATGGAAGCCTGTGAGCGAGTTAATTTGTAATGCTTTTTAGCACGTGCCAGACATTCTGTAGCGTGTTGTTTTTGCACAACGTATAAGGCTTTTTTAATCTATTTTTAACAAGTTTTACATATTATTGCAACTATCTGTTTACTGTAGGGACGCTTTAACAGTGCTTTCCTCCATTTCAAGGTGGGTGTTTGTTTCTCTTTGGAAAAACTTTAGGTGCACAATTTAGGCTATGGCATCTCACTTGCATTCCTTACAAATTAATCCTTTCTTGCAGAATCCAGGAAACCTTTACTTATATGGCGGCAATAGTTTAGATCCTTTCAAAATTACATTGTTGCTATTGATGGGAAGAATTATTCAAATGAAAGGGAAAAAAGTCTTGTCATTTGGGCTGCTTGGAGACACTGGACAATACATTTTTGATAATCTTCCAAGGTCCGAGCCTCCTCCAGGGCAGTTCATTCATTGGGTTGTGTACATTAAGGCTATCAAAAGACTGGAGAAAAGATTTTGCGAGCAACATAATATTATGATTGAGAGACATCGTTTCTTTAACAGAAAACAGCTTGTAGATGAAACATTAGAGGAATGTATTTTCAATTTGCTCATTCCAGCTTCCAAATGTGAGTGTGAAGAATATTTGGATACATCTTTAAGTGACCAGTTTGTTTTCCACTGTACCAGCCAAAATATACAAGAACATCTGCTTGCTTGCAGAAACCCCATGCTTAATAAAGCGCTTGACATTGCCAAAAGCCTAGAACGATCTTCTATGCCCACCAAGGCAAGCACAGGTGCTGATCTCGGCAATGATCCCGTATGTGCGGTTTTTAGGAGGAAATGGCAGCATGACAGTTCTAAAGTTGATTCTAAAGTGAAGTTTTATTACAATCAATCTACAACATGTGTGAGTTACAGATGTGGATTCAAAAAACATCTTGTAAATATTCCAAACAGCATCTTGTAAATACTCCAGATTGTCCAACTGTCAATAGTAAGTGCCCCTAGTGCAAACCTCTAGGGCACTTTTAAAGTGTATGTAGATCCAACGTTAGAGCAAGTCATATGCCTGTGAGGGTCAATGCCTTGGAATCATCTAGTATTGAGTTTGATGAGAGCATGATTCAATCAATCAATCAATCAAGGATCTGTAGAGCGTGGCTGCATCACCTGGGATGGTCTTGAGGCACTGATTAACAAGTTTGTGTTGACAATTGATGATAATTTAACCAGTTCTTCTTTCAGAGCTCCCTTGGGTATTGCACAAATTGGGGACATACGTCTAGAGATAATGGCTGACTGGTTCGTCCAGTTCAATTTTTTTCAGATGTAACATTTTATGCTAAAAAGTTTTTTTAAAAGTCTTTACACACACTGATGTCCAACCTAAGGCATTTGGTGGTCAAGGTATTGAATTGTTGGGCTATTTTATTGAGGTTGTCAGTGTGTTAGAAGTAAGATCACTACAAAAGTGTATGTTGCAATGAAAGGACGTGATATAGTTGGTTGGCGTGATTTAGCTAAAATGGGTATCATATTCAAACCTGGAAGCGATCAACTGCTTGTAATGGGTGAATTACCCGTTGCATCTGCTGAAGTGATGGATGATAAGTCTGCATGTGACATGACTGTAATTCAATATGTAATCATTAGTCTGAGACCCATCAGGCCTTTTTTTAATATGTTTTGTATATCTTATCATTGGTATGTACCCTTTGTAGTGTTTTTCTTGAAACTGACTGTATTATTCCCGGTGTCCTGAACCTTGTAACGCTGTTAATTATGAAATGTTTTTATCCTCAGCACTTATATGGCTGCATTTGGCAGAATAACATTTTTTGTGTCTGATTGTGTGTAATTCTGCATAAACATTCTGACCTTTATGATACTTAAATGGCGTGTGTCAAATGGTTGAATCATGACATTAAACTTAAGTTTAGTGCTGTGCCTGTGAGGCATAATGTCAGATCAGTTCCACTCAGTGTCAGAGACAATTTCATAACCTTATTGGATGAATTGTGTAAATAAGGTATTATACAGCCTGTTGATTCATCAGAATGGGATTGGGCCATAGTTTAGGCCAAGAAGAAAAATGGCAATTTGTGTTTGCGTGATGATTTAAGGTCACTTAATAAAATCATAGTTGCGGATTGCCATCCATGTCAGAAAGATCACAAGAACTGCCTATGTTTGTAACACCCTTTGGTGCCTTTAAATTTCGGCGATTACCGTTTGGTCTAGCATCTGCTGCTAGAGTTTTTCAGAAATTAATGGGTTATTTATTTAAGGGGTGTACAAGCATTTCAGGATGATATCCAGATTTATGGGAAGAGTATCACTGAGCACAATGTTTTAAGCATTTTGAGCAAAAGAGGCATGACAATGGAAAAACAAAACGTGTACCTTTCTGGTGAAAGAACTTGACTATTTAGGGCACACCATAACAGCTGATGGTATAAAGTCTAAGCAGGATTTGATTGATGCCATTAGCAAGGCACCCCTCCCACTGATAAAGACTCAATAAGGTCGTTTTTAGACCTAAGTGAGTACTATGCTAGATTTGTTCAGGTGTACGCAATACTGGTGGAACCTTTAATGTGTCTCCTCAAAAAGAATGAAAAATGTTTGTGGACCTAGGTGCAGGATAAAGCTTTTCAGGAAGTCAAGGTAATGATTCTGCATGCACCAGCATTATAACCTTTCAACAGTGTTTATAGATGTGCAGTTATTATGGAAGCTAGTTCCATTGGATTAGGGGCTGTGCTCGCACAGTCTCATCGTAGTAGGGAACGTACCATAACCTTTAGCCAAAGAGATTTGAATAAATGTGTGTCACACTACAGCACTATTGAAAGAGAGGCCTTAGCCCGTGCATGGGCTATTGAAAAATTTGAATCATATCTTTGCGGTCACACCTTTGACTTACAGATCACAAACCCTTTTTATATTTGATGAGTGGTAATGGTATGTGAATAGTGTCAGCGAGGCTTATGAGGATACTATCTAAATTACAGGAGTATACATTTTCCATTAAATATATTCCTGGTGGATAGTAGTATAGAGCATATTCTTTATCTTGCATGCCAGTGAAGAATGATTTGGAGTGTGGTGTGAATCAAGACCAATAATGTGTTGTCTCTGTCCATTCTTCGGGTTGTAACACTGAAGACGAATTAATACAATTGTCTAACAGTAATACTGTATTGTCGGAAGTCAAGAAACAGATTTTGGAAGAGTGCCCACCAGTTAGGAATTTAAACAGAGTTTAGTTCCTTATGAGAAGGTTTCTGCAGAATTGATTTTGGAAAAGGGGTTGGTAACCAGACATGGGTTGTTCATACCTCCTGATCATTTGAAGTAAATATTAATAGGTGTTACTCATGAGGGTCGTCCTGGCATGTCTGACACCAACAAGGTTTTGAAAAAGCCCTATTGGTGGCCAGGCCTGGATACCTCTGATGAGCAATTTGTGAACAAGTGTTCCGAATGTCTTGTATCTGACAAACACTAGAGACGTAGCAAATATAAACCTGGTGTAAATTCTTTGCCTGATAAGCCATGGTTCAAGTTGGCCATTGAGTTTTTCTGGACCTTTTCAAAGGTTACCCTCAAACATGAAGTATTTGATATTCATGATGGATTATTATTCTAAATGGATGGTTTATGATTTTGTGTCAATGCCTATTACATATGTTATCATAGAATTTTTGCGGAAGGTGTTGGTCATTGAAGGAAGTCCAAATGTTTTGGTTTCTGACAATAGCACTCATTTTGTTGAAAACAAAGATGACAGAATTTCTTGTTAAACATGGTATCAAAAATGAGAGAACACCTTTTTATTTTCCAACAGCTAATGTTTTAAGTTGTAGGTGTAATACACTTTTCAAGGAAGGCATACAAACGATATTAGCTTCCTACTTGAATGTACGTTCCTATTTGCTGGATAAGGTTTAGAGCTATTTAAACACACCACGTTCCATCACAGGGTTTTTTCCTTTCTTTTAGCTTTCAGCAAGAGATGCCAAAACTGTTGGAGAGAGAGCCGTGTGGGAGCTCCAATCATGCTCCGTAGCTGAATTTGCTTTTAGGTTAAGGACGCGTGCCAGGATGGTCGATGCGTAGGGAGGTGCCGCTCCTAGAATACCGGGTATGCTTAGCGACCCAAGGGATTGTTATAAAGAGTTAGTGCATGAAGAAGGAGAGGGACAACTCGAGTGGCCCTAGCAGATTTCATTTGTTTGCGGTCAGTGAGTCTCCCTCCCCACACCACATTTTTGAGGCAGCATCTAGAGGAGTCGCGGTGCCTTAAGTGCTGGGGGAAATCTGGTGCAGAAGTGCTGGCAGGGGTGTCTACTGTTCAGGAGGGAGTGACTGCCCACAGCTTTGTGAGGGAGGTTTAAAAGTGTAACTTTGAAGCAAACGAGGCACTAGTTGCGGGGGCCAAAGTACAGACTTATTTAAAAAGGGAGCAGCAGAACCAAGAAAAGTGGGAACAACCTGTAGAGGTACTCTAGGTTCCTCTGGTGGTGGAGTAGTAGCCGGCAAAATCTCAGAAGCTGTCTGTGTAGTACAGATGCAGCTTGCAGATTTTTCTGCGAAACCCCAGATCTGTAGCTTAACTAGAAAAACTATAAAGTAGCCTCATTGAAACGCATTTCAAGGGATTCGTCAATAAAAACTGCAAAAAATCTGAAGGCTTGCAAAACCCGGGGGCTGCTTGCTTCTAATACTGTGAATAACTGTTGCCTGCAAGCAAGTATGCAGCAGTATCAGAGGAATCAAGCCAAACCTTAGCATCGCTATTGAACTCTTCTAATGAGTCCATTTTATGTCCAGATCTAGGGAGGTGAGCCTTATGCCAACAGGTCCGCAACCTCTGCATCAGCCAGCTTCTTCAGTGGATGTTCTTGCTAATAAAAAAGAAAAAACAACAAAGCCCACGTACCCTTTGTTTTCTACGACTGGTCTTAAGGAGAGCCAAAAGGATCAAGAGAAGAGAAATCAAGTACAAGAACAGACGCAGGATAAAGAGAGAAGTGATATTGTGAGGTCAGCTCTAACCTCAAGTGAAACTCCTTTGATGACAGATGCAAGCTCAAATCAGCTATGGCTTTGCAGTTTGAGGCACCATCATCATTACAGACCTCTTCTTTGGAGAGAACACTTAACTTGAGCTTAAGCGAATTACCGGAAATTAAAATGTCCCAGAAAGATGCTTGTAGAAAAAAACAAATGAGAAACTAGGGCAAGTCTTCAGAAACCGTATGATGATACAAGCAACGACCAGGAAGGGATCAGCATGAAAGTCCAAACCGAACTAGAGGAGCTGCAATCCAAACTAGACAATGCTGAGAACACATCCTGTTGCGCAAATCTTAGATTTGTAGGAATACTGGAGGATCGAGAGGCGGGTCAATCCATTTCAACACTAATCTCAGACTTGGTTTTCAACTTGGGTGGAATAGTTTTAACTATTACCAGGGCACATCGGGATCTTGCTATACGCCCTACAAACGCTAAGTATCCTGGAGTGATTTTGATGAACTTTGGGACTTCGGAATTAAAGAACGGATTCTATCTAGTGCAATTAAGCAGAAATCATTTAGCACTTTGGACATTTTTTCATTTTGAATATTCTTAGATATGTTGATCTTAGCTGCACGCCGTCGCAAAGAATTTGTTGCTTTAATAGACGATGTTAAGCGTCATGGAGCTCTAGCTGGCATTGTCCAGTAATCCAAACTTAAGGTCTTGTTTCAGGGTCATGCACACATTTTTCAATCTGTAGATTTGGATAGAAATCTTTTGTACTCTGTTAAGGAAAAAAGAGGAGTAGATGGGCTAAGAAGCAATGGATCCTAATGAAGTGAGTGTAATAAAGACATTAGAATTTGCCAATTAGATTTGAGTGTTCTGGGGGAGGGGATCTTTCTTCTTTCTTACTGTTGACGTTTTTCTGATCTGGGATGCATTTTGAAATGATACCTTTACAGAAAAGATCAGGTGGGACATATGCAACAGGGTGTCACTTTCAAGTCAAGAGTTTCAAAAACCTTAAAAATCTGCAAGAGAACAGGGTCCCACAAAAGGAAAGAATCGATCAACTAGGTATAGAGGGAATGGATATTCACCAGCCATTCAAGGATTCACTATACATTTGGTTTGATGAGTAAAATGTTTATAAAAGTAGCACATACAATATAAGGGGGACCAATAATCAGGTGAAACTGAAATTTACTCTGGAATGGCTTGCCGCAGCCAAAGTACAGATAATTGTCTTACAAGAAATGCATCTCAAATTCCAAGCTAACTTGCTCAAAATGCCGAAATGTATCTTGCTGAGTTTTACGGAGGAAATCCTACTGGTAACTAGAGATTCAAAGGCAAGGTTGATCATACTTAAGGTGCTTTTAGGATCTCAACTTTTTTGCATAGGTTGCTTTTATGGTCCCATTGAAGACGATATAGTCGTGCTCAAGGAGGTGTACAAGGTGATGCATGTATTCCTTGGCCTGTTGGTGAAGGGGGAAATTCTAATATCCTTAAGGACGTAAGGTTGGATTCATCTTGTATAAACACGACTCAAAACAAACTCAGGGCTTCGAGATTTTTAACCAAAATGGGCTAGGACTTGGCTTTAGTTGATCACTGGCAATTGGAAAATCCTCTATCTTGGGTGCTTACTTGTTTCTCCAAAAGGTTTAATTCGGCTTTCAGGCTTGTTTTTCTTTCTAGTCTCATATCTATTTGCTAGGAAAAATACATTTTTTTTGTCAAATCCTTTTTTAGACCATTCAGTTCCTTTTATAGCGGTAAACAATAATTGCGATCAGGTAGAAAGACCAAGGAGGTCTTTAGATAAATCTCTTTTAACCAATATAGGCTGGCTATCAGTCATGTGATCAAACCTTATGGAATTGTTTTTTGAGAAATAAAGGGTCGGCCTTCTCTTTTTCAGTTTGGGAAGCATGTAAGGCCTTTATTCGGGGTGAAGTAATTTCCTTTAAAGCACAAGAGTTTTCACCAGGGAGAACTATTTTGGCTAACACCAACTATTTCTCAAACTATAAGACCAAAGTGGCTATCATTATGATTGATGCGGAAAATGCTTTTGATTTAGTGCAGTGGGAGATCCTTTTTGCCATCCTGAATAGATTTAGGTTCGCTTTTACGATTGTGAAGCTCGTAGGCAACCTATATAACAGAGCTCAAGCCAAAGTTATTGTGGACTCAAATACAGCAGAAATAGTTTCAATCAGCCATGTCACGCGGCCGGGATACCCGATGTCTGTGGTGTTATCTGCACGTTTATTGAACCTTTGGCTTCAGCTCTGCGTCAAGACCCCTCAATTAAACCTCCTATTCAGGGTGCGCCAAAACTAAAACTGTTAGCCTATGTTTTGATTTTTTATCTAGAAGCTAGATGCATAATTTTAATAGCCTGTTTGTTAAAATGTAAGCCTTTTCAGATCTAGGGGCTATAGAATGAATCATTCAAAATCGGAAATTCTTTTATTCAATACCTCTGATTGTGCATTACCGATGGATATGCAGTCTCAGGTCTAGCCTTTACGTCCTATTGGATAACTAGATATCTTTTTATCTCATGATTTCTCTGACCTATATCAACTTAATTCTATGTCAGGACCTGGAGGCGAGGATTAGGCTTATACTTTCTTCACTTTAATTATAGATGTAAACTCCAGCAGCCATTTCAGAAGAACTACAATGTCAATAAAAGACTACATTTCCCATGAACATTAGGGAAAAACAACACTAGCAAAGTCCATCCAATCATATCCCAGTCTGCCGTATAACGTCCTGTGCAGCCCTTCTAGCCTCCTATTTCTTCACTGCTCCAGCAGGAATGCGGATAAGTGATGGTTCTTTCGAATTCTGTTTTTAAAAGTACTGAAATTTATATTAATTGCTGGTGCTGCAGGAGCTCTCCACTCATTCGCGGTCACAATCAGTGAGACAGATTAATTTACAGTAATTGCTATGCTAAGCTTCGCGGGAGCTCTCCGCTCCCACACAGTCGCCGCCATCAGGCTTGCTCAAAGCGCAGTGCGGTCTTACGGCCATCAGAAGGCCTGCGTTTGGTTAATTATGCGTGCAGCGCGTCCCCAACTCCCCGACAGCCAGAACACATCAGTTTCACTGGCTGTCAGTGGCAGAGTGTTCCAGCTGCAGCACGACACACGGAGGAGGTTTGACAATTACTGTTCTATTAATAGCCGCATAAATGCGCGAGTCGGCTTTTTCATTCACCGCTCGTGGACCATAAAGGGATATTAATAGATTTAGCGAGCCAGCGCCTGAAGGGACAACACCCTACAGGGAAATAATTCTACAAGGCAAGGGACACCCCAGGCACTTGATTACTCCTCAGGACCCCAGGGGGCAGTCCCAATTTTGGTGAATTTAGCATTTTACCTGGCAATATCCCTCAGAGTTAGAGTGGGAGGTCTGCTCCCTTATCCAGATGGATTCTATAGATTATGAGGAAACTGGGAAATACATGGAGGAGGAAAAGGTTACCTACCTCCCCATAGATGACCAGTTCTGTGAGTTGATGCATGCCTCCATCCTCAGAGCTGTGTCTCGGGTAGTAACCCCCCTGGAGAAGAGACTAGCGGCATTCCAGGTGCAGTGCTAGAAACCCCTCAAAACGAGGGAAGATACCAGCGGGCCCCTGGCCCCCCTACCTCCAGGTCAGTCGGCTACACCAATGGTTAACTCACCCCAGAACCTGTAGAAGCACAAGCTCATGGACGACCCTGGAGTTGATCTTGATGCTTTCGCGCACCTCAAGAAGGCTCTTCTGGATGCCTAGCCTTTCTAGAACCCCACACACCAGGTCCCTTAGGGATAGACCCGCTCAAACCACCACAGGCGGACCAAGGGGAGGGGGATGATTCCCCAAACACATCAGATGGGGGCGGGTACAGTTCTAGACCGTGGCGCCCGACAACCAACCCACTGGGAGGCTTGAACCTTCCCGCAGATATTGGCCTCTCTTCGCTGGGGAATCTGTTGGATCTGGACAATCTCTTACACCTGAGCCCCGTGGACTGGTGCCCTGCACCCAAGGTGTCGGCCTACATGACCAGTTGTTTAAGGAAACCCCTAGACAAGGAAGTGAGGGATGTCTTAAAGCAGAATGCCACGGCCTGCCTTGGAGGGGAAAGTGGCTACCACACTGGAAATAGATCCCAGAATGGCCACTTTTCTCACCCAAGTTTGTCCACGACCCCAAAAAGGGCATCGACCGGTCTTGGCGATCGTGCCAGGATAAACTGGACGTCGCCAGTCCTTTAGTGAAAATTATGGATATGGCAGATGACTCCAAAGCCTCTGTCTCCCTCATATCCTTGGAAGTGTTGTCCAACTGGGTTCAACGGGCCATCATCTTCCTGGGGAATGCAAATTGTGCGATCTCTACAGAGAGGCGTAGGTCACTTCTCATTAAAATCGACCCCAAGTTGGGAGAGCTCTCTACATCAGAAACAGGGACAATTGCCCAGGGAAACCTGTTTGGAGACTCATTTATCAAGGAGTTAGAGAAATTCATGAACACGTTTAATTCCCTTGATAAAGGTCAATCCTCAATTAATAGGATTTTTACACCCCGTGTTTTTTCTGCAGCCAGTCGAGGTAGGGGGCGCTTGTCCAGCCGTCCGTTTCAAGCACCCTCCAAGGGTGGTGACTCAAGACCAGGCCAATAGCAAGACCTTGGCAAGTTTGGCAATTTCTACCGGATGAAATCCTATCCCTGCCCCCGCGGAGACAGGGGCGGCCAAAGAGGCAACTTAAACAATAACCAAGGTGAGAGTTCAAGACCCAACAGGTATTTCAATTGGGGGACGATTGGCCCTTTTTCCACCGAATTGGGAAAAGCTGTCCTCAGATGCATGGGTAATCCAAACGGTGGGGGGCTTTCACATCAAGTTTTATGGGACTCCGATCCAACCCTGCCCGCCCACTCCTTTAACCTTTCCACTCTGAGCAAAGAGCATTGGTGAGTCAGCCTATTACAGAGAGGGCCAATAGTAAGATCGACGATTCACCACTGTGGATTTATCAGCAATCTCTTCTTAGTGGAGAAGAGGGATGGCAGGCAGAGACCGGTCATCAATCTCAGAGAATTCAATACCTGGTTACTCTACCGTCATTTCAAGATGGACGGTATCCACCTCCTGCGGGATCTTTTCCAGGTATCTGATTGGATGATCTGCCTGGACCTAAAATACGCGTAACTAGCGGTACCGATCTTCCCCCCACACAGACGTTTCCTGCAGGTCTTGTGGAACTCCCAGGTATTCTAATTCACCTACCATTCGGTATTTCATCGGCACATTGGTGCGTCACAAGTCTGATGAGGCCAGTCATCGAATATGTTAGAAGGTGGTTCTGACCATCTGAGCTGCCCGGATTTTTCACTTTTTGAATACCTAATTGTTGAGCTTTTACTGTGGGAGAGCCTCATAAGTTGGGACTCACCCACAGTGAACTCATGAAGAAAGAGACTGCATGTGAATTTTACCGGTGTCCCCCTGGTGAGAGTAGGCTGCTGCGTTGCAGCCAGAGTAAGGGGCACCGGGCTGGTTACATGCAGACGTGTGTACATACGTGTGCGCAAGTGTAAGGGCTACGCAGGGGAGATTCCTGGCGTGCTTAGCCCAGGAGCAGCTACAAAGTGAATGGTGTGGCAGGACTTATGCAGAGCTGTGTGGTGACATGGAATAGGCTTCCCACAATGGGAAGAAACATTTGAGGGAAAGTCAGTGTGCTTTACTGTTTTCACTCCATTTTCTCCTATGAGGATGGGGAGCACATGGGCTAGTTTCACTTTCCTAGAGCCTACAAATTCCAGGCACGCACTAAAGTCCACTGTAACTTAGGTGAGAAGAAGTATTCTGCAGAGTCCAAAGTCATATTTGTACTGCTTTTGGGTCATCCAGGAATGTCATATTTCTTTGAGTCCGCTAATAACCAGGGCCTGGCTGGGGCTGACCCTGCCCGGCTGGATTAATGACCTTCCTCCCCAAGCTGTAGCATCCAAGGCCTAGCCCTGCAAGACCAGCATTCCAAGGGCGAAGGCCTCCTCTCCAAGAAGAGAAGATGGGTGGAGCTACAGGTTAATCCATCAGCAGCTGTCACCTGGTGCCAGGCACCAAGCTGCTCTGGAGAGAAGGCAGCAAGGAGGGAAAGGTCTTTCAGAGACCATGTGGCATGAGACCCCTGGACGACGCCATTTTGCACTAACCCAGAGCCCTGGGCAGGAAGGAGGGAGCAGGGGCAGAGAAGTGATGTGTCGCTGTTTGATAGGCCAAACGGAGACTTCCTGCCATCCCCCTCCAAATTCTTTAAAAGAGTTTGCACAGGAAGAGGAGCTCTCTCTGGGGTGTGGTCTGCTGAGGGCGACTGGTGCTGGAGCCTGGCACCATGGGCAGCTGGAAGGAAGAACCATCAGACTGGCCCAGGACCCTGACCTGCGCCTAAGGGGGGAGACCAGGACAAGTGACCAAAAGCCTGGGCCTCTGCGCAAGGAGAAGAGAGGCCCAGGAAGAGAGCCAGGCAAAAGGCTGGCACAGGGAGACAGTGAACACTGCTCTCTGCTGCTTTCACCCTCCTGGAGATCAAGAGGGCGAAGGAAAGTCCTCCCAGTGGCTGGGGAGCGCCACCAGGAGCAAGAAGTGGCCAGAATAGAACCGATCGGTCACGTGGGGGCCTAGATACGCCCCCCAGAAGGTAGGCGACCTTTGACTCCTGAAGAGGACTGACAACTAAGCGCGTGGGGCTCCACCGCTGGTCCAAGAAGTGCCCCCGGGGTTTGTCAGGTCCCGGGGGCTGCTCCACCAGAAGAAGAAGCCAGGGAGTGCCGTCGCGCTCCCCTTGAAATTATCCCAAAGGGGGTGCCAGGAGCCCACCCTGGCCCCAGGGTGGGTTCCTGGCACCCCCCTTGGGATAATTTCAAGGGGAGCGCGACGGCGCCCCACTGATGGCAGTGGAGAGGAGGGGGAGTGCCATTGCATAACCCCCCTCGTGGGTGAAGATAAGCCGGGGAGCGCCATCGCGCTTCCCGTGAAGCTTCCTCCGGGGACCGGGACCCCAACTCCGGGTCACAATGCCAAAGCGGGAGTCGGGGAGCGCGACTAGCCCCCGAAGGGAGCTGAAGTCGGGGAGCGCCATCGCGCTCCCTGCAAAGGATGGCCTGGGGGCCCGGGACCCCATCCCCCAGCCCTGAAGTGCACAAAGAGGACAGGGGAGTGCCGCTGCACTCCCCTGCAGCTGCAGGAAGGCAGAGGGGGAGTGCCGTTGCAATGCACTCCCCCGAGGTCCGCCCGGACCGGCAGGACACTCCGTGACTGCCAGACCAGAACCGAAGTGCCGGCTCCCACGGCAGCACGCAAGGGTGCTGGCCAGTTGGGAAGCCTCCGGGGATGGGCTCCCCAAGCGGGTCCCTAATGATTGTGAAGGCGGGGGTCCCGGGTGGCCTGGCCTGCAAGGAAAAGCGGATCGTTTTCCATGTGTGGTGGCTCCAGGAGAACGGGGTCACCACCAAGTGAGTGCCAACGTGAAGGGGGAGCTGCAGGAGTACGCAGACTCCCCCAGCACGAGAGGTGAAGTTCCTCCCTAAGTCTCTTGGGTACTGGCAAGACATAACCCCTCAAGGGCTCAGCCAGGCGTCAACAGCAACCTGTGGCTGGAACTTTTGTTCTTCAGCTGGGGGTGCCTTAAGGATTGGGCCAAAGACTGAAATGTGAAGGGTTGAGTTGGGGGATGTCAGGAAGAAGGCATCCCCTGGAGGTGAAGAGGTGTAATTGCAGCAGAAATGCATTTACCCAGGTTATTTCTTTTTAGAGGGACTGAAAGTCACACGTGTAATGTAAAGTACCTGTGTAAGGTGGAGTCATAAGCAAGTGGGGTTATGTTGCCAGACACTCATGCTAGGGAGTCTGGCTGTATATGCTTAATCCTGTGATTCAACTGTGATGCCTTTTAGTGGATTTAATTGCAATGTA
Organism: Triturus cristatus; assembly: GCF_964204655.1. Lineage (NCBI taxonomy): Eukaryota > Metazoa > Chordata > Amphibia > Caudata > Salamandridae > Triturus > Triturus cristatus. The sequence goes on from NC_140591.1 coordinate 905,918,883, forward strand.
TTACAATTGTTATCAACTATTATGAGTACCTCATTTAAAGTGATGCCCAAACATGTATTCTTGCTACTGCGTTAGGGGAAGAACAACCCAGACTGTTAGCCACTAAGATCTAGAGGTGTATACTGTATAGACAGTATGAAATGTGCAGTCAGGGTTATGTGTCCCCAGAGCAGGTGTCCCTATTTTTAATGCTTGTTGAGATGATGGGGTGGGTCGCCACTGGGATGGTGCCACTTGGCAAGGCCCTCGCTCCAGGTTGTGTCAACCCACTGCATTAGGGGGCAAGATGATGTGTATACGTGGGAGTGGTGGTACTAGACCTCACCCCCCTGCAGGAGGAGTGGAGATGTTATGCAATTTCACAAAGTAGTTCCAACAGCTTATGTATATTTGTAAATTAGTGCATAGTAGTGAGTAGTGTGTGTGTCTAATAAATGTACTCTTACTTTTACAAAGCAAAGTACAGAGTGGACAATCAATTATTGAGTGGTATTTCTGCGTACTTGCAATGGCGATCACGAGCCTACACCACCTCCCTTTAGTAAGCCTTAGACTGCTCTGCAACAATACCCTCTGAGAGTCAAGCGCTACAATAGTGTGTTTGGTTCCCAGTGAAGGTCAAATATGACATGTTACTTGTGCAGGCCTCAAAGATACTGCCTTGTTTTCCAACAGAACACTTACGGGCTCGGGTAATAAGACTTATCATCTACCTCGACGATATCCTGCTCATGGACCAATGCCCGGTGCGCCTGTCTAAGCATTTGTAAACAGCGATAGATCTACTAGAATCTTTAGGGTTCATGATAAACGAAGGGAAATCAGCTCTGACTCCATCTCAGTCAATGGCATTTTTGGGATTCATGGTAAATTCACCGAAGCGACTCCCAGCTTACCCTCACGGAAACTGACCAAAATCAGACACGAACTGTGGAGAACCATCTCCAAGTCCCACGGGTCAGACCGTCACTTGGCGCGGATAGTGGGACTCCTCTCGTCCTCCATCCAGGAATCCTTTATGGGTCCTCTTCATTACAGGACTCTACAACGTTTGAAGATCGAGCACCTCCGGAATTCTGATATTCCCAAATGATTCCGCTATCGATCGCGGCAAAGGAGGAGATGAACTTGTGGCTAGCCCACATGGAGGCCTGGAATGGCAGAGCGATTTTCGGCTTCTAACCCGACCTTGTAATCGAGTCCGACGCCAACGGCTCCAGATGGGGCGCTCGATGTGGGGAATTCTCCACTGGTGGCAAATGGTACTCCACCGAACGATCTCTGCACATCAATTATCTGGAGCTGATGGCAGGGTCATTCGCCATCCACTGTTGGACCAAAGAGAAGGTGAAATGCTCAGTCCTTCTCAAGATGGACAATGTAGCATCAGTACGCTACGTCCATCACCTAGGAGGGACAAGGTCGAAGAACGTTGTCGGACCTCGCCCGTACCCTTTGGGAATATTGTTTGTCCAACCAGATTTCCCTATCAGCGCAACATCTCTTGGGGAGTTCCAACCAAGTAGCCGTATGGCACTCTTGCCAGGCCAGGCACCACCCCCCCTTTTCAATGGATCTTTTCGCATCCGAGCTGGACTTCCAGCTCAACAGGTATTGCAGTTGGAGGCTGGACCCACTTGCGACAGCCATGGAGGCCTTCCTCCAAGATAGGAACAAGGAACAACCTTATGCCTTTTCCCCCTTCACCATGATAACCAGGTTGACGGCACAGGTGCACAGGAAAGAGCGGAGGTAGTGGTGATCACCCCGATTTAGAGATCACAAGCTTGGTTTCCAGCACTGATGGAACTTTTCTTGGATTTTCTAATCTCTCTACCCCTATTTCCCGGTCTTCTCCAGGATCCCCAGAACAATCATCACCCGCTGGTCCTAGCGGGGTCTCTCTGCCTCATGGCCTGGAGGGTTACAGGCGACGTTGGAAAGTCCCAGGCCTTTCAGCAGAGGTTTCCTCCTTGCTCGCTAAGGCCTGGGCAGATAAAACAAATAAACTATATAGATCTCCCAGGTCAAGATGGTTGGATTGGTGTCTCCAACTCCAAATTGATCCCTTGGGGTGGATATTGTCCAGAGATCGGCTATTTCGAGCGGGGCACCTATCGTTGGCCACCCGGTTGGGGAGCATCCGCTAGTCAGAAAGTTGTTAAGGGGTGTCTGACTCTCAGTTCCTCCTGAGCCCAAGTACACATCTCTATGGGATGTTATCAAAGTCCTCTCCTTGTTTCAATCCTGGTCTCCCAATGAATTTCTATCCTGGAAACAACAGTCGGCAAAGTTGGCGATGCTACTGTGTTGGTTATCATGCCGCCTAGTCTCGGATGTCCGGGCCCTGGATATAACAGGTAGAGTCTTCACCCCGGAAGGGGTGATTTTACACATTTCTTGCACAATAAAATGTAATTCTAGAATTGTGTCTTATCTGTCCTTGCAACAGAATCCTAAGTTGTGTACAGTGTGCACCATTAAAGCATATGAAGCTATGACTGATGAACTCCGTCCACATGGGGAGAAGCAATTATTAATTGCACTCACAAAACTTCACAAAGCGGTTTCGTCCCCTAAGATTGCCAGATGGGTCCGGTGGGTCATGCAAGAAGCAGGGATTGACACCTCCCATTTTGGAGCCCACCCAGTGAGAGGGGCTATGGCAACATAGGCCTTCTGTCTGGGAGCTTGCCTTGAGGTTATCCTCAACGCAGCAGACTGGCCAACTGAATTCACTTTTACGACCTTTTATTTTAAACCTGTTCGCTCTCTGGCAACATGATGGTGGATAAACTTTGAACTAGCCTAATCCGCGCCTGCGAGTCTTGACATAGAATGAAAAATGTCCTAGCTATCGTAAAGGAAAGTTTAAATTCTTTTAAGGACATGGAGGTGGGGATTAGCCCCCCACCCTATGAATTTCCTACAAATATCTCCCCTCCCTGTTACAGAGAGTACGTTTAGTTTACCGATTTTTGTAACTGACCTGTTATGAGAAGATGAATTGATTATGTTGTGATAGACGTTATAATGTTGAGTTGTATTTTGTTTATACTGTCTGTAGTTCCAATACCGTGGCAAGTAATATGCAATCTTTTCGCCTATAGGATTAGAATCGAACAAACAGGAATAACGAAAATAGCAGATTACAGCCATCGCAGGAGGAAAGAGGAGGCTAGAAGGGCTGCACAGGACATTATACGGCAGACTGAGATATGATTGGATGGACTTTGTTTGTGTTGTTTTTCCCTACTGTTCTTTGGAAATGTAGTCTTTTATTGACTTTGTAGTTTTTCTGAAATGGCTGCTGGAGTTTACATCTGTAATTAAAGTAAAGAAAGTATAAGCCTAATCCTCGCCTCCTTGTCCTTAATAGAATTGAAACTTTCCTTTACAATAGCTAGGAAATTATTTACTATGTCCCTTCACTAGCTACAGCCCAGAATTTACTATGCCAATGGCAGCTATATTAGTTTACTATCATTGGGCGAACAGCGTTAATTAAAATGATGATTTTACTGCTTTTTCTTTTTGTTTTTTCTAATGTGATTACAAAGGTCGCCCAGAGATTTTTCTCTGAAATTGATCAAATGTTGCAATACGTTATTTGGGCGGGCAAAAAGCCTCGTACCAAGCTTGAAAACTTACAGTTATCTAGGGAGGATGGTGGTTTAGCAATCCCTCATTTTAAGAAATGTTACTAGGCCTTCTTGTTAAGATAGATTTGCTCGGGCAGCAACTGCACGGAATCCCTTGAATACATTTTATCTTAATCTTATGTTGAGTGAAGCAGGAAGTGAGCTTTTCCCCTTTCTTAAAATCCCCAAGCTCCTGAAACGTTCCAGGTATACATATATCTTGGTGGTACCTCAGGCAATTAACCAACTGAAGGAAGAGAATTATTTACCCCAATTCCTCCCTGATATCCTATTGAAAGATAGTGGGTTGCTAGGTTTACAGTTAGGAAAGAGGAGTATTCAGAAATGGGAAGAAGCTGGGATTTTTCATTTTAAGGATTTGCTTTCGGCTGGAGCTATGAAGCCCTAGTGACAGCTTCAAGCATATAACTTGGCAATTTTGGATACAATGTTATTCTCATATTGTCAAATACAACAGTTTTTTCAAGAAATCTAGCTTCCAGGGGATCCCCCAGCTTCCTCCATTAGCCAAGCATATTATGTTAGTGGGCAAGTTGGAGTTGGTAGATGGTATTGCACTCTGTTAAAACAATTGTATTCCAAGGTGGAGCTGGCAGCTCTAGAGGAGACAGAGACCTATACTGGGTGCAGAATAGTGTCTTCCACCTGGAATCAATATTATCAGTGGGCCCACAAAGCTATTAGAGGGGCCAACTTTAAGAGAATAGCCTTCACCGCTAAATGGATTATATATTATATGCCATCTAGACTTCAACAGATGTTTCCAGCTGTATCCCGTGCATGTTTTAGTTGTGAGACTGTCAAGGGCGACTGGCTACATGTGTTTCACTTGCCCCGTTTTATTCAACTTTTGGAGTAGGGTGTTTCAATGGCTTGTGGCCAAATTACAGGCTCCTGTGGCCCCTAATCCCTTGGGAGCTCTTTTTGGGATATGCAATTGGGTGAAGTTGACGATGTGCCAGGAGCGGTTCTATTTTATAGCATCTTTGGTGGCCAAATCTCTGATTTTACAAAAATGGGAGAAGCACCTTCTTATGAGCAGTGGGTACATAATACAACAGGTAAAAGTAAGGGAAGAACTCTGTGCTTTGCGAGTTGAGGCTGTAACCAAATATCAGAAAATCTGGGGGGCGGCGGGATATCGGGAGTGATCAGTACCAAATGAAATAACTTCTTATTAGAAGGGTTGGCATATGCAATCAAAAAGTAGTGAGGAATAGGCCTGTTAAGGTAAAGAACAATGGATGAAGATAAAAGTTGTTTGTTTAGGTTTTTTTTTTGGGTTGTTTGTTGATTATGGGATCACAATCTTAGAATTAAATCAAGTGTTTTACTCTTAGTGAAAGAGTGATTTGTATTTAAGAATTGTAAAACCAATCTAAATCATGTATAAGGATTGATTTAAATGTATACGAATGTATTTTATAGGAAAAAGATTGATCTTTCAACTGGTAAATGCTTACTCTTGTAAAGAATTATGAAATGTTACTTATATACGCTCATCGTCACCTGCTCAAAGATAAATATAAGTTTTTAAAAAAAGAGATGCCAAAACCAATCTTACACCATGTTGGAGTAATCAGACAGTTGTGTTCAAAACTTTAAAGGATCATTCAAGTGTTGATGAATATGTCAGAGATCATTTTGCACTTAGGTAAACAGCCACGGATGCTGAGCGTGACAAGTCTCAGGGACATAAAGAAAAAAAATTAAATAGGGGAATGGGTGTTGGTTAAGAGTCCCAGGAAGGTTGTTAAGGGTGAATCAAAGTTTTTTGAACCTGCACAAATTGTTAGGGTCACACGCTCAGCAGTTTTACTCAAGAACCCAGGCTGGTAGAACAAGTTAAGCTATTGTGAGCATTAAACCTGATCAAAAAGAGATTATTGAAAAGAAGTAGGGCTCTGGGGAATCAGAGATAGTTATGTTTTGCGGGATTTTAGACATGATGGTAATGCATGTAACTCAGAAGGTGTTTTTTGGGATTCCCCAACTTGTCCAGAGTTTTGCAGAAGTCTCACTGATTTGAAAACGACATTTGAAAGTGCTTGCTCCACTAAGGACATTAGTACATCCACTAATGTTTCTGTCCCACTTGTTCCGTTGCCAACAGGGTAAGGAGAAAAATGGCCTTGCCTGCAAGATACAAGGGTTATCCATTGTTTTAATTTTTCAGTGAGTATTTCTGTTATTCTTCTATTTTTATGAAAGGGAGATATTGTATTGTGGCCTTCGATTTATTTTAAGTGTTAATGCATTTAGTAATGCGTTTAATTGTACACGTGTATATTCCATTTTGGACACTTGTGTTTTTTCATGTGTCATGTTGTTTGTTCTGTTACCATTGTTGCAACTGTTGTTCAGATGAGCATTCAACCTGGTCTGCTCAGCTGAACGTCAGCTGTGTCTGCGATTCCTGCCTACACTCCTTGGGCCTTTTATTGGACTTGTCTTATTTTCCAGTAAATCACTTGGGATTCTCTACAAGGCTTCCTGCCTCTTCATTTCTGGATTATAACAGTGGGGTAGAAGGTGGAATCACAGAGAGCGGAGCTTGAAATATAGGATCTGAGAGTCCCAGTCGGGGTACTACAGCCCTGCCTAGTACTACGCATCAGGAGTAAGACTAACACATTTTAGTGTGGTGATCTGCATCACCTCAGTAAAATCCTTTAGTCACACATTTATAGCGCCTTGACCCCGTTGGTGCTGAGAGGCACAAGCCGCAACGCAGGAGTACCTGCATTAGCAGCATTAGACTTGTGCTGCTGTCAGAGTGCACACTGGTGCCACCACACTGAGCCTGGGTACGACACCTTACTCACAATAAACTTAGCAGTAGTGAGTACTGAACACAATTGGCTCTACACGTTGCACCGTTGCTTCAGTCAGACTGATTACACAGATGACATGCCATGGCTGTTACACTGATAACCACTAGCCAGTTCAGAAGTTCAACTTGACAGCTCTAATTATCTAATGTTAAAAAGGGCCCAGCATCCTCTTCCTGTCAATGAAAATACCCAGTTTTTGGCGGTTGGGGTTAGTCCCTTTATTACCCCAGTCATACATACATTGAAGGTGAAGTAGGAGTGTCTTCCCTTTCAGTGATAAATCAAAGTAGCATTCATTTTTTGTTTTACATTCACTTTTTATTTAAATGGCGGTCATTCTATATTCAGAGAGTCCGGTGTACCATTTGATGTGTGGTATAATGTTCAAGAACAGTCAACTAGTGTTTTTCCCCCTCAGGCTGATTGCCTGGGACTTTCTCAAAGCTCTGAGGATTGGAAAGACAAAAAAGACAATAAGTTAATTTAGATTGAGACTCACTATTCCAAAGGGATTGTCATCAAAGGTGAAAGTAAAAGGACACCCATTACTCCTTGTGCAGTGAATAGAGTAAATTCCTCAATGTATGTTTCCAAGAGTAATAACCGAGTGCATAAGATAATTGTGAGTGAACCCATTTAGTGAAATAAGTGGTAAAATAAACAATATAAAATTAAAGAAGGTTCACTTTTGCGCACCCTTACTTCAGGAACTGAACGACCATTGGTTCTTGTCCTTTGGGCCTGTCTGGCTACAATGTGTGCAGCCTATTTTCCGCTGTCTACTGTGAACTTTCGAGTGTGCCCTGGACATATGCTTGGGACTGCAATTGGTTCAGCCTCCGGACATTGCCCTACTGGTGGGTCTGTTATCGGCTAACTTGTACTGTTGTCCATTGTGCTTGCCATTGCTCCTGAATGCATATGATGCACCCCCTTGGGATGCATTGGCTCCTGGTGATTTGGATCATGGCTCATCATCTGCGGAATCTGTTCTGCCCTTGGCAGACGCTAAGGTGGATGGACTGGAACATCTCTGCTATGTAGACCTGTTGCATTGGGTGCCTCTGGGATCATCATCTGCGGTTGCTGGGAACAGCAATGTTTCATCTACACCTCAGAACACATAAACAATCTGGCAGTTTCGAGTTGTGGGAATGTTTGTTAATTCAGACTTGTTTTTAACATCCTAAATTGTTTTTACGTTTTTTCATACACTGCCCTTTTAACACGTTTTAAAATCTGGCTTTCTGTATGCTTTTATCCTCAAACTAGCATAGTGCCTTTTTATAGTCTTACAGTTTTTATGCCTCTATGTAGGATTAGCATTGTATTTAGATAGCTTTATTTATTCATCTTACGTCCAAGGAGTGAGTTTCACGTGGACGCATTGGGCCCAGTTAAGAAAAGCCATCTTTATATGCTCATGTTCTTAAGTTCAAAAACAATAGTTGATGGACAGAATGCAGAACAATGTCATACATTCACCCCAGTACAGAGATCTGTGCCTAAATCCATCGTTTTTTTGCTCACCATGCCGTTCCAGTTTGAACCCAGCCATATGCAAATCAGTCTTGACCCTGTGCCTCATGGGAACAGTCCAGACCGAACTGCCAAGCCAGGTCCTCCCTGGACTGGAAACAAGCATCCTAGGACCGGTTTCGGGGTTTCACCCCTCTTCAGCCAGGATGGCTTGATTCCAGTGGCATGGAGAGCACAGGATCCACGTCTGGGCATACCCTTCCCACTTGGGGTGACAAATGCAAAAACAATAGTTGATGGACAGAATGCAGAACGATTTCATACATTCACCCCATTACAGAGATCTGGGCCTAAATCCATCGTTTTTTTGCTCACCTTGCCGTTCCAGTTTGAACCCAGCCATATGCTATGGCTATGTCTGAACTGGAGTGGCGTGGTGAGCAAAAAAACGATGGATTAAACCCAGATCTGTGACTGGGGGTGAATGTTTGACATTGTTCAACATTCCGTCCATCATCTTTTTGTCTTGCATTTTCACCCTAAGTGGGAAGGGTATGCCCAGACGAGGGTCCCGTGATCACTACGCTACTGGAGTCAAGCTATCCTGGCTGCTGAGGGCTGAAAGCCCGAAACCGGTCCTAGGATGCTTGATTCCGGTCCAGGGAAGACATGGCCTGGCAGTTCAGTCTGGACTGTTCCCATGAGGCACAGGGTCAAGACTGATTTGCATATGGCTATGTCTGAACTGGAGTGGCGTGGTCAACAAAGAAACGATGGATTAAACCCAGATCTGTGACTGGGGGTGAATGTTTGACATTGTTCAACATTCCGTCCATCATCTTTTTGTGTTGCATTTTCACCCTAAGTGGAAAGGGTATGCCCAGACGTGGGTCCCATGCTCACTACGCCTCTGGAGTCAAGCTATCCTGGCTGATGAGGGCCGAAAGCCAGAAACCGGTCCTAGGATGCTTGATGCCGCTCCAGGGAAGACATGGCCTGGCAGTTCGGTCTGGACTGTTCCCATGAGGCACAGGGTCAAGACTGATTTGCATATGGCTATGTCTGAACTGGGGTGGCGTGGTGAGCAAAAAACGATGGATTAAACCCAGAGCTGTGACTGGGGGTGAATGTTTGACATTGTTCAACATTCCGTCCATCATCTTTTTGTCTTGCATTTTCACCCTAAGTGGGAAGGGTATGCCCAGACGTGGGTCCCGTGCTCACTATGCCACTGGAGTCAAGCTATCCTGGCTGATGAGGGCTGAAAGCCCGAAACCGGTCCTAGGATGCTTGATTCCGGTCCAGGGAAGACATGGCCTGGCAGTTCGGTCTGGACTGTTCCCATGAGGCACAGGGTCAAGACTGATTTGCATATGGCTATGTCGGAACTGGGGTGGTGAGCAAAAAAACGAGGGATTAAACCCAGATCTGTGACTGGGGATGAATGTTTGACATTGTTCAACATTCCGTCCATCATCTTTTTGTGTTGCATTTTCACCCTAAGTGGGAAGGGTATGCACAGACGTGGGTCCCGTGCTCACTATGCCACTGGAGTCAAGCTATCCTGGCTGATGAGGGCTGAAAGCCCGAAACCGGTCCTAGGATGCTTGATTCTGGTCCAGGGAAGACATGGCCTGGCAGTTCGGTCTGGACTGTTCCCATGAGGCACAGTGTCAAGACTGATTTGCATATGGCTATGTCTGAACTGGGGTGGCATGGTGAGCAAAAAAACAATGGATTAAACCCAGATCTGTGACTGGGGTTGAATGTTTGACATTGTTCAACATTCCGTCCATCATCTTTTTGTGTTGCATGTTCTTAAGTTGCCATCTCTCCCTGAACATGGTGACATTTGAAACACATTCATTTGCATGCACCCACAGTATAACATTCCTTGAACTTAGTTTGCTCACAACACCAGTTCTTAGGCACTCTACAGAACACCTTGAACCTTCACTCACCCTACGCAAAACTAGGTTAGGAAGAACTAGGTAGGAGTACACTATCACTCAGTATTTATATGCCAGCATATTTTCACTGTTATAGCACAATGGTGAAATTGTTAATCTTTTACACTATTCTAATAATGCTAATTACATTTATCTGTTTAATTCTACTGATTATTGCAGAACACTTATTTATACATGAATCACAATGCTTCAATTAATATTGAAATGCCTTGCTTAGTATTTATTGTGTATTTCTTTTGGTATGCATGATAACAAAGCAAAAGGGTTCCAGATCTGTGACTACGATTTCTTTGTGTAGTCAGGGTTGTCATGTTCTGAGTTTGCATAATCCATATATTACCTGATTGGGTTTGGGGTGCACATGATACACTCTGTGCTAGCAGGGATACAGCGCAACATACTCTCAGGGTGTGTACAAAATCAGTCTGGCACAATCCTGATATCTTTTTTGTTGTTGTGTGTTTTTATTAATGCAAAGATAGAACCAATAAATTCAACAGTACTATACATTATGTGTGACAGGTAAATTATATAGAGGAAAAAGAAACACCAAGAGAATCATGTATTAGTAATTTCTTTCCCCGGTTAACCCCCCCACCCTTGCCTCCCCACCAACCTGGGGGTTGGTCAACCTCTGGTAACTTTCCAGATTCAGGTATGAGTTTTTGAGATATTTGTAATCATTCACTCATTGTTCTCTAACCATCCAGTCAATGGCGCCCAGGTTTCTTGACCTTTAATTCAGGAGCGCAGTCCCCTCCTTGGGTAGATAGCTTTTTCAAGATTATAGTTTGCAAGTAACTGGGAGAGCCATTGCTGGAACCCTGGTGGATTAGAATACAACCAGGCAGATGCTAAACATAGACGCAGGATTGCCATGCCAATGAACACTAATTTTTCTCTGGTATTCCCCTGTAGATCCTGATCTACCCCAAGACCAATTAACGTTGGGGAAAGGGAGCAGGCAATCCCCAGTGCTTCATTGAAAACGCTGGTAATTTCTCATTTTAAGTTGTCTAAAACATCACAGGTGGCAAAGATGTGGCTGAGATCTGCTTGGTATAAAGCGCAGTGAGGACAGACGGTCCCTCTCCCCATTTAGAATTTATTTTGGGGTATAATAGAGCGAGAAGCACGATTTATAATATTGAGCCTGAAGTCGAGCTGCTACTAAAAAATTCTGTGCTAAGTTAGCTGAATGAAAAAACAGGTTTTCCGAGACACCAATCTCTGCTTTCCATTTTAAAGCTCGAGTTTCCATATCATCTGGCATTAATGAATTAAAACAATCATAGACGACACCAATAGATAAATCTCTATTCTTTCTAAATTTATCAATAATTTCAATATTAGTGAACCCTATTGGGCCCCCGCCTTTCTTAATCAAAAAGTCTCGGATTTGTAAAAACTTGTAAAGTCTCTCCTATCTAACCCATACCATTCTTTAAGATTTTCAAACGAAACCAGCCCTGTTAAGGAAAAAAAAGCTCCAAGTTTAGTCAAACCCGCTTCGCTCCATCTTTCTACAAAAGAGCCTTTAAAAATCTCAGGCAAGATGGGATTATTACAGAGTGGTGTATAAAAATTCAGGCGGGCCAGCCCAATACGTTTCTAAATAGATTTCATAACCTTGCATCTGCCTTGTTGCGTCTTGAAACGGACTTTCTTGAAGTGATTGTCATTCAGGTGTCGCCAGATCCACCCCCATGCTTCTGTCCTCATAACAAGCTCGAGTGGAGATGGTATCTCTTCTAACCTACTTTCTCTCGGTTATTCCTGAATAGGAACTAGATTATTAAGTATGGTAGTGGCCCAATAATTAAGTCTGATGTTTGGTAAGGCAAGCCCTCCCCTTTCCTTGGGTAAAGATAGAAATTTGAATGCTCTTCTAGGCTTCGCATATCCCCAGATAAATCTGGAGAATACATCTGTAATGGGGTGAGGCACCTGAGGGGCGTGAGGGATCACAGGACGCCGTAGTATGGAACACATGCTTTTTTTTTTTTTTTTTTTTAAAAACCTTTATTGCACAGAAAAGTTCAATACAAACATGGGCCTACAACCACCAGGGCCGGCCGCTAACATATACATGTTCAACAACATCAAGGATGCAAGGGGCCCCCTGGGGCTCAGCCGAATTGACAAAGTATTGAGTGCACCTCGGAAGTTATCCGGATACATAATTTTTAGAAATACAAACAAAAAAAGGAAAATAAAATAACACCAAAAGACAAGGCGGAAACCATCGAAAAAGAGGCGTCTAACCACGGCTGGGGGACCACACAGAACCAACTCCACCCTCGGGTGGTCAATGAGTATGATCAAGGGGGAGGTGGGGGCGACGGGAGAGCCACAACCATTTACAGGTGAAATGCAATAGTCCGGGAACCTCAGAATCAGGGGGACAAGGCAGCATCAGATGAGTCCACGAGGGGGGGGGGGGTGCAGATGTTCCCACGGTACGCGTTCCACTGGCCCCAAATTCTACCCCACGCCCCCGGCTTACCCCGGGCCACATACACAGTCTTCTCTCTGCACATGCACCAGTCCATGTTCTCCTTCCATACTGACACGGTGGGAGGCCGCCGGGAACCCCAAAGCTGTGCAATGTCCCTCTTAGCAACCATGTTCCCAAGGGCCGCCCACCGAGTCTGAGCCGCATTATAATCGTTAGGCTCCCACACGTTCAGCACACATCGGCGAACCTCAGGCAACAGGGCGACCCCAGTGACACATTCCATGACAGCATGCACCCGGCGCCAATACTCCGCAACCTTACGGCACTCCCAGAGAACATGGAGAAAAGTGGCGCTGAGCCCACAGCCGCGCCTACAGAGTCCGTCTTCAGAGAAACCCATCAGAACTAAACGAGGGCCCGTCACGTAGACACGGTGGAGAATTTTAAGCTGGACAAGACGGAGACGCGCGGGTATGGTCACCTCCTTAGGGGAGGACAGCGCAGACTGCCAGTCCTCGTCATCCAGTTCCACCCCATCCCCGATCCACGCCTCCCGCAGACGCACGAGTAGATCCGCCCGAATGTTTATTAGTTTTTTATAGATAAGGGAAATAGTACTGTCGGGCAAGTGACCGTCGAGTATGCGGTCCTCGAGTGGCGAAGACACAGGGACTGCAGTCCCCGCCCCGATGGCCGAGAGCAAAGCGTGGCGAACCTGAACGTACCGAAAGAACTCCCTCTCACTCAATTCGTAATCACACTGCAGCGCAGCGAAGGATTTAACCGCACCCTTCACCCAAAGGTCACCTACTCTGCTGATGCCAATCGTGTCCCAACGCTCGAATCCCTTCGTCGTCCAGAGGCTTCCCAATCTTTCAGACGCAAACAAGGGGGTCGCGCCCGTCAGGCGATCATTCCAGCCCATGGCCACATTCGCAGCCTTCCACAAGCGTACTGCAATCTTAGTGGGACCGGTTAATGTCCTCCCAGCCGATCGAGAGTAAAGCGCTCTGTTAAAGTTGCCGCCAGGCAACAAAAATCTATCCATTTCGAAGGCCGGATTCGGACCAGGTGAGTACGTTGCATGGTTAATAGCAGATAGCTGGGAAGCCCAATAGTACCTCCTGATGTCCGGGAGCACGATGCCCCCGTCGTACCAGGGGAGAGTCAGTTTTGCAAGAGCAATACGTGCACGACCGCCCCAAACAAGTCTCCTTTGTAAGCTCTCCACTTCCCGGAAGTAAGCCGCCGGAATAATATCAAAGGAGTTCTGAAGTGCGTAAAGAAATCGGGGAAGAGACATCATTTTAAAAAGTGCCGCACGACCGAGGGGAGACAAGGGAAGCTTACGCCAACGGGCCACGTCTAACCTCAATCTCCGAAGTGGAGAGAGGAGATTATGCTCGTAGCGGACAGCAGGATCCAATGAGACATACACCCCCAGGTACGTAAAGCCGGAGCTGGACGCCTTAATGGGAAAACGAGAAGGCAAGAGAGGAACGCCACCGGATATAGCATAGACACAAGATTTGGACCAGTTAATGATCAAACCGGAGTTCTTACCGAAGGAAGTGAGGATGTCAAAGAGCACATTGAGTGACTTACGTGGTGAGGTGAGGTACAAGAGAATGTCGTCCGCGTACAACGAAACACGATCCTCGAAGCCAGGGGCCCACTGGATCCCTCTTATCGACGGTTCCCAACGGAGCCAAGCGGCGAGCGGTTCCAAAGCTAACGCGAAGAGCAGAGGAGACAATGGACATCCCTGCCTAGTGCCCCTCCCAAGAACGAAGGGCCGGCAAACCCTCCCGTTAACGACCACCTGTGCCAGCGGGGCAGCGTATAAGAGTTTAACCCAATTAATAAATCCCGCCCCGAAGCCAAACTTTGCCAGGGCGGCCCAAAGATACGGCCATTCTATCGTATCAAAGGCCATCGTGGCATCCAAGGAAACCAAGATGGCCGGCTCTGAAAGATATTCCGCCCTTGCAAGTACGCCATGTAGGCGCCGCAAGTTAAGGGCCGTATTCCGGTGCGGGATAAAACCGGATTGGTCCGGATGCACCAGATCGCAAATAACAGTAAGCAGGCGGTTCGCAAGAACCTTGGCAAGGATTTTCGGCTCTGCGTTCAGCAGATGTTGGACAGGCCACATGATGGGCTTGCTTCCCCCCCGCATGACAGGACCCAAGCCCCGGCCCTCCAGGTGTTACCCACGGAAATCACCCGCACCCCGTCTCCCGACGGAACTCCTGCCCCCGGACATCTATATATCATGGGGCCGAACCACTACCGGCTCCCCCGGCCGGACTCGCCGCCATCTTGGACACTGCACCACGAGGCCGCATGGCCTCAGCCCGACCCTAACCCTGAGCCTGGCCAGGCCCCGACATCCCGGCACCACCATCCACCCAGGAGGTGAACGGACCACTTGGCATGTCGATGGGAGAAAGAAGTGTCGATGGCTTTCTCCCGCCAGGTGCCGATCGCCCTCCAGCCCCCGGGCGCTGGCTCCACCCCCCTGCTGGGTGTCTGGACTCCCTCATCCCGGACCCCCCCCGACCTCCAAGTGCGAGGGTCCGGACATCAAAGGGCGCCAGTCCTATAACTAGGGCAGCTCCAGAGCAGGAAGGCAGTTGTATCCTGGAGTCGAGAGACACCGAGAAGAACTCATCCCTGACGGACTACCGGCGCTGCCGTAGCCCTGCCTTGTGAACTATCGTCCTGCCTGCTTGCGCTGCCGCGGCCTTCTGCAACCTCCATCCTCGTCGGGACCTGCTGGCGCTGCCGCGGACCGTTGTGACTACCACCTTCGTTGGGACCTGCTGGCGCTGCCGCGGTCCGTTGAGACTACCACCTTCGTTGGGACCTGCTGGCGCTGCCGCGGTCCGTTGAAACTACCACCTTCGTTGGGACCTGCTGGCACGGCCGCGGCCTGTTGCAACGACCACCGTCACCGGGACCTGCTGGCGCTGCCGCGGCCCGTTCATCTAGAACACCGAGCTCGAGGATTGTGAGCTATCCATCATCGCCTCTACTAGATTGGCAACCAGACTGTCCCGCTACCCCCTTTCCCCAAACCCAAGAGACTAGAATCGAGGGGACCCCTGAGTCCAGACCTCCTTGTACCATTCCATCGTACCTTAAGAAATCGCTCATAAAGAACGTTAAATCCTATCCTTGTGTGGTGTACATCTGTGGGGGGGAAGTTACTGGTCTGTACGATAGCTGGAGACGGCTCTCCCCGGAGACCTCTCCCCTTGTCCTCGGCTGACCTTCCCGGTCCGTCTAACATTGTTGGCCAGCGGCGCGATCCGAATCAACGCGTAATCGTACAGAGAGTAGCTCACCCTACGACAAAACCACAATGTCAACCAAAGAGAGCGGATCCACCGAGAAATTCCAGATGGAGAAATTGGAAGAATACAGCCATCGTGAATTGAAACAATTCTGCATGGAACTAGGCATTGCTACCACCGGCCTGAGTACCAAGGACGATTTCAAGCACGCCATTGAGTCGTGGGCAGAAACCGGGGTCGCCAGATCCCCAGACCGAAACATGGCCGCATCAGAAAGGAACGCCACTGCTCCCGAGGAGCGAGGAACGAGCCTCTCGCAGGAAGAGATCCAAGAAAGAGAAAAAAACAGACTACATGAGTTAGAAATGGCACGGCTCAAAATGGACGGTGAACTGAAATTAGCCGAGCAAAAACTGAACCTAGAACACCTACGGCTCCGAGAAGAACGGGAAGAAAAACAGAGACAGAGAGAGCTCGAAGAAAAGAGGTTAGCATACGAACACGAGCGCAAACTGGCAGAAATAGACCTACGGAAGCAGAACAAAGAACCGGAGGTGCCCGAGCGACCACGCACCCCGGGAGCGACAGAAAAGAAAGTCCACATCCCCAAGGATGTCGTTCGAGAATATGTCCGAGAGGACGACATACAACAGTGGTTCAAATCCTACGAGATCGCCATGACCTCCCACCGGATCGATCGAAGTGACTGGGGAGCCGGCCTGTGGGGGAGGTTCGTCAACGA
Source organism: Triturus cristatus (assembly GCF_964204655.1). Taxonomy (NCBI): domain Eukaryota; kingdom Metazoa; phylum Chordata; class Amphibia; order Caudata; family Salamandridae; genus Triturus; species Triturus cristatus. The sequence continues at coordinate 905,935,327 of NC_140591.1, forward strand.
AGGCCGCGATGCCCTGCTACAGCTCCCAGACCATCAGATGTCATCCTATGACCACATGAAGGCTGCCCTACTCACCCGATATGGGCTCACACCCGAAATGTACCGCCAGAGGTTTCGAGACTGCACCCGGATCCCGGGTACAACTTGGGTGGAATATGTCAACTATTTCAGCCGAGCCTTCGAGGGTTGGATCAAGGGAAGCCACGTAACGACCTACGAGCAACGTTTTAATCTCATGGTGTGGGAGCACCTCTCTAACAACTGCTTCGTCGAGCTCAGGCAGCACCTCCTCGACAGTAAATTGACTGACCCACGGCAACTAGCCGCCGAAGCGGACCGGTGGGAAAGCACCCGAGTGGGCCGGAGAGGGCCACACGAACAGAACCGGAACAACCAAGGTCAGCACCGTCCCCGAGGAGGAGGAGGAGGCCAGGGACGAGGAAGAGACACCGTCCCGGCCGCTCCCGCTGCCAGCCGGGGCAACCCCCCGATGCGCCCGGGGTTCCGAGCCAACGTCACGTGTCACCGATGCCAGCGAGTCGGCCACTACGCCAATGACCCGAACTGTCCACAGAATCAAACTCCGAGACCCCGCCAGGTAGCTGCCGCCGCCCTGGGGGGAGAACAAATCTCTGAAGAACAAGACGAATACGAGCAGGCACGACACGAGTGGGAACCGGCCGCCATGGTTCTAGCGTGCCTAGGGGGAAAAGACATGGTCCCGCGGGCTCCCCTACCCGCCAACATCAGAAAATATAGCCAGTGGGTGAACATTAATGGGCGCCGGGCCGAAGCACTACGTGACACGGGGGCCAGTGTGACGGCCGTCCGCTGTCACCTGGTAAAACCAGAGCAGATCCTGCCGAACATTCTCTGCCCCGTCCGTTCAGCCGACAATTCAGAGAGCCTATGTCGGATGGCCTGCGTCCCCTTCGAATGGGGAGGAGTCTCCGGCATGCTGAAGGTGACGGTCCGGGATGATGCCCCCGTGGACTGTCTCCTGGGGAATGATCTTGAGAGTTCCCCGTGGGCTGCCGTTGAGAGAAGAGAACACCTGGGGATGTTGGGCCTCCCGGACTGGGCGTGCGTAACCACCCGGTCCATGGCCGCCCAGAAGAACCAGAATGGCCTGCACCTCCTCCCCCGATCACTCCCGTAGAGGACACCGACTATACCGACCCCCCAGAGCAAACCCCCGAAGGGGTAGCCCAGCCCCCGGTCCTTCCCGACCTGGCTCAGTGGCGTCAAGAAGGGGGGCCCAACCAGGAACAGTTCCGCCAAGAGCAGAAGACCTGTCCCTCCCTCGAGGGACTCCGCCAGCAAGCCCTCGCCCAGAGCGCAGGGGACACCACCGGTGCCCATTGGATCTATTGGGACAACGACCTGCTATACAGTGAACAGAGAATCGCGGAGTTAGGGGCCAGTCGAGTGCTGGTGGTGCCCCTCCGTTTTAGAGACTTCCTGCTAAATTAGGCCCACGATGTCCCTCTGGCTGGACACCTGGGCCAGGACAAAACCTACAGTCGCCTGGTGACCCACTTTTTCTGGCCGAAGATGAGGAACGACGTCCTCCACCACTGCCGGTCCTGCCCCACGTGCCAGGCCAGCGGGAAGAGCGGCCGCAAACTCAAAGCACCTCTGCAACCCTTCCCAGTTGTCACCACCCCGTTCGAGAGGGTGGGAATAGACATTGTGGGGCCCCTGGACCCCCGTACAGCACAAGGACATCGGTTCATCCTGGTACTGGTGGACCACGCCACCCGCTACCCCGAGGCTGTGCCCCTGCGAACTGTAACAGCCCCGGTGGTCGGCCGGGCCTTAATGGGGATCTTCTCCCGGGTGGGCTTCCCCCGAGAAGTCGTCAGCGACAGAGGAACAAACTTTATTTCGAAATATATGAAGTCCCTCTGGCAACAGTGCGGGGTCACCTACCGATTCACGACCCCCTATCACCCTCAAGGAAACGGACTAGTTGAACGATTCAACCGCACGCTCAAGGGAATGATTGGGGGATTGGAAGAGCCCCTCCGTCGCCAGTGGGATGTACTACTTCCGTGTCTCCTCTTCGCCTATCGAGAAGTTCCCCAGAAGTCCCTCGGCTTTAGCCCTTTCGAACTTTTGTACGGGCACCCTGTGCGAGGGCCCCTCAGCCTAGTCAAGGAAGGTTGGGAGATGGCCCCCCTCAAAACCCCTCCAGACGTCTTCAAGTACCTCCTGACACTACGCAATCAGACCCGGCGGTTCAGGGAAATGGCAAAAGCGAATCTTGAGGCCAGTCAGGAGGACATGAAAAAATGGTACGATCAAAATGCCTCCTCCGTCGAATTCGAACCTGGTCAACAAGTGTGGGTGATGTCCCCCACCGAACCATGTGCCTTGCAGGACAAGTGGACGGGGCCCTTCAAAGTGGTCGAACGCAAGAGCCCCGTCACCTATCTCATCGATATGGAATCTCCCCGGAACCCCCTCCGGGTCCTCCACACTAACAGACTCAAGCCCCACTTTGTGCGCTCGGAGCTCAGCCTCCTGATGGCTACGGACAGTGGGGCGGAAGAAGACTCCGAGCCTCTCCCTGATCTCCTAAAGACTCAGGAGAAAGATGGTTCCGTGGACGGGGTCCGGCTCTCCGATGCCCTCACCCCAGAGCAGCGCCAAGGCTGCCGGGACCTCCTGCTGCAATTTGCTACCTTGTTTTCCCTCACCCCAGGGGTCACCCCCTGGTGCTTGCACGACGTGGACACTGGGGACAGTCCCCCTGTCAGACACCGGGCATACCGCGTACCAGATCGGGTAGGGGCCTGTATCCAAGAAGAAGTATCCAAGATGCTCACGCTCGGGGTCATCGAGCCCTCGGATAGCCCCTGGGCCAGCCCGGTCGTGCTGGTCCCCAAGGCTGCTGCCCCCGGCACCACTCCTGAACTCCGATTCTGCGTCGACTATCGGGGCTTGAATGCTGTCACCAGGACCGACGCTCATCCCATCCCCCGAGCGGATGAACTGATCGACCGCCTGGGGGCTGCCCGCTACCTCAGCATCTTCGACCTGACAGCGGGCTACTGGCAGATCGGTCTCACACCCCGGGCCCAAGAACGGTCCGCCTTTTCTACCCCCGATGGCCACTACCACTTCAAGGTCATGCCCTTCGGCATGAAGAACGCCCCCGCTACTTTTCAGCGACTAGTGAACCAGGTCTTGGCGGGGCTCGAGGAGTTCAGCGCCGCCTACCTGGACGATATTGCTGTGTACAGCCGCCACTGGTCCGACCACCTCCACCACCTCCGAGAGGTCCTGCAGGCCCTCCAGCGGGCTGGCCTCACAATCAAGGCCGGCAAATGCCAAATTGGTCAGGGATCAGTGACCTACCTCGGACACCAGGTGGGAAGCGGCCTGGTGGCCCCTCTGCAACTCAAAATCGCTGCCATCCAGTCCTGGCAGCCCCCCATCACGCAGACCGAGGTCCGAGCCTTCTTGGGGCTCACCGGCTACTACCGGCGGTTCGTGAGGGACTATGGCAGCATTGTGGGGCCCCTCACGGGACTCACATCCAAAAACCACCCGAAGAAGATTAACTGGACCCCAGACTGTCAAGCGGCCTTCGAGAAGCTGAAGGCCGCCCTGTGCACTGCCCCTGTGCTCCAGGCCCCCGATTGCAGTCGGGAATTCATTGTGCAAACGGATGCCTCCGACCATGGCATCGGGGCGGTCCTCTCCCAGCTGAACTCCGAGGGCCTTGACCAACCGGTGGCCTTCATCAGCAGGCGCCTCCTGGCCCGAGAACAGCGCTGGAGCACAATCGAGAGGGAGGCCTTCGCAGTGGTGTGGGCCCTCAAAAAGCTCCGGCCCTATCTCTTCGGTACCCACTTCCGGGTACAAACAGATCATCGACCCCTGCAGTGGCTAATGCAGATGCGGGGGGAAAACCCCAAATTATTGCGCTGGTCCATCTCCCTGCAGGGGATGGACTTCACTGTGGAACATCGACCGGGCCAAGACCACGCCAACGCAGATGGCCTGTCACGCTTTTTCCGCCTCGACGAGGAGAGTCCCCAAGAGGATGGGTGACTCTCCCCGCCTTCAGCTGGGGGGGACGCATGTTGGACAGGCCACATGAAGGGCTTGCTTCCCCCCGCATGACAGGACCCAAGCCCCGGCCCTCCAGGTGTTACCCACGGAAATCACCCGCACCCCGTCTCCCGACGGAACTCCTGCCCCCGGACATCTATATATCATGGGGCCGAACCACTACCGGCTCCCCCGGCCGGACTCGCCGCCATCTTGGACACTGCACCACGAGGCCGCATGGCCTCAGCCCGACCCTAACCCTGAGCCTGGCCAGGCCCCGACATCCCGGCACCACCATCCACCCAGGAGGTGAACGGACCACTTGGCATGTCGATGGGAGAAAGAAGTGTCGATGGCTTTCTCCCGCCAGGTGCCGATCGCCCTCCAGCCCCCGGGCGCTGGCTCCACCCCCCTGCTGGGTGTCTGGACTCCCTCATCCCGGACCCCCCCCGACCTCCAAGTGCGAGGGTCCGGACATCAAAGGGCGCCAGTCCTATAACTAGGGCAGCTCCAGAGCAGGAAGGCAGTTGTATCCTGGAGTCGAGAGACACCGAGAAGAACTCATCCCTGACGGACTACCGGCGCTGCCGTAGCCCTGCCTTGTGAACTATCGTCCTGCCTGCTTGCGCTGCCGCGGCCTTCTGCAACCTCCATCCTCGTCGGGACCTGCTGGCGCTGCCGCGGACCGTTGTGACTACCACCTTCGTTGGGACCTGCTGGCGCTGCCGCGGTCCGTTGAGACTACCACCTTCGTTGGGACCTGCTGGCGCTGCCGCGGTCCGTTGAAACTACCACCTTCGTTGGGACCTGCTGGCACGGCCGCGGCCCGTTGCAACGACCACCGTCACCGGGACCTGCTGGCGCTGCCGCGGCCCGTTCATCTAGAACACCGAGCTCGAGGATTGTGAGCTATCCATCATCGCCTCTACTAGATTGGCAACCAGACTGTCCCGCTACCCCCTTTCCCCAAACCCAAGAGACTAGAATCGAGGGGACCCCTGAGTCCAGACCTCCTTGTACCATTCCATCGTACCTTAAGAAATCGCTCATAAAGAACGTTAAATCCTATCCTTGTGTGGTGTACATCTGTGGGGGGGAAGTTACTGGTCTGTACGATAGCTGGAGACGGCTCTCCCCGGAGACCTCTCCCCTTGTCCTCGGCTGACCTTCCCGGTCCGTCTAACATTGTTGGCCAGCGGCGCGATCCGAATCAACGCGTAATCGTACAGAGAGTAGCTCACCCCACGACAAAACCACAATGTCAACCAAAGAGAGCGGATCCACCGAGAAATTCCAGATGGAGAAATTGGAAGAATACAGCCATCGTGAATTGAAACAATTCTGCATGGAACTAGGCATTGCTACCACCGGCCTGAGTACCAAGGACGATTTCAAGCACGCCATTGAGTCGTGGGCAGAAACCGGGGTCGCCAGATCCCCAGACCGAAACATGGCCGCATCAGAAAGGAACGCCACTGCTCCCGAGGAGCGAGGAACGAGCCTCTCGCAGGAAGAGATCCAAGAAAGAGAAAAAAACAGACTACATGAGTTAGAAATGGCACGGCTCAAAATGGACGGTGAACTGAAATTAGCCGAGCAAAAACTGAACCTAGAACACCTACGGCTCCGAGAAGAACGGGAAGAAAAACAGAGACAGAGAGAGCTCGAAGAAAAGAGGTTAGCATACGAACACGAGCGCAAACTGGCAGAAATAGACCTACGGAAGCAGAACAAAGAACCGGAGGTGCCCGAGCGACCACGCACCCCGGGAGCGACAGAAAAGAAAGTCCACATCCCCAAGGTTGTCGTTCGAGAATATGTCCGAGAGGACGACATACATCAGTGGTTCAAAGCCTACGAGATCGCCATGACCTCCCACCGGATCGATCGAAGTGACTGGGGAGCCGGCCTGTGGGGGAGGTTCGTCAACGAAGGCCGCGATGCCCTGCTACAGCTCCCAGACCATCAGATGTCATCCTATGACCACATGAAGGCTGCCCTACTCACCCGATATGGGCTCACACCCGAAATGTACCGCCAGAGGTTTCGAGACTGCACCCGGATCCCGGGTACAACTTGGGTGGAATATGTCAACTATTTCAGCCGAGCCTTCGAGGGTTGGATCAAGGGAAGCCACGTAACGACCTACGAGCAACTTTTTAATCTCATGGTGTGGGAGCACCTCTCTAACAACTGCTTCGTCGAGCTCAGGCAGCACCTCCTCGACAGTAAATTGACTGACCCACGGCAACTAGCCGCCGAAGCGGACCGGTGGGAAAGCACCCGAGTGGGCCGGAGAGGGCCACACGAACAGAACCGGAACAACCAAGGTCAGCACCGTCCCCGAGGAGGAGGAGGAGGCCAGGGACGAGGAAGAGACACCGTCCCGGCCGCTCCCGCTGCCAGCACCCCGCCCCCGGCCGGCCGGGGCAACCCCCCGATGCGCCCGGGGTTCCGAGCCAACGTCACGTGTCACCGATGCCAGCGAGTCGGCCACTACGCCAATGACCCGAACTGTCCACAGAATCAAACTCCGAGACCCCGCCAGGTAGCTGCCGCCGCCCTGGGGGGAGAACAAATCTCTGAAGAACAAGAAGAATACGAGCAGGCACGACACGAGTGGGAACCGGCCGCCATGGTTCTAGCGTGCCTAGGGGGAAAAGACATGGTCCCGCGGGCTCCCCTACCCGCCAACACCAGAAAATATAGCCAGTGGGTGAACATTAATGGGCGCCGGGCCGAAGCACTACGTGACACGGGGGCCAGTGTGACGGCCGTCCGCTGTCACCTGGTAAAACCAGAGCAGATCCTGCCGAACATTCTCTGCCCCGTCCGTTCAGCCGACAATTCAGAGAGCCTATGTCGGATGGCCTGCGTCCCCTTCGAATGGGGAGGAGTCTCCGGCATGCTGAAGGTGACGGTCCGGGATGATGCCCCCGTGGACTGTCTCCTGGGGAATGATCTTGAGAGTTCCCCGTGGGCTGCCGTTGAGAGAAGAGAACACCTGGGGATGTTGGGCCTCCCGGACTGGGCGTGCGTAACCACCCGGTCCATGGCCGCCCGTGCCATCCCCCGACCAGAAGAACCAGAATGGCCTGCACCTCCTCCCCGATCGCTCCCGTAGAGGACACCGACTATACCGACCCCCCAGAGCAAACCCCCGAAGGGGTAGCCCAGCCCCCGGTCCTTCCCGACCTGGCTCAGTGGCGTCAAGAAGGGGGGCCCAACCAGGAACAGTTCCGCCAAGAGCAGAAGACCTGTCCCTCCCTCGAGGGACTCCGCCAGCAAGCCCTCGCCCAGAGCGCAGGGGACACCACCGGTGCCCATTGGATCTATTGGGACAACGACCTGCTATACAGTGAACAGAGAATCGCGGAGTTAGGGGCCAGTCGAGTGCTGGTGGTGCCCCTCCGTTTTAGAGACTTCCTGCTAAATTTGGCCCACGATGTCCCTCTGGCTGGACACCTGGGCCAGGACAAAACCTACAGTCGCCTGGTGACCCACTTTTTCTGGCCGAAGATGAGGAACGACGTCCTCCACCACTGCCGGTCCTGCCCCACGTGCCAGGCCAGCGGGAAGAGCGGCCGCAAACTCAAAGCACCTCTGCAACCCTTCCCAGTTGTCACCACCCCGTTCGAGAGGGTGGGAATAGACATTGTGGGGCCCCTGGACCCCCGTACAGCACAAGGACATCGGTTCATCCTGGTACTGGTGGACCACGCCACCCGCTACCCCGAGGCTGTGCCCCTGCGAACTGTAACAGCCCCGGTGGTCGGCCGGGCCTTAATGGGGATCTTCTCCCGGGTGGGCTTCCCCCGAGAAGTCGTCAGCGACAGAGGAACAAACTTTATTTCGAAATATATGAAGTCCCTCTGGCAACAGTGCGGGGTCACCTACCGATTCACGACCCCCTATCACCCTCAAGGAAACGGACTAGTTGAACGATTCAACCGCACGCTCAAGGGAATGATTGGGGGATTGGAAGAGCCCCTCCGTCGCCAGTGGGATGTACTACTTCCGTGTCTCCTCTTCGCCTATCGAGAAGTTCCCCAGAAGTCCCTCGGCTTTAGCCCTTTCGAACTTTTGTACGGGCACCCTGTGCGAGGGCCCCTCAGCCTAGTCAAGGAAGGTTGGGAGATGGCCCCCCTCAAAACCCCTCCAGACGTCTTCAAGTACCTCCTGACACTACGCAATCAGACCCGGCGGTTCAGGGAAATGGCAAAAGCGAATCTTGAGGCCAGTCAGGAGGACATGAAAAAATGGTACGATCAAAATGCCTCCTCCGTCGAATTCGAACCTGGTCAACAAGTGTGGGTGATGTCCCCCACCGAACCATGTGCCTTGCAGGACAAGTGGACGGGGCCCTTCAAAGTGGTCGAACGCAAGAGCCCCGTCACCTATCTCATCGATATGGAATCTCCCCGGAACCCCCTCCGGGTCCTCCACACTAACAGACTCAAGCCCCACTTTGTGCGCTCGGAGCTCAGCCTCCTGATGGCTACGGACAGTGGGGCGGAAGAAGACTCCGAGCCTCTCCCTGATCTCCTAAAGACTCAGGAGAAAGATGGTTCCGTGGACGGGGTCCGGCTCTCCGATGCCCTCACCCCAGAGCAGCGCCAAGGCTGCCGGGACCTCCTGCTGCAATTTGCTACCTTGTTTTCCCTCACCCCAGGGGTCACCCCCTGGTGCTTGCACGACGTGGACACTGGGGACAGTCCCCCTGTCAGACACCGGGCATACCGCGTACCAGATCGGGTACGGGCCTGTATCCAAGAAGAAGTATCCAAGATGCTCACGCTCGGGGTCATCGAGCCCTCGGATAGCCCCTGGGCCAGCCCGGTCGTGCTGGTCCCCAAGGCTGCTGCCCCCGGCACCACTCCTGAACTCCGATTCTGCGTCGACTATCGGGGCTTGAATGCTGTAACCAGGACCGACGCTCATCCCATCCCCCGAGCGGATGAACTGATCGACCGCCTGGGGGCTGCCCGCTACCTCAGCATCTTCGACCTGACAGCGGGCTACTGGCAGATCGGTCTCACACCCCGGGCCCAAGAACGGTCCGCCTTTTCTACCCCCGATGGCCACTACCACTTCAAGGTCATGCCCTTCGGCATGAAGAACGCCCCCGCTACTTTTCAGCGACTAGTGAACCAGGTCTTGGCGGGGCTCGAGGAGTTCAGCGCCGCCTACCTGGACGATATTGCTGTGTACAGCCGCCACTGGTCCGACCACCTCCACCACCTCCGAGAGGTCCTGCAGGCCCTCCAGCGGGCTGGCCTCACAATCAAGGCCGGCAAATGCCAAATTGGTCAGGGATCAGTGACCTACCTCGGACACCAGGTGGGAAGCGGCCTGGTGGCCCCTCTGCAACTCAAAATCGCTGCCATCCAGTCCTGGCAGCCCCCCGTCACGCAGACCGAGGTCCGAGCCTTCTTGGGGCTCACCGGCTACTACCGGCGGTTCGTGAGGGACTATGGCAGCATTGTGGGGCCCCTCACGGGACTCACATCCAAAAACCACCCGAAGAAGATTAACTGGACCCCAGACTGTCAAGCGGCCTTCGAGAAGCTGAAGGCCGCCCTGTGCACTGCCCCTGTGCTCCAGGCCCCCGATTACAGTCGGGAATTCATTGTGCAAACGGATGCCTCCGACCATGGCATCGGGGCGGTCCTCTCCCAGCTGAACTCCGAGGGCCTTGACCAACCGGTGGCCTTCATCAGCAGGCGCCTCCTGGCCCGAGAACAGCGCTGGAGCACAATCGAGAGGGAGGCCTTCGCAGTGGTGTGGGCCCTCAAAAAGCTCCGGCCCTATCTCTTCGGTACCCACTTCCGGGTACAAACAGATCATCGACCCCTGCAGTGGCTAATGCAGATGCGGGGGGAAAACCCCAAATTATTGCGCTGGTCCATCTCCCTGCAGGGGATGGACTTCACTGTGGAACATCGACCGGGCCAAGACCACGCCAACGCAGATGGCCTGTCACGCTTTTTCCGCCTCGACGAGGAGAGTCCCCAAGAGGATGGGTGACTCTCCCCGCCTTCAGCTGGGGGGGACGCATGTTGGACAGGCCACATGAAGGGCTTGCTTCCCCCCGCATGACAGGACCCAAGCCCCGGCCCTCCAGGTGTTACCCACGGAAATCACCCGCACCCCGTCTCCCGACGGAACTCCTGCCCCCGGACATCTATATATCATGGGGCCGAACCACTACCGTCTCCCCCGGCCGGACCCGCCGCCATCTTGGACACTGCACCACGAGGCCGCATGGCCTCAGCCCGACCCTAACCCTGAGCCTGGCCAGGCCCCGACATCCCGGCACCACCATCCACCCAGGAGGTGAACGGACCACTTGGCAGGTCGATGGGAGAAAGAAGTGTCGATGGCTCTCTCCCGCCAGGTGCCGATCGCCCTCCAGCCCCCGGGCGCTGGCTCCACCCCCCTGCTGGGTGTCTGGACTCCCTCATCCCGGACCCCCCCGACCTCCAAGTGCGAGGGTCCGGACATCAAAGGGCGCCAGTCCTATAACTAGGGCAGCTCCAGAGCAGGAAGGCAGTTGTATCCTGGAGTCGAGAGACACCGAGAAGAACTCATCCCTGACGGACTACCGGCGCTGCCGTAGCCCTGCCTTGTGAACTATCGTCCTGCCTGCTGGCGCTGCCGCGGCCTTCTGCAACCTCCATCCTCGTCGGGACCTGCTGGCGCTGCCGCGGACCGTTGTGACTACCACCTTCGTTGGGACCTGCTGGCGCTGCCGCGGTCCGTTGAGACTACCACCTTCGTTGGGACCTGCTGGCGCTGCCGCGGTCCGTTGAAACTACCACCTTCGTTGGGACCTGCTGGCGCTGCCACGGCCCGTTGAAACTACCACCTTCGTTGGGACCTGCTGGCACGGCCGCGGCCCGTTGCAACGACCACCGTCACCGGGACCTGCTGGCGCTGCCGCGGCCCGTTCATCTAGAACACCGTGCTCGAGGATTGTGAGCTATCCATCATCGCCTCTACTAGATTGGCAACCAGACTGTCCCGCTACCCCCTTTCCCCAAACCCAAGAGACTAGAATCGAGGGGACCCCTGAGTCCAGACCTCCTTGTACCATTCCATCGTACCTTAAGAAATCGCTCATAAAGAACGTTAAATCCTATCCTTGTGTGGTGTACATCTGTGGGGGGGAAGTTACTGGTCTGTACGATAGTTGGAGACGGCTCTCCCCGGAGACCTCTCCCCTTGTCCTCGGCTGACCTTCCCGGTCCGTCTAACAGCAGAGAAATAGGCCTATACGAGGCGCAACGGTCCCGAGGCTTACCGTCCTTGGGAATCACGACTATAGTGGCCAGGCGTTGGTCATCCGGGAGAGAGCCGAGTTCAAGCGACTCCGAGTACATACGACGGAGAAATGGCGCAAGTTTATCCGGTTGCAGTTTATAGAGTTCAATCGGGAGTCCGTTGGGGCCCATAGCCTTGCCTGAGCGAAGGGAACGAATCGCGGTTGCAATCTCGTCAACCGAAAGTGGGGCATCCATCTGCTCACGCTCCTCCACCGACAAGCAGGGCAAAGCAATATCCTTCAACAAGTGACGAGAGTCAGCCTCATCTCTAGTAGACACCGGGGAGTACACAGCACAGAAGTAGTCCGCAAAACACTCCACAATCTCACCAGGGTCAGTCACACTCACTCCCTCCGACGTCTGAAGCACGGGGACCACTCGATTCACTCTCTCCTTCTTATCAAGCCAAGCAATCAATTTACCCGCCTTATCCCCAGCATCATACAGTCTACCCTGCTGTTCCCGATACATTGTCCGAGCAGCATCCGTAACAAGGGACTTATATTCAAACTGCTTCAGGTTGAGGGCATGGAGCCCGTCCTGAGTGACACCCGTCTCCAAGGCAGCCTCCAACCCCGATATCTCAGCCTCCAACGCAACCACCGCCCCGTTCTTAGCGTTCTTGGCCTCCATGATCAGGGATAGGGCGTGTCCTCGGAGGACCGATTTGAAGGCCTCCCACAGGGACACTGAGGACAAGACGGACCCCTCATTCTCCAGAAAATACTGATCAAGCGACTTAATGAGACCCTTGCGAATCTTGGGGTCACGCAAGTACCAGGGGTTGATGGGGGCGACCCGCCCGGCGGATCGCATCCCGGTATCGAAGAGGAGCCACAATGGGGAATGATCGGAAATGCCCCGGGCCAGGTGCTTAACCTCCCGGACCCGGGTGGTCTGGGCCGCGGGCATTAGAAAATAATCTAGTCTGGAGAGACTCCCGTGGGCCCCGGAGTGGAATGTGTACTGACTCTGTGTCGGATGTATCAACCTCCAGCAGTCCACCAGACCGAAAGTGTCCAAGAACCCGCCGAGCCACGCCTGGGCGGCAGAGAGGGCCCTGGGAGGGTAACGATCTAACTCGCCAGAAATCACTGAATTAAAATCCCCACCCACAATCAGGAGACTATCAGGAAGTTCAAGTAACATACGACCCACATCAGAGAAAGTGGAGGTCTGGAGGCCCGGGGGAACATAGACCGAAACCAATGAAAGAGTTTGCCCCTCCCACCGCCCAGTCAAAGACGCATAGCGCCCTTTATCATCAAGCGTAACTTTGTCAATCTCAAGCGGGAGGGAAGAGCGCAGCAAGATGCCCACCCCTCTGGAGCCAGTGGTGAAGCCAGAGTGTGCGACCAGTCGGTATCCCCCCCTGTTCATAGCATGACATACATTTCTCACCAAGTGCGTCTCTTGAAGAAATACCACATCAGGGGCCATTCGACGCAAATATTGCAACACAACCCCACGTTTGATACGGTCCCCCAATCCGTTGACGTTCCAAGCCATCAGTTTCAACCCGTCCCCCCCCATCACAACACAAGAAGCTGGAGTCCCCGGGCACGCAGCCAGACACCTGAAACTGAAAGAAAACAATAACACCGCCTTGAAAAGAAAAAACACACAACCCATCCACCACTGCCACCCTCCCACCCCCACACCATTGCCACCCCCCCACCCTGCACCCCTGCGGACTATACAGCCCCCCCAACTTGCAGTGTGCCTGTCGCCCTAACAATCCCATGCTACAAAAAGACCCTAGAGGAGGAAAGGGACCCGTCCCCGCCCGCACCCAGACGAAACATTAATAGACAAAATATACAATTGAAGTAGAACCTGGCTGAGCACAGAAGGAAATGTCAAAGTGGAGGACCAAGAATTATTCCTGCAGAGGCCCACCGCCCTCGGCACCGCCAGTACGCCCAGTTCGGTCTCCCGGTTCCGGCAGGGAATCCAACCAGTCACTCACTGTGTCGGGGCGGTCAAAAAAGAGAGTCCGACCTTCATATTCCACACGAAGCCTGGCAGGGAAAAGCATAGAGTATTTGATGTCCAGATCTCGAAGACGGCGCTTCACCCCCTGAAAGCTCATTCTCTGTTTCTGAACGAGTTGGGTGAAGTCCGGGAAGAGGTTGACGGAGGAATTCTCATATTTAACTGGGCCGTGCACCCTCGAGGCCTGCAAGATCGCATCCCGGTCTCTGTAATGAAAAAGTTTTGCAATGATAGGCCTCGGGGGAGCGCCTGGTCGAGGCCTACCGCCCGGGACACGATGGGCACGCTCCACGGCGAAGAACTTGCTCAGGCCTGAAGGAGCAAGATGATTGAGGATGAGATCCTCGACCATAAGGTCCACCGGACGATTGTTGGAAGTCTCCGGTACACCTATGACACGGATATTATTGCGTCGTGCTCGACCTTCAAAATCCTCCAGCCGCCGGGACATCGCATCGTTTGCAGACTTTAGATTGCCAAGAGTTGCCTGGAGGTCTGATACATCCGTGACAAGAGTGGATGTCCTCAAGTCCAGCGATTGAACCCTCTCGTTAGTCTTAGAGAGATCCGCCCGGATTAACGTAACATCAATGGCAACCGTGTCAATTTTACGGGCCAGAGCCTCGTACTGCTGGGCGATGGTCTCCCTTATGCCGTTGATGGCGCCCATAACGTCCTGCAGCGACAATTCCGTGGGGACGGACGGACCCCCACCGGAGTCCTCCATAACGGCACCCGCCGGCACGGGGGTCCCTTTACCCTGGGTATAGCGATCCATGATGTTACTCTGGACTGGTCCTCCACGCATGGATGTCTTGGTCTTCCGTTTCTCGGGATCCCCCTTGCCCCCCATGTTGGACGATGCTCACCGGTGGGGTCCGCCCGGACCGATAGCAAAGGGGCACCAGCAGATCAGACACAGACTGTCCGAGAGCCCGCTCGGGAGAGTTGAGAAAAAGGCACAAATCAGTCCGGTACCAAGGCCGGAGGACGCCCCAGCCGTGCGACGTAGCTCCTCGATCAGGACATGCAGAAGTGCAAAAGCGAAACTGAAAGTGGGTGCGCGGTCATTGGCAAGGCTCCGATGCCGTTGTTGTTCAACTACTCCCGGGCCCCACGGTTCACCAAAGCACCGGGCACAGCTTCCAGGTGGGCCTCCAAAATGCAAGACGCTGTATTTCAGGTCTCCCCAGTCCGATTTTCGCTCTGAGAAGAGTTATGGATTCAGCCAAGGTTCATCTTCCAGAATCCGTCCACAAATCCAGGATAATGTCAGGATAAGTTGCGAGGAGCGGCAAGGGTCCGTGGAGCCCTGTGCTCACGCGACCATCTTGGATACGCGCGAAGCTCCTCCTCCCACATGCTTTTTTTTAATGTGCTCTTCTTAGTGGGAAAATAGTCAGGATTTCACATCTGAGAACAAGCGTCCTAAAAAAAAAAAAAAAAAGATACGGAGTAAGAAAAATAATAAAATAATTCAAAAACAACACAAGGCGTAGGAGATGGATCTTCTCCTGGGTTTGAAAGCTGGTCCGTCATGGTCGGGGTATGCCTGTTGTCCGAGTCTCTCTCTCTGCCTCTTTCTCTTGCACTCTCGATGGGCCGGGGGATAAAAGAAAATAGGCTGGGGTCAGTCAATGATCTTGTGGGTTACTTATTGTAATACGGCTACCACCACCAATGCGTGCGTGCTGACAGGGGAATGTGCGGGTTTCTTTAAGGCGTTAACTGCCTGTCACCCAAGTGTCCTGCCATCCTGTACCACCCCACCACCCCCACCAAAACGAACCCCTGAGGGGTACTCGCCTTAAGCCACGGTCCGTCTCCAGGACCGTGGCGTCGGGGACCCGGGTGTCTTCTTCCTCTCTCGGCCCACCGGGTTTGGTCGCGCTATATAGTATTCTCCTCTGGCTCTGCCTCTCCTGCTCCCCTCCGACCTCGTCTTCCTCCGTCTCGCCACTCTGCTCCACGCACTCAGTCCGTCTCCGTCCGTAGCTGAGCCTCTCCACTTCCCCTCCGGCGTCTTTTGAGTCTCTCTCTTCCACATTCGTCAGAGGCCCCTCCCCGCTCACTTGGGCCGATGCTAGACCGTTACTTGCTTCCGGTGCAGGTGGACTCGGCTCGTTCTTTCCCCACTTCTGGTCTGCCTCAGTATCGTCCTCCTTACAGATCTCCCCCCTTAGGAATGGACGTTTCGGCCATTCGGTAGACGGGTTTCTGGACAGGTTATCCACGCTGACCTGTCGGGTCCCGGGAACATGAAGCGTCTGAAAGGAAAAAGATTGCAGAGCTAAAAACCACCTGAGGATACGCTGATTTGTGCCTTTGTGTTTTACAAGCCAGGTGAGATGGGCATGATCTGTGGGCACAGTAAATGGGTGTCCCAATGGGTAATATTGGAGGGCTTCCACGGCCCATTTAATCACCCAGCACTCTTTTTCTATGGTGGAGTAGTGTGTCTCCCGGGGAAACAGCTTCCGACTGATATAGAGAAGAGGTTTAAGATCACCATTGGAGTCAGGCAGATATAGCACGGCACCCAACCCAAGACCTGAAGCGTCGGTCTGGAGGATGAACTGTTTGTGGAAATCAGGACAGTGTAACACAGGTGCTGTGCAAATGGCATTCTTCAGGGTTTGGAAACTGCGTTTGTGTGTGGCATCCCAGTTTGTTATCCGAGATGGATAGGTCTTGGTCAGGAGATCGGTTAGGGGACTGGCCAGGGAAGAAACGTTCGGGATAAACCTCCTGTAATATCCAATGAACCCGAGAAAAGAGCGTATGTCCCGTTTGATGGTGGGAGCAGGGAGTGCTTTGATGGCCTCGATTTTACTTATTTGAGGTTTGATCAGTCCCCTCTGGATGGTATACCCCAAATACTGAATGGAATCAGTGACCAGCATAGATTTTTGGGGGTTTATTTTGAGGCCGGCTGCTGTGATGGCTGAAAACACAGTGGTTAAGTGTTTGAGATGGTCTGTCCATGTTGGGCTAAAGACGACGATGTCGTCTAAGTAGGCTGCGGCGTATTCCATGTGAGGTCTCGGTAAGCGGTCCATCAACCACTGGAATGTCGCCAGCGCCCCATGTAGGCCGAAGGGCAGCACACTAAACTGGTTAAGCCCTAAGGGGGTTGAAAAGGCTGTCTTTTCTCTAGCTTGTGGGTTAAGGGGTATTTGCCAATAATCCTTGGAAAAGGTCAAGGGTTGACGTGTATTTGGCGTGTCCTAGCCATTCGATCAGCTCATCGATTCTGGCATAGGATAGGAATCGAACTTGGTGATACTGTTTACTTGACAGAAGTCGATGCAGAAACGCAAACTACCGTCGGGTTTTGGCACTATAACAATTGGGGAGAACCAATTACTTGTGGAGGGTTCTATGATACGTGCCTGTAACATAGCCGTCACCTCTTTTTCTACTACCTCTCTTCTCGCTGCTAGAATACGGTGTGGTTTCTGCTTTACAATGGTCTGGTCTAGTGATATGATATCATGTTGTATCATGTTGGTCAACCCGGCTGTGGAGGAAAAAAGGCCAGGGAAGTTTTCTAGCATGGCAAACAGCTGAGTCTGTTGCTCTAGAGATAGGATGTCCCCTGTTAGAACTCTCTCGTTCTGGATTTTCTGAGTATTGGCTGTAGAGATGTCAAGGGGTCTTTTGGTGCTTACGAGAAGTGCCAGTAGGCAAAGCAGGTTCTTCCCATTTCTTCAGAAGGTTTACGTGGTAGATTTGTTTACCACCAGCCCGCAGGGGTTGTTGTACGCTATAGGTGACGGGGGTTATTTTTTTCTTGATAATAAAGGGGCCTTGCCATTGCATCAATAATTTATTCTCTGTGGAAGGGAGTAGGAGGAGCACTTTTTTCCCTGGAGTGAACTCTCTTAGCCGGCTATTCCGATCGTGATAATACATTTGGGTGCTTTGTGCTTTTTCCATATTATGTACAATTCCCCATATCCTCGTAACTGCTGATTTTAAAGCAGCCGCATATTTCATCAAGGGTTGTCCCTCTTTGTCTTCCCCCTCCCATTGTTCTGCTGCTATATCTAGTAGCGTTCTGGGTTTCCTACCGAACAGCAGTTCGAACGGGGAGTAGCCCGTGGATCTTTGCTCATGCGTTCTTATAGGAAAGAGGACCAGGGGTAACTTCTGGTCCCAGTCCCTCCCTGTTTCTGAGATGACCTTGCATAACATGTGTTTGATGGTTTTGTTTTAGCGTTCCACAAGGCCATTGGTTTGGGGATGATAGACAGAGGTCCGGATTTGCTTAATACCCAGTATCTCACAGACCTGTGCCTTTAGGCGGGACATGAAAGGGGTCCCTTGGTCGGTAAGTATCTCGGATGAAAACCCTACTCTGGAGAACAACGAGATCATGGCCTTGGCTATGGCAGGGGTGGTCATGCTTGACAAGGGAAAAGCTTCCGGATACCTGCTCGCATAGTCAGCAATGACCAGGCTATACTTATGGCCTCTGGCTGAGGGAGGCAATGGACCCACTAAATCCATACCAACTCGCTTGAACAGGACATCTATAATAGGCAAGGGGGACAAGGGGGCTTTCTTTATCCCTTCAGGGTTTGTATATTGACATCTCACATAGGCTGCACAGTGTTTCGCTACAGCCCTATAAACCCCCAGCCAGTAGAACCTACCCAGTAAGTACTTCAGGGTATTCTTCTTGCCAGAGTGCCCACCCCCGTTTGACTGTGGGCCAATTGCAGGACATGCTCACGAAAAGGAAGGGGTACTATCAACTGGGTGTGGGAGTTGACTCCCCCTTTTACAGACCTGTACAGTAAACCATTTTTAAATAAAAAAAATAGGGTCCTACCTGATCTGGCTCTTGTTTCAGAACTTGTTCCCAGGCATGAATAAGAGTGTTGTCCTCCCTTCTGGGCTGAGTGAAAGCTAATCGGGGTCCCAACTGGGTCTGCAAGGGAGAGAGGGAATGCCTGGTGTGATGTCTGTGTCTGTATGTAGTTCCTCTTTTCCTTCCGTCTTTTGTTTCTGCTTTTTCTGTCCTTCCCTACAGTACTCTCCAAGTCACTGTCACTGAAAGGGGCCTCATGTAACCAGGTCGAGTCCTCCCCTTTTGTCCCGTCCAAATATTGTGCAAATCTGGGGTGGTCGGTGCCAATGATGACTGCCTCAGGTAACGAGGGTATGACCCCTACTTTCTGTAGGTGTGGGTCATTATCTACGTCCAATAGGACCTCTGCTATGGGGTATGTTTTAGTGTCCCCGTAGACGCATGTCACGTGTACGTATTCGGTCTCCCGTATTTGTGGTCGGGGTACTATGGCCCGGTCTATCATAGTCACATGACACCCAGTGTCTATAAAGCTTGTTGCCTTTTTTCATTTACTATAACATCCTTCCTATACTGATGAGGACCCTTCCCAGTCACATATATCCGCCCCCTAGAATACCCCACCTCCATGGGTTTTGCTGCTGGGGTCCGATGGGGGCATTGTCGGGCTATATACCCCCACTCGGCACAGTGGTAACATTGTGGTCCTTGCCCACTCGGACTAGGGGCGGGATGAACAGGTCTTGGTGATACTTGAGGAACTGTCTGGGTTTTTACGTCGGGTCGGGGTGTGTTTCTTGGGATTGAGAGAGGGGTCCGCAGTATGCCAGCCTTGAACTCCGTAGACCTGTGGAAAGCACATGCCAAATCAACTGCCATCGCAGATGTTAGGTTGGGGTGTTGCTTTACCCATGAACGGGTATTTGCTGGTAGGGCATCTAGGAACTGCTCCATATATACTTTTTATGTGACTTCTTCCATACTAGAAACGTTGGGTGTCAGCCAATGGTTTCCCAGATCCTTAATCCTGTAATAAGAGCACGCAGGTTGTCCCCAGTTGTCCACTTCTCTTTCCGGAATTTGGTTCTATAATGTTCCTGATCACACCCCAATCGCTCGAGTATAGCTCTCTTAACCTCTTCATATGCAGTTGTACCGGCGGGGTTGGCGGCCTGATAGGCTGCTTGAAGCTCTCCTGATAAGAGCGGGGCGATGTATTGCCTCCACCTGGCCAGGCAGCAGTAGTTGCAACCCGTTTGAAATTTATAAAACAATAGTCGGGATCTTCACCCTCTTTGAAGTTTTGTAGAACGGACCCTGGAACGTTTGGATGCACTCTGGTGTTCACTATGGCATCTGTAAGCCGTAGTATTGCAGTGTCCTGTACCTGCTGGTTTGCGGTGAGTAGGGTGACTTGGTCTCCTAAAGCGTCTTGCAGAGCTTCCCTGTCTTTTTGGGCTGTTTGGACCTGTTGCTCGAACGCCAGTTGCAGATGCCTTTGTCCTTCCGCAAGCTGGTTGATGATACTCTCCAGGGGCACGGGTGTGTCATGGTTCGGCACTTTGGGATGAAATCCCACTGCTGACACCACTTTGTAATGGGGTGAGGCACCTGAGGGGTGTAAGGGATCACAGTACGCCGTAATATGGACCACATGCTTTTTTTTATGTGCTCTTCTTAGTGGGAAAACAGTCAGGATTTCACATCTGAGAACAAGCGTCCCCCCCAAAAAAAAAAGATGCATAGTAAGAAAAATAATAAAATAATTTTAAAAAAACAACACAAGGTGTGGGAGATGGTTTGGAAGCTGGTCCGTCCGGGTCGGGGTATGCCTGCTGTCCGAGTCTCTCTCTCTGCCTCTTTCCCTTGCACTCTCAATGGGCCGAGGTATAAAAGAAAATATGCTGGGGTCAGTCAATGATCTTGTGGGTTACTTATTGTAATAGTGCTACCGCCACCAATGCGTGCGTGCTGACAGGGGAATGTGTGGGTTTCTTTAAGGCGTTAACTGCCTGTCACTCAAGTGTCCTGCCTTCCCGTACCACGCCACCACCCCCACCAAACCAAAACGAACCCCTGAGGGGTACTCGCCTTAAGCCACGGTCTGTCTTCAGGACCGTGGCGTCTTCTTCCTCTCTCGGCCCACCGGGTTTGGTTGCGCTATATAGTATTCTCCTCTGGCTCTGCCTCTCCTGCTCCCCTCCAAACTCGTCTTCTTCCGTCTCTCCACTCTGCTCCACGCACTCCATCCGTCTCCTTCCGTAGCTGAGCCTCTCCTCTTCCCCTCCGGCATCTTTTGAGTCTCTATCTTCCGCATTCGTCAGAGGCCCCTCCCCGCTCACTTGGGCCGATGCTAGATCGTTACTTGCTTCCGGTGCGGGTGGACTCAGCTCGTTCTTTCCCCACTTCCGGTCCGCCTCAGTGTCGTCCTCCTTACAAGGTCCTCAATCCCTTTAAGACATTTATTATCAAATTCTAAAGGGATTGCCCGCAGCAGATACAGAAACTTTGGAAAAACTGCATTTTGATGATATTGCATCTGCCAATAATGGATAGGTGTAGGTTGTGCAATCTAGCCAATTCTGGTTTAATTTTAGCAATTAGTGGCTCGATATTATCCTTAATAATACAGTCCGTACTTGAAATAATATCTACACCCAGATATGTTGCTTTTTAACTACTCGACCATCATTAGTTATACCATTCTCATTGCAAATAATTTGAGTTTTATCGCCATTGAGGGAATACTCAGATAGCGACCCAAATCTCGCCGCCTCTATTTCAATTTCGCCTATAGCTACAACAGGATCAGGGGTCACCAAAGCGATATCATTGGCATATGCCAGAGCTTTGGTTTCCCAGTCATTGTTTACAATGGGCCTGATAACATTATTAAGTTCTAGCTGTTGTAGAAAGGAATCAATGTTTATTGCAAATAGCAGTGGCGAGATTGGGCAGCTCTCCCGGGTACCTCTCGTTATTTTATAGGTGTCTGTTAGTTCTCCATTCACCAAGAGTTTTGCAGTGGGATGGATATAAAGCATTTTGAAGGCCTGCAGAAATCCCTTTCCAATCCCCACCCTCGACAGAGCCTCCCATAGGAAAGACCAGGAGACTCTGTTGAAAGCTTTCTCTGCATCCAACAATATTAGTGCTATTGGATCCTTAGTGATGTTTTTTGCATCAAGAAGTGTGATAGCCCTTCTAATGTGATCAGTCGTCCCTCTTCCAGGTATAAATCCATGCTGTTGTTTTGAGATAAACATATGGATAACCGAGGCCAAGCGTGTAGCTAACATTTTTGAGTAGATCTTACTGTCAGTGTTAATTAGTGTTATGGGACAGTACGACCCGGGATCTGTCAGTATTTTATTTTTTTAAAGAAAAATTATGATTTTGGCGTGTGACCAAGATTCTGGTGGTCTGCCCCCCTTGAAAACATGTGTGTCATACAGTCTTTCAATTGTGTTGAATTTTTAAATAAAATTCAAGGGGTATGCTATCAAGGCCGGTAGCCTTGCCACTGGGCAGGCTATTGATACACATTAGTCTCTCTAACCATTGGGGCAGCTCTTCCAGCTGTAGCTGTTCCTCCTGAGGGAATTGCTCTGTGGGGATCTGGTTAAGATAGGTCACCATAACAGGCGAATTTCGTGGTGAATCCTCATAATAAAGCTTTTGATAATAGGAATAGAATACCTGTCGAATACCGGCTGAGTCTGAAATTAGTCGCTTCTCGGGGTCTTTAATCTCTACAACTAAATTCCGTGTTGCCTTTTGTCTGGCTCTTATGGCAAGATGATGACCCACTTGCTCGCTGCATTTATAAGCTTCCTCTCGCCAAGCGGCGAGTTTGTCAGCCGCACCTTTGGCTAAAATCTCCATAATTGCCGATTTAGCAGCCATAACCCTTGCTTGTGCTTCACTATGATCGCCTTCATTTTGCACTACTGTGATCAGCTCTACTTCTGCCGACATTAATTTAACTAGTAGATCGTTCATTGCAGCTTGCTTTTTTTTATTCAGCGAGAGAGAGAATCTAAGTGTTTCCCCCCGTATTCCTGCTTTAAGTGTATCCCATACTACGTCGATGCTGGCGCTTCCTATGTTCCCCTTAAGGACCCCCTTCATGTGATCACAATATTCTTCATTAAAAGGAAGCACCCACTTAAAACTCCATGTAATAGCAGCACTCCCTTTAAGCCCTCCCATCTTAATCCCTGCTATCAACGGATTATGGTCCGCCAACATAGGAGGGTTTTTTTCAATTCTGCCGCCCTGCAGTAAGGAGTGAAAAACTAGAATATAATCTATTCTTACATGTTTGCTATGTGGATGTGAAAAGTAGGTAAAGCCAGGATTTGTGAGATTCTGCCAGTTCCAAAGATCCATGAGTGCGTGTTCCTGACATAGTGCCTTTAGAGCTTGAAACACCTTTGGTTTACTACCCTTATATATCCAACCTGACTCCTGTCTAAAAATGTTATCGGCTGGCAAGTTTATATTAAAGTCCCCGCAAATTATTAACAGGAGGGCCCAGGTAGCTAGTTCATTATTTATATGAAGAAACACCGTTGGGTCTTCTAAGTTACTACCATACATGGAGCATATAGTAATTGGGTCCTCATTACTCCTGTGACATTCAGTAATTGCCCACCTCCCTAGCTTATCCACTGACGTGCGGCTGAATTGTAACATGCGAATAAACGCCAATATTGCGACCCTGCGTGTGCGAGAGTTTTGCGTCGTAGCCCCCACCAGTGCATACCCAAGTGTTCCTAATAGATGTTTCTGTGTGTTTTCAATATGTGTTTCTTGCATGCAGATTATGTCTC
Organism: Triturus cristatus; assembly: GCF_964204655.1. Lineage (NCBI taxonomy): Eukaryota > Metazoa > Chordata > Amphibia > Caudata > Salamandridae > Triturus > Triturus cristatus. Next base: position 905,958,360 of record NC_140591.1, read on the forward strand.
CCTTAAATAACCTTAAGGCTGCTGCCGTGTTCCGTCTTTTTTGGGGATCGCTGAGGCCGCAAATATTAATTGTGGCGATGCGTATCTTACTCATTTATATTTAAATGGATGCTTATACTGTAAGATGAGCGAAAACTTAAAGGGTCGGAAAGAAAACAGGATAAAGAATAATTAGCAGCAGTTATAGAAGGATGATGTGACATTATAGAAACATTTCTTCCCAGCTGAGTGAATTTAGGATAGTTGGCAGTTTAGGATAGTTGACAGTTGGCTATTACTACTTATTCCCAGTTCGATCAATAATCTCTTGTAAGTATGCTTTGGCCTGAATCTCGGACACAAAACTGCGTGTAGTCCCCTTGTACACGATTTTTAGCCGAGCAGGATTCTGCAGATACACGTCGGCTCCCAGTTGCTGAAATGGGATGAAGAGCTGATTCAACCTCCATCTGCGTTCGACTGTAGCGTGGGCGAAGTCGGGTCTCGTGAAAAAAGTGATTGTGGAGAAGTGTGGCTCAATGATTAGAGCGGCAGACCCTGATGCAGAGGTCTAGCCCGGGACCAGGGTTCAATTCCCCGCCTCGGCAGGTCTTGGGCTCAAATTCCACGGACCTGATAATTCTCGCCTCGGTGCCTATCCAATCATGGAGTCCCACTCTGCAACTCTGGGCAATAGCTTGCTTAATCTCCACAACGGCCCCCACAACGCTAAGGATGCCTGGCCTCCACCTTGGGGGTGCCCAGGAGTGGACGCCTCACAGGGAAAGCCAGGATGGGTTCCACAGCGGTATTCGTACAAGCGCCTTTAGACCCTTGCGGGTGAGTAGTGCGCTATACAAGTATTACATTTTTTAATTTTTAATTTATTTTCCATCAAAAGCCCTCTTATTTGTAGGTCTGGCCATGTCATACAAAGCTTGGCACAGGAGGAAGTTCCCAAAAAATAAGAGCATAGCGCGAGGATGTTGAGGCGTAGATGAGGGGCGTTTTGAGGGGGTTAGCGTGAATCTATGTGCCCGCTGGATTTCTTTGTCCCAGTCCCAAGTATGTAGTTCTGGAAAGGCCCCTTTAAGGAGCGTGATCATATATCCCCTGGGATCATTCCCTTCTGCACCTTCAGGAATTCCTAGAAAGCGGAGATTGTTGCGCCGCTGCCTATTTTCTTGCTCCTCCATCTTCCATATGAGGTCCTTAACTATGCCCTCGTGTTCGTCTCCTTGGGCTTTCACCGTGGCGAGGTCTTTTTCCAGATTTTCCGTCCGTACCTCTACGGAAGCCATGCGATCAGCAATCTCTACACAAGTTCTGCCGACCTCCCTGATGGCCCCTTGTAGTTTTTTGGCAGCTAAGCGCGATCTGCGGTTATCTAATTTAAAGAGCTCCCCCTTGAGTCTTGGGTCCCGACCCCCCTGTTGGACAAAAACTGCTCGTAATTAGTGGTTGGCAGTGGCCGGGATCTTTATGAGCCTTCACTTGCGCTTTTCTTAGTGTTTCTGCTTTTTCTGTGTGGCTTGCACCCTCATTGTTCTCCCCCTTTTCTCCCCTTTCGCCCATCTTGCCTTTAGTCCAGTGGGTATCCAGTCTTTTTTGCCAATTCTCGGCTATCACGGAACTGGAATGTGGTGTAATTTGAGTTGAAGCGCTAAGCGGCTGCACATTTTTACCCTTTAATGACCTTGCCCCCCTGCCAGCCATCCTTACTTGCTTTTTGCGAGATCCCTTGTTCAATCAGAATATCCCGATAATGTAGCCAACAGTCAGGCGATCGGCGTGCTGATCAAGTTGCTGGAGTGTCAGGGAGGTTTTCCTTGCAGCTAACCGAGTGCTATGGATCAGCGATGAGTTTCTGTGTCCTGGCAGCATTGAGAGGTGATCGTGCAGCAGGGCAGGGAGAATCAGGGATGTCCGACCCACACCAGCTCCCTCGAGGCTGGGGCGAGATGCGAGGATCTTCCGCGGTTCAGAGGGACAGGTAAGGTGAAGTTGCAAATGCCGGAATGAATTCATTAGCTGCGTCAGGTTTCTTGCTCCGATTTCACATTCAGGGATTAAGCAGATAGAGTCAAGGCATGTTTCTCAGGGGTCTGATCGGCGGAGCATCACAGAGAGGTTGTCACTCAGAAGTCATCTTGCCTCTGAAATAGCACAACCCTGATATCAATGTTGTCCAACAAATGCACCATTTTACCGGAGAGGTATAAGCCGTAAGACACTGTTCTAAACTACTGCACACCACTCTATGTCATTCCACTCTACAACACTCTACTTCACTCTTAACATTCTAGTCCAGTCTATGCCACTCAACTCTACTCTACGGATTCTACTTCCTCCACAATACTCCACAACACTCTACACCACTCCTGTCTATGCCACTGTATCACACTCCACTTCGCTCTAATCCAAGCTGTAGTTTCCTCCCAAGCCTGGTTATCCGCCAATGACTACGCTACACACAGACCTTAGTATTACACATTTTTAATTATCTGCGTGTAATTGCAAACTCAAAATTCTAAACCAGCCTTCATTGCATTCTGCTCTAAATCTTATGTCACAGTTCTACGAAGTCTATCAAGAGCCAAAAGGGGTCGATCATTTCTAACTCGCAAGACCCCTATCTACCCCTCTGTTAACCAAAAAATATTTTTTTTACAAAATAAATACTTATATATTGATAGACATATACAATGAAATCTCTTCAATCAATTATTTTGGCACTTTAATTCTTCGACCTGATCTTATTTTGGGAAACGTGGAACTGTCATCTTCAACGTCCAGGATCTGCATCAACAGTGTAGATTCAACGGCAGTCACTGATATTTCAGACCCAGTCTCTCCTTCAACAGTTAGATCTGATGAATGATTAGTTAAGTGACTAAAATTAGAAGAGTCTCTGGTAATAGACTTCCTAGGGTGCGAAGCAGTAACCACGTGTTTCTTAGTAGACACTCCTTGAGAAGGTTCTGCATCAAATGGAGCATTAGATTTTCATCTCTTTGTCGTGCGAGCACTCGGTCTCCTTCCTTTAATACGATGTTCTTTGCACGTCATCTTTGGTCAGCATATGTTTTCATCTTTTGTTTGTTCACCAAGTCCTCGTGAGTTGCATTCTCATCTTTCTTTCTCTGATTGATCCATGGAGGTAACTTGGTATTCATTGCTCCCCTGAACATCAATGTTGCAGTGGTTTAGTGGGATGTTGAATGATAAGCTCTCAAAGTAGAATTCAAAACAGTTTTCAAATTGAGCTTCTCAAGAGTAGCACACTTGTAGGAAGCCGGTTCTCTATATAGTGTACTAAAAAGAATTTCAGTATGCAGAGAGTCCAGAGAATCCCCAAATGCTATACAGATTTAAAAGCAGATAATTCTAATGCTATTTTTATGGTAGTGTGGGCGAGCAATTAGGTTTATCAGAGGGTAGTGCTAAGCATTTGTTGTACTCCGCAGCAGCAATAAATGAGGCATACACTGAAGAATAAATCAGAGACCAATTTAGAATAATATAGATTTAAAAAAAAAATTAAGACCAAGAACACAATTCTAAGGTAAGCATTTACAAAGTTACGATTTTGAAAAGTTCGGAAATATATCACTTTTATGAGCAATTATGCACCTTAGCAAACAATGGAGAAAAAGCTGAAAAATGCATAGAAAATCAGGCAATGCTTTCATAAAGTTCACCTTCTTGTTTTACATTTGTGTCGGGCTCAGGTCCAAAGTTCCAGAAGGAGAAGTTCGAGAGCCTCCCAGATTAGGCGGGAGCAGAGTGCTGAGGGTCTTGGAAGCTGATGCACAAGGAGGGAGGGGGCCACTTGAAAACACACTGCACAGGAGGGCATACAGGTATGTCCGAGGGGGCTCCTTTGAAGGAGGAGGTCACAAGGGCCTAGCTACCACGGGAGCACAGCAGGTTAGTCGATGCTGGGGCCAGGTACTGAGCGAACAGGTCAGCCATGCGTTGTGCATCTTAAAGTCCTCACGGTCAGGAGCAGGCAACTTTGAGAGGTAATCTCGGGACAGTTGGGCACTCAGAAAGTGGGTCTCAGGTGTCTCAATGTCCCTCGATGGATGCTAGCTTCTGGGGCTTTGGGAGTCCGGTGTGGACTCTTCTACTTGGTTTATGCAGTTGGGGGTCTGGTACCCCAGGTATTGGTACGTCATGGCTCCGGTAGGTCCTGGTGTCTCCAAACTTGGTTAGGAGACAGAGCTGACCCTCCGGGGCTGTTGTACCTTTTCCTGCTTCAGTGCTGTGTTGAGGTTGTCAGGGAACAACAAGTCAACAAACTGAACTTCACGGGATCGGTGCCTGCTGAGTGCAGGGGAGTGATGCCTTCACTCCAAGAGAGCTTCTTGGGGATTTCCTGAAGGCTGGAGATGCTCCGGGGTTCTTGGAGTCCTTTCAGGCTTCAGGATGACACAGCAGCAGCGATTGTTGAGTCCTGGGAGCATCAGGCAGGGTTTGGCACCTTTTTCTTCTGCAGAAGGCTTCAGTTTTCCAGCAGTGGATCTTCTTTGTCCTGGTCTTCTCTTGTCTGTCAAATCTGATGTTTAGGTCTTAGGGTGCTACCTAAATACTGACTTTAGGGATGAGACAGGTAGTATCCAATGGGCTACCTAACTTTCGGCATGTCTAGACCATCTTGTGAACTTCCTGTGGGAAGAGGCACTACCCTAGCCGTGATAGGTTGTTTTTCCATCATCCAAAGATGGTGGAATTTCAGGAGAGGGGTTCACATCGCCTGCCCTGCCCTAGGGGCAGTGTAGGCTTATTTTGGACCCTTCTCCTAATCTCACAAATGTTCCTGCCTTTTCTCCCACTAAAATTACAGCGAGAATGGATGCTTGGTGTCCCCCACTATCTGGAGGGTACTGTATTGGATTTCAAAGGCGGTATCACTTTTGAAGTCTCCCGCCTAGGAAGGCTATCCTGTCCTGGAGCAGGTGTGAAGCACCTCTGCCCAGCACAGGCTTTGTCTCTGTCCTCTGAGAGTGCTGGCTCTCACCCCATGACGTCAGAAGCATGTCTGTTAGTGGCAGGCTGGTGAAAACAAGTCAGGAACCACACTAGTGCTTGGTAGGTTTTCAGGGGACCCCCTATAAGGGTCACCTGTGTGAATTTTTTTAATACATCCACTCCTGAGGATTTATTAAGACACAATGTTTGGTACCAAACATCTTAGAAATCAGTGCAGCCATCGTGGAGCTAGCAAACTCGTGTTGACAAGTATCCAGCCCATGCACTTGTCATGACTTCCCTGTGCCCTTACAATATCTCAGAATAGACTGGAAATGGTAGGGGCATATCTGCTCATGCTAATATGCCCTCACATAGGATATAGTGCACCCTGCCTTAGGGCTAAAGGCCTGTAGGTGGGGTGACTTACCTATACCTTGTGCAGTGTATGGGAGACATGGCACACAGGGCAGTGTGCCATGTTCACTCTTCGGTTTTCTCTGCACCAAGACACGCAGCCTGCAATGGCAGAGTGCCTAGCCTTGGTGAGGGGACCCTGGGGTGGCACAACCAGTGCTGCATCCCTAGAGGACCCTCTTCAGTACCCATACCCTAGGTAGCATGGTAACATTTACTAAGGACTTACAGGGATAACTAAAGTTGTGCCAATCGTGTTACAGTGTTTAGGAAAGAGATCTGGCACCGGGAACCTGGTTAAAAAGTGAGTGCAACCATGCAAAAAGAGGCTCTTTCCTACAATGCTGCACTGCTTCCTTTAGTGTACTTCTAAAACACTCAACAAGTCCATGGCTTGCAGGCACAGGAACATCTCATGTCGCAAATATGGCTTCCAGTCTTTTAATAACCCATTCTTGAGTAGTAGATAAAACAAGCATTTGCAATGCAATAGGTCTCGCACTTACGCAAGTTTGAGCTCTTGGTCTTGTATATGAAAATGCCTCTTATTTATTTTTTGGTATTTAAAACATAAATAAAAGCATTGCCATTTACAATGCTAAAAGCTTAAACTCTCGCAAATGCGATACATATTGCTTTGCAAATGCTTTTTTTAGAAAGCTGCGTTGTAATTGGATAAAAACGTAATGCTGCCTTTAGGCTATTCTATCAGTTCAGTCTGTTTTAAATGTATTCACACCTTGTGCTTGGCTTTTATGTTAAAGCAAACCAAATGCTGCGTCCCGCAAGTGGTGCGAGCGTGTCCGTGTGGTGTTGGGCTGTATAGGCGAGCGTGGTGTGAGCGCGCATTGGCAGAGAACAGACGGCGTGAGCGTGCACATGGACTGTCCGGGGGGAAAGTGCACATCTCCTGTCGGGTGTCCAGGCGAGCGCAATGGGAGCATGCATCGGCAGATAAGATGGCGAGCGCTGTCACTTCAGAACCCACCAGTCTCGAGCCACGGGGGCGAGGCACCTACCTGCAGCGCCCACCGCACAGGCCGTTGGGAGCAGACCCCCCAATGCCCGGCATCCCGCGGGCGGCATGGGCCAGGCGAGGAGGGAGCCAATAGCCAGAGCCCTGCGCGCGGGGCCGAGCGTGAGCCGCCGAGACAGGTGAGCTGCGCCCGCGGCCGGGGGGGATGGGGACGGGCGGGGAAATGAGGGGAGACGGGAGTTTGGAGAGAAAGAGAGAGAATGCGTGTGATGGGAAGCGGGCAGAAGACACCGGAGAGAGCGGGGCAATAGTAGCTATTGTTGGGCCGGGGAGTGAAGGTAAGAAGACAGCAGAAGCTGCGCACCGAGCGGTCCGTGAGGGGGCGAAGGAGACCCAGTGCACACGGGTGGGCAAGAGAGAGTCAGGGCCGGGTGTCGGGGGCGCACAGACGGAAAAGGAAAATTACAGAGAACATGAAAACGGACCGGCCCTGAAGCAGGAGCGCCGAAGACAGAGGCTAAGACACCGAGGAGAGGTTTGAGAGAGGCAGGACTGGGGAGGCAGGTGAAGACAGAGGGCCGGGAACGAGCGGGCAGGAGGAGAGAGAAGGACACACTGATATAAAGGGAGGAGACATACTGAAGAGAGAGGGACCCAGACAGACAGACAGGGGATGAGCTGAGATGCAACAACTTCTACAATGAGGGCGAAAGTGAAACTGCATACTGGCTTGCTGAGGGAAGGGAGACAGGAGATGTGCACGCCGCGTGGCTGTAGGCGCGTACACCAACTCAAATCCGCCGAGACCATGCGCGTGCCCATCTCCTGTCCCACTTCCGAGGCAAGTCAGCAACAATAGATCTCGCCGAAAGCAGCGCTCCGCGCTGCGTTCGCAGGCGAGACCTAAAAATCTTCAATTAATGGAAATTTTAAGTATTCGTCCATAATCACCAGTAGGTGATGCACACTGTCGAGTGGACCAAAAAAGTCAATGGCTATTCTCTCCCATGAATGCTTTAGGAGTTCTGACATGTTCAGGGTGTGGTGAGTAGTTTTTGTAGAAAGGCAGATTACAGGCCTTTAATTCCTTTTCAACCCTGTCATCAAGAATAGGAAACCAGACTCGGTCTCTGAGAGATTTGTTTGTGGCAACAAATCCACAATGTCCTTCATGGGCCATTTTGTTTATTTTCTGTCGAGACTTTCCAGAAATCAGAATTCTCTACCCTCGTATTATAACTCTGTCCTGAGTTATGGACAGTTCATCCTTGACATTTTTGTATTTTTGATATTCACCATCACTAGTGAGCAGTTCAGTGTATTGGTTCCATGACTGAGGTGTGATTATATCCTTCAACTTTAACATGCCACTGTCATGGCTCGTGGCAGTGATAATCTGGGCTAACGAAATGGAGGCTGGTGTGATTGATTTTACAGTGAAATTGATATAAGCTTCAGCCATCTTGGATGGAGTACGGTTACCTTGTATAGACACTCTGGAAAAATAGTCAGCAGAGTTCTGAACCTTCCCTGGGAGATGAACAATGGTATAATTGTTTTGTTGCAAATATTGTTATTGGTTTAAAAAAAAAAATAAAGCAACATATCCAACAACAATGCTACTTGGGGTAGTACATATAGTTCCTGCAGTGTTGCAAAAGTACAATACAATATCAGCATATTTTCCATTGTGCTTCCCACATAGTTAGGAGGCCATATGCTAAAATTGTGGCCTTCCAGCGCTCTGCTAATAAGAGGCTCCTCTCCATCTCCACCCATGTCCATTTTGTAATGTGTAAGCCAGGGACCCCACACTTTGCAGTACTTCCATGGCACTCTCTTGCCTTATATGTGTCTCTTTCTGCGGCCATGACGAGATCCATTCCTATCTACTATTCTCGCAAGGTAGGTGGTTCAGTGGCACCCCAATGCTTGGCGATATCTTACTTTGCCCCCACTAGACTTAGGTTTCTAAAAATAAGTTTACTCCGGGGCACATCCACCTCTGTGGGTATCCCCAACAGTAGGAATTTAGGATCTATTGGAAGACGGACACCTAGTATATTGTTTAGTTCCTGCACTATGGCTTTCCAATATGAGCTAATCTCTGGACAAGACCATATCATGTGTAGAAATTATCCATTCTCAGCTTCACATCTCAGGTGATTGAGGGTTGCGGCCTTACCAATTCTATGTAAGTGGATGCTTGCATAGTATGCTCCATGAAGGACTTTAAATTTAATACGTCGTATTCGGGATCTGATTGCCACCACTTTTGGGGTGGATCAGGTCTGCCTCCCAGTCCATGCTGTCCAATTTACCTACTTCTTCTTCCTACCTTGCCTTAAATTTCTGCAAGGTGTATGGGACATTATTAAGAATAGTCTTGTAAGTCCAGGAGACTGCCTTCTCAAAGAGCTCTCCCTGGAGGAGTCTCCCTTCTAGTGGTACATATTCTTGGAGGTCGTCTACATCTATCCTTTCCGAATTCTAGGCATGTTGCAGTTGTGAATATTTAAAATACTGAGTGCTGTGTAATTGGTAGTCCTGTTGCAGGGAGCTAAAAGGGATTAATGGACCTCATTCTGTGAGATCTCCTAGTTTGGAGATTCCTATAATGTCCCATTGCTGAAATCCCTTACATTTTTAAATTTCCTTCAGACTTGTACCAACCCACAGGGTCAATCTCTTGTCCCATTTCGTCAACCTTCCCACCTCCGTCCATGCAACTATGGTCATCTGTGTTGCAGTCAGCAATTTGACCCTTACCCCATATATGTAAAGTAAGTATGAAAGTATGAGTGGGTCTGGAATTGGGTCCTCTCCAGTGCATAGGTGGGTTGATTCCCTGGCAAATATTCCCTATCATAAATCACAATGCAATGTGCAGTCTCTTCCCCTATTCGGATTGACCGCTCAGGGATCCCTGCACGAAGAGTATTATTTGCGCGCAGCTGCCCCTTCTGTCCTGCCGGACGGTGCCTCGCCCAGTGTTCATCCCGACTGGAGTCCTGAACGGCGAAACCCTTGGATCTGACTGTTTTATCTGAAGAGTGCTACTCATATCAGGTGAGTTTGTTTTGGTTCTTTGTGGATATGGTACCATTGTAGTTTGAGTTTGGTGCGGTCTGAGGATCGTTTTTGATAAAAGTATTTGCAACTACTGTGCTAGGTAATAATAACGAACTTGTTTTCCTTTTAAAAATGCCTAGGCTTGGTAAAATCTTGTATTCGTGTTGTCGTTGTTGTTCTGTAGATGCTCGATTGGAAGAAGCTTAGCCGGCGCCTCCTGAAGGCAGCCCTAATTTTGATATGTATGTGAAGCATGGTCTTGGCCCTATTATGTTAAGTATATTATGGCACAAATATGCGAGGGACAATGCCGAGTTGCAGTGGCCGTTGTCGGGCACTTTTGATGAACAAAAAATTGGGGTTTTACAGGAGCAATTATTTAAGAAAAGAAGTAGACAGTCTATGTTTAATTCTCTCAGCACTTGCCAGAAGGAGGCTAGACAGAGATGGTTAAAGATGGAGAGAGATGCACAGAAGGGAAAAATGCAAACATAGACACAGAAAGCTGTGGCATATGATAGGGAAAAGCAAGAGTCTGGAATTGGATGCGGAGATAGGAGATAGGAGATTTTACTTGCATATAGATAAGTCTTATTTGATCAAAGAAGAAGACAAAACTTTTGTGGAGGAATTGTTAGACACTCGACCCATGCCCCCTTATGCCCCGCAGAGGATATATCCCACCATTTATTTTACAGTCACAGCAGCCTGTTACATCTGTTTCGGCTGTTCCTGTATCCACGTCTGTTGTTTCGACGGCTGTGTTTACAGCACCTCCTGCTCCTTTATTTTTTAAATTTTACGGAGTTTTATATAGCTCGAACTGGACACATTCATTTTTGTGCATGGGAAGATTAAGTGATTTGCCCAGAATCACAGGATGTTCAGCGTCATTGCCGAGACTCAAACCTGGTTCTCCAGATTCGAGGTCAACCGCCTTAGCCGTTAGGCCAACTCCTCTCCTGTCTCCTTCTTTACCCTCTCCGTCTTAGGCAACTGTGATCCTTAGCACATCTACTGTTTAGACTCCTGTATCCTCCATTCTTTCTCCTTTGGTGCAACCGTCAGCAACGATTGTCCCTGTTACTTCTGTTGTTTCTCCTTCCATGGTTTTTCATCCTCTGACACCTTTGAATGTTGAGACGCCAGTACGCAGATTTGAGGATAGAGATTGGACGAAAATCAAAGAGCGAATAGGTCCGTTAGTGCAATCTGGGGTGGGAGATGAAGAGAAACAAGTAATAGCTGACCAGGCTGCGCAGTGGGCTTGAAATGCAATCTATAGTGTGGAGGTTGTTTGGAAAGTCATGCGAGATTTTGAACCCTTTATACAGCAGCATCCCCTTAAACATATGTCTGCTACAGTGATTAGTCTTTGGCAACAACACATTGGGACTGGAGCGGCACAGATTTTATTTGATATTAGAGATTGTGTGTATTTTGCTGATCTGGAACCAGGCCAAGTATATGGGAATGTTACAACTTTAGTTGCCTATAGGGGAAGATTACATGAGAGGAGCCCTACTCAGGTGTCTCAGTTTCTGATGCGGGAGGTTCATCCTATATATCACCCAGAAATACCTGCAATAACTGACCAATGCTGAAATATTACTAGATCGGCTGTAGCGGCCCGTTTTCAAGAACAGTGGGTTTATACTCAATGGAAGAGAAGTGAGGTTCTGGCCCTTAAGGCTCATTTGCCTGATCCTAGGAAGAATCCTACAGCTCATTATAAAGAGTTGACAGAGGCTTCCTCTTCTACTGTATGACTCTTGCGGATATTGAAATGTTCTTTGGTCTTCTTGTTCCGGTTGATGTTTGGAGACAGGTTCATACTCAAGATCATGTTGCAGAGTTGGGTGGTACACGGGATTTGATTAAGGGATAGGATCAGGAAAGGAAGCCAGGTGATAAACCCCTAGCCAGGATATTAGCTTTGCCAGGTCACATTATTACATATATGCATTCCCTTATTCCGCCCAAGAAGGTAAGCTGGGATAAATTGACGGCTTGTAGACAGAAGAAGGATGAAAGTGTGTCTGATTTCTTTACCCGGTTTGAAGATACGTTTTTGGACTATAGTAGGCAGGATATGTCTATTGAGGGATGAGTTTGATTGTTTGTTGATAGATTTGTTTCTAATCTTCTTCCAGCAATTGCGACTCATTTACAGGCGTCTGAGAGTACTTGGTACGCCTCTTCCCCCTCTGTTATTTTGAATATGGCTCAGTACTATGAACAGCGAGATCAGGAGGAAAAAGATAGGATGAATAAGAAACACAAGGATTTAAAGACAAAGGTGTTGTTACAGCAAGCGTTTTGGGGAAATAATAGGGGATGGGGTGGTCCTTCTAGGCAGCTTCTGTGTACCAGTAGACAACCTTCAACGACACCTTTAGGGCCAAATCAGTGTGCGTATTGTAAGGAGGAGGGTCATTGGTGTAGTCAGTGCCCTGTGCTTTTACAGAACAATTCCACTCCTAGGGCGAGGTTCTGGTGGAAGGGGTCGTAGGACAGAGAGAGCTCAGAACGCTACTGCGTCACAGGGTCGTTCTGATAATAATTATTTTGATGACCCTCGAGATGGCCAGTATTATCATGATGATTATGATATGGATGAGGCGACTGGTATGTCCTATAGCTAGGACAGCTAGGGACAGGAAGAGGGACCAGTTCTGATACCTGTAGATCAGCGTGGTCCTTATGTCACAGCGGATTTGCAAGGTTCGACTAAGGAATGTTTGGTGGACACAGGGGTGACAAAGAGTTCTATTTCTCAACATATGGTCTCTGGGGCAGCCCTGTATGGCCACAATAATGTTTCAGTAGGTTTTTCAGGTGTATCGGTTATACGCCACATTTCCCGTCCCCTTGCATTGACTGTTGGTCTTTTTACTGTGGAGCCTCCGTTTTTGTTGACATCCAACTATGGTGAGAATCTGATGGGTTTGGATCTGTTGAAGAAGTTGTATGCTACAATCTATTGCTCTCCTGCGGGTGTCTATATCACGATGGGTCAGGATGCAAGTACTAAACAATGTTTGTCTCAAGATGCACCCCTTCCGGCTGAATTTGCTCATATCCCACTCACTCTATGGGCCACAGATGATACGGACGCACTGGTTAGCCCCGTCCTCAGTAATGGTGATGGCGTTTCTCCTCTCGGCGAGAATGCAGGCTCCGTAATTGCTCCTTACATCAGGCACCCAGCAGTGAAGCAACTCTTGGTCTCTATGGGGGCTGTTCTTCTTCTTACGGATAGAAGTTTGGTTTTGCCAATGGCTTTGGCGGCGCGATTGTGTTCCCCGGGAGGACCTCGTTTAGGGTCCAGCATCAGCGTCAGCCTCCCCCTCCCTCTCTTGGGACATTTTTTCTCAGCCGGCTGGGGAGGTGAGCGAGGTGAAGAGGAGAGGTAAAGAGGCAATACTTACTGAAAAAACAAGAACTTTATTTAGACTCTTTATTTGAACTGCTCTGCACTGATGGTGCAGACTGTTGCATTCTGGGAAATTGAGTCCTTTTCTATTTGAAATAACTTGAAACCCCTTGTGGAACTATTGCTTCAACGCTTTGGGGGCAAAATGTACCTTTGCTTTTGACGTCTCAGGCCCTCAGGCCCCTTGCTCCAGCTCCCGGTGCAAGTCTCCCCTCGCCCCCACCGCCGCAGCTTCTGTCACTCTAGCGCGGCCGCAGAGCAGAGTGGAGAGACTACATTGCCCGAGAGTTTTGGCAGCAGGAAGCCGCAGCTGCACACGCCCATTCCGCGCCCGGAAGTGCTTAAGAACTTGGGAGAGCCCCGCGTTGCTAAGCCCGGGCAAAGGGCGTGCCGTCTGTGGCCGTCAGGGGCCAGAAGAGGCCAGGCCGGGCCCACGGCACTAAGATTTGACAAATCGGACGAAGTAAGACTTTTGGTACTTCTATAAGGACAGTGGTTTGGACATTACATCTTGTACATATCGTGCGGGGGTGACGATTGCTGTTAATTGAGTGGGATTCATGTATGCTGTTTTACACGTAGGAGGCCTTCTTTGGCTGTAATTTATTCTGATTTGTGTTTTTAGCCACAGCTATGTCAATAATGACAAAAACAAAGGAAGGTAAAGGGAAAGGGGTAGTAGGTACCCTGGACGCCTTTTTAATAAAAGCTACATCTGTAATTGTAAATGAAATTAAGTTAACCGAACGTTGGTTGTCACTAGACTCACAATTGCATCAGAGTCGCAATGCTGCTACCAGTACTATCAGTACTATCAATACAAACCTAGATGGGGGTCACTTGGAAGAAGGACTTCAATCTAATGGGTCTCCCCTGTTGCTCCCAGACTCTCCCAGAATCCAAGAGATTTCTGATTCTCCGATTGAAAGAATTAAACCAACTGTAATAACAAGGGCACAAAAAACTAAACAAATAAGCGGAAGCAGCCCAACCCCATTGGGTAAAAAACGAAAGGGTCAGGTAGTAAAGAGATCTCGTAAACAGCATATTCCTAAACCCCCGGTAAAGAAGGCCATGCAAGAGACCACTGAGTTAGCACCAGAATTAATGACTGAGAGTTGTGACTCCACATCAATAAATAGAACACCTAATCAGATGGCCCCGATTATACACCAGAGCATGGAGGAAGAATTTTGGAATAGGATGGAGGTAGTGATGAATGCTCATTTACAACCTATTTTGTCTAGATTGGCTGATATTGATAATCGGTTGCTATGTATAGAGAATCAACATTCAAATCCTGGTGTATCGCAATTTGAATTGAGGCCTGAGCTGAATAACCAAATGGGTAAAAATAGAAGTTGGGAAATTGCCATATTGGACTGTATGGGGCCAAGAATGACACAGTCAGGGATTCCTAGGGGTCATATAGATTACCTCGCTGAAGTGAACAGCTCGACCCAGGAAGGTAATCCAAGTATAAATTCTATGAGTAAGAATAAACTACCAGGGGCAGGAAAAACTCAAAATGAAGGAAGACCGGTAAAGATCCCTGCTAGGGAATGTTCCCCACGCGTTTTGGTAGCCAATAGTCCAGATTCAACTCAAACTACACCCTACATTGTTGTCTTAGCAAATGTATGCCCATTAACATCAGGGGAAGGGGAAGGGAAGGACTGGCCGTCCTTGAGGAACAAATCACTGTACCTTATAAATGCCAAGACAGGAGTAAACTGTAATGCCCTGTTTCTAGAATTTAAAATGGCTCGTAGGGTCAGATGGGTTGGACCAAGTGAGAAATCACTGGAGGGGGATTGTATAGTTTTAACTTTTAGGTCCCCAGGGCTGGTGAGAACGATAATCGATAGGATGTCTAACCAACTCATGGGAAATTCAGAGGTTATGATTTTACCGTTGGGGTTCTTTTATCGCCCACCTGCATGGCAATCTAATCCAATAAGAATAGATTCCCAAAATAAAGTAAACCAGCAACCACAGTGTCCACCGTGGTTTCATGCAAACTGCTTTGGCCCCTAAGTACCTTGGCTGAGGTCGATTGACTACAAATAGGGCCTGCTAAGAAAATTGATGCCAAGGATATGACTATACCGTTATTAAGCCATGGGAACAACAACGAGCATATATTAGCCATAGATCCCCTGGGGAAAGGTGGTGAGCTCCAGCTGCCTCTTGATGAGGGAATAACGCGGGCCTTGGCTATAGATGGGGAGGATGACCAGAACTCCATACAGGTTGGCCAAATGGGGGATGGTGTTAGCCTGAGTAAATATCCAGACATAATAAGCAAACAAAGGGATAGATGTACATTTTGTCTAATCTCGTGGAATGTGGCAGGCATTTCACGAAGTTTACGGGATGAGGTATGGATGAAATATATTAAATCCTTTGATATAATCTGTCTCCAAGAGACTTGGAGCAGAATTGATCAAAATTTGGATGGATATTGTTCATTTATCGTCCATGCTGAACCTTCATTGGCTGGGAGAGCAAAAGGTGGCCTAATGACTTCCATCCATTTCGGTAAAATATAAGTAATTGAAAATAGATAAAATAGTGGCCTCTCCATGGTATCAACTGATTTTGATCAAAAACCTCCTCCCGGTCCCATTACTTTTAATTAACTGGTACTATAATATTTTTGACATCCACAATATATCTATTATAGATGGTTTACAGGCTGAAATAGCGAAAGTGACCGAAAGGTTTTCACCCCTCTGTACTATCTGGCTGGGTGATTTTAATTGTACTACATGCTGCCAGAGTGGAACCAGGGCCTGCGGGCTACTTGATATAAATGAGCAACCACTTTCACATTTTAAGCACACTACACAGGGTGATGCCTTGAATGACATCATTGTGGTAAATGACCTCTGCATGTTAGAAATGTTGACCAGTACCCCAACGGTGCCAATACCAACTTTTCAAGGGACTGGGGGCCAAATGAGTATAATTGATTTTGTGTTAATTTCGAGCAGGTATGCTTATCTTATTGATGATTTTAAAATAGAAATAAATCCAGCCAGTGACCACAATCCACTTGTTTTAATATTGAGAACCAATGTTGACAGGGAACAGTCCTTTGAACATATGATGAAATATGATCATAATCATGGCCTTAGGTTAAAGTGGGATAGGGTAAATCCTACAAAATTGGAGGAAACAATCTTCAGAATTAATCGATCACAAGTAGATATTTGTTTAACAAGCACTTGTGATCCTGAATTGATAGTTCAGAATTTTGCAGCTCTCTCTGGGAGTGTGGCCACATACCTACTCAAACCTGCAGGGAAGGGAGATACTCAGGAGCATAAATGGTTTGATGCTGAATGCTCCGCGGCTCAAACACTATTGAGGAAGGCGTTACATGGAGTCCCTCGGGATAAGGAACTGGTTAGAAAGACAAGAAAAAATTATAAAGAAACCATTGATAAAAGGAAATTGGAACTGAAAAAGCAAGCATGGGATGACCTCGAGAAAGCCTCTGATTTAACGGACAGTAGATTATTTTGTGAGGTAATAAATCGTCCCTTCCTCAGTAATGAAAATAGAATCATGATTGCCCACATAACTGGGGAAGCCTGGGAGATCCATTATTCTAGGATTTTCAACCCAAAGGGTGTCACATTGTTAAGCGAAGGTGAGGATGAAATTGATTTTAACATTGAGTCTGCACAACAACTTAGTCTCTCACTTTCTTTGGGAGAGGTGGAGGAGGCACTGAGAAAAGGTATTCCACTTAAGGCACCAGGTCCTGATGCTGTACCCTTGGATCTGTTTAAGAACAATCTTGAAGTTTGGGCACCATTGTTGCTTAACGTTTTCAAGGCGATCATCGTTGGACGTATCCCCTTATCTTGGAAAAAGGCAGTAGTTGTGCCAATTTTCAAAAAAGGTGATAAAAGTAACCCTTGTTGTTACAGGCCAATTTCCTTGATTGATGCCTCTTGTAAACTTATGGGGAGAGTGATATTGGCCCGTTTAGTGACATGGGCAAATACCTCTGGCCTTATTGTGGACTCACAGTATGGGTTTAGAAAGGGTAGGGGGACAACGGAGCAGTGTCTCAATCTGGCCCTGATCATGGGTAAGTACATGAAGGCTAGGGGTGTTACTATACACCTGGCCTTCATGGACCTATCCAGTGCTTTTGACACTGTGTGTAGGAAGAAATTTTGGTTATTAATGGAGTCTATGGGGTTTGAGGAACCTTTGGTCACGTTGTTGCGGAGATTACATGCTGCTACCTCTGTGTCCATTCGATATGGCCCTGGGGGCGAAAAGACAGGGCCGATTCCATCAACTGAAGGCGTCCGTCAGGGTTGCATTTTGGCCCCTTTCTTGTTTTTAGTTTACACAAATGGTTTAGAAAAATTCCTATTGGAAAAAGGTGCGGACTTTCCTAAAATAAATGGCAAACAAATACCTTTATTGTCTTACGCAGACGACACTGTATTGATGACGTTAACTGCAAATAGTATGCAAAAATGCCTGAATGCTTTTAATGAATTTATGCTGGGGCTAGATCTAAAGGTTAATTTTACAAAATCGTTTATTATGGTCTGTGGCCCAAATAGGACCAAAACTTGTAAATTTATTATAGAAAATTTGATTATTGCCAAAGTCACAAATTTAAATTATTTGGGAAATCTTTTTAATAAAACTTTGAGTTGGGATCCTTTAACCCTTTCTGTGCCCATGACGAGCTGGACTCGTCATGGAGCACAGTCGCGCTGTGCCCATGACGAGTCCAGCTCGTCATGGCACCCACCCACGGGGGAAGCGCTGGCGCTCCCCCCGTGAGTGGTCGATCTTTTTTTTTTAACTGGGAAGGCAGGGGAAGACCTTCCCCTGCCTCCCCCCGCCCCCCACCCCCGCGTCATCAATGACGTCAGCGCGCGAGCCGCGCTGACGTCATGGAGGTTTCCCCTTTGTTCTCCGTGGCCCAGGAAGCCATTTGCTTCCTGCGCCACGGAGAAGAAAGAGGTGAGTTTTGGGGCTGGGGAGGGGGTATTTCAGTTTTAATGGGCCACGCTTCCCAGTACGATGTATGTCGGCCCCACTGCTTCTTGCCTCCCCTTGCAGCACCGTGCGTGTTATGTTTAAAGCCCACCTTAGAAAAGATGATCCCTGGGACAGCTGCTCCAAAATGCAGGAATGTTGTGATTTCCTGATTCTAGCACCCACGATGTGTCCTCTCATCCTCCGATGCCGTGTGCTTTTGTGAAACCAGCTCCCGGCAATGAGGCAAGCTCCACTGCCCCGCCTCAGTGCGCTTTAATCTACCCGTGCCTAATAAAGAGTGAGTGTTTGTTCTAATGTAACGTAACTGGTGCTATGTAAAGCGCTCTGATACCTGATTGGATTCGGGTCAAGTTCGCGCTATATAAAAGTTTTCAAAACAAAAAAACCCAATGTGCTCCTTCCCCCGAGTCAAGCTGTGGGTTTTATAGGCAGCTCTTAGGAGTAACTCAGGACATATTTAATTGCTTCATTATGTGCTACAGTACACTGGAGCATCATTTCTCTGGAGAAGCATGTCTTTTATGTACCCATCAGAAAAATCTGCATGTCATAGAAACGCGCGAAGAACACCAGACTAATATTCGTGCATTACTCAAGCGTTGGCTGATACCCACTCCCACTGTACCGTAAGAAACATATACCACCCCTAAGAGTACCGCCCCTAATATGCATTCCTGCAAAAGACACACAGACCAGTTTTTCATATTGAGACAGTATATGTGATGCACGCAATTGTTCCTATGTTGGGTGATATCGAGGTGAGAATAAATACAATGGCCATAACATCAGGGTGGTGCTCAAACGAGTAAGGGCGCTGATGGTAGTTTAACCCCTTCACTGCCGGAGATATGATCACATACCTGCCGCAGCCCCAATGAACTATTCACTGCTTTGAATACCTTGGACAGTCTCAGTAACTAAGCCCGGAGACTCGGAATGCAGTAGCTGTGAATGTATTTTTGACTGCATATTTATATAGCGCGAACTCGACCCGAAGGTATTGGAGCGCTTTACATAGCACCGTATTTACATTACACATTCGTGTGCACTCTTTGACTGTGCACCTTATATAAATGCCAAAGTGCAGCAGGATGGAGAGAATTAGAAGGTAAATAAATACATAACTAAATAAAGCAAGACTGGGGGGTTGAAAAGTGGCCAGATTGTTTTTATTTGCATCCAAATACATCAGCATCACGTTACAGAGTTTGCCAGTGAAGCGCTACTTTCGTTTCTCGTCTTTCTTTCAACAGCATTGTTGTTCAAAGGTGGTTGATGGGTGGATTGCCCATGGCTCTGTTTGTGGATGTGGTCTTTTCATACCATACTGCTTACTTTTTTGTAAGGATATAAGCAATGGACATTGAAACGGTTCCCTTCAGGGCCCTCTAGTCATGACCATAACTTTTCAGGTAAAACTACTCGCTGATTTCTGAATAGTGAGTGAAAGATTGTTAAGGTAACCATGTTGTTTCTGCTTACATTTCACATGCTTTGCATTCCCTATGAGTGGTTGCTTTTATTTATTTTTTAGGCAGCATATTACTCTTATCAAGTGCATAATTTGAAATGAGCCACATCCAAGTGTTTATAGCGGGCACAATTAGGTTATAGCTGAAGGCAGTGCGAGTTTCTCTCAGTGGGCAAGTATGGTGTTTAGTGGGGATGTGGCACTATGACCAGAGCTGTCTAATTTTGAACTGGGGAACCGGGTTCAGCCTTCATGACCAGTCCACCACACCACTGTACTGAGGGAGCACATTCCCATGCTAGACCATAGAAGGCCCCACTAGACCTTAGAAGGCTTGATGTCTTAGCACAAGCAGGTGTACCCTAGTGGTGTCAATTGTGGGTTAACCTTGAAGGCCTGTCCACCACAATCCATACCGAAGTTCATCTCCAGTCTTGCGGGCAGGCCTACGAAGCAGCACACCCTAGAGCAACAGTGATCCAGTCACTGTGACTCTGTCACTGAGGTCACATGAACCTTGAGCAGGTTAGGGCGATGCGAACGTTGTGACCTCACTGGGTACCTATTTAGGGTGGGTGTTTGCATTGTGATGAGGGGATTACCAGGTAATTATTCACGCAGCTCTCTGATGGATGTCATATGAGGTAAAATACTGCAATAAATGGCAGACACTCTGAAAACAAGAGCAAACGTTATGTTACATGAGGCAATGGTGGTAATTGTGCATGTATCAAAAGCAAACAAAATACAAGAGGTAGCAAACAATACGTTACAAGAGGAAAAGTGACATGTGTGCAACTTACAAAAGAGTACAAAGTACAAGTAGAGGTATAAAAGTGCAATAAATGGCAGACACGCAAAACACAGGAACACACTGGGAAGGCACTTCTACGGGCATGGAGAACAGAATTTCCTATAATGTAAAGACTTCCTTCAGACAATAGAGAGGGTGTGAATTAAGTTTGGAAGTGTCTTTCCAGGAGGAGAACTTTGAGGTCAGTTTTGAAGGACTGGGAAGAGGGAGGGGGTGGTCCGGAGCTATGGCTTGCGTGGATCCCCCAACGTTTCCTTACCCAGAATCCCCTGCAAACCTCAATTTTAGCTGAAAAAATCTCTTTTTTCACACATTTTTTGTGTGGGAAAGATGTGGCATCACCGGGCTCACTCAAATTTCCCACCTCCCAGCGTTCCCCTGGGTCTCCCGGTAAAAATGGTGCCTCACTTGTGTGGGAGGCCCAAGTACCCGCAACAGGCAAGGGCCCAAAACGTAGTGTGGTGACATCAAAATTGCCTATCTCAAAACCACCTGGTTTTGCAAGGGGGGTCACCTGGGTTTTTGGCCCGGTGCTCGGCGGCCATCTAGGGAAACCTATCAATGCCATACATTTCTGAAAACTAGACACCCGGGGGCTTCCAGGGAGGTATGGCTTGCGTGGATCCCCCAACGTTACCTTACCCAGAATCCCATGCAAACCTCAATTTTAGCTGAAAAAATCACTTTTTTCACACATTTTTGTGTGGGAAAGTTGTGGCATCACCGGGCTCACTCAAATTTCCCACCTCCCAGCGTTCCCCTAGGTCTCCCGGTAAAAATGGTGCCTCACTTGTATGGGAGGCCCAAGTACCCGCGACAGGCAAGGGCCCAAAACCAGGTGGTTTTGAGATAGGCAATTTTGATGTTACCTCACTACGTTTTGCGCCGTTTCCTCTCGCGGGCACTAGCCCAACACACACAGGTGAGGTACCATTTTTCTCTAAAGACTTTGGGGAACACGGGGTGGGTGGAAATTGGTGGATCCACGCAGATTCCGGAACTTTCCACCACAGAAATGTGGGGAAAATGTGTTTTTTATGACAATTTTTTAGGTTTGCAAGGGATTCTGGGTAACAGAACCTGGTGGGAGGCAGTCAAGTCACCCCATCCTGGATTCCCCTGGGTGTCTAGTTTTCAAAAATGTATAGGTTTGCTAGGTTTCCCGAGGTGCCCGCAGAGCTAGGGTTCAAAAACTACAGCTAGTCATTTTGGCAAAAAAGGGTCATTTTTCACTGCGAAATTGAGGTGTGACCGCGTGGCGTTTTGCGCCGTTTCCTGTCGCGGGCAATAGGCCGACCCACACAAGTGAGGTACCGTTTTTCTCGTAAGACTTTGGGGAACGTGGGGTGGGTGGAAATTTGTGGATCCACGCAGATTCCGGAACTTTCCACGACAGAAATGTGGGGAAAATGTGTTTTTTTGGACAATTTTTTAGGTTTGCAAGGGATTCTGTGTAACAGACCCTGGTGGGAGGCAGTCAAGTCACCCCATCCTGGATTCCCCTGGGTGTCTAGTTTTCAAAAATGTATAGGTTTGCTAGGTTTCCCAAGGTGCCCGCAGAGCTAGGGTTCAAAAACTACAGCTAGTCATTTTGCCAAAAAAGGGTCATTTTTCACTGCGAAATTGAGGTGTGACCACGTTGCGTTTCGCGCCGTTTCCTCTCGCGGGCACTAGGCCGACCCACACACAGGTGAGGTACCATTTTTCTCATAAGACTTTGGGGAATGCGGGGTGGGTGGAAATTTGTGGATCCTTGCAGATTCCGGAACTTTCCACCACAGAAATGTGGGGAAAATGTGTTTTTTTTGACAATTTTTTAGGTTTGCAAGGGATTCTGGGTAACAGACCCTGGTGGGAGGCAGTCAAGTCACCCCATCCTGGATTCCCCTGGGTGTCTAGTTTTCAAAAATGTATAGGTTTGCTAGGTTTCCCAAGGTGCCCGCAGAGCTAGGGTTCAAAAACTACAGCTAGTCATTTTGGCAAAAAAGGGTCATTTTTCACTGCGAAATTGAGGTGTGACCGCGTGGCGTTTTGCGCCGTTTCCTGTCGCGGGCACTAGGCCGACCCACACAAGTGAGGTACCGTTTTTCTCGTAAGACTTTGGGGAACGTGGGGTGAGTGGAAATTTGTGGATCCACGCAGATTCCGGAACTTTCCACGACAGAAATGTGGGGAAAATGTGTTTTTTTTGACAATTTTTTAGGTTTGCAAGGGATTCTGGGTAACAGACCCTGGTGGGAGGCAGTCAAGTCACCCCATCCTGGATTCCCCTGGTTGTCTAGTTTTTAAAAATGTATAGGTTTGCTAGGTTTCTCAAGGTGCCCGCAGAGCTAGGGTTCAAAAACTACAGCTAGTCATTTTGCCAAAAAAGGGTCATTTTTCACTGCGAAATTGAGGTGTGACCACGTTGCGTTTTGCGCCGTTTCCTTTCGCGGGCACTAGGCCGACCCACACAAGTGAGGTACCGTTTTTCTCGTAAGACTTTGGGGAACGCTGGGTGGGTGGACATTTGTGGATCCACGCAGATTCCGGAACTTTCGACGACAGAAATGTGGGGAAAATGTGTTTTTTTTGACAATTTTTTAGGTTTGCAAGGGATTCTGGGTAACAGACCCTGGTGGGAGGCAGTCAAGTCACCCCATCCTGGATTCCCCTGGGTGTCTAGTTTTCAAAAATGTATAGGTTTGCTAGGTTTCCCAAGGTGCCCGCAGAGCTAGGGTTCAAAAACTACAGCTAGTCATTTTGCCAAAAAAGGGTAATTTTTCACTGCGAAATTGAGGTGTGACCACGTTGCGTTTTGCGCTGTTTCCTGTCGCGGGCACTAGGCCGACCCACACAAGTGAGGTACCATTTTTCTCGTAAGACTTTGGGGAACGCGGGGTGGGTGGAAGTTTGTGGCTCCACGCAGATTCCGGAACTTTCCACGACAGAAAGGGGGGGAAAATGTGTTTTTTTGGACAATTTTTTAGGTTTGCAAGGGATTCTGGGTAACAGACCCTGGTGGGAGGCAGTCAAGTCACCCCATCCTGGATTCCCCTGGGTGTCTAGTTTTCAAAAATGTATAGGTTTGCTAGGTTTCCCAAGGTGCCCGCAGAGCTAGGGTTCAAAAACTACAGCTTGTCATTTTGCCAAAAAAGGGTCATTTTTCACTGCGAAATTGAGGTGTGACCACGTTGCGTTTTGCGCCGTTTCCTGTCGCGGGCACTAGGCCGACCCACACAAGTGAGGTACCGTTTTTCTCGTAAGACTTTGGGGAACGCGGGGTGGGTGGAAATTTGTGGATCCACGCAGATTCCGGGACTTTCCACGACAGAAATGTGGGGAAAATGTGGTTTTTTTTGTCAATTTTTTAGGTTTGCAAGGGATTCTGGGTAACAGACCCTGGTGGGAGGCAGTCAAGTCACCCCATCCTGGATTCCCCTGGGTGTCTCGTTTTCAAAAATGTATAGGTTTGGTAGGTTTCCCAAGGTGCCCGCAGAGCTAGGGTTCAAAAACTACAGCTAGTCATTCTGCCAAAAAAGGGTCATTTTTCACTGCGAAATAGAGGTGTGACCACGTTGCGTTTTGCGCCGTTTCCAGTCGCGTGCACTAGGCCGACGCACACAAGTGAGGTACTGTTTTTCTCGTAAGGCTTTGGGGAACGCGGGGTGGGTAGAAATTTGTGGATCCACGCAGATTCCGGAACTTTCCACGACAGAAATGTGGGGAAAATGTGCTTTTTTGTGTCAATTTTTTAGGTTTGCAAGGGATTCTGGGTAACAGACCCTGGTGGGAGGCAGTCAAGTCACCCCATCCTGGATTCCCCTGGGTGTCTAGTTTTCAAAAATGTATAGGTTTGCTAGGTTTCCCAAGGTGCCCGCAGAGCTAGGGTTCAAAAACTACAGCTAGTCATTTTGCCAAAAAAGGGTCATTTTTCACTGCGAAATTGAGGTGTGACCACGTTGCGTTTCGCGCCGTTTCCTGTCGCGGGCACTAGGCCGACCCACACAAGTGAGGTACCATTTTTCTCGTAAGACTTTGGGGAATGCGGGGTGGGTGGAAATTTGTGGATCCTTGCAGATTCCGGAACTTTCCACCACAGAAATATGGGGAAAATGGGTTTTTTTTGACAATTTTTTAGGTTTGCAAGGGATTCTGGGTAACAGACCCTGGTGGGAGGCAGTCAAGTCACCCCATCCTGGATTCCCCTGGGTGTCTAGTTTTGAAAAATGTATAGGTTTGCTAGGTTTCTCAAGGTGCCCGCAGAGCTAGGGTTCAAAAACTACAGCTAGTCATTTTGCCAAAAAAGGGTCATTTTTCACTGCGAAATTGAGGTGTGACCACGTTGCGTTTTGCACCGTTTCCTTTCGCGGGCACTAGGCCGACCCACACAAGTGAGGTACCGTTTTTCTCATAAGACTTTGGGGAACGCTGGGTGGGTGGACATTTGTGGATCCACGCAGATTCCGGAACTTTCGACGACAGAAATGTGGGGAAAATGTGTTTTTTTTGACAATTTTTTAGGTTTGCAAGGGATTCTGGGTAACAGACCCTGGTGGGAGGCAGTCAAGTCACCCGATCCTGGATTCCCCTGGGTGTCTAGTTTTCAAAAATGTATAGGTTTGCTAGGTTTTCCAAGGTGCCCGCAGAGCTAGGGTTCAAAAACTACAGCTTGTCATTTTGCCAAAAAAGGGTCATTTTTCACTGCGAAATTGAGGTGTGACCACGTTGCGTTTTGCGCCGTTTCCTGTCGCGGGCACTAGGCCGACCCACACAAGTGAGGTACCGTTTTTCTCGTAAGACTTTGGGGAACGCGGGGTGGGTGGAAATTTGTGGATCCACGCAGATTCCGGGACTTTCCACGACAGAAATGTGGGGAAAATGTGGTTTTTTTTGTCAATTATTTAGGTTTGCAAGGGATTCTGGGTAACAGACCCTGGTGGGAGGCAGTCAAGTCACCCTATCCTGGATTCCCCTGGGTGTCTAGTTTTCAAAAATGTATAGGTTTGCAAGGTTTCCCAAGGTGCCCGCAGAGCTAGGGTTCAAAAACTACAGCTAGTCATTCTGCCAAAAAAGGGTCATTTTTCACTGCGAAATAGAGGTGTGACCACGTTGCGTTTTGCGCCGTTTCCAGTCGCGTGCCCTAGGCCGACGCACACAAGTGAGGTACTGTTTTTCTCGTAAGGCTTTGGGGAACGCGGGGTGGGTGGAAATTTGTGGATCCACGCAGATTCCGGAACTTTCCACGACAGAAATGTGGGGGAAATGTGTTTTTTTGTGTCAATTTTTTAGGTTTGCAAGGGATTCTGGGTAACAGACCCTGGTGGGAGGCAGTCAAGTCACCCCATCCTGGATTCCCATGGGTGTCTAGTTTTCAAAAAGGTATAGGTTTGCTAGGTTTCCCAAGGTGCCCGCAGAGCTAGGGTTCAAAAACTACAGCTAGTCATTTTGCCAAAAAAGGGTCATTTTTCACTGCGAAATTGAGGTGTGACCACGTTGCGTTTCGCGCCGTTTCCTGTCGCGGGCACTAGGCCGACCCACACAAGTGAGGTACCATTTTTCTCGTAAGACTTTGGGGAATGCGGGGTGGGTGGAAATTTGTGGATCCTTGCAGATTCCGGAACTTTCCACCACAGAAATATGGGGAAAATGTGTTTTTTTTTACAATTTTTTAGGTTTGCAAGGGATTCTGGGTAACAGACCCTGGTGGGAGGCAGTCAAGTCACCCCATCCTGGATTCCCCTGGGTGTCTAGTTTTTAAAAATGTATAGGTTTGCTAGGTTTCTCAAGGTGCCCGCAGAGCTAGGGTTCAAAAACTACAGCTAGTCATTTTGCCAAAAAAGGGTCATTTTTCACTGCGAAATTGAGGTGTGACCACGTTGCGTTTTGCGCCGTTTCCTTTCGCGGGCACTAGGCCGACCCACACAAGTGAGGTACCGTTTTTCTCGTAAGACTTTGGGGAACGTGGGGTGAGTGGAAATTTGTGGATCCACGCAGATTCCGGAACTTTCCACGACAGAAATGTGGGGAAAATGTGTTTTTTTGGACAATTTTTTAGGTTTGCAAGGGATTCTGTGTAACAGACCCTGGTGGGAGGCAGTCAAGTCACCCCATCCTGGATTCCCCTGGGTGTCTAGTTTTCAAAAATGTATAGGTTTGCTAGGTTTCCCAAGGTTCCCGCAGAGCTAGGGTTCAAAAACTACAGCTAGTCATTTTGCCAAAAAAGGGTCATTTTTCACTGCGAAATTGAGGTGTGACCACGTTGCGTTTCGCGCCGTTTCCTGTCGCGGGCACTAGGCCGACCCACACAAGTGAGGTACCATTTTTCTCGTAAGACTTTGGGGAATGCGGGGTGGGTGGAAATTTGTGGATCCTTGCAGATTCCGGAACTTTCCACCACAGAAATATGGGGAAAATGTATTTTTTTTGACAATTTTTTAGGTTTGCAAGGGATTCTGGGTAACAGACCCTGGTGGGAGGCAGTCAAGTCACCCCCATCCTGGATTCCCCTGGTTGTCTAGTTTTTAAAAATGTATAGGTTTGCTAGGTTTCTCAAGGTGCCCGCAGAGCTAGGGTTCAAAAACTACAGCTAGTCATTTTGCCAAAAAAGGGTCATTTTTCACTGCGAAATTGAGGTGTGACCACGTTGCGTTTTGCGCCGTTTCCTTTCGCGGGCACTAGGCCGACCCACACAAGTGAGGTACCGTTTTTCTCGTAAGACTTTGGGGAACGCTGGGTGGGTGGACATTTGTGGATCCACGCAGATTCCGGAACTTTCGACGACAGAAATGTGAGGAAAATGTGTTTTTTTTGACAATTTTTTAGGTTTGCAAGGGATTCTGGGTAACAGACCCTGGTGGGAGGCAGTCAAGTCACCCCATCCTGGATTCCCCTGGGTGTCTAGTTTTCAAAAATGTATAGGTTTGCTAGGTTTTCCAAGGTGCCCGCAGAGCTAGTGTTCAAAAACTACAGCTAGTCATTTTGCCAAAAAAGGGTAATTTTTCACTGCGAAATTGAGGTGTGACCACGTTGCGTTTTGCGCTGTTTCCTGTCGCGGGCACTAGGCCGACCCACACAAGTGAGGTACCATTTTTCTCGTAAGACTTAGGGGAACGCGGGGTGGGTGGAAGTTTGTGGCTCCACGCAGATTCCGGAACTTTCCACGACAGAAAGGGGGGGAAAATGTGTTTTTTTGGACAATTTTTTAGGTTTGCAAGGGATTCTGGGTAACAGACCCTGGTGGGAGGCAGTCAAGTCACCCCATCCTGGATTCCCCTGGGTGTCTAGTTTTTAAAAATGTATAGGTTTGCTAGGTTTCTCAAGGTGCCCGCAGAGCTAGGGTTCAAAAACTACAGCTAGTCATTCTGCCAAAAAAGGGTCATTTTTCACTGCGAAATAGAGGTGTGACCACGTTGCGTTTTGCGCCGTTTCCAGTCGCGTGCCCTAGGCCGACGCACACAAGTGAGGTACTGTTTTTCTCGTAAGGCTTTGGGGAACGCGGGGTGGGTGGAAATTTGTGGATCCACGCAGATTCCGGAACTTTCCACGACAGAAATGTGGGGAAAATGTGTTTTTTTGTGTCAATTTTTTAGGTTTGCAAGGGATTCTGGGTAACAGACCCTGGTGGGAGGCAGTCAAGTCACCCCATCCTGGATTCCCCTGGGTGTCTAGTTTTCAAAAAGGTATAGGTTTGCTAGGTTTCCCAAGGTGCCCGCAGAGCTAGGGTTCAAAAACTTCAGCTAGTCATTTTGCCAAAAAAGGGTAATTTTTCACTGCGAAATTGAGGTGTGACCACGTTGCGTTTCGCGCCGTTTCCTGTCGCGGGCACTAGGCCGACCCACGCAAGTGAGGTACCATTTTTCTCGTAAGACTTTGGGGAATGCGGGGTGGGTGGAAATTTGTGGATCCTTGCAGATTCCGGAACTTTCCACCACAGAAATATGGGGAAAATGTGTTTTTTTTTACAATTTTTTAGGTTTGCAAGGGATTCTGGGTAACAGACCCTGGTGGGAGGCAGTCAAGTCACCCCATCCTGGATTCCCCTGGGTGTCTAGTTTTTAAAAATGTATAGGTTTGCTAGGTTTCTCAAGGTGCCCGCAGAGCTAGGGTTCAAAAACTACAGCTAGTCATTTTGCCAAAAAAGGGTCATTTTTCACTGCGAAATTGAGGTGTGACCACGTTGCGTTTTGCGCCGTTTCCTTTCGCGGGCACTAGGCCGACCCACACAAGTGAGGTACCGTTTTTCTCGTAAGACTTTGGGGAACGCTGGGTGGGTGGACATTTGTGGATCCACGCAGATTCCGGAACTTTCGACGACAGAAATGTGGGGAAAATGTGTTTTTTTTGACAATTTTTTAGGTTTGCAAGGGATTCTGGGTAACAGACCCTGGTGGGAGGCAGTCAAGTCACCCCATCCTGGATTCCCCTGGGTGTCTAGTTTTCAAAAATGTATAGGTTTGCTAGGTTTCCCAAGGTGCCCGCAGAGCTAGGGTTCAAAAACTACAGCTAGTCATTTTGCCAAAAAAGGGTAATTTTTCACTGCGAAATTGAGGTGTGACCACGTTGCGTTTTGCGCTGTTTCCTGTCGCGGGCACTAGGCCCAACACACACAGGTGAGGTACCATTTTTCTCTAAAGACTTTGGGGAACACGGGGTGGGTGGAAATTGGTGGATCCACGCAGATTCCGGAACTTTCCACCACAGAAATGTGGGGAAAATGTGTTTTTTATGACAATTTTTTAGGTTTGCAAGGGATTCTGGGTAACAGACCCTGGTGGGAGGCAGTCAAGTCACCCCATCCTGGATTCCCCTGGGTGTCTAGTTTTCAAAAATGTATAGGTTTGCTAGGTTTCCCAAGGTGCCCGCAGAGCTAGGATTCAAAAACTACAGCTAGTCATTTTGGCAAAAAAGGGTCATTTTTCACTGCGAAATTGAGGTGTGACCGCGTGGCGTTTTGCGCCGTTTCCTGTCGCGGGCACTAGGCCGACCCACACAAGTGAGGTACCGTTTTTCTCGTAAGACTTTGGGGAACGTGGGGTGAGTGGAAATTTGTGGATCCACGCAGATTCCGGAACTTTCCACGACAGAAATGTGGGGAAAATGTGTTTTTTTTGACAATTTTTTAGGTTTGCAAGGGATTCTGGGTAACAGACCCTGGTGGGAGGCAGTCAAGTCACCCCATCCTGGATTCCCCTGGTTGTCTAGTTTTTAAAAATGTATAGGTTTGCTAGGTTTCTCAAGGTGCCCGCAGAGCTAGGGTTCAAAAACTACAGCTAGTCATTTTGCCAAAAAAGGGTCATTTTTCACTGCGAAATTGAGGTGTGACCACGTTGCGTTTTGCGCCGTTTCCTTTCGCGGGCACTAGGCCGACCCACACAAGTGAGGTACCGTTTTTCTCGTAAGACTTTGGGGAACACTGGGTGGGTGGACATTTGTGGATCCACGCAGATTCCGGAACTTTCGACGACAGAAATGTGGGGAAAATGTGTTTTTTTTGACAATTTTTTAGGTTTGCAAGGGATTCTGGGTAACAGACCCTGGTGGGAGGCAGTCAAGTCACCCCATCCTGGATTCCCCTGGGTGTCTAGTTTTCAAAAATGTATAGGTTTGCTAGGTTTCCCAAGGTGCCCGCAGAGCTAGGGTTCAAAAACTACAGCTAGTCATTTTGCCAAAAAAGGGTAATTTTTCACTGCGAAATTGAGGTGTGACCACGTTGCGTTTTGCGCTGTTTCCTGTCGCGGGCACTAGGCCGACCCACACAAGTGAGGTACCGTTTTTCTCGTAAGACTTTGGGGAACGCTGGGTGGGTGGACATTTGTGGATCCACGCAGATTCCGGAACTTTCGACGACAGAAATGTGGGGAAAATGTGTTTTTTTTGACAATTATTTAGGTTTGCAAGGGATTCTGGGTAACAGACCCTGGTAGGAGGCAGTCAAGTCACCCCATCCTGGATTCCCCTGGGTGTCTAGTTTTCAAAAATGTATAGGTTTGCTAGGTTTCCCAAGGTGCCCGCAGAGCTAGGGTTCAAAAACTACAGCTAGTCATTTTGCCAAAAAAGGGTAATTTTTCACTGCGAAATTGAGGTGTGACCATGTTGCGTTTTGCGCTGTTTCCTGTCGCGGGCACTAGGCCCAACACACACAGGTGAGGTACCATTTTTCTCTAAAGACTTTGGGGAACACGGGGTGGGTGGAAATTGGTGGATCCACGCAGATTCCGGAACTTTCCACCACAGAAATGTGGGGAAAATGTGTTTTTTATGACAATTTTTTAGGTTTGCAAGGGATTCTGGGTAACAGACCCTGGTGGGAGGCAGTCAAGTCACCCCATCCTGGATTCCCCTGGGTGTCTAGTTTTCAAAAAGGTATAGGTTTGCTAGGTTTCCCAAGGTGCCCGCAGAGCTAGGATTCAAAAACTACAGCTAGTCATTTTGGCAAAAAAGGGTCATTTTTCACTGCGAAATTGAGGTGTGACCGCGTGGCGTTTTGCGCCGTTTCCTGTCGCGGGCACTAGGCCGACCCACACAAGTGAGGTACCGTTTTTCTCGTAAGACTTTGGGGAACGTGGGGTGAGTGGAAATTTGTGGATCCACGCAGATTCCGGAACTTTCCACGACAGAAATGTGGGGAAAATGTGTTTTTTTTGACAATTTTTTAGGTTTGCAAGGGATTCTGGGTAACAGACCCTGGTGGGAGGCAGTCAAGTCACCCCATCCTGGATTCCCCTGGTTGTCTAGTTTTTAAAAATGTATAGGTTTGCTAGGTTTCTCAAGGTGCCCGCAGAGCTAGGGTTCAAAAACTACAGCTAGTCATTTTGCCAAAAAAGGGTCATTTTTCACTGCGAAATTGTGGTGTGACCACGTTGCGTTTTGCGCCGTTTCCTTTCGCGGGCACTAGGCCGACCCACACAAGTGAGGTACCGTTTTTCTCATAAGACTTTGGGGAACGCTGGGTGGGTGGACATTTGTGGATCCACGCAGATTCCGGAACTTTCGACGACAGAAATGTGGGGAAAATGTGGTTTTTTTGACAATTTTTTAGGTTTGCAAGGGATTCTGGGTAACAGACCCTGGTGGGAGGCAGTCAAGTCACCCCATCCTGGATTCCCCTGGGTGTCTAGTTTTCAAAAATGTATAGGTTTACTAGGTTTCCCAAGGTGCCCGCAGAGCTAGGGTTCAAAAACTACAGCTAGTCATTTTGCCAAAAAAGGGTAATTTTTCACTGCGAAATTGAGGTGTGACCACGTTGCGTTTTGCGCTGTTTCCTGTCGCGGGCACTAGGCCGACCCACACAAGTGAGGTACCATTTTTCTCGTAAGACTTTGGGGAACGCGGGGTGGGTGGAAGTTTGTGGCTCCACGCAGATTCCGGAACTTTCCACGACAGAAAGGGGGGGAAAATGTGTTTTTTTGGACAATTTTTTAGGTTTGCAAGGGATTCTGGGTAACAGACCCTGGTGGGAGGCAGTCAAGTCACCCCATCCTGGATTCCCCTGGGTGTCTAGTTTTCAAAAATGTATAGGTTTGCTAGGTTTCCCAAGGTGCCCGCAGAGCTAGGGTTCAAAAACTACAGCTAGTCATTTTGCCAAAAAAGGGTAATTTTTCACTGCGAAATTGAGGTGTGACCACGTTGCGTTTTGCGCTGTTTCCTGTCGCGGGCACTAGGCCGACCCACACAAGTGAGGTACCATTTTTCTCGTAAGACTTTGGGGAACGCGGGGTGGGTGGAAGTTTGTGGCTCCACGCAGATTCCGGAACTTTCCACGACAGAAAGGGGGGAAAAATGAGTTTTTTTGGACAATTTTTTAGGTTTGCAAGGGATTCTGGGTAACAGACCCTGGTGGGAGGCAGTCAAGTCACCCCATCCTGGATTCCCCTGGGTGTCTAGTTTTCAAAAATGTATAGGTTTGCTAGGTTTCCCAAGGTGCCCGCAGAGCTAGGGTTCAAAAACTACAGCTTGTCATTTTGCCAAAAAAGGGTCATTTTTCACTGCGAAATTGAGGTGTGACCACGTTGCGTTTTGCGCCGTTTCCTGTCGCGGGCACTAGGCCGACCCACACAAGTGAGGTACCGTTTTTCTCGTAAGACTTTGGGGAACGCGGGGTGGGTGGAAATTTGTGGATCCACGCAGATTCCGGGACTTTCCACGACAGAAATGTGGGGAAAATGTGGTTTTTTTTGTCAATTTTTTAGGTTTGCAAGGGATTCTGGGTAACAGACCCTGGTGGGAGGCAGTCAAGTCACCCCATCCTGGATTCCCCTGGGTGTCTAGTTTTCAAAAATGTATAGGTTTGGTAGGTTTCCCAAGGTGCCCGCAGAGCTAGGGTTCAAAAACTACAGCTAGTCAGTCTGCCAAAAAAGGGTCATTTTTCACTGCGAAATAGAGGTGTGACCACGTTGCGTTTTGCGACGTTTCCAGTCGCGTGCACTAGGCCGACGCACACAAGTGAGGTACTGTTTTTCTCGTAAGGCTTTGGGGAACGCGGGGTGGGTGGAAATTTGTGGATCCACGCAGATTCCGGAACTTTCCACGACAGAAATGTGGGGAAAATGTGCTTTTTTGTGTCAATTTTTTAGGTTTGCAAGGGATTCTGGGTAACAGACCCTGGTGGGAGGCAGTCAAGTCACCCCATCCTGGATTCCCCTGGGTGTCTAGTTTTCAAAAATGTATAGGTTTGCTAGGTTTCCCAAGGTGCCCGCAGAGCTAGGGTTCAAAAACTACAGCTAGTCATTTTGCCAAAAAAGGGTCATTTTTCACTGCGAAATTGAGGTGTGACCACGTTGCGTTTCGCGCCGTTTCCTGTCGCGGGCACTAGGCCGACCCACACAAGTGAGGTACCATTTTTCTCGTAAGACTTTGGGGAATGCGGGGTGGGTGGAAATTTGTGGATCCTTGCAGATTCCGGAACTTTCCACCACAGAAATATGGGGAAAATGTGTTTTTTTTGACAATTTTTTAGGTTTGCAAGGGATTCTGGGTAACAGACCCTGGTGGGAGGCAGTCAAGTCACCCCATCCTGGATTCCCCTGGGTGTCTAGTTTTTAAAAATGTATAGGTTTGCTAGGTTTCTCAAGGTGCCCGCAGAGCTAGGGTTCAAAAACTACAGCTAGTCATTTTGCCAAAAAAGGGTCATTTTTCACTGCGAAATTGAGGTGTGACCACGTTGCGTTTTGCACCGTTTCCTTTCGCGGGCACTAGGCCGACCCACACAAGTGAGGTACCGTTTTTCTCGTAAGACTTTGGGGAACGCTGGGTGGGTGGACATTTGTGGATCCACGCAGATTCCGGAACTTTCGACGACAGAAATGTGGGGAAAATGTGTTTTTTTTGACAATTTTTTAGGTTTGCAAGGGATTCTGGGTAACAGACCCTGGTGGGAGGCAGTCAAGTCACCCGATCCTGGATTCCCCTGGGTGTCTAGTTTTCAAAAATGTATAGGTTTGCTAGGTTTTCCAAGGTGCCCGCAGAGCTAGGGTTCAAAAACTACAGCTTGTCATTTTGCCAAAAAAGGGTCATTTTTCACTGCGAAATTGAGGTGTGACCACGTTGCGTTTTGCGCCGTTTCCTGTCGCGGGCACTAGGCCGACCCACACAAGTGAGGTACCGTTTTTCTCGTAAGACTTTGGGGAACGCGGGGTGGGTGGAAATTTGTGGATCCACGCAGATTCCGAGACTTTCCACGACAGAAATGTGGGGAAAATGTGGTTTTTTTTGTCAATTTTTTAGGTTTGCAAGGGATTCTGGGTAACAGACCCTGGTGGGAGGCAGTCAAGTCACCCCATCCTGGATTCCCCTGGGTGTCTAGTTTTCAAAAATGTATAGGTTTGCTAGGTTTCCCAAGGTGCCCGCAGAGCTAGGGTTCAAAAACTACAGCTAGTCATTCTGCCAAAAAAGGGTCATTTTTCACTGCGAAATAGAGGTGTGACCACGTTGCGTTTTGCGCCGTTTCCAGTCGCGTGCCCTAGGCCGACGCACACAAGTGAGGTACTGTTTTTCTCGTAAGGCTTTGGGGAACGCGGGGTGGGTGGAAATTTGTGGATCCACGCAGATTCCGGAACTTTCCACGACAGAAATGTGGGGGAAATGTGTTTTTTTGTGTCAATTTTTTAGGTTTGCAAGGGATTCTGGGTAACAGACCCTGGTGGGAGGCAGTCAAGTCACCCCATCCTGGATTCCCATGGGTGTCTAGTTTTCAAAAAGGTATAGGTTTGCTAGGTTTCCCAAGGTGCCCGCAGAGCTAGGGTTCAAAAACTACAGCTAGTCATTTTGCCAAAAAAGGGTCATTTTTCACTGCGCAATTGAGGTGTGACCACGTTGCGTTTCGCGCCGTTTCCTGTCGCGGGCACTAGGCCGACCCACACAAGTGAGGTACCATTTTTCTCGTAAGACTTTGGGGAATGCGGGGTGGGTGGAAATTTGTGGATCCTTGCAGATTCCGGAACTTTCCACCACAGAAATATGGGGAAAATGTGTTTTTTTTGACAATTTTTTAGGTTTGCAAGGGATTCTGGGTAACAGACCCTGGTGGGAGGCAGTCAAGTCACCCCATCCTGGATTCCCCTGGGTGTCTAGTTTTTAAAAATGTATAGGTTTGCTAGGTTTTTCAAGGTGCCCGCAGAGCTAGGGTTCAAAAACTACAGCTAGTCATTTTGCCAAAAAAGGGTCATTTTTCACTGCGAAATTGAGGTGTGACCACGTTGCGTTTTGCGCCGTTTCCTTTCGCGGGCACTAGGCCGACCCACACAAGTGAGGTACCGTTTTTCTCGTAAGACTTTGGGG
Source organism: Triturus cristatus (assembly GCF_964204655.1). NCBI lineage: Eukaryota > Metazoa > Chordata > Amphibia > Caudata > Salamandridae > Triturus > Triturus cristatus. The sequence goes on from NC_140591.1 coordinate 905,993,299, forward strand.
AACGCTGGGTGGGTGGACATTTGTGGATCCACGCAGATTCCGGAACTTTCGACGACAGAAATGTGGGGAAAATGTGTTTTTTTTGACAATTTTTTAGGTTTGCAAGGGATTCTGGGTAACAGACCCTGGTGGGAGGCAGTCAAGTCACCCCATCCTGGATTCCCCTGGGTGTCTAGTTTTCAAAAATGTATAGGTTTGCTAGGTTTCCCAAGGTGCCCGCAGAGCTAGGGTTCAAAAACTACAGCTAGTCATTTTGCCAAAAAAGGGTAATTTTTCACTGCGAAATTGAGGTGTGACCACGTTGCGTTTTGCGCTGTTTCCTGTCGCGGGCACTAGGCCCAACACACACAGGTGAGGTACCATTTTTCTCTAAAGACTTTGGGGAACACGGGGTGGGTGGAAATTGGTGGATCCACGCAGATTCCGGAACTTTCCACCACAGAAATGTGGGGAAAATGTGTTTTTTATGACAATTTTTTAGGTTTGCAAGGGATTCTGGGTAACAGACCCTGGTGGGAGGCAGTCAAGTCACCCCATCCTGGATTCCCCTGGTTGTCTAGTTTTCAAAAATGTATAGGTTTGCTAGGTTTCCCAAGGTGCCCGCAGAGCTAGGATTCAAAAACTACAGCTAGTCATTTTGGCAAAAAAGGGTCATTTTTCACTGCGAAATTGAGGTGTGACCGCGTGGCGTTTTGCGCCGTTTCCTGTCGCGGGCACTAGGCCGACCCACACAAGTGAGGTACCGTTTTTCTCGTAAGACTTTGGGGAACGTGGGGTGAGTGGAAATTTGTGGATCCACGCAGATTCCGGAACTTTCCACGACAGAAATGTGGGGAAAATGTGTTTTTTTGGACAATTTTTTAGGTTTGCAAGGGATTCTGTGTAACAGACCCTGGTGGGAGGCAGTCAAGTCACCCCATCCTTGATTCCCCTGGGTGTCTAGTTTTCAAAAATGTATAGGTTTGCTAGGTTTCCCAAGGTGCCCGCAGAGCTAGGGTTCAAAAACTACAGCTAGGCCCGGATAAACTAGCGCCCTTCCTCCGTCGTATGTTTCAGGAGTCCCTTGAGGCAGGTTCCCTTCCTGTCGACCAGCGACTGGCCACGATAGTCGTGATCCCCAAGGAAGGTAAGCCGCGGGACCGCTGTGCCTCCTACAGGCCTATCTCACTGCTAAACGCAGAGCCTAAAATCCTGGCTAAAGTCCTCGCCAATCGTTTGTTGAGCGTCATCTGCGATCTGATTCATCCTGATCAATGCGGCTTCATCCCGCATCGCAACACCGCCCTCAACTTGCGGCGTCTTCATGGCGCCCTCGCCAGGGCGGAGTACCTCTCCGAACCGGCAGTGCTGGTTTCTTTAGACGCCACGATGGCCTTCGACACCATCGAGTGGCCGTTCCTCTGGGCTGTCTTGACCAAATTCGGCTTTGGGGAGGGATTTCTTGGCTGGGTGAAGCTTCTCTACACGGGACCCATGGCTCAGGTGGTGGTTAATGGGCGGGTCTCTCGGCCCTTCGCGCTCGGTCGAGGTACGAGGCAGGGGTGCCCGTTGTCCCCTCTGCTCTTTGCTCTCGCCCTGGAGCCACTCGCTGCTTGGCTCCGCTGGGAGCCCTCGATCAAGGGGATCCGGTGGGCCCCGGGCTTCGAGGATCGGGTCTCGTTATATGCTGACGATATTCTCCTGTATCTTACCTCGCCGCGGCAGTCGCTTAACGTTCTCTTTGATGTTCTGACTTCCTACGGGAGAAATTCGGGTCTCACGATTAACTGGTCTAAATCCTGTGTCTATCCTATCTCCGGTGGCCCTCCTCTCTTGCCGTCTCGGCTTCCGATCCAAGTGTCTCTGGCCGGCTTTAAATATCTGGGGATATACGTCTCGTTGGACCCGGTGGCTCGCTATGAGCAAAATCTCCTGCTTCCACTGCGGCGTTTGAGGGAAGACACGGCTCGGTGGTGTAGGCTGCCCTTGTCCCCGCTGGGTCGGGCAGCACTGTTTAAAATGATGTCCCTTCCCAGATTCCTCTATGCACTTCAGAACTCCTTCGATGTCATTCCAGTGGCCTACTTTCGGGAGGTGGAGAGCCTGCAGAGGAGACTGGTGTGGGACGGACGGGCGCGTATCGCCCTGGCCAAGCTTACTCTCCCCTGGTACGACGGGGGCATCGCGCTTCCCGACATTCGCAGGTATTATTGGGCCTCGCAGTTATCGGCCATTAACCATGCCACGTATGCGCCTGGCTTGAATCCGGCGTATGAGATGGATAAATTCTTGCTTCCCGGCGGGAATTATAACAGGGCGCTTTACTCCCGCTCGGCTGGACGGACCCTGACGGGCCCTACTAAGATTGCGGTGCGGATCTGGAAGGCGGCCAATGTAGCCATGGGCTGGAGTGAGCGACTAACATGTGCTACTCCGTTATTTGCCTCCGACCGACTGGGAAGCCTCTGGACGACGAAAGGGTTTGACTGTTGGGACACGATTGGTATTAGTAGAGTGGGAGACCTATGGAGGAAGGGCGCGGTTAAGACCTTCGCGGCGCTCCAGAGCGAATACGAACTCACGGACAGGGAGTTCTTCCGATATGCCCAGGTTCGGCACGCCCTGCTCTCCGTCTTTGGGAAGGGGACTAATATCCCTGCCTCTTCGCCCCTCGAGGACCGCATACTCGATGGTCATGTCCCCGACAGTACTATCTCTTTAATCTATAAAAAACTTATTAATAATCGGGCTGACCTATTGGTGCGCCTTCGGGAGACGTGGACGGGGGATGGGGTGGAATTAGACGACGAGGACTGGCAGTCCGCACTGTCGTCCCCTAAGGAAGTAGCCATTCCAGCCCGTCTCCGCCTGGTCCAGTTAAAGATTCTCCACCGGGTGTATGTGACGGGTCCCCGTTTGGTCTCGATGGGATTCTCGGAAGATGGGCTCTGTAAGCGGGGATGTGGGCTTAGTGCCACCTTTCTCCATATCCTTTGGGAGTGCCGCGAGGTGGCGGAATACTGGCGTCGGGTTCATGGGGTCATGGGACAAGTCACCGGAGTTGCGCTGCTGCCGGAGGTGCGCCGCTGTGTCCTGAATGTGTGGGAGCCCAATGATTATAACGCGGCTCAGACTCGGTGGGCGGCCCTGGGGAACATGATTGCCAAGAGGGATATAGCGCAGCTTTGGGGCTCCCAGCGGCCTCCCACCGTGTCAGTATGGAAGGAGAACATGGACTGGTGTATGTTCAGGGAGAAGACTGTGTATGTGGCCCGTGGTAAACCCGGGGCATGGGGTAGAATTTGGGGGCAATGGAACGCATATCGTGGGGGTATCTGTGCTCCCCCCCTTGTGGACACCGATATTGCCTTGTCCCCCTGACCCTTGATAGTTCCTTGCAACTTGTTGTAATAATCGAATATAGATGTTCCTCTCACGTTACCCCCCCCGATCTTTCAGTACTCCTTCCTCTTGATAGCTAATTGAAGGTCCGAAGTGGAGTCCCCCGGATGTAGCCTGACCCACGTTTTCTGCCCTTATGCCTCGCCTTTTGTTTTTTAGTTGTTATTTATGTTAAATTTATGTCTCCTGCCTCCTTCGAACTATCCGGAGCCATTTACGGGGCTGGGCCCCAGGAGTCGCCTACTGCCTTAACTAATGTACGATCCTTTCTGAATCTAGCGGCCGGCCCTGGTGGTTGTAGGCCCATGCTTGTAACTGACTTATTGTTCAATAAAAAATAAAAAAAAAATAAATAAAAAAAAAAAAACTACAGCTAGTCATTTTGCCAAAAAAGGGTCATTTTTCACTGCGAAATTGAGGTGTGACCACGTTGCGTTTCGCGCCGTTTCCTGTCGCGGGCACTAGGCCGACCCACACAAGTGAGGTACCATTTTTCTCGTAAGACTTTGGGGAATGCGGGGTGGGTGGAAATTTGTGGATCCTTGCAGATTCCGGAACTTTCCACCACAGAAATATGGGGAAAATGTATTTTTTTTGACAATTTTTTAGGTTTGCAAGGGATTCTGGGTAACAGACCCTGGTGGGAGGCAGTCAAGTCACCCCATCCTGGATTCCCCTGGTTGTCTAGTTTTTAAAAATGTATAGGTTTGCTAGGTTTCTCAAGGTGCCCGCAGAGCTAGGGTTCAAAAACTACAGCTAGTCATTTTGCCAAAAAAGGGTCATTTTTCACTGCGAAATTGAGGTGTGACCACGTTGCGTTTTGCGCCGTTTCCTTTCGCGGGCACTAGGCCGACCCACACAAGTGAGGTACCGTTTTTCTCGTAAGACTTTGGGGAACGCTGGGTGGGTGGACATTTGTGGATCCACGCAGATTCCGGAACTTTCGACGACAGAAATGTGAGGAAAATGTGTTTTTTTTGACAATTTTTTAGGTTTGCAAGGGATTCTGGGTAACAGACCCTGGTGGGAGGCAGTCAAGTCACCCCATCCTGGATTCCCCTGGGTGTCTAGTTTTCAAAAATGTATAGGTTTGCTAGGTTTCCCAAGGTGCCCGCAGAGCTAGTGTTCAAAAACTACAGCTAGTCATTTTGCCAAAAAAGGGTAATTTTTCACTGCGAAATTGAGGTGTGACCACGTTGCGTTTTGCGCTGTTTCCTGTCGCGGGCACTAGGCCGACCCACACAAGTGAGGTACCATTTTTCTCGTAAGACTTTGGGGAACGCGGGGTGGGTGGAAGTTTGTGGATCCACGCAGATTCCGGAACTTTCCACAACAGAAATGTGGGGAAAATGTGTTTTTTTGTGTCAATTTTTTAGGTTTGCAAGGGATTCTGGGTAACAGACCCTGGTGGGAGGCAGTCAAGTCACCCCATCCTGGATTCCCCTGGGTGTCTAGTTTTCAAAAAGGTATAGGTTTGCTAGGTTTCCCAAGGTGCCCGCAGAGCTAGGGTTCAAAAACTTCAGCTAGTCATTTTGCCAAAAAAGGGTAATTTTTCACTGCGAAATTGAGGTGTGACCACGTTGCGTTTCGCGCCGTTTCCTGTCGCGGGCACTAGGCCGACCCACGCAAGTGAGGTACCATTTTTCTCGTAAGACTTTGGGGAATGCGGGGTGGGTGGAAATTTGTGGATCCTTGCAGATTCCGGAACTTTCCACCACAGAAATATGGGGAAAATGTGTTTTTTTTTTACAATTTTTTAGGTTTGCAAGGGATTCTGGGTAACAGACCCTGGTGGGAGGCAGTCAAGTCACCCCATCCTGGATTCCCCTGGGTGTCTAGTTTTTAAAAATGTATAGGTTTGCTAGGTTTCTCAAGGTGCCCGCAGAGCTAGGGTTCAAAAACTACAGCTAGTCATTTTGCCAAAAAAGGGTCATTTTTCACTGCGAAATTGAGGTGTGACCACGTTGCGTTTTGCGCCGTTTCCTTTCGCGGGCACTAGGCCGACCCACACAAGTGAGGTACCGTTTTTCTCGTAAGACTTTGGGGAACGCTGGGTGGGTGGACATTTGTGGATCCACGCAGATTCCGGAACTTTCGACGACAGAAATGTGGGGAAAATGTGTTTTTTTTTACAATTGTTTAGGTTTGCAAGGGATTCTGGGTAACAGACCCTGGTGGGAGGCAGTCAAGTCACCCCATCCTGGATTCCCCTGGGTGTCTAGTTTTCAAAAATGTATAGGTTTGCTAGGTTTCCCAAGGTGCCCGCAGAGCTAGGGTTAAAAAACTACAGCTAGTCATTTTGCCAAAAAAGGGTCATTTTTCACTGCGAAATTGAGGTGTGACCACGTTGCGTTTTGCGCTGTTTCCTGTCGCGGGCACTAGGCCGACGCACACAAGTGAGGTACCATTTTTCTCGTAAGACTTTGGGGAACGCGGGGTGGGTGGAAGTTTGTGGCTCCACACAGATTCCGGAACTTTCCACGACAGAAAGGGGGGGAAAATGTGTTTTTTTGGACAATTTTTTAGGTTTGCAAGGGATTCTGGGTAACAGACCCTGGTGGGAGGCAGTCAAGTCACCCCATCCTGGATTCCCCTTGGTGTCTAGTTTTCAAAAATGTATAGGTTTGCTAGGTTTCCCAAGGTGCCCGCAGAGCTAGGGTTCAAAAACTACAGCTAGTCATTCTGCCAAAAAAGGGTCATTTTTCACTGCGAAATAGAGGTGTGACCACGTTGCGTTTTGCGCCGTTTCCAGTCGCGTGCACTAGGCCGACGCACACAAGTGAGGTACTGTTTTTCACGTAAGGCTTTGGGGAACGCGGGGTGGGTGGAAATTTGTGGATCCACGCAGATTCCGGAACTTTCCACGACAGAAATGTGGGGAAAATGTGTGTTTTTTGTGTCAATTTTTTAGGTTTGCAAGGGATTCTGGGTAACAGACCCTGGTGGGAGGCAGTCAAGTCACCCCATCCTGGATTTCCCCTGGGTGTCTAGTTTTCAAAAATGTATAGGTTTGCTAGGTTTTCCAAGGTGCCCAAGAGGGTAGATTTTCACTGCGATATTGAGTTGTGAGCACGTTGCGTTTTGCGCCGTTTCCTGTCGTGGGCACTATGCCCACCCACACAAGTGAGGTACCATTTTTATCGGGAGACTTAGGGTAATTCAGTTTTGTAAAGGAACTGTTATTATCTATTGACTTTCGATGCATTTCTGCCTTCCAAATGAAAGATGCTGTGTAAAAAAGAAGTCATTCTAAAAAATGACTGATAATTCTCATGCTAGTATGAGTATTCCCAATTTCAGAAATGTGCAAATATCTACTGTTTCTAAACTCTATATTTTGTTCCCATTTCAGAAATACATAGGTGTCTTTCATGCCAATTTTTCCATGTACACTTTTTTACAGAATTATTACTATATACCCGGTACAAAATAAAAAACCATTGCAAGTTGCTGCTCAGTTTTTGGCTCTGGGTTCGTCGGGTTCTTGGTGAACCTACAAGTCCTATATATCCCCACAACCAGTAATGTCTAGCGGATGCAACGGTATATTGCTTTCAAAGAGCTGTCATAATTAGAAGAAGTTACAGGTGAAAACGTTGACACAAAAGGCTGTTTTTTTCAACTAATTTTCAATTTATCCTATATTTAACTGTTTGTTTCTATAAAAAAACATTGATGGATCGAGCACGCGATGGAAGCAGACGTGCCCGGGTAGAGCTCGCGCTTGAGCCCTCCTGCCCCGGGTCGTTTATCCGCCAAAAACTCCTCCGCACTGCCCGTTACTGCTGGCTGGCCTGCTACGGGACCTTCACCGTGTCCTGGCCGACTTTGAGGCGCATCGGCGACGGAGCGCCGCACCGACCCTGCCGGCGGGACTGAGGCCGCCCTGCTGAGCGCGCGGCCGGGGAACGCGACTACGCGAACCCGTGGCTTTGGCTGGTTCCTTGGGCCTCGGTCTGCGGCCTGCGGGGGAGCTATTGCGGCACCGAGTGGAGGCCCGCGACCACTGTGGGGGTGCCCCGGCGAGGCAGACGACACAGTTGGGGACACCTGGGAGCCTCCCCCCTCCTCCATGAAGAGCCAATGGAAGGTGGCGGCGAGCTGGGGATAACTCGGAGGAAACGCGAGGACGCTGCTGGTGGTACCCGGATTAAGAGTGAGTCGCATGCCTGAGGCCCTGGGAGCGGCGGGGTGGAACCGGAGGGGTGCGGTGCCTGGTCGCTACCACGCGTAAGAGACTGCCATCGAGCTACTATTGGGCTGAGAAGGACTTTGGCAAGCAGCAACGGAGGTCTCCGGGCCTGCGAAGGGACACACGGGCTTTGCCTTCCCCCCCGCGCTCTGGCCTGGTTGCGGCTGAATTGAGGCGCCTTTCCCTCTCCTGGCTTCCTGCAGGCCTTTAGCAGCAGGGGGTGGACTTGCACTGGATGGAGGCTACACCGCTGAAAGGCATAGCAGCACATATCGCCGCCACCCGTGGGCCCTGAGACCACTGCCGGAACGCTAGGCTGGGCCCTCTGGACACACGCAGCACAACCCCTGCGCCTCTGACCGCTGCGGGGGGTGACCACGAACGCGAAGTGGAAAAGGGGCTCAGCCGCGACCCACACCTTGGAGGGAGTCGTCGAGCGCCATACCGGCTGCAGCTGGACCCGGTGCTGACTGGGACCCCTAGACTCACGGTGACTGCGACGTACAACACGTGGCCTGGCAGATCGGGGCGGCAGAGCCCGGTGATGCGCTTGGAGTGGTATAGGATCCGCGACGAAGGCTTTGACGACGCGGAGCCGCTTCCCCGCGCGGAACGGGCCCCTGCTCCTCTGCGACAGGGAGGAATACCTTGCACACGCCACCGGCTTCATGCCTAGAGGGGCGCGAACGCGCACCGGACCGGGAGTTGCGGCGGGGAGGGGAAAGCACGAGAAAGCAGCACCCACGATGGATACCGAACACGTGGCGGCGAAACTGGATAGCGTTCTGGCAGCCATGGAGAGGATGGAAGAGTCCCTGCAGCAGACACGCACCTCCCTGGAGACCCGAATTGATAGCGTGGCAATAGACTTAACCCACCTCCGAGCTGACCATAAAAAACTGCAAGCACGCACAAAAACGCTGGAGGACACCATGGCGGATATCGAGCCAGCGACGAAACGGACGGAAACAAAGCTGCAGGACCTCCTGAACAGGGTGGAATTATTGGAGGGTAGGGCCGAAGATGCGGAGGGCCGGGCACGAAGAAATAACATCCGCCTAGTGGGCATCCCGGAGAAATGGGAAGGGGCGGATGCTGCCCGCAGGGTTGAGGACTGGCTGCGAGACCTGCTACCGGATAATGCACTTTCCCTGCACTTTGTGGTGGAGAGAGCCCACCGCGTGCCCACGAGACCGCTCCCCCCGGGCTCTAACCCTAGACCGCTTCTCCTTTGGGTACTCAACTACAGAGACCGCAATGCCATACTGTGCGAAGCCAGGAACCTAGGGGAAATCACCATTGACAATGCAACGGTGATGTTCTTCCCGGACTACATGGCACTCCTTCCTGGCGATAAAACGAAGACTGCGCGAAGCGGCCCTCAAGTACTCGCTACTCTTCCCAGCCAAACTAAGAGTGGTGGCGCGCGACAAAACATACTTCTTCGCGAGTCCCGAGGAAGCGGAGGCCTGGCTCGATGGAGGAATGCCAGACGCGCCGCAACGGGCGCTGGGAGCTGCCGCAGCGGAGAGTGTACGAGGATCAAGACGACGGCACCGCCGCAGGTCGCCCACGCCGCCGCTGGCCCGGGGAGCGATGAACCACTCCCCACCGGTGGACCTCGTTCAGCAGGAACAGCGGGATGCCTTGCGCAGGGTGGCGGAAATCAGCAATTCCCCGGCGCCGTCGATCCGCCCGGACGCTAGACCGGCGGTGTCCTCGACGGATGATGAGGCGATCTATGGCATCCCGGACACGCAGGGCTCTGGGGGCCCCCGGAGGTCACACCGCAAACAGCGGACCTCTTTGGCTGAGGGGGCCCGGTAGTGGACTGCCGCTTGTTACGTGACACTGGCCCACCTGAGTTCCTGCTTGGCTGCCCCTCATACCACTAGCCCTGCCTGGGGCCCCCTGCGCCCATACCGTCGATACTCTGGGGGACTCGCCCACGGAGCTGGACACTGTAAGTACATTCTCCAATTATAAACACGTGGTTCATTCACCCACTTTACAGACATGCAAATGTACGTCATGGTGCTTAATCACCGGCTCGCTGCCACAGGTACCATTCGGAGGGGGACGTGCCCCCCCCTGGCACCCCCGCCCACACCAGACTGACAATTGGGCACACAGCTGCTACGGCCTTGAACAACAGACACTAGACGCCTGCCGGCCAGCAGTGACATGCACACCCCACCCGGGAGGAATGTAGGGCACTTCCAGGACTGCACTGTTTTGGTTACTGTTAAGAGATAAACCACACGAACCCCCTAAGACTGTATAGTTCATGAGCTCACTCGAGTGTTTGGACGGCGACCCATTGTGCAGCCGACCTTTTGGTATTCTGGACCTTGTTGTTGCCATGTTAAGGCTTTATATGTTCCCTTTCTTCCCTCTCCCCCTACTATGCTGGAGATCAAGACACTGCGCACACAATACTCAACTTAGCTGCACGATGGGAGTGGACTGCTGGGCCTGGGGGACCCTTGAGATGGGGGCCACGCCCTGGGGGAATGAGGGAGATGCGCACACACGCGACCGCTATGGCTAATATACAAATATGCACCTGGAACGTCAGGGGAATGCACACACCGGCTAGGCGTTATCATATCTACTCATACCTAAAGCGGCATAAAGTCAGCATAGCGCTGCTCCAAGAAACCCATTTGAACGGAGCTGAGGTGCGGGCGCTCCATCGTAGATGGCGAGGGCAACTGTATGCTACGGAATACTCCTCATTCGCTCGCGGAACACTGATATGGGTCCGCCCAGGGACCCCGTGGGAAGCCACTGACACTGTAGTGGATCGGGAGGGCAGATATACAGCTGCGCAGGGCAGGCTGGATGGCCAGTTTATTACACTGATATCCCTCTATTCCCCAAATGTTGATCAGGGCGGCTTCCTGGCGCGGCTATCAGCGACCATGGCGACTTGGCATGCAACTTCGTGGATAATAGGGGATGACTATAACTGCACTTTAGACATCACATTGGATCGCTCCTCCCCGCCCCCAGCTAACGCCTCTACCAGGGGAGCCACGAAAGCGCTGTTGGAGTGGGCCGCACAATGGGATCTACATGATGTTTGGCGGCAGCGCAACCCAGGGACGCGGACATACTCCTATTACTCTGGCGCCCACGACCTGCATGTCCGCCTGGACCGGTTCATGGCGTCCGCTGACCTCCTGCCCCACGTGATAGACACACAGTACATGGGCCGCACGCACTCGGATCACAACCCACACTTCATGTCCATAGCCTGGGCCCGCCCACACCCCCCCGTGCCTACATGGCGCCTACAGCCTGCGCTGTTACTGGACGCGGCTTTCCGTGATACCCTGCTCGAGCGCGCCGCGCAATATTTTGAGGATAATGCCGGTACGGCAACCAATCCAAGGGTGGAGTGGGACGCCTTCAAGGTAGTGATCCGAGGACACTGCCTGCATGCCCAGGGGCATGTGAGACACCAGCTGGAGAGAGACATAACTCGGCTGGAATCGGACTTGCTTGCACGAGAAGAGGGGGCCGTGGATGGGGACGGGGACCCACTACACGAGGCTCACACGGAGCATGCACGCCTTTTGGAGCGACTTCGAAATGTCAACTACGCCGCGCACTCGGCGAGAACACATCACCTAGGCGACAGACCAGGCAAACTTTTAGCGTGGCTGATCTCGCGGGACGCTCGCTCAACCCCGGTGACGGCCGTGCGGGGGGAGGGGGGGGGGAACTAGTGTACACGCAACTTGGCATACATGACGCTTTCACTACCCACTATGACGCATTGTATCGCTCTCGCCTATCAGTCCCTTATTCTGATATAGACGACTATCTCTCCCCCCTGCCAATACCGCAACTGACTATTGCGCAGCAAGACGAGCTCGGAGCCCCGCTGGAGGCAGACGAGCTCAGAGAAGCCATCTTTAATCTATCCAATGGCAAAACCCCGGGCCCGGACGGGCTACCGGCTGAATTTTACAAGGCTGGCTCGGACATCCTTGTCCCGGAATTACTGCGAATGTACGCAGCGGCGGTGGAGGGAGCTGCTTTGCCCCCAACGTTAAATGAGGCCACCCTGGTCTCTATTCTTAAACCGGGTAAGGACAGCACGCGAGTGGGCTCTTACCGTCTGTTGGCCCTGCTGAACACGGACTATAAAATCCTAGCTTCTGTGTTACCCAGGAGGCTGGCCCCTCATGTACCTGTTCTGGTGCACCGGGACCAAAATGGATTTGTCCCCACACGTCACACTTCCTACAACATCCACCGCCTCTTTCGGGTACAGGAATACGCCACGCAACAGTGGCCAAGGGCGGGATGTCTGATACTGGACCTGGAGAAGGCCTTCGACTCCGTCGAATGGCCGTACGTGAGGGCGGTTGCAGAGAAATACCAGCTGGGGGGGGGATACAACGCCATGATTGATCTACTTTATGGCGGACCGACTGTCCGAGTCCGTACGGGTCGCCTCCTCTCTGATGCCATCCGGGTCCGCAGAGGCACCCGCCAGGGCTGCCCGCTGTCGCCATTGCTGTTTTCGTTGGCCATGGAACCCCTTGCTGCGACTCTCAGGACGCACGGACTGGAATGGGGAATTCCATTGGCGGATGGCCTGCATGCGGTATCTCTATATGCAGACGACCTGCTGCTGTACGTCAGGGACATAACTGCCATCCCCGCCTCCCTCACCGACGTCTTCCGCACCTTTGAGGAGATGTCGGGCCTGAGGGTTAATTGGGCCAAGTCGGAAGCCTATCCCTTTGGCCCCACGACGCCTGAATGCGACGTCCGGCTGGGAGGGGACAGGTTGCAGTGGCATCCCACCACCTTCCGCTACTTGGGGATCAGAATCTACAGAACCCCAGCAGACGTTTTAGACGGGAACCTCCTTAGAGCAATCGCATCTGTTCGAGCACAAGTTGGCTTCTGGAGCACCCTACCCCTAAATGTGCCTAGTCGGGTGGCACTGACCAAAATGATAGTGCTGCCACGCTTACTGTATTATTTCGCAAATCTGCCTCAGTATGTTCCCACCAAGCTGTTCCGCGACCTGGAGGTGTTGCTGCGCGGCCTCATCTGGAACAAGGGGAGACTGCGAGTAGCGTTGGCTAAACTATACATGCCCACGGATTCCGGGGGCTTGGCAGTCCCTAATATGGAGCTGTACTACCTCGCGGCGCAGATGCAATGGGTGGCGGGATGGCTGTGCGGCAAGCAGCTTGAGGACACTACCTCGCATGCGGCTGCCTGGACGCGAACACAAATCAATACACTGTTCCACCCGATAACCCGCACGCCCTGCCCCTCCCAGGTCTACCTGGCGGTGGCGCGCAGATGTTTCCTGCGGTGCCTTCGCCTCACGCGCGCGACTAAACCATACGCCCCGGGTTTGCCGCTCTTGGGCATGCCCGGCCCGATGGGACCGCTCACGGAGGCCCACTTGACTGGATGGGAACAGGCGGGAGTGGACACGCTAAGCGATCTGTATGTAGACGGCGACCTGCTTACGTTCGCCGCCCTGGCTGAAGATACGGCTCTCCCGGCGGGGCAGTTCCTCCTACATGCCTCCCTCATGCACACGCTCACGACTTCCTGGGGCGACATGGCGGTGGAACCTCCAACGCATACCTTTATCCAATATCTGCACGTTATGGGCAATGGCGCGCACGTCATACATTGGCTAGCACAGGCGCTGCAGGCACACTCGCAACCATCCACCCTGGCACTGAGGGGTTGCTGGGCGGCGGACAGGGGCAGAGACTGGACAGACAAGGAATGGGCGATGATACTGGCCGGCCCGACCAACATTCCACGCAACCCCCGCTTTAAAGTTATACAATACTACATCCTGAAGCGTGCATACCTCACACCTGAAAAGATTAACAGATATTTCTTGCGGGCTGACCCACTTTGCCAGCGGTGCTCGCTGCCGGGAGCGGACCTCTTACATATGCTATGGCACTGTCCTGGTATCCAGGCATACTGGAACGGCGTACTGTCACTACTTGAGCGCGGTGCTGATGGACGACTACCACGCACGTGGGATGCATGCATATTAGGCTTATATAAGCGCACAAAAGCAAACAAAGCACAGGCACGCTTTTGGGACATGGGTCTCATAACGGCCAAGCGCTTGCTCACCAAACATTGGAAGGCAGCAATCCCCCCGCACATCAGACATTGGAAGGCCTCCTTCGTTAACTGGGCGCGGGCGGAGAGTGCGGTGCTTCTCCGTGAGGAAACTGCAGGGCTCCGGAAGTTCCCCATCGCCCGGCTTTGGGATGACCTCCTCACAGCCTTTCAGGTGGCCTGCCGGGACCGAGGGATAACCTGAGTCCTTGAAGGACATCACTGCCTTGCTGGCTGGGTGGCAACATCCCTGAGACCATGACGGAGTTGGCTCCCGGCCCCCTCTGCTTGCCCCCTAGCGCCTCTCACTTTTGCCCTACAGGAGACTGCTGCCGGACATACCTTGCGGTGCGACCATGGCGCGCGCGCGGAGATTGCTGCTGCCGCAGTCTGAAGCAGCGCGCACAGTACCCAGATACGGGCTCAAACGGGAAGATATGATCACTCCACCCTACTCGGAAGCTCCCTCCTAGTCACAGAGGAATGCCTTATCCATACGGAAAAAAGACTGCGGACGCAGACGCTGCGGGCTCCCGGCCTTTCTGACAGCCTTCTCTCCCCCCCCTTCTCCCCCCCCTCCGGCCTGCTGCTTAACGCGCCTTTCATGTGGCCCAGCTGTGCCCCCCTTGGCAGCTGCTGTCCACTCCTACTCTAACGCAGAATGATCTCCTCCTCCCCCCCTCCCCCCTTACCCTGGACCCCACCCGAGTTTACGACCCTAATCCTGATCCCTCCCATCGCACTACACACACAGGGAGCAGTTTGGTTGTTGGTTACGCTCCCTGACCGAATCCATATCCAACCACAGAAACCAATTGTTGGAAGTGTTATCCGGCGCCCCCAAGGTGCTGCCCTACCTAGCGTGCCCTGAATAATACTGATGAGGCAGCAATGGCGCGCACTACGCGCAGGAGGCGGTTACGCCTGGAAAACACGGAACGCTCCCACTCGAAGCGCACAGCGTTGCATACCAGACATACTCAGGCGCTCGGCGGCTTGGGGAGCACGCCGCTGGGGGGACGATAGCGCGCCACGTACCGTGCATATAGAGCTAAACTGCGAAGCTGCACACTGGGCTCGTCGGATATACACGCTGACGTGTATGTCTTTGTGAGCTATACTGCACCCTCCTTGTCGCGCTCCAGCCTACACCATGAACAGGACACCAGTGCTCCGCTGCCCGGAGACCTTGGCATTTGGGGGCAAACTCGGTGCCTTGTGCGACTCCCCCTACGGGCCTGGGTGTTTACCGAAGGCGCCGCAATGTGGGCTGGAACACAGCGCCATCCTCTATTGCAGGTAATGCGCTTCAGATGCACCACGACAAAACACAGAAAAGCACCATAGACCCACTTTTACACAATGTACGCACCTGATTTCTATACAAATGTTCACCTGTATACCGCCGCCGGACCTCCGGGTTGCCGGCTGAATGGCTGTGTCTCACCATCTGGACATGTGTGTCTTTGTCTCGCTGATCCGACACTTTGGTTAGTGAATGTACATTGTAAAATGACGCAACTGCGGATAATAAAGGTTTTAAAAAAAAAAAACATTGATGGATCTACACAAATGACCCCTTGCTGAATTCAGAATTTTGTCTTCTTCTCGAAAATGTATAGTTTTCCAGGATCCATTATTGCTTTTGTACCCATTTCTGCCATTAACTGGAAGGAGGTCAAAAGCACAAAAAATAGCAAAAATCGGCTATGTCCCCAAAAAATGCCAAAACTGTGTAAAAAATGTTGGGTTTCTGACAAAAGTCTGGTATCCCCGAAAAGCTGGGAAAATGATGATTTCAACCCCACAAACCCTTTTTTGATAACATTTACAGGGAAAATCCCAGATGCTTTCATTTGCAGCCCATTTTTCCCATTTTTCCAAAAAAAAACAAAATGTTGCTGTATTTTGGCTCATTTCTGTGACCCCTCTAGGAGAATACACAAACCCTGAGTACCTTTAGAATCCCCATGATGTTGGAAGAAAAGGACGCAAATTTGGCATGGATACCTTATGCGGTCAAAAAGTTACAGGGGCCTAAGCGCGCACTACCCCAAATAGCCAAAAAAAGGCTTGGCACAGGAGGGGGAAAAGGCCTGGCAGCGAAGGGCTTAATAACAACACGGACACAAAAGACAACAAGATCTATAGAGGCCCTTTTTTGTTTTACAAGTAAATTAGGCCAAAAACCTATTGCTGAATTAAAGACATTGTATAGATCTAAATGCTTGCCAGTTGCTACCTATGGAGGAGGGGTGTGGGGATACCATAAAAGCGTCCAATTACAAGTTATGGAGAACAAGTTTTTAAAACGTCTTTTATCAGTTTCAAATAGTTCTCCTAATATATTTTGTCATTCCGAGATGGGCCTTGACTTTGTGAGCGATAGTATCCATATGTCCCTGTAGGAGAGTGGAATCTGACTAATGGTTGCCCCCAACTTTTTGCCTGGTATTTAAGTGGTTTTTGACTAGTCTGGCTGGGATCCTGCTATTCAGGACCCCAGCCTATCTGCTTTCTCCCTAAAACTGTTGTGAGTACTCTAGGTACAAACATAATTGGATGCTGGGCATGCCCTACCAGTCCCTTGTAGATGGTACCCTAGGTACCCAGGGCATGGGTCCCCCAGTAGGCCTACCAGGGCTGCAGCACTTATTGTGCCACCCTGGGACAGCCACCCAAACTGACACCACCAGGCCACTACTGTAGCCTGGGTAAGGTGGTGCTAGCACCCCTTACAGGGATGTAGGTACCCTATGTCCCATACCATACAACACATATACTCTCATAGGTCACCCCTATGGCAGGCCCTGGTAATCCTACAGGGCTGGGTGCTGAGGTATGTGTGAGGGGGGACCCCTACGTGAGTAGGACCTCTCTGCAACCTTCGTAAAAACGTTACTGGGTTGTTTGTAGTGTAGCCATACCATATACTCTTAACCGCATTATAAGTTATTGCGTCATCGCTGTAACTTAGGAGTGGCTACACAGAACCATATCGTGTTTGGTGTCAAACATGAAGGAATCATACCCCCAGTCCAGCCATGGGCATGGGGGCACGATTCCCCCTTGCTAGGAGGGTGATATGGGAAAAGCGGTAGAATTTGGAAACCAATTTAAAAGTGCACATGTACCACAAAATGGCTACTGTTCGCCACCTACACGACTCTGGCTGGCTGTTGCTGGGGAAAACCCCAGCCTCGCCATCTGGACAATAGGGCTCCTGTGGCAGGGAGGTGCCAGCACCTCCCCAGACAGGATATGTGGATTGGAACAGGGTGGGTGCACCAAATGTCCTTTCAGAGTTGCCCGTAGGCAGCTGCAGAGCCCCAATTCTGCATACACCGCCTGGAACCGGTTCAGGGGCATCCTGCCCCTCGCCCAGGCGGGAAACACACAAAGGGGAGTGGGTGTAGCCACCCTTTCCCACCTCTACTCTGATTGGTAGGCTCTCTTTTGGACCATCCCCTAATCTTGGGGATATATGGGAATAACTTTGCCCTAGAGCCTTAGATTCGTACAGGACTTCACAGAACTGACCTTCGACGAGCTGCTGCCCAGCTGACTGAAGAAATCTCCCTTGGGATAAAGGAGTTATCCCCCTGCTTGGCAGGCACCTAAAAGACTACAAGATACCCGGTTGGAACTTCGTTGCTCTCACGACCTTTGACGCCTTCCAGCAACCTCGAGGTGGGTCTCCAGTGCATCCCAGCGTCCTGTGAGTGTGCCCAGCAAGTCTGAGCACCCTGGACCACGTGGGTGTCGAGATCCCCGCATACCCCGAGACACCGGCCACCTCTTGTCCAGCACACGACCCCGACCAGTGGGGAAGTTGTGCTTTGGCCCATTCTTGAGCCAACCTTCAAGCAGCATTTGTGCCGACCCTCAGCTCCCTGGCCCGCTCCGGTGGCCCGTGGGAGCCCTTTTACGCACTCCATTTTGCTGCCTTCCGCGGTCCCTTGTCCCTCGACTTGTGGGCCCTGACGGAGGACAATCTTCTTTTCTAAGAGTTCCCCTGGTTGCTCCAGGCCTGCTCTACGCTCCCTGCAAAGGAGAGCACCCTCAGACCACGTGGGTCTGCACCAGCAGCTGCTTTGTTCATCTTGCATGGGTTGCGGTTGCCAATGCTTAGTGGATCCAATTGGGACACTAACACCGCAGCGACCCTCAGCCGACGTGGGACAGTCGCCCTCCAGAAGCTGGCCTTCCTTGAAGCCTCCCGGAGCCCGTGACTGCAGAGCCCAGCTGTACCTTCCACACCTGAAGCACCGACATCCACGAGCTCCTTCCTGTGAGCTCCCTGGTCACTGTGCTGTGACCCAGACTCTGTCCCCTCTGCTTTCAGGTTCATCTTTGTCTTTTCTTCAATTTTAATCTTCACGACTTCAACGACACTTCCAGCTAGCAGCAGTTTGGACTCCTTTTCCATAGGAAATCAGCCCGCGACCCGACACCAGAATTGACCTATGCACCCGGCTTCCCTGGGGCAGGTAACAGTGGTACTTCGGTACTTCCGTGGTGGTGGGCTCTCCAAAGCCTTAAGTCTCAAGCCTTAACTTTGTACTGTTGTTAGAAGTGTCCTTAAACCTTAATTATTCAACCGCGACATTCTCCATAGGCTAACATTGCGATCCCGACAGCAGCTTCTCGCACTGCACACGCCTCCCGTGGGTCCCCTTCCTCTTAACTGTGGGTGGATTCTTAAGGGGCCAGCGATCCTGAATGCCCTAGGCATTGCCTGTAGAATTGTCGTGGTTCTTATACCACTATTTTAGTATATGGTTTGGTCCCCCCCTGGGGCCCATTGATTTCTGTGCTGTGCTATTTATTGTGTTTATAAATGCTTGTTTGAGGTGTAACTTTGCCACTAGCCACATAAAGTGACTGTGGGATTCTGTCTAGAATAAATACATATATTTTATATATATACCTGTGTGGGCTACTCTTTCATTTGGTTATTCAAGAGGTTATTATGGTAAAACAATAAGCTTAACACTCCTTCAAGACTTAGCCTGAAGGCTGCTCTCCACAGCTACCACTAGGATAGCTTTCTTTAAAGGTTGTCTTAAACCTATCATCAATAGGAGTCGAATTGGACTGGTGCAAGGTGTCCCTATAACTAGGAACAGCATATGCCAGGCCAACTTCTCACATTGGTGTGCAGCGGTGGGATTCAAGCTTGCCATTGTTTTACCAGATAACACATTGAATTTCTAAAGTGAAAGCCACAAGGTACCAAAGGTACATATAAATTCAAGCTACAATACAATAAGTTCTACTGAACTTGGAGTTGTGTGTAGAGGGTCTAGCACACCTTGACTACAACTCAAGAGAGGGTTCAGTAGGCCACACTTAGTGTAGGTAGATACATCACTACACTAAACATGTCTTCAGGTAGCACTAAGGCTATGGAAGGACCCCAGAGGGTCCCTATAGATAAGTATGATAATTTCACCTTTGCAGAGCTCAGGGAAATGTGCACCCTTAGGAGACTGAAGACAGAAAGAGGTGCCAACACAAAACGTCTCAAGGAGATCCTGCTCATAGCAGACTTTATGGAGTCCATAGGATCCAGAGGGACGGACAGAGTGGGTGGGCACCCCTCAGAAGAGGACACTCCCATAGTGGAATCTGAAGAGGAACAAGAAGAGGATGAAAATCCTGACCTGGAAGAAACAGACCACTCACAGCATGGAGGTGATGGCCCAAGAGGCACTCCCTCCACCCTTAAAAGGAGAGTGGTGGATCCAAGAAGTAACAGATCCCCCTCAGTGGGATCCAACCATTCTAGGAGATCCAAAGGGTCCTCTGCCTCTTCTCAGAGAAGAGAAACCTCTCATGAGAGGAAATGCAGACTGATCAAATTTGAGCAGGCTAAGCTTGAGCTTAAAAGAGAACAGTTAGCATTGGACAGGGAAACCCTGGAGCTTCAGAAAGCTTCAAAGAAATGGGGTCTAGAGATCCCTGGTGGCAGTGATGAAACCCCTAGAGTTAGAGAGAGAGTCCCTGACAATAGGAACCTCCACAAGATTGTGCCCCCCTATCAGAATGGGGATGATATCCACAAATGGATATCTGCTCTTGAAAGGGCCTGTAGAGTACAGAGGGTCCCTGTAGAGCAGTGGGCAGCAATCCTGTGGCTCTCCTTTTCAGATAAAGGTAGAGACAAGCTCCTCT
The DNA here is from genome assembly GCF_964204655.1 of Triturus cristatus. Classification (NCBI taxonomy): domain Eukaryota; kingdom Metazoa; phylum Chordata; class Amphibia; order Caudata; family Salamandridae; genus Triturus; species Triturus cristatus. The sequence goes on from NC_140591.1 coordinate 906,013,178, forward strand.
CTGTAAGAGAAGAGGATGCTGATGATTAATATATCCTGAAAGCTGCTTTAATAGATGGGTTTGGCTTAACCACTGATCAATACAGACTTAAGTTCAGAGACACCCAGAAAGCACAGAATCAGGATTGGGTAGACTTTGTGGATTGTGCAACCAAGGCACTGGAAGGTTGGTTAAATGGCAGTAAAGTTAATGATTATCAAGGATTGTATAATCTCATAATGAGAGAGCAGATTCTTAATAATTGTCAGAACCAACTTTTACACCAGCACCTGGTGGACTCTGATCTGACCTCTCCCCAAGAATTGGGAAAGAAGGCAGACAAATGGGTCAGAACCAGGATTAGGCCTAAGAACCAAGTTGGTGACCAGAAGAAGGATTCCACTAAGCCCAAAGAGAAAGGTGGGGATGATAAACAAGAAAAGTCCCCTGAAGGGCCCCAACAACCCAGTGCTGGGGGTGGGTCCCAAAATACTTCCTCTAATAACAAGAAACCATATTGCCATGTGTGTAAGAAACCTGGCCACTGGAAAACTGACTCTAGCTGTCCAAAGAATGGCAATAAAGAGAATGTCCCTCCAAAACCCGCTCCAACACCTCCTGTTACTACTAGTAGTAATCCCCCAGGTGGTGGGAGTGCACCCAAAAACTTAGTTGGGTTCTCTTTGGGGACACCAGTGGACTCTGGCCTAGCCAGGTCCCCTGCATTAGCAACTATGGTCTGTGATGGTGGCATGGGGTTTGCCAACTTTACCATGAGCCCCAGTATTCTGGGCAGGTACAGACAAGAACCAATAATCAATGGTCAGAAGGCTGTGGCCTATAAGGACACAGGGGCCAGTGTCACCATGGTGACCAAGAGGCTAGTGCCCCTAGATCAGCTTTTACCTGGGTTTAGCTATCAGGTGACCAACATAGATGGAATCAGGACAGATCATCCCATGGCAGTGATAAATCTCAGCTGGGGAGGGGTCACTGGCCCCAAGAGAGTGGCAGTGTCCCCAAACTTGCCTGTAGATTGTCTACTGGGGAATGATCTAGAAATCTCAGCCTGGGCTGAGGTTGACCACAAGGCCCATTTGAAAATGGTAGGAATCCCTGAGAGAGTGGATGAGACCCTGGGGGCCTCACCTCCACCCCAGGAGAAAATAGAAAGAGTGAAGCCTGAAACTATGGATCACTCTACCCAAACAGAGAGCATAGGGGAAGAGGAACAGTCCTCCCCCCACCAGACTACAGGTAAAGGTCAAGTTTCTCAGGGAACTGATCCTGCCCCTTGTGAAGTAACTGCCCCAGAAGTGGACAGGCCTGACCTGCCCACCTCTCTGATGGCAGGGGATCCTTCCAAGGTGGTACCCAGTCTGGAGCAGGTATCCTGCCCCTCTCTACCTTGCCTCAGTCAGCCCAGGGCTGCAGAGGTCAGGGAGGTCAGTGGACCCTTATTGGGCCCCTGCCCAGAGGAACCCCCTCATCAACAGATTGGGGACACCCAGCAGAGTAGTTTCAGCCAGGTGAATATTCCTCTACAAACTGAGGGATCCCCCTTACCCCTAGGTATAGGCACCCCTCAAATGGATGTTGTTGAGCACAGGGAAACCTGGGGCCTAGCTGCCCCAAACCTTCCAGTGCCCTCCACTATTCCAGGCAAAGGGATCCAACCCCCAGCTGTAGGCAGCCAGAGGTTGACCCTTAGGGCCAGATATGACACAGTCATGGGCAGAAAGGCTTCCATAGTGGCCAGTGATCTGAGGAGGTTGAGACCAACCCAAGTAGGGTCTCACTTCCAGACTCAGACACCCCACCAGCCCACCTCTGACCCAAAAACCAATACAGGTAATTTCCCTAGACTTTGGAGAAACTCTAGAACCCCTTGGGGTAGGATTTCCCAAGTGGACCATGACACAGGGAGCAACCATGTTAGTACAGGTTCTTCCTTATATGGCCACTCAGGAAATAAAGGCTTATCTGGACAAGGTTTGCCTTATCTCCTTTCGTTTGGGGGGGGGGTTATGTAGGAGAGTGGAATCTGACTAATGGTTGCCCCCAACTTTTTGCCTGGTATTTAAGTGGTTTTTGACTAGTCTGGCTGGGATCCTGCTATTCAGGACCCCAGCCTATCTGCTTTCTCCCTAAAACTGTTGTGAGTACTCTAGGTACAAACATAATTGGATGCTGGGCATGCCCTACCAGTCCCTTGTAGATGGTACCCTAGGTACCCAGGGCATGGGTCCCCCAGTAGGCCTACCAGGGCTGCAGCACTTATTGTGCCACCCTGGGACAGCCACCCAAACTGACACCACCAGGCCACTACTGTAGCCTGGGTAAGGTGGTGCTAGCACCCCTTACAGGGATGTAGGTACCCTATGTCCCATACCATACAACACATATACTCTCATAGGTCACCCCTATGGCAGGCCCTGGTAATCCTACAGGGCTGGGTGCTGAGGTATGTGTGAGGGGGGACCCCTACGTGAGTAGGACCTCTCTGCAACCTTCGTAAAAACGTTACTGGGTTGTTTGTAGTGTAGCCATACCATATACTCTTAACCGCATTATAAGTTATTGCGTCATCGCTGTAACTTAGGAGTGGCTACACAGAACCATATCGTGTTTGGTGTCAAACATGAAGGAATCATACCCCCAGTCCAGCCATGGGCATGGGGGCACGATTCCCCCTTGCTAGGAGGGTGATATGGGAAAAGCGGTAGAATTTGGAAACCAATTTAAAAGTGCACATGTACCACAAAATGGCTACTGTTCGCCACCTACACGACTCTGGCTGGCTGTTGCTGGGGAAAACCCCAGCCTCGCCATCTGGACAATAGGGCTCCTGTGGCAGGGAGGTGCCAGCACCTCCCCAGACAGGATATGTGGATTGGAACAGGGTGGGTGCACCAAATGTCCTTTCAGAGTTGCACGTAGGCAGCTGCAGAGCCCCAATTCTGCATACACCGCCTGGAACCGGTTCAGGGGCATCCTGCCCCTCGCCCAGGCGGGAAACACACAAAGGGGAGTGGGTGTAGCCACCCTTTCCCGCCTCTACTCTGATTGGTAGGCTCTCTTTTGGACCATCCCCTAATCTTGGGGATATATGGGAATAACTTTGCCCTAGAGCCTTAGATTCGTACAGGACTTCACAGAACTGACCTTCGACGAGCTGCTGCCCAGCTGACTGAAGAAATCTCCCTTGGGATAAAGGAGTTATCCCCCTGCTTGGCAGGCACCTAAAAGACTACAAGATACCCGGTTGGAACTTCGTTGCTCTCACGACCTTCGACGCCTTCCAGCAACCTCGAGGTGGGTCTCCAGTGCATCCCAGCGTCCTGTGAGTGTGCCCAGCAAGTCTGAGCACCCTGGACCACGTGGGTGTCGAGATCCCCGCATACCCCGAGACACCGGCCACCTCTTGTCCAGCACACGACCCCGACCAGTGGGGAAGTTGTGCTTTGGCCCATTCTTGAGCCAACCTTCAAGCAGCATTTGTGCCGACCCTCAGCTCCCTGGCCCGCTCCGGTGGCCCGTGGGAGCCCTTTTACGCACTCCATTTTGCTGCCTTCCGCGGTCCCTTGTCCCTCGACTTGTGGGCCCTGACGGAAGACAATCTTCTTTTCTAAGAGTTCCCCTGGTTGCTCCAGGCCTGCTCTACGCTCCCTGCAAAGGAGAGCACCCTCAGACCACGTGGGTCTGCACCAGCAGCTGCTTTGTTCATCTTGCGTGGGTTGCGGTTGCCAATGCTTAGTGGATCCAATCGGGACACTAACACCGCAGCGACCCGCGTGTCATGGTGCGTGTCTGGCACGCGGCTAATGCAGCGATGGGGTGGAAGGACCGTTTGACCCGGGCGACACCGCTATATGCGTCTGAGAGGTTGGGCTCCCTGTGGACATCGAAGGGCTTCGAGAAGTGGGACACGATCGGTATCAGCACAGTGGGAGACCTCTGGACAAGGGGTGGATTCAAAACTTTTGAGACGCTGCGGACGGAATTTCAGCTGCAAGGCAGTGAGTACTTTCGGTACTTACAAGTCCGCCACGCGCTGGGCTCCGTCTTCCCTGATGTCGCGTCCATTCCGGAGTCTTCCCCCCTGGAGGACAGAGTGCTGGATGGCCATGTCCCAGACAGCACGATCTCCCTTATATGTAAAAAACTGATCAACGACAGATCGTGCCTGCTGACTAGTCTCCGCGAGGCCTGGGTTGCCGACGGGCTGGAACTGGACGACGAGGACTGGATTTCCGCGGTGGCCTCTCCGAAGGAGGTGGCCATCCCGGCTCGCCTTCGCTTCGTCCAGCTTAAGATCCTCCACCGGGTTTACGTGACGGGGCCAAGGCTTCTACGTATGGGCTTTGTTGGTGACGGATTGTGTAAGCGTGGCTGTGGTGCCTTGGCAACTTTTATGCATATTCTGTGGGAATGCCCACAGGTGGAGCGATTCTGGCGTGGTGTGCATGAGGTCCTGCGTGTGGTAACGCATGTTGCGCTGTTGCCTGAAGCGAGGAGATGCTTGCTGAATGTGTGGGAACCAAATGACTATTCGGTCCCGCAGACGCGGTGGGTGACTCTGGGATACATGATAGCTAAGCGTGACATTGCTCAATTGTGGGGATCCCAGAGGCCCCCGGCGGTGTCGGCCTGGAAAGAACACATGGATTGGTGTATGTTTCGTGAAAAGGTGGTGTATGTTGCGAGGGGTAAGCCTGGGGCGTGGGTGAAAATCTGGGGCCCCTGGAACGCCTATCGCGGGGGTATTTGTGAGCCGCCACTGCTACCGGCCGCCTCACCAGCTCCGTCCCCTTAGCCGACCCCCTCCCCCAGCCGCGGGCATGTGGTTCCCCTGTCCCTGATCTATTCCCATTCCCGTCTTCAGAGTTTGGCTGCTGGTTGGGATCCCCCACTTAAGGAGCACGTGCCGTCACTTTGGATGGCGGGTTGCCTTGCGGGTGTGGTTTTTTGTGTGGTTCTGTTTTGAAAAAAGGAAACCGTATTGTGGGCTTGGAGTTATGGGGCCTGCGCTATTGATATCTCCTGATTTACCGATCTGCACCGCCAAGAGACTCTTACTGTAGGTATGTCATATGCTTCTGCCACTCTAGCGGCCGGCCGGATGGTTGTAGGCCCATACTTGTAACCTTTTTTAACATGTAATAAACGGTTTCAAAAAAAAAAAAAAAAAACCAAAAAAAAAAAAAACACCGCAGCGACCCTCAGCCGACGTGGGACAGTCGCCCTCCAGAAACTGGCCTTCCTTGAAGCCTCCTGGAGCCCGTGACTGCAGAGCCCAGCTGTACCTTCCACACCTGAAGCACCCGACATCCACGAGCTCCTTCCTGTGAGCTCCCTGGTCACTGTGCTGTGACCCAGACTCTGTCCCCTCTGCTTTCAGGTTCATCTTTGTCTTTTCTTCAACTTTAATCTTCACGACTTCAACGACACTTCCAGCTAGCAGCAGTTTGGACTCCTTTTCCATAGGAAATCAGCCCGCGACCTGACACCAGAATCGACCTATGCACCCGGCTTCCCTGGGGCAGGTAACAGTGGTACTTCGGTACTTCCGTGGTGGTGGGCTCTCCAAAGCCTTAAGTCTCAAGCCTTAACTTTGTACTGTTGTTAGAAGTGTCCTTAAACCTTAATTATTCAACCGCGACATTCTCCATAGGCTAACATTGCGATCCCGACAGCAGCTTCTCGCACTGCACACGCCTCCCGTGGGTCCCCTTCCTCTTAACTGTGGGTGGATTCTTAAGGGGCCAGCGATCCTGAATGCCCTAGGCATTGCCTGTAGAATTGTCGTGGTTCTTATACCACTATTTTAGTATATGGTTTGGTCCCCCCCTGGGGCCCATTGATTTCTGTGCTATTTATTGTGTTTATAAATGCTTGTTTGAGGTGTAACTTTGCCACTAGCCACATAAAGTGACTGTGGGATTCTGTCTAGAATAAATACATATATTTTATATATATACCTGTGTGGGCTACTCTTTCATTTGGTTATTCAAGAGGTTATTATGGTAAAACAATAAGCTTAACACTCCTTCAAGACTTAGCCTGAAGGCTGCTCTCCACAGCTACCACTAGCATAGCTTTCTTTAAAGGTTGTCTTAAACCTATCATCAATAGGAGTCGAATTGGACTGGTGCAAGGTGTCCCTATAACTAGGAACAGCATATGCCAGGCCAACTTCTCACAGTCCCCATTGCTCCTATGGGGAAAAGTATGGTCCTCAGATGATTTGCACCTTTCAAAAGAAATTTTGAAAGATTGTGTAAATCTGGATCATGCCATGCGGATCCCATGGATAAGTTATGTAAAGGAAACCTTTCATAAAATTGGCCTTGGTAATTTATATGATAATCCTGACTCTATTAACCCAGGCTCAAAGATGGCGATTAAGAATGCATATCGTAGTATACTGGGCTCATCTAAATATGATGAACAACCATTATACCAGGCAGTTACACTACAGCATCAATTAAATTTTATTTGTCTTTCAATACACATACGCAGTGGCGTTTTTATTTGACCAGATTTCGGTTAACAATATTGCATTTTCTGGTTGCTTTCCCGAAGCAAGGGGGTTGGTGTGAGAGCCTACCACCTTGCCCATGTGACAGTGAAGCTGAACAAAGTACTCTGCACTTTGTACTTTTCTGCACACTTTACAAAGCACCAAGAGATCGTTTTATTAAACCTATCTTAAGGGAAATTAGACCTTGCAATTTTAAGGAAGGTTTTGAACATTTAAGAACATTACAAACTGCTGCTATATGTAGCTCTATGATCCGTTTTATTAGATTGGCACCCTCAATCAGAAATAGTTATTGATAGGAAGTTATTAAATGTCCGCGGAGATACAAATTGATCGTGAGTCCATTGGGAAATCTGTAGTAATAGATTTTTATAAATTGTTTGTTGTTTTTAATGTAATTTTTATTAGTGTTATCGTATTGAATTGTAAAGAACTTTTTATAAAGAATATAGTGTCCATAGAAAATGTGTTTTTGTTATACGGTCTTTGCCACTTATGTATTCGTACCTTTTGATAAGAAATACCATTTTTGAGTTTGTATGTTAAATATGTATACTTTTATGATTCTTTTTCGAATCGAATATAGTTATTGAAATGATGATACGGACGTAGGATTGTTGCATATACTACCAGTTTCTTTACAAGTTAAATAGAATGTTGTTCTGCCTCATATTCCTCAGTATAAGATACCGCAGGTGGGAGAACAGGTCTTCTTCTGATTATTCAGGATTTGATACAAAAGGGAGTAGTTGAGGAAATGTCTGGCAATATTTGTAATAGTCCTATTCTTCCGATACTTAAAAGGACACCCTCAAGTTCCCCTGAGGACCCTGATGATGTTTATCGCTTCGTGATTGATCTGCGTGAAGTTAACAAAATAGTGGTTCCACAGTTCCCTGTGGTTCCTGATATTACTGCGCTTTTGACGATGATTCCTTCCACCGTTAAATTTGTCTCTGTTATTGACCTGAAAAATGCTTTCTTTAGTATTCCTACCCATCCAGACAGTAGATATTTGTTTGGGTTCACATTGTCTGGTGGGAGCTTTAGATTCTGTTGCGATCCTCAGGGCTATGTGGAAAGTCCTAGTATTTGTAGTCAAGTGTTAAAAGGTCAGTTGGATTCCTTGTCGCTTCCCTCAGGTAATGTATTGGCACAGTATGTCGATGATCTCCTCATAGCTTCTGATATGGAACAGGGTTGTAGAGACAGTACAGTTAAATTGTTGTTGGATTTGGCCCATCATGGACATCACGTTTCCCTTTGTAAATTTCAGTATTATCAACAGGCGGTCACCTACTTAGGTTATCTACTGTCGAAGGAGGGTAGAAGGTTAACCCCTGAGCACATCAGTACCATTGTTAAAATGCCCATTTCCGCAAACTCAAAAATATGTGCACGCTTTTATAGGTATTACTTTCTACTGTCGCCAGTGGATGCCTAGCTACTCTTTACTAATCAAACCTTCACTTGCATTAACAACGAAAGTAGTGCATGAGCCTTTCCCTTGGATGCCCAAATGTCAGCAGTCTTTTGAGCAATTGAAAACTGCGCTTTGTGCGGCTCCAGTGCTTGGTACACCTAACTATGGCTAACCGTTTGTGCTCTATGTCCACGAGATGGCTGGCTGCGGGCTCTCTGTCCTAACACAAAAATTTGGGGATAAGCAACAGCCATGTGCCTATTTCTCTGCTGTACTTGATCCCTTCGCAAGAGCCCTCCCGAGTTGTCTAAGAGCGGTCGCAGCTGTGGCCACTTCAATCAGACAATCAACTGGCCTCATGCTTGATACCGACCTCACAGTTATGGTACCCCACGCTGTGGATACACTTTTGAACAAGACAAAGACCTTACTAGTGCACGTATTACCGGCTATGAATTGACATTGTTTGCTAAACACATTACAATTAAAAGATGTGCTACTCTGAATCCAGCCTCATTACTACGCCTCTCTTCTGAAAATGATGCAGTTGACAAACATGATTGTATCTTGGACTGAAGAAGAGACAAAAGGATGGGTATACCTGACTGATGTTCCCTTATCTGACCCCCAAGGAGAACTATATGTTGATGGCTCTTGTTTTAAGTTTCCAGATGGCACTACGACTGCAGCTTACACTATCACTACGTTGCGCATGGTGGTAGGGACATCACAGGTCCCCTATCAGGCGGCTCAAGCTGCTGAACTCGCTGCCCTTATTCAAGCTTGCAAATTGAGCGAGGGATTGGTTGGCAAATATATACTGACAGCCAGTATACCTTCGGGTCACGCATAACTTTGGGCGCCTCTGGGCAGAAAGAGGGTTCCTTACTTCTCATGGCACCAAGATTCAGCATGGGCACCTCATATCGAGGCTTTTGTCCGCTTTAACGCTCCCCAAGAAGCTGGCCATAATCAAGTGTAGTGCCCACAGGAAGGTTACTGATAACGTGGGTAGAGGAAATGCTTTTGCAGATCAGACAGCTAAGGAAGCCATCCGAACTAAGATGAAAACATATGTCAGTAGCAGGCCCAGCTAGGTGTGATGAATACAAGCCCCAGCTAGGCCCGCAAGAGACAAGGGTTCGCTCTTCTGTAACGAAATCTATAAGGAAGTTGGCACGGAAACTGCAAAGTACAAAAACAACGTTTATTAACCCTTAAGGGTGGTCCTACAATCCACACAACACTCTTCAGTATTGCAAGGAGTAGCACAAAGAACTTGCGTACACAGTCCCCTTTTATACACAACAGAGGGGCTCATGAGTGGGTGGATACCACATGAAGTCGAAGAACATTACCATTTAGGGTAATTCTCGATACTAAATCAATACATGGGCGGAGCTACCACATTCCTTGGGCCCGCGAAAACACATGGTCAAGCAAAGCTAATTATAACAGATGTGGTCAAGTCTGGGCATGCGCCAGATGGACAAGAGGGCTATTTATAAACTGTTGCTAGGCAGATTACAAGAGCAACTAACACAGAGGTCGGACTCTCCTCGTGGTGAACACATGGCAGCATGTCAATACAAAATGGAGTCCGGACTTCGGCCAACATAAGGAGGAAAACACGATAAAAGGGGGAACATTAATGTTTTCAGTAAATGCTTAATCACATTCTGCTTTAATTTACAACAGACGACCCTTTCAGCATTTACTGAAGACATCCGGTTTCCAAGAATAATCATCGTATATGTCAATTATCATCATTCCTTTAACCTCTTTAGCTAGACCCTTCTGGCGGGCAACATCGGCAATAGCTTTCTTATCTGGAATGCAAAATGAAATGCATACGGAACAGCACAATGGTCCACATTGAATACACATACAAAAAAGGAACAGAATTGCTACAATAATACAGAGACCAGTTAGAACCTTCCAACCCCAGGCAGTAACCAACGCCCAAAACCATCCAGAAAAGGACCAAGTGCCGTTTTCTGTGTGGATTTCAGCTGCTATTTTATGCAGCTTATTAATGGCGTTATAAACGGATGGCGTATGATCAGGGATGAACACACAGCAGCTACTTCCAATAATTTTACAGGCTCCTCCTCGATCAGCTAGCATCACATCCAATACCATACGATTCTGTAATGCAACAATCCTGGTAATCTGTAATTCTTCCGTAAGATTCCCAAGAGCAGCAGCAGTCTGATTAGTCACAGCTTCTACCACTCTTGTTAATCTTCGGATCTTCCTACTATTCAAAGCAGCTCCAACAAAGAAGAACAGTCCTAAGTTGAAATCAATATACTGTTGCAAGCTAGTATCAGTTTGATCCACCTCATTAATAGATAGAGTACGTTTATATCTATTTACAGTCACATTATTCAGCAATTTCAAATCCTTATGATATGACGCGGGTGCTAGAAATACAGGAGGTAATAGGAATGATACATAGCATACCCCAGACCACCCAGCCGGCAACCGGTAATAACCTTTATTTCCACATACAAAATAGGTATTATGGGATGCTAGGAAGGTGCTATTATTTAACCCATCAATGTTTAACACAGTTATACAATCACTGACACCGACAGGGATAAAACCCACACTCTGGACGCACAGGTCCGCTTGGGCTTGTGCCACTTGGATTACAAATTTTTCCTTCCCCACAGTGTCTCTGGTATTCGTGAAGATATAGGGAATGGATTCATTGTCCGGTCGGTACTCTTCCCATTCCCAAATTGTCCCATTCGCTTGTGGATATCCATTCTTGTCCTGATGGCATTCTTTATTAAGTCTGAAAAGCAATCGTCCCACTGTCGGTTTTCGAGTGGCAAACAACAGAGTGTACCATGCCCTACAAGAGCCATTGTGAGAGAAAGGAAGGGGTATGAATGGCGTACCTCCTTTCTTCTGATGGGCTGGCATCATCCCACATATCCAACAGTTCGTAGCGTTCGTAGCAACGTGGGTGTGATGCAGCATCTGAATGAAAGTGTTATTCAAATAGGATTGTCGATGCTTCAACTCTTGGTACGGCAATGTATAAAAGTAGTGCTCCGCAGGCACTGGAGTCGTCAACACAAGTGTCTCTCGGGCAGGAGTTGCCTCCTCCACAAACCATGTGGTTATACCAATGATAGCTACTGTTAGCATGAACCCCAGTGCACAAAGAATTTTCTTCTTCTCCATGTCAAAGGAAACAATACCCTGGTATCTTCCTGAAACTAAAAAGTCTGTCAGAACTCTTCCCCTTGGGCAGCGGTTGATTTCTTCACCAGCGGGCCAAGACGGGTGTCGCTACACTAATGCAGGGCTGATCCCCCCCCCTTGCCTCATCGGCTCTCCGTTTCACTAACCCAAGGGCCGTTCTGACAGTATGTCCCGGTACTGGAAACCTCACTTCCTTGGTCGCAGATGATATCGCCTTCCTCCAGAAGTCGTGTGGTCCGAAAAGAGCTCCTCAGTGTCGTTTGGCTCTGCAGCACGGCCTGTCTCTGCTGCTAGGATGTCTCGTTGATCGGTCAGCACGGCAGACTCCACCAATCCGGGCGGTACCTTTCGACAGTGCAAGGAATGGATCCAATTCTTCCTGTTCGAGACTCGCACAGCCGTCCTCGTTGCAAGAAGGACTTGCTCAGGTCCGACCCATCTCGGCTCCAAACTGTTCGATCTGTCAAAAACCTTTATCATCACATGGTCTCCAGGCCGGAGACCATGTCCTTCGCCAGTAGACCGATCAGGGAGCGCCTCTCGGACCTGTTGATGAATAGAAACCAAGTTATCCGTTAACTGTGCCAGGTAATCACTCATCATCACACAAGGTACATCATACACAGCCTTAGGTCTTGGTGGACCCCAAATATTCATTGGGCGTCCAAATACAATCTCATAGGGTGTAAGGCCGGTTCGGGAGTGTGGCACCGACCTAATTGACAATAACGCCAGTGGCAAAGCGTCTGGCCAAGTCAAAGACGTTGAAGCTTGAATTTTGGCGATCTTAAGCTTCAGTGTACCATTATATTTCTCGACTAGTCCTGCAGACTGAGGGTGGAACACGGCGTGGAACTTCTGGGTGATGCCTAGGCCCTTCAAGACATACTTTATAACATCTGCTACAAAGTGAGGGCCATTATCACTCCACAGAAGTCTACAGACGCCGTATCGGGGGAAAAACTCTTTCAGCAATAGCTTCGCTGTAGTCATTGCAGTATTGTCTTTCGCAGGGTACGCCTCGACCCATTTACTAAAGGCGCAAACCACTACTAGAACGTACTTCAAATTGTTACAGCGCTCAAGCTGGATGTAATCCATCTGCAGAACCTCAAAGGGTGCAGTGGGTGTCGCAAATCCTCCTGCTGGAGTTCGCGTGCCTTTCCCTGGGTTATACTTCAGACAGATCATACAGGTCTGCATCACCCTCTTTGCCGTGCTAGCAATCTCTGGATGCTCCCAGACTTGGGTAAGCAATTTCACAATCGCGGAAGCTCCAACATGTGCTAGCCCATGTGCCATCTGGACCATAGGTTGTACAAAAGCCGTGGG